>NC_047678.1:10015785-10615785 GCF_011762505.2 Arvicanthis niloticus | reverse complement strand
ACCTTTTCTTCTAGCCCTTGACTCTGCTCCACACTGTGGGTGTGTGGGGGGAGGGTGAGGAGCATTCTAAGTATCTGACCTTTGATCATACTCTGCTCTAATATCTGCCCCCAAGCTACTAATGGGTCTAAGAAAACACACACACCTTCAGAGAATAAACACAGAAGAGGCTATGACAGACTTGTGTAAGAAATACAAATTGTTTGAACAGGAACCTCTAGGATTCTAAGTTTCAGAACATCTTGAGGTAGGAATAATGGAAAACATGAACATAACTACAGTCCCATCTCACTCAAATTTCTTACAGCCAGGGAAGAGCAGAATGGGGACCTAATAAGTATGATGAACAGAACTCTTCCTTAAATCTGAGGGTGGTCCTGCTCAAGGAGATCGGTGATGCAACCTTAAGGAGCTCTCTTGTGAATTGAAAGACCTGCCACTGAAGTGAAACACATAGCCTGGTCTGGTGTGGTAAGGATAGGCAAGGCTCTACCCAGAGAGAGGATGAGAGCACCTAAGAAAAACTTCCATAGTCACACGGGAATCCTGATCACATCTGTGTGCAGGAAAAAAATGTAACACCCAGGCTCAGGTGTTACCAGAGAATTGGTCTTGTAATGAGTCGACCCAATTCTGGACTCAGAGAGCCAGAAAGAACACTTGGAAAATAATAGATTGACACAACAGCCAGCAGAGGAGCCCAGGGGTCAAAGCCAAGTTACTCAACAGGAAAATCAGCAGTGTGTGGCTTAGTTTATAAGTGCCCTTTCCTCTAACCATGTTCCCCTCTGCAGCCCATGAGACTGCACATGCTCTTCTGCCAGACTGGCTCTGATGCTTCAGAGCCTGTGGGGAGTGGCTTTAGGTTACAAACAGAAGAAACTAAGAAAAAGTTGAGGAACAAGGTAGTTGTGACAAGGGGAAAGCATTTTCAAGGAGATCCCAAACTTAGCAAAGCCTAGAATTCTAGCCGGCATGGCGGCTATTAGCCTCATGTGTCAGACAAGCACTTTTGGATGTACAGTAAGCGAGCACAAAGACAGAAATATATAGAAAATAGAATGTGGCATATCTCCTTCATAACTCTCATATTAATTTCATGTTTAAAGGACCACACATTTTATGTATTGCTTTACACAAAGCCCATGATTAATTTCATTTTTATCCTCTTACTTCTCAAAGTCAAGTTAGAACATGTAAAATTCTATACTATCTCACATTGTATTTCTGTTATTACTACAGGCCGTCTCTGACAGAAGAATAAGAACACCTTAGGAAAAGGAGGAGATGAAGAAGGAAGGGGTAGGTCAAAGGAGCGATTTGTGTTTAACTTTGTTGGGATGTTAGTATCCTTTAAGCACTTGTTATGCTTCAAGTGCTGATCAAAGAACTTTTATGTATAGCGCTTCACTTAACTTTCACAGGTCACCATAACATTTCTATTATTGTCTCCCTCTTACTGATGAAGAGGCTTAGAAACTATAGTCATCCAATTCCCTGAAGCAATATTTTCCAAGATTCCCTATAGACACCCTTTAAAGTTGTGGATCCTTCCAAAATCTAGCCATACAGAGAATTCCCCCCTGTACATACGTATTCTCAACAACATTCAATTTATAAACTAAACATGGCCAGGAAATCCGTCCGAGGAAATATAGCCTCTTTACCAAATGGTGCTGAGTGAAGTGGATTTCTCAGTGTTGAAGAATGAAACTATATCCATACTGCTCACCTTGCACAAAAATTTCAATTCAAAATGGATCAAAGGTCTTAATATGAGACCCAAAGCTGAAACTACTGCAGGAAAATATAGGTAAGTGCTTCTGCATGTAGGCAAAGGGTTTTCTGAACAGAATTCTAGTTGCATAGGAAATAAGCTCATGAGTTGACAAATAGAATTATATGAAGTATAGAAGTTGCCAAAGCGTGAAGGAGGCAGTCACCAGAGTGGACAGACAGCCCACAGAGGGGAAAGATATATTTTCCAGTTTATATAATACACAGGGTTAATATCTCGAATATTAATTTGTACAAAGAACTTCACAAATTAAATAGCCCCAGACTCTAATCAATAATTAGAGTTAATGAACTGAATAGACAGTTTTGCAATAAAATATTCAGTAAATACTCAGAAAGTGTTCAATATCCTTAGTTATAGGAATAGCAAATTAAAATTGCTTTGAGATTCCATCTCACTCCAGGCAGAATGCTTGTCATCGCAAAAAAAAAAAAAAAAAAAAAAAAAAATGACAATGAATGCTGGCAAAGATGCAAGGAAAAAGAAACTCTCCTTCACTGCTGGAGGAAATTCAAAGTTGGTAGCCACTATGAAAATCAATATACAAGTTCCCTAGGCAGCTGAAAATAGCATCATATGATGGGCTATACCACTCTTGTCCACATACCACTTGCACATCTCTGTTGATAATGTTGACACGCATGCTTACAATTCACAAGAGTTAGGAAATGGAACCAGCCTAAGTGCCTACTAACAGATTAACAGATAAGGAAAATTGTGGCACACAATTTCTCTTCAGCTCTATAGAAAAACAAAATCACACCACTTGTAGGAAAATGGATGCAACCAGAAATCATTCTGTTTAGTGAAATAAGGTAGACTTAGAAAGACAGTCACCTCGGTTAAGTGACCCATGCATGCATATAATAAATGTGTGTGTGCATGGGCATGCATGTGTTTGTGTGTGTGTGTGTGTGTGTGTGTGTGTGTGTGTGTGTTTATAGTTGTTTATAATGGAATTCTTAAAGGAGGCGTGGATATATTTAGGGAAGTGGGAAATAGAAAAGGCAATGGGATAATGGATTGGGAAAGCAGAGAGGAGACTAACTGGAGAAAGGGGGAACGAGCTAGAGGCTGTAGCATGGAGGAAGAGTGAGTGGGAACAGAGTATGACATGTGTCTATGAAGATGACACCTACAATCTATTGCTTTGTGTGTTAATCTAAAATAGTTTTTAAAGAACAAAACAAAGTAGGTTGCATTCCACAAATAAATAGATAAAACATGTATAACAAGAGGTCAACAAAATGACTAATAATAAATGAGAACAATTATTGCAATATTTTGCAAAAGAATGTTATATGCACATGGTTCCTCTCATGAAATATCCTATACACTACTCAACCTTCTTGTAATGAGGTGATATTTTAAGATGCCTTTGTGAGGAGGTGATGTAAGGTGGCGTGGCACTGAGCTGCATCTAACCTTGTCTCAAGGAGTGACACTGAGCTGAGTCAGTGCTTGTTGATTAAAAAAACAAAAACAAGAACAAAAAAAAAACCCTAAAATAATGGAACATGAGACCTCAGATGTGGGAGGTGAAAATCAACCTGGCAGTTCCTCAAATAATTGGAAACAGTTCTACCTGAAGATCCAGATATACCACTCCTGGGCATATACCCAAAAGATGCTCTTACATACCACAAGGACACATGTTCTACTATGTTCACAGCAGCCTTATTCATAATAGCTCAAACCTGGAAACAACCCAGTTGGCACTCAACCAAAGAATGAATATAAAAAATGTGATTCATTTACACAATGGAGTACTATTTAGTTATTAAAAACAAGGACATCATTAAGTTTGCAGGCAAATAGATGGAACTAGAAAATATCATCCTGACTGAGATAACCCATGCCCAAAAGGACATGCATGGTATGTACTCACTGATAAGTGAATATTAGCTTAAAAAGTACAGAACACCCATGATACAGACCACAGACCTAAAAAGTTAAACAAGAAGAAAGGCCCAAGTGAGGATGCTTCCATCCCACTTAAAAGGGGAAACAAAGTAATCATAGGAGGCAGAGGGATGGAAGGGCCTGGGTAGGAGAAGGGAGGGGATGGGGTGAGGGGCGACAGGATCAGGTATGTGGGGAGAGACAGGAGAAAAGCCCAGAGGACCAGGAGAATGAATGGAAATATGCAGCTGCCAGAGTTGTGGTGTAGGAGAAACTCTAGAAACTCCAAGAGACCTGGGATGGGGGAGGCTCCCAGGACTCAGTGTGGGTTGCCTTAGCTGAAATGCCCAACAGTGGGGAGATGGAACCTGCAGAGACCACCTCCAGTAGTTAGAAGGACCCCAGTGGAGGGATGGAGACACCAACCCATCTTAAAATTTTTGGACCCAAATTGTTCCTGCCTAAAAGAAATGCAAGGACAAAAAAAAATGGAGCAAAGACTGCATGAAAGCTGACCAGTGAGCGGCCCAACTTGTGATCCATCCCATTGGAGGGCACCAAACTCTGACACTATTACTGATACTATGTTGTGATTACAGACAGGAGCCTAGTATAGCTGTCCTCTAAGAGGCTCCACCAGCAGTTGACTAAGACAGATGCAGATACTTACAGCCAAGCATTGGACTGAGGTCAGGAACCCCTACGGAAGAGTTAGAGAAAGAATTGAGGATGAAGTAGAAAAAAACAAATGGGCCATCGTGAAGCTAATCTCCTGATGCTAACTGTCTCTGGATCAGTACAAAGCACAAACATCCTCCAGCAGTGTGGGTGGCAGGAGTGTGCAATCAAACTCCGATCTGGTTCTTTGTAGGACGGGCTCCCTTCAAAGCAGGTCCTTACTGTTTAGAATATGAGCTATTGTATATACTTCTTTAGAATTGCAGGGATGCATTCTGGGGTATGCCCACATGCTTCCTGAACTCATGTGACAGGACACACACCACTGTTGGGTGTCTTTTATCAGGGGCAGTACCTGGGCTTTCTCAAATTTATCAGCCTACGTCCAGTCAGAGGGCTGGGATGGGCATTGCATCCCAGAGCTTTGCTGTATTAATTTGGAAGACTTTGATGACAAAGTTCCTCAGCTTAGGTGGCTTTCATAGCAGATAAGTTTACCTCATCAATCTAGAGTCTAGAAAACCAAACTCAAGGTATCTTCAAGGTGATTCCTTCTGGGATTATGACAAAGAATCTTTCCATGGTTCCCTTCTAATTTCTGCTTAGTCAACAGTCTTGGGTGATCCTTGACTTGTGGCTATAACAATTTGATATTATCCTTTATCTTCATATGGTACTCTTGCTTAACACATGTCTCCTATATTTGTCTGTCACTGTGTCCAAATATCCTCCCTTATAAAGGCAGCCATATTGTACTGGGTCCACTCTAATGGCCTCATCATAATGATAAAGTACAAAAATGTCTTTGTCTGTGCAGCTACAATAGAATTACTCAGACTGAGTAATTTATAAAGAGTAAAGATTTATTTCTTATTGGTCCAGAGGGAGGGAATGTCAAAACCAAGTTCTTGGCACCCAGCAAGGGCTGTCTTGAGAAGCTGCATCATGGCAATGTGAATGGTGTTACATGACAAGGAAATTTATGTGAGAGACAGAGAGAAAACCCAGGTCAAACTCATTCTCTCATCAGGGACCCATTCCTGAGAAAACTAACCTGTGCCTGTTGAAACTACCTTCATCCTTTCCAACTGGAGTGCTCTCTCAATCCCTTAATGGTTACACCTCTTAGTATTGCTATGATGAACTTCAACCTGAGTTTTGGAGGGTATATCAGACCACAGTCTATTCTAGTTTTAAATAAGTTAGTACTCATAGGTGCTGCACCTTAGGATTTCAATACGCTTTGGGGACACAAAATCCAACTTATCATATCTGGGATTGCTGGTATTCCTTTGGCGAACAATTTGGAGTATAATATCTCAAGGTCTCAAGGGCCCAAGTCTATCCATTAACCACAGTACTACCTGTCATAAATGTGCTCTTCCCCTGTGACAACTAGGAACTTTCTGTGAAGTAACGACAGGGGCTTTGGAAGGCAGTTCCCTTTTTCTCTCTCAAGCCCTCCTCCTGGGTCTGTTGTGAGAAGATTCATGCGATGGCTACTCCCCTCTGGTATGGCTCCAACGTCAGGTAAGGCATAACTTATGCTGAACACTGTCCTTATGCTTCCTCCTCTGTATCATCTACACCGAATTCAAGTATAGTCTGCCGTTTACCAGCAATGTGACCTTGGACACAAATTCATTGACCTTTTCACGTGCTGCATGAGGGATATTGGAGGTGATTCAGTGAAGGCCACTGTCTTGCACAGAGCTGCAGATGTGTGGCCAGTGACAGCCTTTTCTCCTGAGGCTCAGCTTAGTTCTCATTCTGCAAAAGTCTGTGCAGAAGGCATCCTGAAAAGCAGCATTTGATATTCTCATTTCTCCTGGACAGTCACACCTACATCTGGCTTCGGATGAGCACCACTGTATGTTCTTTTTTGGCATCTGAATCCCAGAGGCAGATCCTGACATTCCTGGGGTTGGGAGCAGATCATCAGAGAGTAGAGGAAATGCAGATTGATGCAGAGGATTTGAAGACTATATATAGAATTTATAAGAGACTACCAAAAAAAAAAAAAACCCAAAAAACAAAAACAAAAGGTCATCTGCCCAGTTTTAGAGCCTAAATAGAACACCGATCTAGTAAAAGTGTCCTTGAAATATGAGTGTGCCTTTTTCTGTACCTTACTTAGAAAGAAAATGAGGGGAAGGGAGAAGGGTATAGGAGAGAACAGTGACTGGAATGTTTCTACTTCTCTTAGCACACTCTCACCTTCTCTGATGAGCTCTTGAGAAGTCTGATCATGAACCACCCTCTGTCTCTTCCCTCTCCATGTCACTTCCCCGTGTCTCCCTTTAGAAATCCAGGACACACTACAATCATCTACTTCCCCAGTCTACTTTCTGTTGTTAGTTACAAAATACCATAGACTGGATAACATAATAAAGAAAATAGGTTAAGTTTTTGGTCAGATTGCACAGACTCACATGACAAAGGATATGTGTGAAGGCGGGGGACAGTTCTGCTTTCTCTTCCTCTTCTTACAAAACCATCATGATTCAATCATGGGCTCCACTTTAATGACTTTATCTTAAACAAGCAACCTCCCAGGGGCCCCTTCTTGCATACTCTTAAGACTTTTAGTAGGGATTAAATTTCATACTCTATGTGGGAGAGACATTCAAAGGACACATTCAGGAACCTGCCTCCCCTCTACACAGTGGCCCCCTGGGCACAGGACAGACCCTGCCTTTCTTAGCAGATATCTCAGGGACACAGTAACTGCTTAGAAAGGCTTGTAAGGCTTGTAGAGCCAGTTTAGAAATGACAGCAACTAGATGATATGTAAGCTCCATCACTCTCTTTCAAAGACTCTTGTCTCCCCAAACCTCCCACACCTTGTAGTCTGTCAGCAATCATAACCAATTCCAGGTCTGGGCCCTTGGCTTGGGCATCCTGGTGCTTCTGCTCATGAGCAGCTATCCAGAGCAGCCACACAGAGACTTCCCATCCTGATAGAAAATTGCACTTTAGCTATTTATTACCCTACAAAGATTCAGTTCTACTCCTCCATGTGACTTGGAGCTCTTGGTACAGGATCTTGCTCTGGAATACATTACCTTCCTGTAAACACTATCAACAGGATTCAGGAAAAACAAAACAAACACCACAACACCGTGCAAAGCAAAGTGCAGGATTTGGGAAGAATTTATTACAAAGTAGGGCACATTCAAGGGAATCAAGTAGATAGTGGGCAAATGGAGCACTGTACTACTGATCCACATTTTATGTAGGCTTTATGCTGCATCTAGAAGCTCTAAAACAAACAAGTTTTTTCTAACAGACAACATTCTGTCTAGATAATTGCCAGGCACATTTAGATTTACTCTTATAGAAAGGACAATAGTATGTCCTTGTTCTCCCGCTAGATAATCATCTTATGAGATTTAAGGACCCTGGAAACAGGTTCAGATAATTATCTCTTAATGACTTTCTGGGCAATTCAGGATACCACATCTCCTCCTAGGGTCAGAGATATGACCTCAGGTTTTACTCTTCTGGCCAGTAATTAGTGCTACAATTTTAGTCTTCAGCTTTACAGACGGTTGATTCTGGAGGAGGAGGTTCTATCCCAATGTCCTCCAAGCCTGTTAATATCTAACCGACATTCCCAATCTCAAACACAAGATGGTCCCTCTACTTTGTCAACCAGAGCTACTTTGCCTAACTGATGGGGGTTATGGCACAGAAGGTTCACTTCTAGGAGGCAGGGAGGGGGCAGTCTATACTTCCTCTAATCATTGTAGGGTGTGAGTGCAGACCTGAGAGAATGTGTATTGTTTGATATGGGAATGGTCATCTGAAGGACCCCAGTGCCTCCAACTCATGGGAGTGGCAAAACCTTCCCAGAGTGAGGCTTAGAGGTATGGCAAAGCCTTCTTTGCATCTGCTCACAAATGTTAACAGTGTTAATTAACTCCATACCACACTAGTGTAGGCATATATTTTTCACAATCTACTTTAATAAGGGTTCAACCTCCCCTCTAGCCTGCCACCCACCAGAGGTAGTGGGGGAAAAAAAGGTTATTAGGATACAGGGGAAGTGGACCTGTTTAAAAATAGTTCTCTGGGGTGATTCCAATCTTCATTGTTCCCTGTCCAGTCCACTAGCAAACACCAAACATGAATCGGCAGCTGCAGTCCAGTCCTCTTGGCAAATACCATACAATAATCAACAAGGCAGTTCAATCCAGAAGAAACCATGAGGTTTGCCAATCAGCCCAAGTCTATGGAAGTGGAAAAAAGCCACAGAAATCTCACAAGACGTTCTTTGGTGATTCTTTCCATAAAGTCACCACGAGCAAAACTCAGCAACATGATGTAAGGCAAACTAATACGTGTGTGTCATCAGTGAAGACTGGCAAGGCAGAACAAAGCAAACAGATGCATGAGTGCCCATTGTCTGTGGGGTCACATTTATATTTCTTCTAAACATCATATGTCCTTTCACATGTTTCCTATAGCAAAACATCCTTTCTCCTGTGTCTGCTTCAACAAAACATTCTTTCATATGTCTGCTTTAGCAAGACTTTCTTTCACCTGCCTGCTCCAGCAAAACATCATTATAACCTAACTGAGTCTGCAAAGAAACCAGACATTTCCACTTTACCCTGGCTGTTTACAGCCTGAAGACTGCTCCCACAAAGAGACTGCTCCTACTGAAACAAACTAAACTTCATTCATATATATATGCATATATATATATATATATATATATATATATATATATATATATTCCTTCTTCCTTGTTTATCTTTATATAATAATCCATTCTCCTGTTCAACTATATATAAGGATGTTGAACATTTGGGGTGCTGTGACTTCTCCATCAGAGAGCCCAGTCCACCTGATCCCAGCTTTTCTGGATCTTTCCTTTCTTCATTCCCTCACTGCCCCTGTGAGGCCAATCCCTGAAGCCTGGCAGAGCTTAGCGACTCACCAAAATTTGCATACTGCTGAGGTCATATACATAGCCAAACATTCTCTTCATGTCTGTCCAGTTTAGGCTTCAGTTCCCTAAATCTTTCCCACTATGTTCTAGAAAGGCTGCTTTTTTTTTTTTTCCAAATTATGTTTTATTAATAAAACTAGTAAAAACTGATTTACCAATCTTCACATAGAACTGCAGAGGAAGCTGAAAAACAAGGCCTACTTTTAAAACACAATGCATCAAATGTACGAGTTTCGGGGCTGCTGACTCATGACCTATGGTTGCCGTATCTGAAAGGCTGCTTTTATGATTATCCCCCCAAAAGGTATTTCTTACCTGAGTCTTTATGGAATAGACAGAGGAGGTCAAAGAATGTTTCATTGATGTCAATCATTAATATTCCAGTGTGGGCCAATGGTCTGGTCCCATCATAATATCATACACCAACTGAGCCTTCATCCTTATGTGGCAGTTAATTTTATGTGTCAACTTGGCTGGGCCCCATGACCCAAGTAAAACACTAGTCTGAATGTTGCTGTGAAGGTATTTTACAGATGAGATTAACATTTATTTTTTATAGTATTTATTTTATTGGCTATTTTATTTATTTACATTTCAGATGCCATCCCCTTTTCCCATTTCCCCTTCCTAGAACCTCCAATCCCATTCCCCCTCCTCCTTTTTGCTTTTATACCATTTTAATTATATTCAAGTATTAAGGTCAGTTCTAGGTTGAGGATCTAGCAATACAATAGATGCAAATAGTCAAGGAACAAGCAAGACAATAAACACAAATAATGAAAGAACAAGCAAGGCAATAAACATAATTTTGTGAACACTCCTGTGATCACTGTTTCTAAGGGCTTATCAGGATGACCAAAATATCTGAACCTACTTCCTTGTCCTAGCCCAAAGTCATTTCATGTCTGAAGCCTACTTCCTTGTTCTAGCCTAAAATTTAGATTCTTGCCTGAAATTACTTCTTTGTTCTAGCCTAATGTCAGATTCAGGTGCTATTTTATAGAAAGTGGACAACACTTAGAGCCTTTTTATATACTTTTTATTACTCTCAGACTTCTATTTTCACATTACCATTTCTTGTTTGTTGTTTTAAATTTTAATTGGATATTTTATTTACATTTCAGATATGATCGCTGTTCCCCATTCCCCCTACCTGGAACCCCCCCCCCATCATATCCCCCCTACTCCTGCTTCTATGAGGATGTACCCCACCCATCCACCCACTCCTACCTCCCCACCCTTGAATTTCCCCACACTGGGGCATCCAGCCTTCACAGGACCAAGGATCTTTTCTTCCACCTATGTCTGACAAGTCCATCCTCCCCTACATATACATCTGGAGCCATGGGTCCCTCCCTATGTGCTCCCAGGCTAGTGGTTTAGACCCTGGGAGCTCTGGTTGGTTGATATTGTTGCTCTCCCCATGAGGCCGCAAACCCTTTCAGCTACTTCAGTCTTCTCTCTAACTTCTCCATTGGGAACCCCATAATTAGTTCAATGGTTGGCATCTATCTGCCTCTATATATGTCAGGCTCTGGCAGACCTCTAAGGAGACAACTTTATCAGGCTCCTGTCAGCATGCACTTCCTGGCATCTACATCAGTGTCTGCCTTTGGTGACTGCACATGGGATGGATACCCAGGTGGAACAGTCTCCGGACGGCCCCTCCTTCAGTTTCTGTCCTACACTGGCTCCATATTTGCTCCCACGAGTATTTTGTTACTCCTTCTAAGGACTGAAGCACCCACACTTTGGTCTTCTTTCTTCATGAGTTTCATGTGGTCTGTGAGTTATATCTTGGGTATTTCGAGCTTTTGGGCTAATATCCCCTTATCAGTGAGTGCATACCATGTGTGTTCTTTTGTGATTGGATTACCTCACTCACGATGATATTTTCTAGTTAACTGGAGCAGTTTCACAGGTGTGGGGAGACTGCCTTGTTTCAATAATTTGTCTCCACTGATTTCTAACTTTTAGGCACAACGATGACAGATGCCCACAGTTTACCTTTCTGGTTGATTAAAATCGTTATTTCTCTAGAGAGAGAGAGAGAGAGAGAGAGAGAGAGAGAGAGAGAGAGAGAGAGAGAGAGAGATTAACATTTTAACCAATGGAATTTGAGGGAAACAATTGACCCTCCATAATGTGGGTGGATACTGCATTTAGTTGAAAGTCTTAAGAAAAATATCACTGACTTCCTCAAAGAAAACATATTTGTGACTACAGACTGCCTCAAACGTGAGGTACACTGTGCTTACTCCCTGCCTCTCCCACCCACACCCTGCAGCAGCAGTGGATCTATACCAGCTACCCAAGGCCACAGTGCAGTTATGGCTCCATAGTACTTTCTCTAGATTCTACTTAATAGACCCACTGAAAAGTGCATGACTTTAATATGCCAGAATTTCACTCACTCTATGAGGTCCCATTTTAGACATAAAATCCCACACCCCAACCTGTTCTACTAAGGAATGTTTTACTCTCTAATACCAAAGCAGAAAGAGAAAGGAGGTTGTGGGACTGACTGACACTGGGCCTGGAAACTCCTTGGAGATAAATCCTATGCTTGATCTGTCTCAAGAACTCCAGCAAGGACCTGACCGAAGCCAGCAACTTCTATCTTGCCCCAGGTCAGAGCCAAGTCTCAACTCATAACTTAAAGAACAGGGAAGACATCTGGAACGGTCACAGGACCTGGACTCCTATGCTGCTCCGTTTCCTTCTGTCAGCTCTTTACTTGGCCATAACAAGTGGAGATGTGTTTCAATCCTCATTTGATGGCTGAAAGGTTTAGAAGAGTTTAGAGATCTCCCCATCCAGCTAGAACCAGTTTGAGCTCACAGCATCTCCTTGTGGAGGAAATCCTTGTGATTTGAAGAGACACCTTGCATGCTTCTCTGTGATCTGCTTGGGAGAAAACTGTATGTTATCTGCAGCTAGGACAGTTAGCCCCTCATGGAGGGAAACTCCCTTCCACAATTGCAGTATCTGACTATTTCTGGGGACGGACTTAAGGACAATTGACTCAGATTCAATCCTATCCTATCTGGTCTCGACTATCAGTTCATATCAGGAATAAAATTTTGCAAGTGACATATTTTCAAAGAAACATCAATTGATACAAGGAGACAATATGACTTAAAATTCTTTAATAGTCTCAGAGCATCTTGCTTCTTCTAGACAAGTATTTCATATACCTTTTCATCTTGCTCATGTCTAAGGTAGCATCTGGAGTTATGGAAGAGGGTGTTTGTATGACCTCAGGTGATGGCAGATACCTCAGCATCAGACAAGCCACTCCCCTGTTCCTCTCAGATCTTCCAGTCTCCGTAATAGTTTCAGATTGACAGGAGCCTCTGGTATGAGAAGCCACATCATGTCCCCTTTATACTGTCTAAGTGAAAAGGTCATGCTGTATTTATTCCAACTCTGGAGTTGTATGTCTCTCAAGGTGGCACTATGTTGCCCAGAGATTCTTAGCCAGGCTTACCTGCTATACATTTGGCTGCAGCATCCCATCACCATAATGCAGATACCATTATACATCTTAACCTCCTAGCTAATTTCTGTGACCATCTGGGGTTTGCCAGGTTATACTGGATACAATATGGCCAGAGGAAGTCTTTAGAAAAGTAACTGAACTGAAAATGATTCTTCACCCTATTGAGAGAGTCAGGACATCTGTCTCCCTACCCGCCTCCCCATCTCTCACTGCCTTCCTCTGTGCACAATATTTTGGAGGTTATGGATGGCCTTTCTACTTTCTCTTTGCTGTGGTTATTTGTGGTGTGTGCCTATGTGTAGAAATCCAGAACTGAGCTTATGCCATGTCCTTAAACCTCCAAGGCAGCAAGGTAAATAAACATACTTCCCAGTATCACTAGCCTGTCTCAGGTATTTTGTTATAGTGATGAAGAACTAATACATTCTTCCTGTCTCACAGAGACAGCTCCTACATCATATCTTGTATAGGGATATTTCTCCTCTTTCCTTGGGGCTCTGATGGTGGGATGACTCCCAGGAAACTTAACTGAAAGGAAGGATACAGATACCAGTAAGGTACTTTCAAAATATAAAGTAAGTTCTAATCAAGCTCCAAAACTGAGAGGGATGGATAAGGGCTTTCACTCCTCCCTGCCTGCTTCTTTCCTTCCCTCCCTCTCTTCTATCTTTCTAAAATAAGGTTTCACGTTACTCAAACTGGCATCAAACTTATTCCTGACCTCTGTCTCTACTTCCCAAGTGCTGGAAGTACCAATGTATACCACCAAACATGATGGGGGGGGGGGAGGAGGTTGCTTTGCTTTGTTTTGTTTTTGTTTTATGTTTTGCACCTTCCCATTTAAATTAATGATATCTTAGTTTCTATTTTTTCCTTTATTTATTTATTCACTTTGCATCCTGATCACAGCACTGCTCCTCCCAGTCCCACCCTCACAGCTCCCCTCCCCATTGCCCTCTCTCCTCTACTGAAAAGGGAAGCCCCATGGGTACCAGCCCACCCCGGCACATCAAGTTGCAGCAGATCTAATCATATCCTCTCTCACTAAGACTAGACAAGGCAGCCATCTAGGGAAAAGAGATCCAAAAGAAGGCAACAGAGTCAGAGTCAGAGTCAGAGTCAGAGTCAGAGTCAGAGTCAGAGTCAGAGTCAGAGTCAGAGTCAGAGTCAGAGTCAGAGTCAGAGTCAGAGTCCATATATGGTAGGGGGCCTAGGTCCAGACCCTGTATGCTCTCTGGTTGGTGGTTTAGTTTCTGTGAGCACCCATTGGTCCATGTTAGCGGACTCTGTAGGTGTCCTTGTGGTATCCTTGACCCTCCAGCTCCCTCAATCCTTTCTCCCACTCTTCTAAAAGACTCCCTGAGCTCTGCCTAATGTTTGGCTGTGGGTCTCTGCATCTATTTCCATTAGCTGCTAAATAAAGCTTCTCAGAGGACAGTTATGCTAGGCTTTTGTCTGCAAGCATAGCAGAATATCATTAATAGTGTCAATTAATTGGCTCTCTCCCCTGGGGTGGGTCTCAAGTTAAGCCAGTCATTGGCTGGCCATCCCCTCAGTATTTGTTCCCTGAACATGTTCAAGGCAGGACAAATTTGGGGTCGAAGGTTTTAGGTTGAAGTTGGCATATCCCTGCTGCTAGGAGTCTCCACTAGAGTCACCCCTAAAGACTCCTGAGAGCCTCCCCAAATCCAGGTCTCAAGAAATTAGACACCAACAAACCAAATGACCCAATTAAAAATGGAGTACAAAGCTAAACAGAGAATTCTCAACAGAGGAATCTCTAATGGCTGAGAAACACTTAAAGAAATGTTCAACATCCTTAATTATCATGGAAATGCTAATCAAAAACAACTCTGAGATTCCATCTTACACCCAAAGAATGGCTAAGATCAAAAGCTCAAGTAACAGCACATGCTGGTGACAATGTGGGGTAAAAGAAACACTCCTCTATTGCTGGTGGGAGTGCAAACTTGTACAACTACTCTGGAAATCAATTTGGCATTTTCTCAGAAATTGAGAATAATTCTACCGAAGACCCAGCTATACCACTCCTGGGCATATATCCAAAAGAGCATCATACAAGGATACTTGAGAACTATGTTTATAGCAGCTTTATTCATAATAGCTAGAAATTGGAAACAACCTTGATGCCCCTCATCTGAAAAGTGGATAAAGAAAATGTGGTACATCTACACTATGGAATGTTATTCAGCTATTAAAAGCAAAGACACCGTGCAATTTTCAGGCAAATGGATAGAACTAGAAAATATCATTCTGAGTGAAATAACCCAGACCCAGAAAGGCATGCATGGTATGTACTCATTTATAAGTGGATATTAGCCATAAAGTACAGGATAATTATGCTATAATCCATAGACCCAAAGAAACTAAATCACAGGGCGGGCCCAAGGGAGGGTACTTGAATCTTACTCAGAAAGAGAAATAAAATATACATCAGAGGTGGATGGAAGGAGGGAACTGGATGGGAGAAGAGATGGGGAGCAGAACAGGGGTAGGGATTGGGTGTGGGGAGAGGTGGGGGTTTGAGGGCTGAGAGAGAGAGAAGCGAAATTGCTGAGGGGTCATCTTTGGGATGATTGGGAGACCTGGAACAGGGGAATCTATTCTTCAGGTCATAGGTGTTCTTAGCAACTCCGATCTGGAAAAGTGGGAAGAATCAGAGGAGCTTCAACACCAAGAAGCAGTGATTTTCATAGTGAGTGCTTTTACTGTAAAGGGAGTAAAAAGCTACACACTCTAGTTGGTCAGGGGTATCTCATGGCTTTAGTGTTAGGGTGCACCCTTTAAAAACTTGATATATTTTCAGGGATATTCTGCTGGAAGTGTTCAACTCAAAGTGTTACACGGCACTATCTGCATGTTCTAGCCTAACAGATAGAAGAGCCTCATTTGCCAAGGTCATTCCTTTGATTTGCATCTGTACTAAAAAGAATCTAGTTTAGGACTGTAGCTGGCTCGGTGGAGTGGACCATTTAGAATAGTTAACTGAGCTTTTGATGTCAACAGGGGACAGTGTAAGAATATAAATAAGTTATCAATTTGGAAAAATACATATTAAAACTCATGGTTTACCAATGCACGGACTCTATAATCTTAGCTCCATGGCTAGAGGACTTTAGAGAGTGTGACAGCATCCTGAAGCTATACACAAAATATGTGTGCATCTGAGTGGCATGGGTGGTGGAGGTAGGTGATTGAATATTACTTATATCAGAGTATGATAGAATGGGTTTAATCCAGATAGTTGATTACAGTTGTTGAAGAGCTAAGAGGACAATGAGGTGAAATCACTGTAAGGCAATGTCATTCAAGCTGGATGGACAGAGCATTAACAGAGGCCAGGAAAGCTAGTCTGGTGGAATACGGGATCAGCCAGCACAAATAACACCTGAATGAGAGGAGGTAGGAGAGATACGCTCGGTTTCCTCCTTCATCTTTATCTCCAGCCTCCCATTATTTATTGGTGTTGGTTTAAGACATCTGGAGTCTGAGAAATTCAGCAGCATTCCCTAGTACAGGGTAAAGAAGAAAGAAATGAAGGAGACAATCCAAGGTCAAGAACTCTGTCTTATCCTCTGCAGCCACAGTTCTGGAAGCATCATGGTTCAATGGTGCTATAATTTGTAACTGGGTACTTTCCAAAGTCCCGTTTGTTAAAGGTTTGATCTTGAGTTTGTTGTGATTAGGAGATGACAGAGACTTTAAGATGTGGAGATCCACCGAGGCTCTGCAGAACGCTGTGGGCATGGATTTGAAGTGGTCTGAGATTCTAGCATCTTCTTTTCTTTTTTGCATCTTAGCTCTGAGATGAGCAGTTTTGCTCTCCCATGTGCCTCATATCATTATGTGCTGCCTCCCACCAGGCCCCAAAGCAAAGGGGACAACAAATTGTAGACTGGCCTTCCAAAACTGAGTGAAGGGCCAACAGTGTAAGTCGGTGGTAGAACACTTTCCTTGGATGAGGGAAGCCATGGGTACTATATCCAGAAATGCATACACAAACAATCATCTGCAAGCCAACTTGAATGTCCTATCTTTATAAGCCATCTTTTTTCAGGTACTTGTTGAAGTGATGCAAAGCTGACTAATGAATGAAAATCACCATGCCCTGGATTAATCTTTGGGGAAGACACAAGGCCTAGGCTTTTTGTCTGAATTTTCTTGGATTTACATGATGATTTGATCACATCCTATCTCATTTAGGGGTTCTTAAAGTGTGCTTTTCCTTGGTTTAGAGAGGAAAGTGAGAGGAGTTTGAATTCACATTTTCCTTGCAACTTAGTACTAAAAACTGCCTGATTCCATAAGAAAAGACAGCTCAGAAACATTCAACAGATCATGGATCCATTGCTGAGGTCTCCAGTCTCTGTGCTCTGGGGTACCTTGGTGCACAGGGAAATTGTCTGACCGGATAGTAAAAGAGCTAAAAGTAAAAGTGAGACTCTAAAAGCTTTTACATTTTTAAAAATTATTTCTTCGAGAATTTTGATTATTATTAACCTCCAACTCTGGTAACCTATTGCTTATCACAAAAGAAAGCAAGTGAAGTGAAGGAACAGAAAAACAAAAAGGAATGGCAGACAGAAGAACTACTAAAAGGGTAAGTATAGATCCTATCATTTCTGTAGTTATGTTAAATATAAATGAGTTAAATGTTATAGCCTAAAAGAAGACATTGACGGAATTGATTGATAGCGCAATCCAATTATATCCTCCTCCAGGGAAAACATACTTTAAATCCAGTAACACAAATATAAAAGTAAAAGATGTGTGTGTATCTATATATCACAGAAATAGGTACCAAAAGAGAAATGAATTAGCTCTAGGCTCAGTCACAACAAACATTAGGTAAGATATGACTAGAGACAAACAAACATTTAAATGATGAAGGGGTCAATGTATTAGGAATACACAGTGCTTATAAACATGTCTGCATTCAACAGCTGATGAATATATCTTGTAGCTTCCATTTTTCTACTTAGAAGCTAGCCATTTTATACAATGTTCAACTTCCCACAGGCCAGCTCCTGTTAACCACGGTGAGATGGTCATTTGAAGCAGTTGAGAGCCAAAGCTGATTTCCAAGATATCTGACAGAAGTCAACCCTCCAGCCCTTCTCTAGATCATTGTCCTCAACCTATAGGTCACAAACCTTTAAAGGGGGTTCAATGACCCTTTTACAAGAGTCAACTAAGACCATTTGAAAACACAAACATTTACAATTAATAACAGTAGCAAATTATAGTTATGGAGTGGTAATGAAAATTATGTTATTGTTGGGGTCACCACAACGTGAGGATGACAGCATTAGGAGTTGAGAACCGCTGCTCTAGGTAGTTGAAGGCTCAGAGGTTGTGAGTACAGAGCATGCTCAAGCACTTGCGCAGATTATCAGCTTAGAGAACAATGCACATTGTGATCTAAAATGTATGCTGCAACCTAATCCTGAAGATGTAGGGGAAAGAGGTGAGGCCTCTTGAGAACTGATTCAGTCGTGGGGATTCTGCTCTCATTAATGGGATGAGCACTCAGTATAAAAGGAGTGGGAACAAAGGATCAAATAGGCCCCCTTGCTCCCATCAGCCCTCCAATCTATGATATGGCAGTGAACATACATGATTAGGGTTTTTTTTATGTGTATGTATGATGATTCCATAGTTAAAGCCATTGCTTTCCATAATCTCTATATTGTGATAAAAAATACCACATTGAAGAGACATCTTAGCTTTTAAGAGTGGTTGCTGTACATTCATGAGAACCATAATTCAGTTCTCCACACCCACATAAGAAACCAGGCATCCTACAGATGCCTGTATCTCCAAACCAAGTGGAAAGAAACCAGAGGATTGATGGAGCTTGCTGACTTCCAGTCTTGCAAAGAAAAAGAAAAGGCTCAGCAAGAGATCCTACCTTAAAGGAATACACAGAGAGTGTTGAGAAAGACCTACTCAATGTCCCTTTCTGTCCTCTGTGAACAGGCATACACTTGTGTACCACACCCCACACACCCTGACCATATTCTAAACACAGACAACCTTTTTATGCTTCTGCTTAGAGTTCCCAGCTTTCTGAACTGTGAAAAATAAACTTATATTGTTTCTAAGTTATATTGTCTCAGATACTTTGTTACAGTAATAGGTGGTCTAAGATACTGAGCATATAAACTATAAGACTAAGTTTTGACATAGTTTGCTAGCTAAGTAGGTAACTGACATAAAATCAATGATAATGACATTATTATACTTTAGTTTATAGTAGTATGGGTAGGTAAAGCCATGTAGATTTTAACACAATAAAATGGTAAAAGATAGAGTAGGACATTTATACTAATATATATATATATATACAATTTTTGTTTATATGAAGTTCAATTTAAATTGGGCATCTTTTATTTTTATTGGTATATCTGGAAAGCATGTACATATAATAGCTAAATCGAATAATCAAGTTTAATTTTATCTATAGCTATTAATCATTGGACCCCAACAGTTAGAGAATAAGCATCCTCTTGAAACATACACAGCTAGACTTAATGCTGGGCTTTAAAACAAGACTTACGAAATCAAAAAGAACTTAAGTTCTACTAAGTATATTATCTAATTACAGGAAATTTCTTATTTGAAAATTAAGAAACTTCTAAGTCACTACATTATGACATGTAGCATATATTTGAATGCTTCTGATTTTCAAAATGTCATCAGAACCATTAGATACTGACAAAACCATCCTCAGAGGTAAATAAGTACTGTGGTAGTGTGTATCACAAGAGACGATGGATGTTTCAGTGCTATGTGTAGCCAGCTCAAGACATTAACTAAAGAACAGAAGCTAATCTCAAGGAAAGTAGAAAAAGTTAATTAACAGGAACCCAGAATCACAACAGAATCAAGGAAGCCTAAACTAGTTCTTTGGAAGGAATAATGTTAATAAAGGAAAACAGTCTTGGTGAATTTTTTTCATAGCTTTCGAATGATAAATTCTTTAAGAGATAAATATGATGTCTGGTGATTGTAATCTTATATCTAAGCAATTCTTTAACAATAAAAATCTAAGCAATGCTTCACTTCAGAATTAACTTTTCTCAGTGTGTGAGGCCAGAGACATGATATTATATTAAGTCCATTATGCCAGCCTTTCAACACAATGACAAACTGTATGTATATAAGCATAAACTAGAATTGATGTTTTAAATGTGTTTTTAAATTGAAAGCCAGTCCTAGTGAAAATGTACACATCTATACAAATTCTTTGAAATCATAGTTTATATATGTTTTTTTTTTACCATGGAAAATCAGGTGAACCAATTTTAAAATGAGCCTCAAGGAAATTTCGAATGTGGCCAGTAGACGTCATTCTGCAAATTCTGTAGTTCAGTGTGGGTTGCATGTATTGAGTGCCTGTGGGTGCCCTTCTGTCTAGGAATATGGCCCAGCCACAGAGCAAGCCCACACCACAGAATCACGCTGCAGCAGCTGGTCTGTGTACTTGGGTTTCCTCAAAAAGCAGATCTTAAATCGGAGGTTAGAGTGAAGTCTGTTAGCTAGGAGGTGATTCTAGAAGGACATAGAGAGACTGAGGATGTAAGACAGGGCAGGGTAGAGAGTCGAGGCAAAAGTAACCAGTGAAGGGACTGTTCTCAAGCAAAATGCTGGGCCTAACTGGAGCTTGAGAGCAATGAAGAGATAACAGCCAGAGCAGGCCACACATGGCAGAGATGTCCAGGCAAAGAAACACATGAGCCGGGGTAAGGGGTAGGCAGTTCATCCTGACTGCTTTTGGTAAATAGCTAGGTGATCCTAGAGACAGGTGTTAACTCTCCAAGGCTTTAGTCTACCATAGATGAGAGGTGGTGACACAGATAATCATAGACACTGAGAGATGGGAGCAGCCAGGTGCCCTCAGCAGGAGCTGAGGAGACCAGGCAGAGAGCTCTGACAGCCTCTGCTTCACCTCCTGCATCTTCTCAATGGGACATAGCTTTGGTTCTTTGCATCCTAGTGTTTTGCTGATTGTAGTCCAGGTTGCAATAAGGGGTAAGAAGCCACACCACTCCCTGAGCTTGTCTTTTGTCCTTTGTTCTGTATTATCCCATTAAGACTGACATCTAGTGTTTACCCACCAATATGGTTGAGGGAGGGAAAAAAAAAAAGAAAAGAAAAAAGAAAAAAGAAAAAAAAAAAAGGACTGCAACAGAAACTCCAGGACTTAGGGCCCAAAGCAATCAAGGAGGTTTTACTCCTAATCCATAATTATCCAGACGCTGGGATGAATTAGCCTCTCAGTGGCACATAACTCTGAGACAGCCAGCTGCTTTATTCTGCCTGTGTGGTCTCCATCCATCTTCTGAGACACTCCCTACCTGCAGGAGAAGAGCCCTGTTTGCTCTCTGCAAAACACCACCAGGGACCTGATGAACAGAACAAGCCCTGTTCAGAGTAACAAGCATGAGAGATGAGACCCTCTGTGCTGCCTTCCCAGGCCCTAACACTGTGGTTCGGCCTACCATGTCTCTCCCCAGTGACCTCCAGGCAATGGAGAAGATAGGATGCTGAAATTGAGAGGATCTTTTCTAAGATGCTGCCCACATATCACACTGCTCTTCAGAGCATTGCCTGTAAAGACTGAAAAGTTATCAGAGCTCACAGTCCATGTTAATGGTGATCCTCAATTAAAGGTAAGCACTGAGGAGATATCTTAGGAAACAGTTGGAGAAAGATCTGATACAGAAGGGTACTACTGGTGCACAATGGGGAAAGATAAGTGATGCTCACTGATCCAGGCAGGAGTCATGGCCTATGCCACGCACACAATGCACAGTATGACCATACACTAGAAGAGTTCAAAATGCCTCAAGTGTTAGTTAAGCCATCCAGATCTTGGAGATTTTCTGCCAGTCCACTTCAAGATAGTCCCTTACATTGCCACTTTGTTCCTGTCCTCAGAACTTGCATAGTCCTGCCCCTTCCTTGGATCTCAGCTACCCTTCAGAATTCCTGTGTTAGCCTCTTCCTGCCTTTCTCTATCCCTCATCTAGGTTTTCTCTATCCTCCATGCCTTCCTACTCTCTGCATTGAGCTAGCATGCCCAGAACATTCCTTGTCCTTAGATTCTGGAAAAGAGTGACTTTTTGGAAGACACCCAAGCTCTAAGCCAACACTTAAGAAGCCATCGTCACACAGAGAAGATGCCAGAAACATTCATTGAGCTAGACACCCTCAAGGGTCTGACTAAAAGCAGCATGTCTCTAGGCTTCAGGCTGTCTACCACTGTTGATTACTGCAGCTCTTATGTTTGTAACCCATGCTACCTTGTGGTATGTGAGCTGTCTGAATTGCCAGACAAGCTACCCACAAAGGCAGTTAAACATGATTGGATTTGGGCTGGGGCTGGAGTTGTGACTACTAGAAACATTTTGAGGTCACAACTCTTTACAACTTGTACAGGTTGGCACTGAAAGCTTAGACCCAGAAAGAATGAGAACAAAGATGTCTTGGGATTGTCTAGGTTTTAAAACTGGAAGTCCAGCATCTCAGGAATGCCCATGGGCTGTGGCTCTCCACCCATCTAGGATGATCAAAGTATGAAGTACTTTAGACTCAGGTATCAGAGCTGAGCTGCCACTTTGATTCAGTGTTAAGCAACAGCCTGACTTTTCCTGATGTTGGGTCTTTGTCTCCTGGGTGTAAGTCTGCCAGTGTGACTCAGAAACAGACTCAAAGACTCCAGTTCAAAGTGGCTCAGTTCAGCAGACAGCATAGAACGCTTGCAATATATATGCCTTGATCTTTGCAAGGCTCAATGGCGGTACCTGTGGCCCCTGCCTTGATCTTTGACCAGGTCTGGAAGGAAAAACAATATAGTCTGAAAGCATATTTTTCCAGCAGTAGAAAAATACACTGAAGAGGTAAACTGGAAGGTTTCCTAAAGGGGATGATGACGGAGAGGAGAGGCTCATAAAACAGCAGTGTGGCAGGCAGAACATATATTTGGTGGTTAACAGGAAAATCTATAGAGGGAGAAAATTTTGGAGTGCTTACAAACCAAGATAGAATGGAAAGAAATGTCATTCTCCTTGGCCTTAAGTGTAGGTTCATCCTTATAGTGATTGTGGATGGTAATAATGTTTCAAAAAGACATCTATGTCTGCTTTTCTTTTCTCAAAACCTCTTTGCGAGGATGACAGGACAAGACAGAGATTATTATTCACAGTTATATTTGGAGAAGCTGGCCCCAAAGAATTCAGCAATTTATGCAAATCGCATCTGGTTAAAGCCTCCAGACACTGACCTTGAGGCAGACACTTGAATGCATCAGGATTGCCTGGGCTTCGACGCTAGACAGATGTTGGGTCCTGGATTCCTTACATACTAATTCCATGACTTTAAGCAAATTACAAAGTGACAAATTTTTCACATGTATTGGAAACAAATAATGCTTCCCATATAAGGACAGTTGTGTGAATGTTATGTGATAAGCAAGCAGAAGGGACTAGTAAGACCCTGGCAATTGGTGAACCATCTCAAAAAAAAAAAAAAAAGTCTAAAAATTTGGGCTCTTAATTACGAATATCAGAGTCATCTTGCTATCAACAAAAGAGGTTTCCATTATTTAGCTCTGTCTCCCTGTGGCTGTGCTTCTTCGTATTTCTAGCAAATTGATTCCCAGTGTGTTCATATTAATTAAACAACCTTTCTTCAAGGATGGGAAAGCTGATATGCTTTTGAGGGGATGGTAATTACATTTGATGTCTCCTTTAATAATATGAGATGGAAAAGAGTTGGGAGTGTGGTTTTTCACATTGGAGGCAACCATGGTGACAGTAAGCTCATCTAGAATGAAATCTGTCGACTTGTTTACTCTGATCTGTATCCTTGTTTACTATTTGAACACACGCAAACCAAGGAGCAGAGAAGCCGTTGTACGTGATATCAAATAACAGCCTTCTCCATTTTATTATGAGTAGCCACAAAGAGTTTATATACATGGCTCCGTTATCTTGCTCCCCTCAAATTCTCTCAACACTAACCCTCCTCCACTAACAGCTCTGCCATCAGTGAGGCCTCAACAATTTTGCTTGTGCATGGACATACTGGGATGGTCGGCAGCAGATGCCCTTTGCCTGCTGACTACCGAAGGGTGAAGCCTCCTTTCTTAGCCATACATCTATTCATCGATGCAGGCAAGACCTAGCGATATATTCTCGACGCATGGTTTCAGAAGGTTGAGTCCAGGATTTTTCGATTTCATGTGCTTGGTCGGAGCATCATGGTGGTGGCAATAAGTAGATTTTTCATGGAATGGAAGAAACAAAGAAGAAGAGAGAGGCCGGGAAACAGATATAGCCATCACAAACATGCCCCTAATAACCAACTTTCTCCTAGATCCCTCCTCCAAAAGCTTTCACAGCCTGCCTAAATAGTGTCTCTAGCTGGAGGCCAAGTGTTCAACACACGAACCCATAGGAGACATTTCATACTGCAACCACAGAAGTTCTCACCATCAATCCTATGGCCTGTCCTTTTAGGTTCCCTCTACTTACGTGTGGAAGTGGCGCTATAGAAGAGAAAGGTTGTGGGCTGCTCAGACAGCCCTGGGTTCACATCTTCACTCTGTCTCTACTTCCCTGGAACTCATGAGAACATGTGAACTTCTACCTTTAAAAAAGCACAGAGGGTTCCTTGATGGGTGGGGGGACATCATCTACTTACAAGTATCTTCCAAGGAGCAATGAAAAAGAGATCTCTGTCCCAAGAAGTTTGGTTCAATCCTGCTGTTGCTATGTAGCACAGGCAGGACCTTAAGATGTCTTCTATAAAAGTTAGCATGTGTTCGGCAGCACCAGGAGGCTGTAACTACTTGAGTTGTCACCTGAGAAGAGGGAACCTTAATTAAAACATACCTCAATCAGATTGGCCCATGGCCATGTTTATGAGGAATTGTCAGTAACAATGATGTACAGGAGGGTGTGGGGGGTTGAATGTACTTGGTCTACATAGTAGCACTATTAGGAAGTGTGGCCTTATTTGGGGGAAGTGTGTCACTGTGGGCATGGACTTTTGAGACGCTTCTCTTTGCTGACTGGAAGCCAGTCTTCTCCTGTCTGCTTTTGGATAAAGATGCAGAATTCTCAGCTTCTCCAGCACCATATCTGCCTGGATGCTGCCATGTTTCCCAACTTGATGATATGAACTGAACCTGTAAGTCAGTCCCAATTAAACATTATTCTTTCTAAGAGTTGACTTGGTCATGGTGTTTCTTCACAGCAGTAAAACCATAACTAAGACAGAAGTTGGTACCAGGAACTAGGATATTGTTGTGATAGGCCTGACCATGTTTTTATTTGGAGGAATGTGGATTTTAGGACTTTGGGAAGCAGTGGGATGCTTAAAGTGGAGCTTAATGGACCATTGTAGCAGGAATGTGGAAAATGATGCTGCTGAGGGTGATTTGAACTGTGTAGGCCTGCTGGCCCAAGAGGTTCCAGTGGCAAAGAATTTTAGTATGTGGCCTAGAAACTGTTCTTGTGAAATTTTGGTGAAGAATGTGGCTGTTTATCAGAAGAGTCTGCCTGAGGCTAAGGTGGAGAGAGTCAAATTAATTGCATTTACAAAGGAGGTCTCAAAACAACCAGTTTCAACTCTGTGCTATGGCTTAGTCTCATGAAGAGCGTTTTGATGAAACATAGCAAGCTTAAAAGGAAAAAATACAAATTGTGTGGCTCAAATAATAAAGGGGCACCAGGAAGTGAAACGAAACTGAATCCTATGTTCAAGGAGATAAAGAGACTAACGGAGTGGTGACATCAGAGCAAGATTGCACTCAGCTAAGCTTATTTTTTATGTGTTTGCAGTTGAACAAAAGATACTTATATCATGTTATGCATTATTATGAACTGGTTATTGCTTTCATTTGGACTTTTAATCAGGAATGAACTACAATTCAGACATGGCGGTACATACCTTTAATTCCCAGCATTCAAGAAACTGAGCCACGAGGATCTCTGAGTTCAAGATCAGTTTACACAGCAAGTTCCAGGACTGCCAAACTTAGACAGTGAAGGATGTAATAGAACCAGGGGGGCATGTTCCAGTCCCAGCAAGCATCAGAACTTGGCAGCTTTGGCCATGTGGCTCTGGCTTTAGAGTCAAGAATAGAAGGGACTACTGGGACAATTGATGCTGGTTAGCCAGAGCTAAGAAATTAGCAGTGATTAAGAAGAGACCATCATCACTGAGGTGAAATTTTCTGGGATGTGTTTTCTGGGAGTACAAAGAAGCTGTGTTTCAGAGATGGCCAAGGTTGTACCTTGTGATTCAGCTGGACTTGGTAATGTGTAAAAATCACCCAGATGGTTCTAGTTTTGAAGGCATGGAGGGGTCATGGAGAGCAACTGAGTCTTGGCACTGTGAGAGGTTAGGGAAGGCTATTGGTGAAGGTGCAGCCTCAGTTGCAGTTGACAACCAGGACTGAAGGGGTCATGAAAAGAAACTGAGGCTTGACACCATGAAGGGTGCCTATGAGAGGCTATTGGTGAAGCCTAGTTGCAGCAAAAGATCCCAGCGCTTTGGAGATGACAGTACCACGGGATGACCACCAAGTACAGCAGCACCAATGGAGTGAAGTCAACCAGATCTTATAGTGCTACAGAGGGCAGAAGTGATACCAGCCCTTTGGAGGAGCCCAGATCATGTGTGGAACCCAGACATTGTAACAAGAGGCTATAAAGTTGAAGTTCCCCTGAAGACCCCAAGATTTTAGAGATACCAGAGCTGTGTGATACCTGTCTAGGAAAGCTTTTTAACAAGGAGTGGAAACAGCTGAAGAGAAAGTTGTTGTAGTCAGCAAAGCTGAAAGGAGTTGGACATCAGAAGTGGAGATGCAGAGTTTGGAGTTTGCCCAACTGGCTTTTAGTATTCCTTTGGTCCAGTATTTTCCTACTATGATGTTTTGGAATGATAGTGTATATTCTGTGTTGTTGAAGGTTTATGGTCTGCTTTTTCATTTTATAGGGAATTGCTGTTATGAGATTGCATGAATCTCAGAAGAGACTTTGGACTTTTAAATATTGTTGAGACTATGGGACTTTTGAAGTTGGATAAAATGTATTTTGTATTATGCTATGGCTAGGTATGGCCTCAACAAACTCACTTGTTTGAACAAGCTTATAGGGGATAGGGAGTGAAATGTGGTGGTTTGAATGTGCTTGACTCAGGGAGTGGCACTATTAGGAGATGTGATCTTATTAGAAGAAGTGTGTCACTGATTGGGCTTTGAGACACCCACTTCCTTTCTAGCTACTTGGAAGCTAGTCTTCTCTTGTTTGCTTTTGGAACAAAATGTAGAACTCTCATTTCCTCCAACATCACATCTGCCTGGATGCTGCCATGCTTCCCACTTTGATGATAATGGGCTGAACCTCTGAACCTGTAAGTCAGCCCCAATCAAATATTGTTCTTTATAAGAGGTGCCTTGGTCATGGTGTCTCTTCACAGCAATAAAACCCTAAGTAAAACAGAAAGTCCAGACCATTGTGAATGGTACTAGCCAAGGCTGAGCTATATAAGAAAACTAGCTGATTATGAGACAAGACAGCAAGCCAGTAAACACGATTCCTCCATGTTTGTATATCAGTTCCTGCTTGAATTTCTGCATAACTTCCCTCAATGATAGATGGTGACCTAGAAGCATATGATGAAGTAAACTCTTTCCCAAGTTGCTTTTGTTTAGAATGTCTTATCACAGTAAACCAGACCAGCATTCCTGAGGGCTTAGTTTGGTGAGGGCACATTCTTTATGGATTTGATAAATGATGTGTTTTCTGGGCTTTCCATAGTATTGAAGACCACCTCTCTGGGGAGACCCTCACTCAAGTCTCAGGAAGTCACAGCCACCCAAAAACTCGCAAGACACTGAATCTGGATGCAAATAGCAGAGGCTTTATTCGGGAGAGTTAGCTGGCTAATGGTTGTTTGCCCACGCAGGAGCTGAATTGACAAAGACCGGCTGGCTGAGGAGCTTTTTAAAAGGGGAAAACCACAAGTCAGGGGAGTGAGGAGGTAGTGAGGGGTTGTTAAGGAAATATAACATAAAAATAGTGGAGAATTCCAGAGGAACCCAACCTCAGTGAGTCAGGGTCATGTGGAAAACACTCTGTATACTCATTCTTCTCAAAAATGTGGTCTTGTCATGTCACTGTGGCCTTGTCCTGTCATTGTGGCCTTGCCCTGTCACTTGCTCAACTATTTCTCAGTTGCTCTGGACACGGCCCTGCCCTGCCATCGTGGTTACTAGTTTCTCAGCACCACCTAGATGACTTGCATTCCTCTCTTCCGGTTGCTGAAACTGGCCAGTCTACATTTTTAGCTTGCTTCAGAGAAAATTTTCCATGCCCTTTAAAGTGAGGCTTAGAGAAAAGCCTATATACATTTTATAAAATGATTTTTATAATTTTTCACTCTACAGTATCTAGTTGTCTTATGGTTGTATTGCTGTGAAGAGACACACCATGACCAAAGCAACTCTTAAAAGGGACAACATTTAATTAGGCCTGGCTTATAGCTTCAGTGGTTTAGTTCATTATCATCATGTCAAGAAGCATGGCACCATCCAGGTAGACATGGTGCTGGAGAAAGAGCTGAAATTTCTGCATCTTGATTGGAAGGTAGGCAGGAGAAGACTACCTTCCATGCAGGTAGGAAGAGGGTCTTAAAATCCACCCCTACAGTGACACACTTCCTCAACCAAGTGTGCCTTCCAGAGCCTTGAGCAGGCCTGAAGGATCTTGTAGACCAAACAATAAGGACCCAGGAGGCATTACCCACCTTGGCATCTTGCTGTCTGCTACATGAACTTAGAAGAATGGACCACCTGCTGAGCTTGCCTTGAGATACCTCTGGGGCTGCAATCCCCTCACCCACCCCTCACCCACCCCTCACCCACGGCTGTGATCCCCTCACCCACACCCAATGAATGGAGTTCTTGTGGTGGGGGTGGGGCTTTCCCTTTATATTTGAAAGCAGAATATTAAACTTGGGGCTTTGATCAGAATACTTTGTCTTGGCCCCATGTTTTCTCTTGCCCTCCATTCCCTTTTCATTCCCAGCCTTCCTTTCAGGTGAACCCAGTTACCCGTAGCCACTGGCGATGGTGGCTACAACCAAGGCCACACCTACTCCAACAAGGCCACACCTACAAGCCTAGCCATTCCCCCCTTAGGAGTCCAACTCAGATGAGCGCTTTCCTATCCATGTTGACCAGAACTCTGTTGAGCCTATATTGGAGTTCAACACTGCCTCTCTCCTTTTACATCTGTTACTCCATAATCAACAGCTGCTATCTCCAACTCCATTTTAGAATCTTGTAGCTCTCACCATGAGAAAAAAAGCTGTAGTTCTCAACTTGTGACCACAGTCATACCAGAAACTGAGTAGGGAGGCCTAGCCTCCTGTTAGTCTATCTGAGCTGCCGACACAAACTATAGCTGAGTGGCTCAACCAATAATCTCATAGTTCTCAATTCTGGAGGATGAGGAGCACAATATAAAAGCATGGGCAGATGTGGTATCTAGGGAGGAGTCCACTTTCCCATCCATAGGTTAGGTAGGCCTTCTTGCCGCCTCTTCTCATAGGAGAAAGGGTCAGTGGGCATTCTAGGACATTGTTTATAAGAGCTCCAATTACCTTTATGCAGACTCTAACCATCATGACCTAATTACTTCCTAAAGGTCTCATCTTCCAGTATCATCACTCGGTGTGCAAGAGTTTCAACATAGGCTCTTGGGGTTGATATAAATAGACCATAACAAGCACCAAACAGCTATGCTTATAAAGCAAGCGGGCCTGAGGAGAGTCAATTACAGATTTTTATCCCTTCACTTTCCTCCGCTAGCAATAAAAACTGCTATCACAGATAGGTCAAACAGAGAACTCAAAATTTGGGAGGGGAGCAGTATGTTCACATTGGAGCATTGAGCAGGATTCCTCCAATAGGACATGTGCTCATGAGCTCTGTGGGTATGGCTGGAGGGAGAGAGGAAACAAGCACCCTTCATTTGCTGTCGGATCCATCGAGTTGGTGAACTTCCTGCAGCTGTGTTGTCTCCCCTCTGGGCTGCCAATGAAAAGCAGTGCACAGGGCTCAGCTTTGCCCACTCCGGATGTCCTTGCCCTTCTGATACTGAAATGTTTGTGTGAAAGTGCTGACCAGTCCAGCTTTGAAGGGATGAATCAGTCAATTCAACAAGGCCAGAAACCATATAATTTCATTCTTTTTAGTTTGCTTATTTCAAAGCCTATACTAGCTATGGCTTGGCTCTTTTCAGGAAGCAATCTAAGAATGTCCTGCATCTTAAGCTAAAGCTCCCAAAATATCTGGGAGTAATTTATAGAGAATTGACTGTATCAACTATGTATGAGCTTCCCTGAAATTCTCAAATTTCTGGGACAATGATAAAAACCATATTAATATATCTGCTTATTTCTGTTGGCTAGTTCCTAACTTACTGAAAATTTAACAAATATTCTGTCTTTAATTTCATAATTTGTGTACAAAATGGAAGGAAATTGTCCTCCCTTGAAGATTTAGAAACACAAAATTTAAGTTTTTGAGATCACAGAGTGAAGAATGAGTGACCCATTGTGGTCAGAGGGAAGCATGAAGGGCTAGCCTTGGTCACTGGTCCTATTCCTTTAGGACCTATTTGCAGGTTTGTTTGGTCTTTCAATTTACCCACAAATAAAGAATCAGGCACACTGCACAGGGTTCTGGGAGGAGGAACTGAAATCAGGCGACATGACATTTTAGTTGCACACATGCTGACAGTCAGCATCTGTTAATTGGTGACACCTATAAATAAATGAGTTGTTTTCAAGGTGGGCATGTGTCAGAATGTGAGAAGTATCATTCTCATGTGAGCATTTGGCATATTAAAAAAAAATGTGCACAGCACCTTAACCCATTACTACCTCTTGGCAGCTAAAAAGAAGTTGAATATTCTGCTTTGTCTGCATGCACATCAATCTATACACCAGAAGAGGTCATCTGATCCCATGAAACCACACTATAGATGGTTCTGAGCCACCACATGGGCGCTGGGAATTGAACTCAGGACCTCTGAAAGAGCACCCAGTGCTCTTAACCACTGAGCCAGCTCACCAGCCCAAGAAGTTTAATTGAAATCCTGCGGCACTCTGTCAACTAAGCCAGCTTGAGCTCAAAATGAAAAGTTTTTATGAGGTGCAGACAGAAGAGAGCATTACCAGAGTTTTGATGGTCAGAACCTGGGCCCTGGTCACCCTAACAAACTGCGCTCAGCCTCCTATCTCCAGTATGGTGATTAAATAGGCCAGCAATGGTGAAAAGCAGAGAAAGGGGATGTGTTCAATGTGTCAGCATTGGAAAGAGGAACACAGAGATTCAGTGATTACTATCCCTAACAAGTCCATCTTTTTTGTCAGCTTGACACAGGCTAGTGTCATTTTGAAGGGGGGAACCTCAGTTGAGAAATCGCCTCCACTGGTTGCCCGTAGGAATGCCTGCAGATCATTTTCTTGATTAATGATCGATGTGGGAGACCTGTCCCATTTTGAGTGCCACTCCTGCATAAGTGGTCCTGGATTGTGTAAGAAAGATGGGGAAGCAAGCCAACAAGCAGCATCCCTCCATGACCTTCAGATCCTGCCTCCAGGTTCCCACCTCAAGTTCTTGCCTGACAACTCTTCATGATGGACTCTTTAGCCATAAGATGAAATAAACTCCTTCCCCTCCCAGTTTCTTCTGGTCATGTTGTTTATCACAGCAATGGAAAGCAAAGTAAGACAGAGGGAAGGAAGCAGCTGAGGTTTATGGTCCACCTGTTCCTCCTCTGTGAAGCCACTTTGCACCTCTCTTGCCTGGCAACTGTCTCTATGATAGAGTTCCAGTCTGCAGAGCAATTAGCATTTGTCAGTAACAAATAAATAGGCTTAAATAAATTAGAATCTCATTAAAAAGTCAACATAGCTCTGTAATACCTGTATAGCACAGCTTTGAAAACAGTGGAGCACAGCTACTGGAGACAGTCTGTTAGAATAAAAGCTTTGCTGAGTGACACTGTGCCCATGGCTTACAGGTGAAGACCCTGACTTCATCTCCCTTGAAGCCTGATGGAAAGAACCTAAGAGACAGGGGGGTCCTTGCATTGGTATGTGTTTCTGCCATTAGCCCTGCAGTCTTCTCCCACCCCATCTTGTCTTCAATTGCATGTCTCACTCTCACCTTAGAACTCTTATCTTTAAGTCATAGGCTACATTTCCTGCTTTGGTACAGATTCCAGCTGCTCCCTGGTTCACTCATCCTCTGTGAAACACTGGGATAGTATAAGGCTGCTATACACATTCTTTATCTCTGAACTACCTTTGGACTGCTTGTCTTACAAGCCTGAAAGGCCAGTGAGAGGGACTTTTACATTCTCAGGAAAAATATTCCCATGCCATGGACAACACTAAAATTGATCTCCCAGTTTTTCAAGCCCTGCTGTCTTAGTCTGTTTCCTGTTGCTCTACCAAACTACCTAGCACTGGGTAACTTATAAAGAATGAGTTTGTTTGACTACTTGATCTGAAGACTTGTGATTCCAAGAGTATGGTACCAACATCAGGGGGGACATAGGGTGAGAGCCTCCTTATATAGCAAAATAAGAGTCTGCACCTAGTAGCAAATACAGCAAGCATGCAAGCTTGGATCTCTCTTCTTATAAAGCCACTAATGCTGTCAGCTGAGTCCCATCTTCATGACCTCATTGAATATGAATCAAAGCTCAGTAGTATCCTGGGTGTTTGTGTGTGTGTGAGTTCATGTATGCTACAGGTGGGTGTGTGCCTGCATGTACACACATGGAATCGAGGTGTCAGTTTTGGGTGTTATGCCTCAGATGTGGTCTGCCTTGCTTTCTCTGCTCCCCCCTCACTGGGACCTATGGCTTGCCAATTCTGTCTAAACTGGTCAGCCAGTGAGGCCTAGGGATCTGCCTATCTCTACTTCCCCAGCATTGGGATTACAGGTTCTTACTGCCCCACTCTGATTTTGTTTTAGGTGGGTTCTGGAGGTTGAAGTCATGTCCTCTTGCTTGCATAGCAAGCACTTTACCAAATAAGCAACATTCCCCGCCCCCAGCCCTACTTCTCTGTAGTTTCTGAGACCTGGATCCATACTCCCTTTAACATGAGCTGAAGCAAACTGCATTTCAAAGCAGTCATGTGACTTAAGTGTTCAATATATTAAAACACAGGTCTCCTTTATCTATTGTGGGAACTTCTTACAATCGAATGGTCTCTTACCCACTATGTCTGATTGTAGGTTAGATGAGATTACCAGGAAGGGCAAGATGATGTGTATTCACTGTTGGCAGTGACTACTTAAAGACTCTCCTTCCCCCAGCATCTTGGCTGGGAGACACAAATATCATTTGCATTAAAGCACAGAGCAGACTCCCTTATCATGAACAGGCCCAAAGAATCAGAAGTTAGCGATGTAATCAAGACTTTAAATTGTTTTGTTAATGTGCATTAAATTGTAATTATCTACATTAAACTCATTAGCCATTGTACTGACTAATTATTACGTTTGGAGAGATCTGAGACTTCACAGAGCTCTCTTTCCAGTGGAGAGTCACTCTGCAAGAGCCAGACCTCTGGCTCTAGGCTTTTGGCAATGCTTCATGGCAGCCATTGTGCTGAGTCACAGCCCACAGGCCTAGAAACCTCAGAAACTGATTCAGTCTCGAAGGTGGAGGGGCAGTGAGGGTTAGGAGGCCTGGGCTAAACCAACCAAGCAGCAGCCATTTCATTTCCTGGACTCACACAAGTATGGCCTTAGCTACAGGGTTTCTTATACTATGAGGACTTCAGGAGGCCTGGCCCAGTGTCTGCATTCAAAATCATGTGGCCATGACATGGTCCTCTCTATATTTCCAGGCTCCCAGGGTTCCTTCCAGGATCTACTGTGGTTTGCCTAGAATAAGCAATGAAGCAGAATTATAATGTGGGGACCTGACAAAATCAAAGAACATCTATTCCAACTTCTTTCTTTTCCATAGAAGGGAATAAAAGCCCAGAAGATTTGGTTTTCCACATAGCTTGCAAGAGAGGGAGCCATGTTTCAATTTCAAGCCCTATGATTGCGAGCTTTGGTATTTATTCTCCACTATCCAGGGAAGACATTTTGGAAACATAACTCTGAATAATTCAAGAAGGCTTTCTTCACAGAGTATATCTCCAAAATAAGGTTAGGTAGAGAAGCTTCTCCCTATAGTCATTCATTCCCTCATCCCTTTAGTCATGTGGCTTAGTCAGTTACTCCATGAGGGTCTACTCCATCCTGGACTCTGTGTTCCCATTGATGAGGTAAACCAAGTCCATGCTTCTAGAGAGTTTACAGATCAGCAAGAGAGATAAATGGTACTTAATGAATAAATGCACAAGTATCTACTTGGAAACTGTCTTAGGGTTTTACTGCTGTGAACAGACACAAGTCTTATAAAGGACAATATTTAACTGGGGCTGGCTTAGAGGTTCAGAGGTTCAGTCCATTATCATCAAGGTGGGAGCATGGCAGCATCCAGGCAGATGAAGAGTTCTACATCTTCATCTGAAGGCTCTAGCAGAATACTGGCTTCCAGGCAGCTAGGATGAGGGTCTTAAAGCCCAAGCCCACAGTGACACACCTATTTCAACAGGTCCACACCTACTTCAACAGGGTCACACTTTCTAATAGTGCCATTCCCTGGGCTGAGGGTATACAAACCATCACAGAAATGAAAGGATGAGTGGAAATGAGGAGGAGAAAGAGGGGATGCAATGTAATAAGACAATAATAATGGACGTCACTAACCCCACCCCTGAATGGGAGAACAATGAGATATGAAGAACATTAGGAGTAAACTAAGTTCAGAAGAGGTAGGACCCACACCACTGAGCAGAAGCACCAGCTCAGTTACCCATTCCTCTAAGCTCAGAGTATGTGGACTTGGTACTGACTATGGTATGAGTATGGAGAGCTAAGTGTACAACAGCCTGCAGCTGAAATCATGCTCCATGCCTTCCAAACATCAAATGCGGGTCTTGAGTAAAGGAGTCAGGACCCAACCAGCTTTGCCTATGAAGGTGGTAATGTGGATTGATGGTGGTTAAATTACACCCCCATTGATTATAAGCCATTACTCTAGGGCAATGGTTCTCAACCTTTCTGTTACTGTGGTTTAATATAGTTCTTCATGTTGTGGTGATCCCCAACTATAAAACTATCTTTGTTGTTTCCTTATAACTGTAAATTTCCTACTGTTATGAATCATAATGTAAATATCTGATATACCAGATATCTGATATGTGACCCCTGTGAAAAGGCCATTTGACTCCCAAAGAGGTCACAACCCAGAGGTTGAGAACCTCTGCTCTAGAACCTGCCATTTTACCTTTATGAGGTTTGGTTTCCTCAGGACAGAACTATCTTCTCAGGTTTTCAGTGGGGAATAAACATATTTTGCAGTTCTTGGTCCTGACTAGCATGAAAGACTGAAATTTACGTTCTGACAATGGTGGAGCCTAAAGTCCATTTCAAGGTGAAGACAGAGTTCCTGCTTGATGAAGCCTCTTCCTAGTTTGCAAAAAGCACCACTCTGTCCTCCTATGGTCCTCTCTCTGTGTGAAGAGTTAAGGTATTTTTTTCTCTTCATTTATGGACATTGTCCTTATGGCTGGAACCCATCCTCTGGGCTTGTGAAACCTTAATCACCGCCTACATCGGTTACCTTAGGGTTTAGGGATTTAATCTATGAACTCATGAATTTCAGAGAGGCATGATCCAATCTATCACAGTGTATAATAAAAGCATAGTCATTTATTTCTTAGATAGTTCCTCCCACTTATGAAGGTCACCGAAGAAGAAAGGGAGTCGTATGTCATAAATCCTACAGGAATCAGGGTATCGTTCAAAGACGTGCTATGGAAGTGTTGCTGTGTTTGTATTTGTTCTACATATTTCACTTCAGAACAATCAATATTTGAGTGGCAAACCTAACAGGGCCCTCACTTCAGTGAGCGCTGCCAAAAAAAAGAGAGGAAATGAGAAATTTGGGCATGAAAAATTACGTGGGAAGCGTAGAGGCCTATATGTTCACTTCTCAAAACAAAACAAGAGTAACAGTAAGACTGTCAAGAAAAAGGAATTGAATATGAAAAATGAAATCAGAGCTAGAGTATTAATTTTATTAACTTTAGATGTGACTCAAAAACAAATTGCAGGTCACCAGAACTCATGAAAGAGTGCTGGAAGGCAAGCAGCAACAAGGCCAGACCTGGAAGCTTGAAGGAAGCTCAGGAGAATCTACATTTAACCTACAGCTTATCCCCAAACCCAAGAAGTGGGATTAAAGATTGAATTTGTTTATAAACTTTAAAAAGTAGGACTGTCACTTTAAGAACATTAAAAGGGGTGGGAGACAGAAGTTGATGATAAATACTGCTTTTCTGCCATGAGCATCCTGAGTTAATAAAAATAAAATGAATAAACATACTAAAATATTGCACTGTATTTTACAGATGTTTTATTATTATTGGTCAATAAAAATAAAGAAAATCCTAAAACTAGAAGTGAGAAAGTTACCTTCTGAAACATTTTGAGAGAACGGTGTATACTTTATCAAATGGTGCAGGAAAGACACACAGAAAAATTCTGGTTGAGTACCAGAACTTTGCACAGAGAATGATTATAACTAGCGATATGACATAACTTGCAGTAGCCAGTAGGAGGACTTGGAATGGTCTCATCACAAGGAAATAATAAATGTTTAAGATTGTAGACAGCCTAAGCACATTGTGTTGTTCAACATAAATGTACCAAACACCATGTTGTATCCCCCACAAAGATGCATAGCAGCTGTTGTGTTAAGAAAATAGCTAAAGTAAAATCAAAATAGAATTCAGAAGACAAAATGACATGACAGACGATAAGCCCCGCAGGATGAATATAAAACTGGATAAGTGGTCTGTCACAGGCTATTGGAAAATTGTGAAATTTCTTTTAAGACTTAGTATTATCTTGCCCATACACTGTGTTTCTGTGACTGAAAGATTAAAAAAATAAATATTTGGGTACAAATATGCTAGTCAAGTGCAACACAAAGAATAGGGGGTTAGCTCTGGGTAACATTATTTACAAGTTAAGATATGCAGGAACATACAGCAAAACTGGTAACAAAAAAATGTGAGCAAAATAAAACACAAGCATGCCTGCTTAGAAGAAGGCAACATATCTTCATCAGTCCATTCCAGGCATGAGGATAGACGTTAGATGAAGACCCAGTAAATAGAAGGAATAATCAGCTGTCTACCTGCTAGATGTGACAAATCCTGTAGCCTAAAATATGGAGGTCTTTTGATTTTTCAAAGGTCGTACGGTAGATTGCATATGCCCAGCCCAGGAGTGGCACTGTTATGAGGTGTGGCCTTGTTGGAGTAGGTGTGGCCTTATGAAGGAAGTGTGTGGGATTGGGCTTTGAGACCCTCCTCCTAGGAGCCAGTCTTCTCCTGTCTTTCTTTGGATCAAGATGTAGAACTTTTGTCTTCTCCAGCACCATATCTTCTAGATACTACCATGTTTCTGCCTTGATGATAATGGACTGAACCTCTGAATCTGTAAGCCAGCCCCAGTTAAATGTTGTCCTTTGTAAGAGTTGCCTTGTTCATGGTGTCTGTTCATAGCAATGGAAACCCTAACTGAGATAGGCTGTGACTTAGTCTATCCACAGAAAGAGATCACCTATGAAATCAGAATGAGAATGTACTTACATGTATAAGAAGAATGTATGTTCACAAAAGCATGAGTTTATAGATACTTTGAAATCACAATACAGTAAATTAAGGCAGATATCGTGGAACTGAAGAATAACATTCAGCACATGGCAGAGACAAAGAGGGAATTAAAAGAATGACAATAAGAGTGAAACAGTGCCTCACAGCCACCCCCAGAAATGGGCAAAGAGACACCTTGTTGGTGGTGTTGTTCTTAGATCAGTCAGGGGCAGAGCAGATGGCAGTCCTTTGTTCATCCTAGCTTGATGCCTGGCATGGTGACCAAGGCTGTCTTATGCCTAGGAGTTATAAAAATCAAATCAAATCCAAGCAGCACAGTGTGAGAGGAGAAAGGCAGACAAAGACCTGTGGATGCCATGGCTCTCATAGACCTGCCCCCCAACTCAGCTATAACCCAGACGCAGATGAAGGGCTCTGATTGACCCACCCCGAAATCACATGGCACAGGTGAGCCACAGACTCCTGCTTGCCACCAAACCACTCAGCATGGATGGATGGAGGATGTCACCTAGGGGCCCACCAGCCATGTGGCCAGCCTGCAGCAAGGGCCACCACAACGTATGAGTATGTGGTGGTCAGATTGGAGAAAAGGAGAACTGGAACAGGTTTAATAACCTTATAAAGAGAGATGGAACTGGAAACTCGAGGGTGGAGAAGTCTAGCCTGTTGTGAACGGCCAGCCCCACCACCTGGGTCCATGGTGAGGTCCCAGCCTGAGCTACTGCTGAGGGCCATGCCTGAGTCCATGGCTATGCAGTGGCAAGGGTCGGTGTCAATGCCCATGGCTCATAGTACTACTAAAGAACATGGGGATGTCCATGTTTGGGGGAGACTCTGGGGACTGCACAGATTTCCAGGGACTCTGCCTCTAATTGGATGCAGGGCTCTGGAGAGCTGGCCCCATCTCTCACGGCTGGCAGCACTTGGGCGAGTAGGCCCTGCCTCTTGCTCAGGCGGTACAGTGGACCTGGCCCTTGTGTCAGGGGTATAGATGAGCGGGCCCTGAAAGCATGAGCAAGGGAGAGCTAGCCCAGCTACTTCTCTGCTGTGAGATGGCCTGAGCGGGAGCGGGAGGAGCTGTACATTTAGCCTCATTGGCCCTTTTCACACACACACCCCCCCGGGCAGTCAGAAAAGAACTGACCCTGGGGTCATGAGAACGGATGAGCTGGCCCTGTCCCTTGCTGACTGCCGCACTTGGGAGAGTGGGGACCCGCACCTTGCCTGGGCAGCACAGTAGGGCTGTCCCTGGTCAGTGGGACATAGCTGAGCCAGCCCTGTGGGCAAGAGCCTGGGAGAGTTAGTCCTGCCACTTGTCTGCCGTGAGGTGGTGTGGGTGTGGGGGTTGGGAGATGATGGCCTTCACCTCCCTACCATGGCCACCTGCAGTAGCCAGGAAAATTGGCCAGAGGCCACAAGAGATGGAGAGTTAACTCTGTCCTCCTCACTGGCTGTAGCACTCGGAAGAGCTGGCCCTATACCTCACCTGGGCAATGCAGTGGAGCTGGTCTGCGGCAAAGGCATGGGTGAGCCAGCCCTGCCTATAAGAGAGCATGAGAGCTGTTCCAGCCCCTCACAGGCTACAGCACTCGGGAGAGTGGGCTCTGCATCTTGAGTCTCACAGTGGGGCTGGAGGCATAGGTATAGGTGAGCAGACCCTAAGGGCCATGAGAGCAAGAAAGCTGACCCTGCCCCACCGATGGCGGCATTTGCTGGCCTAGCTGGAGCAGTGCTGGAGAACTGGCCCTGATGTTGTGGATAACAGAAATCCAGTGGGCTGACCCACTGATAGCTAGGCTATCACCCAGATCCAGATGCAGGGCTCTGATTGGTCCATGTCAAATCTCTATCATTTGAAAATGTTTGGCACAAGTGAAAGGGCCAGTCCTGCTGTTCCAAAGCTGCCGAATCTCCATGGCACAGGGCAACAACAGGATAATCGGGAGTCCTGGCGAGGATCTGATAGTGATGGTGTCGCAGAAGCCAGAGATCTCAAACCTGACCAATGAATGACTCGTTGCAATGAACATTTGCAAGTGAAGATTTGTGGACAGAGGGATATACTATGGGGCACAGTGTGACATAGTACAGCTTTCATGATGAGATGTTTTCTATGCCTTTTGTTGTTGGTGGTGTTGGTGGTGGTGGTGGTGTGTGTGTGTGTGTGTGTGTGTGTGTTATTTTGGGGGATGTTGTAAGGGCTAAAGGAGGATATATGGGATGGGAAGATGGGTAGAACTGGGGTGCATGATGTGAAACTCAATAAAGAATAACAAAATGTTTAAAAAAGAATAAAACAGTGTGCCATCGTGTACAGGTGATGGGAGGATTAAAAGAGAGAATTACCTGTAAAATAAAGAGAGAAAATCAAAATGAGAAACAATGAAAAGAAAAGGAAATGAAAAAAGAAAAAAAAAAAGAAAACAGATGGCCCCAAAACTGAATCTTCCATGCCAACTCAGACAAGCAGCTTTGCGCCTCCAGCTGGCCTCCCAGCTCTGAAACTGTGTAGTACTTCACTTCTCTGGCCCTCATATGCCACATTCCTCCTCTGGAAAATGTGGAAATAAGGGCTGAGGAGGTGGCCCAGAGGGTGAGGAAGAGTGTTTTCTGAACAAGCATAAGGACGAGTTCAGATCTCCAGCTCTCATGTAAAATACTGGGTGGAACTGTAGTCACGAGCCAGTAACCCAGCACTGAACAGCACTGTACAATGTGGGAAGGCAGGAGGAGCATCAGGGCTTGCTGGCTGCCATCGTACTCCAAGTTCAGTGGAAATCCTGTCTCACAGTTTGTCTTCTGCAGGAGCACATATCGACATGCATGCACTTCCACACAGACACACAGACACACACACACACACACACAGACACACACATTCAGTGGAGTGGTGAGGTGGAAAAGGGATGAGAGGATGAAGGGAGGGGGAGCATATAGCACACACATACACCAGACATACTTAAACACACACACACACACACACACACAGAGACAGAGAGAGAGAGAAACATACAATATATAGCACATTGGCACGCACACTAATGATGATGATGATAAGGAGGAGGAGGAGGAAGAGGAGAAGGAGGAAGAGTAGGAGGATCATCCTTGTAATACTGTTAAAATGAAGTGAAGCCCAGACAATTTTCAAGCCTAGCATCTGGAGGTAACTAACAGTAAATAAGTCTACAGGAACTTGACTGGATAGGGCTGGTTATGGTAGAGTCACTAAAAATCAGAATTTTGAAAGAAAAACAAATGAGCACGATAAACAGACTCCTCCTCAATTTTAAAGAACGTTTAAAACACAAAACAACAAGAATAAAACAAGAATAAAACTGATAGTAAAGGTGAAAGTTAAAGAGTATGGCTGTGCTACACACAATGGTATGATAAATTTACAAATTTCAAAGAGAAACATTCTTTAAACATGCACGTGTATTTATATACACATGTTTGTGGGCATGATCGATCAGTCCACCATGATGGGGAAGGCCTAGCAGAACAGTTCAGATCATGGTACCATGGTGGCATGAACATGTGGCAAAAAATAGCTTCACATGCCAGAGACCAAGGAAGCAGTCAGCAAGGAGGGCTCAAGTATACCCTTCAAAGGCACAACCCTGGTGACATACTGCTGTCAGTGAGGTCTCTCCTTCTACAGCTTTAAAAACTTGTCACATGAGCTCCACTACCTGAAGACTAAGATATAAAACTCTGAACCTGGGAAGAAGTTTCAAATCCAGACAACGGCCATCATTCACTAACTCAAACAAATCTGTAGCCTTCCTCTACTCAAAGGACAAACAGGCTGAGAAAGAAATTAGGGAAATGACACTCTTCACAATAGTCACAAATAATATAAAATACCTTGGTGTGAATCTAATCAACCAAGTAAAAAATCTCTATGACAAGAACTTTGGAAGATGGAAAGATCTCCCATGATCATGGACTGGCAGGATTAATATAGTAAAAACGGCCATCTTGCTGAGAGCGATCTACAGATTCAATGCAATCCCCATCAAAATTCCAACTCAATTCTTTATAGAATTAGAAAAAGCAATTGGCAAATTCATTTGGAATAACAAAAAACGCAGGATAGTGAAAACTATTCTCAATAATAAAAGAACTTCTGGGGGAATCATTATCCCTGACCTCAAGCTGTATAACAGCAATAGTGATAAAAAACAAACAAACAAACCTGCATAATATTGGTACAGAGACAGGCAGGAAGATCAATGGAGCAGAATTGAAGACCCAGAAATGAACAGGGACACCTATGGTCACTTGATCTTTGACAAAGGAGCTAAAACTATCCAGTTGAAAAAAACACAGCATTTTCAGCAAATGGTTCTGGTTCAACTGGAGGTCAGCATGTAAAAGAATGCAAATTGATTCATTATCTCCTTGTATGAAGCTCAAGTCCAAGTGAATCAAGGGCCTCTGCATAAAACCAAATACACTGAAACTAACAGAAGAGAAAGTGGAGGAAGAGCCTCAAACACATGGGCACAGGGGAAAATTTCCTGAACAGAACACCAATGGCTTATGCTTTAAGGTCAACAATAGACAAATGAGACCTCATAAAATTGCAAAGCTTCTGTAAGGCAAAGGACACTGTTAATAGGACAAAACAGCAACCAACAGATTGGGAAAAGATCTTTACCAACCGTACAACTGATAGAGGGCTAATATCCAATATATATAAAGAACTCAAAAAGTTAGACTCCAGAGAAGCAAATAACCCTATTAAAATTTGGGTACAAAGCTCAACAAAGAATTCTCAACTGAGCAAACTTGAATGGCCGAGAAGCACCTAAAGAAATGTTCAACATCCTTAGTCATCAGGGAAATGCAAATCAAAACAACCCTGAGATTCTACCTCACACCAGTCAGAATGCTAAGATCAAAAACTCAGGTGACAGCAGATGCTGGTGAGGATTTGTAGAAAGAGGAACATTCATTCCTCCATTGTTGATGAGATTGCAAGCTGGTACAACCACTGTGGAAACCAGTCTGGCACTTCCTCAGAAAATTGGCTATACCACTCCTGGTATATACCCAAAAGATGCTCCAACATATAACAAGGTCACATGCTCCACTATGTTCCTAGAAGTCTTATTTATAATAGCCAGAATCTGGAAAGAACCCAGATGTCCTTCAACAGAGGAATGGATACATATAATGTGGTACATTTACACAATGGAGTACTACTCAGCTACTAAAAACAATGAATTCATGAAATTCTTAGGCAAATGAATGGAATTATCATCCTGAGTGAGGTAACCTTGTCACAAAAGAACACACATGGTATGCACTCATTGATAAGTGGATATTAGCCTAAAACCTCGGAATACCCAAGATACAGTTCACAGATCACGTGAAGCTCAAGAAGAAGGAAGACCAAAGAGTGGATGCTTCAGTCCTTCTTAGAATAAGGAACAAAATACTCACAGGAGGAAATACAGAGACAAAGTGTAGAGCAGAGACTGAAGGATAGCCATCCAATGACTGCTCCACCTGTGGATCCATCCCATATACAGACACCAAACCCAGACACTATGGTGGATGCCAAGAAGCGCTTAAGTACAGGAGACTGATATAGCTGTCTCCCGAGAGGCTCTGCCAGCACCTGACCAATACAGAGGCAAATGCTTGCAGCCAACCATTGGGCTGAGCACAGGGTCCCCAATGGAGGAGTTAGAGAAAGGACTGAAGGAGCTGAACCCATAGGAAGAACAACATCAACCAACCAGACTCCCCAGAGCTCCCAGGAACTAAACTACCAACCAAAAAGTACACATGGAGTAACCCATGGTTCCTTCTGCATATATATCAGAGGATGGCCTTGTTGAACATCAATGGGAGGAGAGGCCCTTGGTCCTGTGAAGGCTCAATGCCCCAGTGTAGCAGAATGCCAGGGCAGGGAGGCAGGAGTGTGTGTGTGTGTGGGGGGGGGGTGGGGGTGGAGAGCACACTCATAGAAGCAGGAGAAGGGGATGGGGTAAGGGGTTTTCAGAAGGGAAACCAGGAAAGGGGATAACATTTGAAATGTAAATAAGTAAAATATCCAATAAAAAAATCAAACAGACAAGAGGAAAGGAAACAAAAATAAGCCATTAAAATTCCCCAAAGATCTTCCTGGATTTATTGATAAAAACCAGGCAAATGTTTAAAAGACTTGTAATCTCCCTCCAATCTCTTAACTCTTAACTACTACAGAAAATTTCTAATTCATTCTGTTCATTGGAAATTTCCACAATCCTGAAGAGGCCCAAAGTCCCTGAAACAAATTTCACATTGACTACACACTTTAATTAAAAAGAGAAGCTTGGAATCAATTATGGGGAAATATCAGATAGTGTTTTTAGCAGCTGAGAATAGATTAAAAAGCCTTTAATCATAGCCCTCAGGAGACAGAGGCAGATGGATCTCTGTCAGTTCGAGGCCAGTCTGGTCTATGAAGGTTTGTCTTGGGGAAACAAAGAAAAACAAAAACAGAAACAAATAACCAATGAACCAACCAACAAAAACAAATTTTAAAAAAGAAAGAAAGAGACTAGAAAACAATTTTGTGATAGCTGTGAATTCAAATAATTAATTTATAAATATCTAAAAAGCATCCATTAATCACTAAAGAGAAAAACAGTAGAATTTTGTTATAGGACCATTGGGGCTAGACCGAGTGCTCAGCGTTCAGAGCACTTACTGCTCTCACAGAGGATCTGGATTTGGTTCCCAACACCCATCGTGGGTGGATGACAATAGCCTCTAACTCTAGTTCCAAGGATCCAAGGCCCTGTGGTCTCTGCTAGCACCTGCATGCATACAGTACAAATAAACTCACACAGACACACAGGCATGCACACACAGACACACAAACAGACAAACATACACAATAAAAATAATACAATTTAAAAAAGAGAATCACAATTTCCAAATGCCATAAAAGAGTCAGTTAATGTAGTTATAACGGACTCCTGCTTTTGTGTGCCAATACTCAGTCACTCTGTCTCTTTAGATGGCCAGGGTATGTTGTCCACACCCCAGGACTCTCAACTGTCATCATTCATCTAGACACACACATGACAGCTCACAACCATTTGTAATTCTAGTTTCAGGCTTAAAGTATTGAGTAAAGTTTAAGTGATTCTAACATGAAAAAGCTCAATGACTTGCTAATATATGACAAGGTATTTAAGCTCATAAATAATCAAGGAAAGGCAAGTTATATAATGCAGTACTATTTCATAACTTTTTATTTTTTGCAAAATCTGTCAATATTAGTCTTGCTGTATCAGTAAAGAAACAGGAATTCTTACATTAAGCTGGGAATGATGTAAATCTGGACAATAATGTTCCTCCAAGCAAATGAATATCTAGCATAAATGAAAACATTTACCATGTGACTCAGCATTTTTTTTATTAGATCTTTCATTTACACTTCAGATACCATCCCGTTTCCCCATTCCCCCCTCCCTTAGAAAACCCCTATCCCATGCCCCCTTTTCATTTTGCATTTATACATTTTTTTAAGAAATGTTAATCATAGGCTTTATAAGTTTGGTATTGTTCAATCAGAGGTGTAACCCACTACCCAACCTAGATATATCAACTATCTTTGACTGGTGGAGATACATGAACATCTGCTTCACTGTCTCCCCCCTCTATCTCTCTTTCATCACCTAGCTTCTCCTCTCCTTCTTCTTCTCCTCTTCTTACTCCTTTTCTTCCTCTCAGTACTCCTCCCACCTTAGCTCCTCCTACACATCACCCTTCCTGTTAAAAGGAAACTTTTCTCTCAAAATACAATTAGAGCATAATTATGCCTATTTGTACCAGTGAGGTACAAGATAGTCCTAATACCCAGTCCATCCTTTTGTTGACTAACCAGCACCTCTGTCATCTATCCTAACTAAAACACTTAGTTCTGAACCTGGCTTTTTCCTTGGCTTTAGGATGAATGTCAGCTGATGACCATACACTCAGATCTTTTCTCTCAAAGTAAATAGCTATAAGTTTTCAACCCCATCAGAAATCCAGAATGACTGAGTTGACTATAATTGTGGGAAGCACAAAGCATAGCTTCTAAAACTTAGCCAATTTATAGAGACCTCTGAACACCTGGACACTTGCTCTACTTCAAAACGTTGGAGCATCTGTTCTTCTGCCTTCTGGCCCAGGATCATCTGACAGACCTTAGTGCTGCAGAATTATTAAGGGCTGATTACTCTGTCTAGGCAGATATAATCAGTCGACTATTCTGCAAGTGTGTCCTTTTCTGGACAGTAATTTGTCTGTAGAAGGAAAGTGGCAATTCTTGCCTAGTGGCTGTCTCACCACAACTGGAGTAACTCCAAGGATGCTCAATTTCTTCTTAGAATTTAACATAGGAAGCTGTCCGGAGCAGACAGGTCTCTAATGAAAATGAACATTAATACTGAAATGTTTGTCATGTCAATTCTAAGGATTTCTGATGTTTTGAAAACCAGCTATCCATGTAAGGTAATCTGGACTGTTGCCTGTTAACTCCACTCAGCTATTTCTAAATAAAACATAGAGAACACCCTTATAATAAACTCCAAGTCATGAATTTGCTATAGTCCCTTAACTCACAGGCTGACCATCTCAAATCAGTTAAAAAAGTTAAAGAAGGACTGGGTCTAAGCTTTGTATTCCTAAGTGTGTTATACTGGTACAATGCCTATGAGAGTAACAATATTCATCTCACTCTTATATCACTAAGAAGCTCATGCCAATGAAAACCTTAAAATTTGTAAACAAAGTAAATTGGTGCCATTTAAGAATTTATATCTTCATCTTGATATTAATTATACAGATTTCTACTAATAGGTTATGGCTATGCAATAAACCCTAGCTAATCCTCTCTATTCCGACAAAACCACTACTTTTCCCTAGAGAGACAGCCCAACATTTACCACCTTAGTCCCCATGCCCAGGGAATAGGGGCGCTGACTCATCATTAGCTTCTTCAAGCTGATTATGGGCGTTGAGATATTAGAAGAGGAGTGGGGGGGGGAGAGCAAGTTGACAATCCTCTGATGCTGTGTCTTCGCTGCCTCCAGATGGAATTCACGGACCTCAGAGGTTTGAGCAGGTCTGCCCAGCTTGCTTGTTGAGTAGATACACCAAGGCTGATCATTCTGCAATATACAATTCTCAAAACAAATTTTAGTATCAAGATAGTTTTTTTTTTAAAGAGGGCTGACATTTTATTAAGAATGTTGGTTCTAACCGCTTTTCTATTTTTCCCCTCTTTTATTGGATATAATATTTACATTTCAAATTTTATCCCCTTACCATATTTCCCCCACCACCCAGGAACCCCTTATCCCATCCCCCCTCCTCCTGCCTCTATGAAGGTGTTACCCACCTACCCCCAGCCTCCCTCCCCACCCTCAGATTCCCCCCCATCAGTGCTCAGCCTTCAGGGTACCAATGATCTTGTCTCCCACCTATGCCCAACAGGGCCATCCTCCCCTACATATACAGCTGGAGTCATGTGTCTCTCCCTATGTGCACCTGGGCTGGTGGTTTAGACCCTGGGGAGCTCTGGCTGGTTGGTATTCTTGCTCTCCTCACAGGGCCACCAGCCCGAATGGTTCACGGTTCCCTCAATTTACTCTCTAACTCCTCCATTGGGAACTTTGATCAGATTAATGGATAGCTGTGGGTATCTGTCTCTGGGTATGTCCGACTCTGAGAGACCTCTAAGGAGACAGCCTTATCAGGCTGCTGTCAGCTTCCCATCCTGACATCCCTATCAGCGTCTATTTTTGGTGACTGCCTATGGAATGAATACCCAGACACAATGGTCTCCCTACAACCCCCCCTTATGATTCTGACCCACACTTTGTCTCCATATTTGCTCCCTTGGTTATTTAGTTACTCCTTCTAAGAAAGACCTAGGCATCCTCACTTGTTCTTTCTTCTTCATGAGCTTCGTGTTTTCTGGTAGTTGAATCTTTGTTGTTTCAAACTTTTGGGCTAATCTCCACTTATCAGTGAGTAAATACCATGTGTGTTCTTTTGTGATTGGGTTACCTCACTCAGGATGATATTTTCTAGATCCATCCATTTACCTAAGAATTTCTCGAATTCATTATTTTTAATAGCTGAGTAATATTCCATTGTGTAAATGTACCACATTTTTTGTATCCATTCCTCTGTTGAAGGGCATCTGGGTTCTTTCCAGCTTCTGGCTATTATAAATAGGGCTGCTATGAACATAGTGGAGCATATGTCTTTGTTATTTGTTGAGGCATTTTCTGGGTATATACCCAGAAGTGGTATAGCTGGGTCCTCAGGTAGTGCTATGTCCAATTTTCTGAGTAACCACCAGACTGACTTCGAAAGTGGTTGTACCAGCTTGCAACCCCACCAACAATGCAGGAGTGTTCCTCTTTCTTCACATCCTCGCCAGCATCTACTATCACCTGAGTTTTTGATCTTAGCCATTCTGACTGGTGTGAGGTGGTATCTCAGTGTTGTTTTGATTTGCATTTCCCTGATGACTAAGGATGTTGAGCATTTCTTAAGGTGCTTCTCGGCCATTCTAGTTTCCTCAGTTGAGAATTCTTTGTTTAGCTCTGTACCCCATTTTTTAATGGGGTTATTTTGTTGTTTAGCGTCTAATTTCTTGAGTTCTTTGTAAATATTAGATATTAGCCCCCTATCAGATGTAGGATTGGTAATGATCTTTTCCCAATCTGTTGGTTGCCGTTTTGTCTTGTTGACAGTGTCCTTTGCCTTACAGAAGCTTTGCAATTTGATGAGGTCCCATTTGTCGATTCTTGATCTTAGAGCATAAGCCATTGGTGTTCTGTTCAGGAACTTTTCCCCTGTGCCTAGGTATTCGAGGGTCTTCCCCAACTTCTCTTCTAATATTTTCAGTGTACCTGGCTTTATGTGAAGGTCCTTTATCCACTTGGAGTTGAGCTTCGTGCAAGGAGATAAGAATGGATTAATTTGCATTCTTCTACATGTTGACCTCCAGTTGAGCCAGCACCACTTGTTGAAAATGCTGTCCTTTTTCCACTGGATGAATTTAGCTCCCTTGTCAAATATCAAGTGACCATAGGTATGTGGGTTCATTTCTGGGTCTTCAATTCTGTTCCATTGATCGTCCTTTCTGTCTCTGTACCAATACCAAGCAGTTTTTATCACTACTGCTCTGTAGTACAGTTTGAGGTCCGGAATGGTGATTCCCCCAGAGGTTCTTTTATTGTTGAGAATAGTTCTCACTATCCTAGGTTTTTTGTTATTCCAAATGAATTTGTAAATTGCTCTTTCTATCTCTATGAAGAATTGATTTGGAATTTTGATGGGTATTGCATTGAATCTGTAGATTGCTTTTGGCAGGATAGCCATTTTTACTAAATTAATCTTGCCAATCCAGGAGCATGGGAGATCTTTCCATCTTCTGAGATGTTCTTCAATTTCTTTCTTGAGAGACTTGAAGTTCTTGTCATACAGATCTTTCACTTGCTTTGTTAGATTCACTCCAAGATAATTTATTTTATTCGTGGCTATTGTGAAGGGTGTCATTTCCCTTATTTCTTTATCTGCCTGTTTATCCTTTGAGTAGAGGAAGGCTACTGATTTGTTTGAGTTGATTTTATATCCAGCCACATTGCTAAAGTTGTTTATCAGGTTTAGGAGTTCTCTGGTGGAAGTTTTAGGTTCACTTAAGTATACTATCATGTCATCTGCAAATAGTGAAATTTTGACTTCTTCCTTTCCTATCTGTATCCCTTTGACTTCCTTTTGTTGTCTAATTGCTCTAGCTATGACTTCCAGTACTATATTGAATAGGTAAGGTGAGAGTGGGCAGCCTTGCCTAGTCCCTGATCTTAGTGGGATTGCTTCAAGTTTCTCTCCATTTAGTTTGATGTTGGCTACTGGCTTACTGTATATTGCTTTTACTATGTTTAGATATGGGCCTTGTATTCCTGATCTTTCCAAGACTTTTAACATGAAGGGATGTTGAATTTTGTCAAATGCTTTCTCAGCATCTAGTGATATGACCATGTGGTTTTTCTCTCTGAGTTTATTTATGTAGTGGATTACATTGATGGATTTCCGAATATTGAACCATCCCTGCATTCCTGGGATAAAGCCTACTTGATCTTGATGGATAATTGTTTTGATGTGTTGTTAGATTCGGTTTGCGAGAATTTTATTGAGTATTTTTGCATCAATATTCATAAGAGAGATTGGTCTGTAGTTCTCTTTCTTTGTTGGGTCTTTCTGTGGTTTAGGTATGAGTGTAATGTTAGCTTCATAGAATGAATTGGGTAGTGTTCCTTCTGTTTCTATTCGATGGAATAACTTGAAGAGGATTGGTATTAGGTCTTCCTTGAAGGTCTGAAAGAATTCTGCACTGAAACCATCTGGCCCCGGACATTTTTTGGTGGGAAGATTTTTAATGACTGTGTCTATTTCTTTAGGCGTTATGGGACTGTTTAGGTGGTTTATCTGCTCCTCGTTTAACTTTGGTACCTGGTATCTATCTAGAAAATTGTCCATTTCCTCCAGATTTTCCAATTTTGTTGAGTATAGGCCTTTGTAGTAGGATCTGATAATTTTTTTAATTTCCTCTGTTTCTGTTGTTATGTCTCCCTTTTCAGTTCTGATTTTATTAATTTGAATGCTGTCTCTGCGCCCTTTGGTTAGTCTGGCTAAGGGTTTGTCTATCTTGTTGATTTTCTCAAAGAACCAGCTCCTGGTTTTGTTGATATTTTGTATAGTTCTTTTTGTTTCGACTTGGTTGATTTCAACCCTGAGTTTGACTATTTCCTGCCGTCTACTCCTCTTGGGTATACTAGCTTCTTTTTGTTCTAATGCTTTCAGGTTTGCTGTCAAGTTGTTGACGTATGCTCTTTCCACTTTCTTTTTGTGAGCACTTAGAGCTATGATTTTTCCTCTTAGTACTGCTTTCAATGAGTCCCACATGTTTTGATATGATGTGTCCTCATTTTCATTTAAATCTAAAAAGTCTTTAATTTCTTTCTTAATTTCTTCCTTGACCAAGTTATCATTGAGTAGAGCATTGTTCAGTTGCCAAGTGTATGTCGGTTTTCTGATGTTTTTGTCCATGTCAAAGACAAGTCTTAATCCATGGTGGTCTGATAAGGTACTGGGGATTATTTCAATCTTTTTGTATCTGTTGAGGCCTGTTTTGTGACCAATTATATGGTCTATTTTCGAGAAGGTACCATGAGGTGCTGAGAAGAAGGTGTATTCTTTTGTTTTAGGGTGAAATGTTCTATAGATGTCAGTTAAGTCCAATTGGTTCATAACTTCTGTTAGTTTCATTGTGTCTCGATTTAGTTTCTGTTTCCATGATCTGTCCATAGCTGAGAGTGGGGTGTTGAAATCTCCCACTATTATTGTGTAGGGTGCAATGTATGCTTTAAGTTTTAGTAAAGTGTCTTTTATGTATGTGGGTGCCCTTACATTTGGGGCATAGATGTTGAGAATTGCAAGTTCCTCTTGGTACATTTTTCCTTTCATGAATATGAAGTGTCCTTCTTTATCTTTTTTGATTACTTCTGGTTGAAAACTGATTTTATTTGATATTAGAATTGCTACTCCAGCTTGTTTCTTGGGACCATTTGCTTGGTAGATTGTTTTCCAACCTTTTACTCTGAGGTAGTGTCTGTCCTTTCCACAGAGGTGCGTTTCCTAAATGCAGCAAAATGTTGGTTCCTGTTTACGTATCCAGTCTGCTAGTCTATGTCTTTTTACTGGAGAATTGAGTCCATTGATATTAAGAGATATTAAGGAAAAATGAGTGTTGTTTCCTGTTATTTTTGTTATTGGCAGTGGAGATATGTTTGTGTAGCTACCTTCTTTTATGGTTTTTGGAAGATTACTTTCCTGCTTTTTCCAGGTTGTAGTTTCCCTCCTTGTGATGGAGTTTTCCACCAATTATCCTTTGAAGTGCTGGGTTTGTGTTGAGATACTGTGTAAATTTGGATTTGTCATGGAATATTTTGGTTTCTCCATCAATAATGATTGACAGTTTTGCTGGGTATAGTAGTCTGGGCTGACATTTATGTTCTTTTAGGGTCTGTATGATATCAGTCCAGGATCTTCTGGCTTTTATGGTCTCTGGTGAGAAGTCTGGTGTAATTCTTATAGGTCTGCCTTTATATGTTACTTTGCCTTTTTCCCTTACTGCTTTTAGTATTTTTTCTTTGTTTTGTACATTTGATGTTTTGACTATTATGTGTTGGGAAGTATTTCTTTTCTGGTCTAAACTATTTGGAGTTCTGTAGGCTTCTTGTATATTTATGGACATCTCTTTCTTTAGGTTAGGGAAGTTTTCCTCTATAATTTTGTTGAGAATATTTACTGGTCCTTTAAGTTGGGAGTCTTCCCCCTCATCTATTCCTATTATCCTTAGGTTTGGCCTTCTCATTGTGTCTTGGATTTCTTGTATATTTTGGGTTAGTAGCTTTTTGTATTTTGCATTTTCTTTGACAGTTGTGTCTATGTTTTCCATGGTATCTTCTGCACATGAGATTCTCTCTTCCATCTCTTGTATTCTGTTGGTAATACTTGTATCTATGACTCCTGATCGTTTTTTTAAGTTTTCTATCTCCAGGGTGTTCTCCCTTTGTGATTTCTTTATTGTTTTTACTTCCGTTTTTAGATCCTGCATGGTTTTGTTTAATTCCTTCTCCTGTTTGGTTGCATTTTCTTGTAATTCCTTAAGGGATTTTTGTGTTTCCTCTCTAAGGGTTTCTATCTGTTCTTTGAGAGTGTTATTTATGTCTTTCTTAAAGTCCTCTATCATCATCATGAGAAGTGATTTTAATTCTGAATCCTGCTTTTCTGGTGTGATGGGGTGTTCAGGGCTTGCTATGATGGGGGAACTGGGTTCTGATGATGCCATGTAACTTTGGTTTCTGTTGCTTACGTTCTTGCGCCTGCCTTTTGCCATCTGGTTAATTCTAGTGCTACCTGTACTTCTGTCTCTGATTGAAGCCTGTCTTTCCAGTTGTCTCGCTTTTGTTTGGTCTTCTAGGAGTCCAGATGTCTTTGTGGTTTTTTTCCAGCTGCCCTGATTACAGTGGTATCTCTAGGATGCCTCAGGATATGGTGCCTCCAAGGTAGCAGTGACTCAGCATTTTAGTGTCATGTTACAGTTTAGAGAATCTGTTGTGATGTGTTCTATAAGGAGGCCCATTCACAGAATCAGTTGGAAGCCTCAAAAGGAATTTAAAAACCTTTGAATAACAATACAGAAATCAATAAATAAAATAGGTATCATAAAACCAAGTTGCTCAATGACCCATACAGTGTCATCTTGCTTTCACTGAAAATTTTAAAGGAAACAAAGAATACTATAAAACGTTCATAAGCTCTTATGTATGTTCTTAAAAATATTTTAAAAACAGAATCCAGGATACTTAATTAATAATTTTTTTCCCTAAACAACTGAGGGAAAAATAAAATTAAAGATATGGAATTACAGGAATGTTAGGGTTTGAGTCTTGAATGGTCACTAGAGGCCATCTGTCAATGTTTTGATCACCAGCCTGTGGTGGCCTTAGAAGGAAGTAGAAGCTTTAAGAGGTGATGTCCATTGGGAAGAAATTAGACCATTGTGGGCATGTCCTTGAAGTTGATATTAGGCTCTATTTTAATTATTCTTCCATTTTGTGAGGGACACCACAAGAAAGCTAACAATTACAAAAGAAAGCATTTAACAGGGGCTTGCTCACAAATACAGAAAGCTAGTCTATGATTTTTATGGTGAAAAGCAGACAGGCATGGTACTGGAGGAGTAGCTAAGAGCTACAACTTGATCTACATGTAGGAGAGGAGAGGAGGAGAGGAGAGGGAGAGGGAGAGGGAGAGGGAGAGGGAGAGGGAGAGGGAGAGGGAGAGGGAGAGGGAGAGGGAGAGGGGGAGAGGGAGAGAGGGAGAGGGAGAGGGGGAGAGGGGGAGAGGGAGAGAGGGAGAGGGAGAGGGAGAGAGGGAGAGAGGGAGAGAGGGAGAGAGGGAGAGGGAGAGAGGGAGAGGGAGAGAGGGGACTGGCCTGGGGTAGATATTTGAAACTTCAAAGTCCATCCCCAGTGACATATCTCTTCCAACAAGACCACACCTCCTAATCCTTCCCAAATAGTTCCATTAAATGATAATTAAGCATTCAGACACATATGAGTCTATGGGGTCATTCTCATTCAAAACACCACAGGACCCCAGTCCCTCTGTTTGCTCACTGACCATCATGAACTAAACAGATTTAAAGAACAAAACAAAACAAAACCAAAACAACAACAACAAAAAAAACCAATGAGCTTCCATCAAGATCTTCAGCCCAAAAGCAATAGGCCAGGTGACTATGGCCTGAAATCTCTGAAGCTAAATGCCTAAATAAATATGTATCTTCTTTGTGATATTTATCCCAGGTATTTGTCACTTTGAGCCCTTCTTCCTGGCTGCCTGGAAGACCATCTTTTCCTGGTTAGACATAGAACTCTCAGTTTCTCCAGTGCCATGCCTGCCTGGACACTACCATGTTTCCTGCCTTGATGATAATGGACTGAACCTCTGAACCTATAAGCCAGCTCCAATTAAATTTTGCCTTTGTAAGAGTTGCCTTGGTCATGATATCGCTTCACAGTAATAAAACTCTAACTAAAACAGTAGCTGTATACTGTCACACTCAGTAAAACTTTGTTTTCTTTTTCTCCCAAAAGCTGCATAGCTTTTAAGAAAAGCAAACCAAGATTTAAATCAAAGAAGCCAAGATGTTCACTACTCAGTTTTGGGAGTTGCACTACTTTTGCAATGTTCTTGAGTTTGTAGATTTCTCAAAATATAATATAATAAAGAAGAAAAACTTTAAGAAGAAATATAACCCAGAAAAATTATAGACTAAACCAATTATACTTGTATATTAAAAATAGTATGTGGTCAAATTAAGTACTTCAATTGTAGACATAAGACTATGCTATAGGACAAATGAGCCTTGTTCTGTGGCTGCAAAGATCAAATCTCAACACTGAGAAGTCTACTAAAAATTGCTACTAGGCCAAGCAAGAAAGTCTCATGGTCATTTACTGGACACCAAAATAATATTTGCTCCAGGACTTATAATAAAGTATGTCTTGTCAGAAGAAGGGCAAGGGGGAGAGGAAGGGGGAGGGTCAGCCTAATAAGGAATGAAATGAGGGGGTAAATGAAGGGATGAATCCAAGTCAGGTAAGTGTGTGTGTGTGTGTGTGTGTGTGTGTGTGTGTGTGTGTGTGTGAGAGAGAGAGACAGAGACAGAGACAGAGATAGAGACAGAGAGAGACAGAGAGACAGAGAGACAGAGACAGAGAGAAACAGAGAGAGAGAAAGAATATCAGAATGATTGTTTTCTTGCTAACTCAAAACAAGTTTAGTTGAGAAATGACACCCAAATTACTGCAGAGCTGATAAAAGCAATCCCACTAGAAGAGGCATGAGCATGTACTCAGGAGCCAGATTTATTCCTCTTTCTGCTGGGATCTACCAACGTCTTTGTGTGCTGTGACCTATCTATAAAATGGAAATTATTCATCATGAGACTCAAATCAAGTGGCCTGTGTATAATTGCCTACAATAGTGACCAGCACACAGCACCACACAGTATGTACCAGGAAAAGCATCCGAATGGTAGCTGATACTCCAACAAGATGTCTTCAGCCCAACAGGCTCAGGAGTATCACACTGTAAGGGGGAACTGAGCAAACAGATTCCCTCTCAGCAAAGGGCTACCAACACTTTCATTTCACAACATCATGAAAGGACCCAAACAGAAAAGACAGAGTGATAGATGGCCATTAGAAAAGTGTGGAGTGTCATCGTGCATTAAGTACTATGACTGTATACCTACAGAATCAGGTTTTAAGATTTTAACTGAAAACCTCCAGAATTAACTCCTAAAGCTAGGAAGTTAACCAGTAGATATTTCCTTACAGCTGAATAGAGCAAAATGAGATACAAGTTAATCATGAACACTCATCTAAGCCATGGCAAACCCGAAGTATTAAGATAAAAATATTTTCTGAGAACTGAAAAAAATCCTAAGTACTTAAAAATGTTTAGGTTTATTTCTTTGTATGAGTGTTTGGCTTTCATGTATGACTGTACATCACATGTGTGCCCAGTGACCATGGAGCTTAGAAGAGGGTGTCAGATCCTCTGGAACTGAAGTTATAGGCAGTTGTGGGTCCCCATGTAGATGGTGGCAATTGAACCTGGGTCCTCTGAAAGAACAAGTGATTTTAGACACTGAGCCATTTCTCCTGCCCAAATTCTCAGTATTTAAAAGAAAAATAAGACAGACTACAAACAGTTGGAGGAGGGGCCCCTAACTCTACTGGTAGAAGTCTTGGTGCTGGCCTTCAAGGTGTACCATGAGAGAGATGAAAAAGCCAGAAAACAAAAATAGCACATGCTGGCAAAGGCTATCTGACTAGCCTCAGCTAGCCTCAGCTAGCCTCAGCTAGACTCCTGGTCTTCGAAGGCTCAGAGACCACCAGGCCCCTGCTATAAATATGGCCAACAAGGTCATTGGGCAAGGGCTTCCCCCAACCCCAGCAAGCCAAGGGGACCATGTCTTAGGTGCCATCAGAAGAGACATTGAGCTGTCGATTGATCTCATGTACCCCAGAACAGAGGGACATTGATCCCAGGAAACCCTTCAGTTGACCTCCTACGCTTGGCTATGGACAACTGACGGGGCCCAAGCTCTCTCGACACAACCACGCCTATCAGTAGCAGGGAACCTGGGTAGCTATCATGGTATGTGGACAACCCATCTCCTTCCTCTTGGACACTGGGGCCACTTATTTGGTCCTGACAGAGTTTTGAGGACCCATTTCACCTTTGTGGGTTTTTGTTTGTTTGTTTGTTTTGTTTTGTTTTGTTTTGTTTATTGTCGGGGTAGGAGAACAACCTTACCTTCCTCATCAGACCCCACTACTTAGTTGCATTTTTAGGGGTGTACCTCTCACCCATTCATTTTTGGAAGTGCCTACGTGTCCTGTCCCCTTATTGGGAAGGGATCTTTTAGCTAAGTTGGCAGCCTCTATTTCCTTTGCCCCCACATTCACCTAGACCCAAGCTCCTGGCTACCTCCCACCTTTACCTGAGAGAGGATACTGCATTGCCCATATAAATAGGCAGAGCCCCCTGAACTCTCCCCCTTCTTCTTCCCCCATCTTCTTGCCCCCTACCTTTGCTCTATCTCCTGAATAAACCTCACCTGGAACGTTTGGCCTGGTGTGGTCTGTCCTGAGTCGCTAGCCTACAACAACAGTGTGGGCATATGCTGACCTGGCTTTTCCAGACACTGAAATATTACAAACCAACAATGAAAACGATAAGGCTTCAACACAAGAGAAAACAAACCATCTTTTTGTGTAAATTTTGCTTATAGCCAACTAAATTTGCGTCAAAGAAGTAACGAGGAAAGTTAGTCAATATAACATTTGTGGAATCCGTGTGATTTAGAAAAGGAAGCGGTGTAACCCATAAATGTAACAGAAATAAATTTCGGCTGGATTTGAAGTCTTCCTTTAATTGAGCTTAGGAATGTAAAATAAGGTAAAAATGAATGTGTAGCAAATGACACAGGGAATCTCAAAGAGAAAGAGATAATTAAGGAAATAGAAATATCTCTATGCTTTCTGAAATTAGAAAACAAAGAACCCGGAAAAACCATTGTAAGCCCCTCCCCCGCCCCCACCTTCCTTCCCTCTCCTGCTCCCCCTTCCCCCCTCCGCTCCTCCCTCCCCCGTCCCTAGCACTGACTTAGGAAGGCTGTGCACAGCTCACAATAAATGCCGAGCTGGTGAACTGAGACATTAATTATGTTTGGAGCAGAAGGAAAATGGCTGTGGACAAAAGAATGAGATCCAGCTAGAAAACAGGAGTAAAAAGGTAGTGTCCGGCGCTCTAGCAGAGGCTGGCAAATTAAAACAAGCCGCCTTTGTTATCTCCGCCTACTTCATTAGCAAGGCAAATATGATCTGGGTGTGGTAGTTATGTCTGTAATCCCAGCATTTGAGAAGCTAAAGAGGAATACGTCCAGGTTCAAGGCAGCCTGGCCTACATAATGAGGTCTTGGACAGTCTGGGCTACCAAATAAGACCCCCCAAAAGTCAAACAGAAAACAAAAGCAAATAGTCAGTCAAGGTCACACAGAGCCTGGAGGCCTGAAGGTACAGCTGGGTGGCTGGGTTTTGCACTGCCTACCAGTCAAACTAGAGAGTCATTGTTTAAGATTTATGGTGATGGTTCCCTCTTTGCTGGGGCCTTTATTTGCTTCTTTTGAAATTTGGTAAATCCCAACGATATGCAGATCTGTGGCCAGAGCCCACAGATGCCCCATCCTTCCCTAGCTGCAGCGACTGATGAATCTCGAACGGTGGTTTTAATTTCCTCTCCCTGCTCTTCTGAGGTCTGGTTTCCCAGGCAGCCAAGGTGCTGGGTGAACGCAGGGAGACCCATCCATCAATTTTGTGGCTGCCATACCATGGCGATTTTGAATCTTGCAATAAAACAAGATTAATGGACTTGACTTCAGTCGCTCTGACATTTCAGCAACAAAGCCTGTGCTTGCCGGTTTATACGCCCTCTTCTGTCTTGTCGCTCAGCCATTTTGTAATCACCAGCCAGGTTTTGCTTTCTCCCTGGGACTCAGGAAGAAAACTGTAAAAGTAAGATGTAGTGTGTGCTCCGAAAAGATAAATTACTCTGATTTCTTTTAATGTTCAAAGACTAGTGGGGAATTTGGTGCGAGACTGGACTTTACAGCCATGTTGGTGGGAGAAAGCATTGTTTATTTCATTATATTACCCTTGCATGCACCTAGATGCATCAGACTGTGTGAAAGCACTTGGGAACCCACAGAGAGAGGACAGAAGGAACATATAAGGAAGGACAGTAGGAACTCCTGGTTTGGTTTTGGACTCTGGGTCAGGGGACTGAGGCGCCTATTTTACATATCAAAGCACACCTGACCTCCAGGTTCTCCCTGCAGCTCTCAGACCCTACCTGGCATTCCCAGTCCCCAACTGAACTTTCCCCAGATCTTCCCTGTGAAAGACCCCAAAAGGGGACCCTCACCCAAGTCCGGACCTGCACAAACCCAAGGACACACGAGAAACCATCTAGATGCAATTGCAAAGGAGGTTTAATGACGAGGGCCCTCGGGCCGGAACATACCTCACGCAGGAGATAGAGATTCCGACCCAGGACCCAGGAAACTTGGGATATTTATCGGTAGGGGTTGGGGAGAGTGGGAAAATTTGGCGCGGTTACATATGATTGGTTGCACTTTCGCGCGGCTACACATGATTGGATATTTCAAACATCTGCAACTTGCAGAACTGGCAGAACTTGCAGAACCTCGGACCTCCCAGAAAGGGAGGGAGAGAGAAGTAAACACCAGATAGCCCATTACTCACTTGGGCTTGTTTGGACTTGTCTGGGCACGCCCTTGCATGCCTTTATTTTTGGTCACCCTGCCCCTGCAGGGACTTAATATTTTATTATGACTAAATTTAACAAATTGTTGGTGGTTTTTGCTGACCATGAATTTTTTGTTATTGTTTCAACGCTGCTTTCAAATTTTATTTTCACACCTGTGTAGTCCAGACAGTTTTTTTCTCTCTCTCTCTCTCTCTCTCTCTCTCTCTCTCTCTCCCTCTCTCTCCCTCTCTCTCTCCCTCTCTCTCTCCTCTTCTCTCTCTGGGTGTGTGCAACCTTTCTCCTCCTCTCCCCTCCCCACTGTGGCCACTCCTCTGGTCTCAATCTTTAAAGCCAGTGAACTCCCCCCAAAGTAGCTTCCCAATAAACTTGCGTTTAATATAATCTAATCTGGCTTGGATTGGCTCATTTCACCGGCAGCAGAGAAATAACCTAGTATTTTTAAATCACAGTTTGATATCCTGTAGCTTCAGTTACCCTTGATTGCCATGATCTAAAATGGAAAGTTCCAGAAATAATTCAAAAATTTTAAATTGCATGCCACCATAAGTAGCAGGATGAAATCTCATTTAATCCCACTCTTCACTATCGGAGACAAGCACCATCGTTTTGCCCAGATTCCATGTGTTATAAATGTATTAGTCACTTGGCAGTTGAATAAGTTGAATTAGTTGCCAGATTAACTGTTGCAGTTCCTGATTTCAAATAATCCTTATTTTGCTTTGAGAAGGCTAGGCTGATTCCATAACAGGCTTCAAATTGGCAGTTAAAGAGACTAGGCTTAAATCTCTGTTTCCAAGAACTGGTCAATCCCAGATAAGTCCAGGCCTCAGAAGCTGCTGTGCCACCTGGCCTGAGGAGGGACAATAGGCCAACAGCAGTTTCCAGACATTTCCCAGCAAGTTTCCAGCCCTCAGACCCCTGTAATGGAATGTCTGTATAGACGGGCCCAATAGATTAACAGAGAGGTCACCTACCCTGGAATTCCCTAATGTGCTTTAAATCAGGACTGCAAGCTCTCTATTCTGGTAATGGGAGACCCCAGAATTCTGGACTTCTGCAGAATAAAACACACTTTGTATCCTGGGTATCATTTGTCAGCAAATCATGAACCCTTACAGCTTAAGAATAGCCTGAAAAAATAAGAGTAGTGATGTTTGCATTTTTTATAGTATAACTGTTCAATTTTATCTCTATTATTGTCAGTATCTTACGATGCTCAGAAGGGTCATCAATTTCAGCTATTTACTGGTGTTCTTGAAATGCATCCCTCATGGATATGGAACAACTATCTGCGAGACATTCACTCTAGGAGAGCCTGAGAGATGCTATTTTGCTGGAGGTAAGGTGGTTTCCCTACCTCTGATGCCAGCTCATCCTGGTTCTTTCCATTGCTCAGACCTCCAAAGAAAAGGAACTGCCAAGCCCAACTTCCTCTGCCCCATGCTGTGAAGATGAAAGGCATAGACCTACACAAAGAATGTAAACACCTAGGAGGTGGTGCATGCTGGGTAGAGGTGAGATGTCTGTAGCTGTGGCTCACCTGTTTCCTTCCCATTTCTGTCAGCATTTGACCATGCCTTCAAAGTTAAAGCAGTGCAAAGGCCCACAAGAAACATGAGAAGCAGAAACATCAAAAAAAAAAAAAATCATTTCGGCTAGTTTAACTAAGTCATAGAAATACTTTCAGAGCATCTATGTCCCAGACACCATACTACTTAGGCAAAGCTTGATTTCTACCATAGGAGTCATACATAAAAAATAAGGCCGTCTGTGTGGACCTACTCCCTTCATCTTCATAACACACCCACACAGGATGTGCTGCTGACATCCACATTCATAGGTGATGGCCTGGAGGTGGGAGGGCAACTAGTAAGCCCTCGGGACACAGAGGTAGCTGAGAGGATTGCTCAGTGGCTAAGAGAGCACTTCCAGAGACAGAGAACCCCAGATCAATTTCCAGCATCCACATCAGGTGGCTAACTTCAGTTCCAAGGGATCTGCCTGGAAAATTCTCTCTCTCTCTCTCTCTCTCTCTCTCTCTCTCTCTCTCTGTGTGTGTGTGTGTGTGTGTGTGTGTGTGTGTGTGTGTGTGTGTGTGTGTGTATAAGAGAGATTAAAATTAAAAATAAAATTAAAATAAAAAAATATGGTAGAGTTGCTTTATGGGGCCACGGACAGAGTCTTCTAATATTAATTACAGCTACTGGACAAACAGCTGGCCAAAGAACGTGTCGATTCAGGTAAAGGTGGCTTTGAACCTATACTCTAACAGAGAAATGTAGTCCAGCTCTAGTACTCAGCACGAGAATGTTCGAAAATAATCTGTTTAACAAAGAATTATGTATTTACATTCTTTTCAAACCATGGCTGAAGTCTAGCATAGGGAAACAATTTAAAGGAACAATAATGTTTGTGATTTCTGTCACATTGGGATTAGTAATGCTGGATAAAAATGTAGCTCAGAAGTGTAGCAACTATACCCAGCTGGAGGTAAAGCCTTGACTACAACTCTACAAATTACTAACATCCATTATACAGATAAAAAGTGCCCTGAACTCTTGGCATGTATGGTCTCCCTGACTCCTTCTGACACTGTGACACATGGAACATGAGAAGATGAGCAACTGTCACATCAACAACAACAAAAAAGAAACTCCGGGAAGTGAGAAAATCATGACGGTTCTAAAAAGGAATGCTGAAGTGAAGACTACACAGTGAAATTCGGGGGAACCAGAGGCTTCAGTGCCAGCATCAGGAAAAGAATAATTCAGGGATAAGTCATTATAGAAACAGGAGACAGGGTCATATTTTCTTATGTAAAGTCTAATTCATAAAGTTGAAAACCTTAACGACTGCCATTGTTAACAAGCAACATTCAATCTTGCATGTCTATGTAGATATTAAATATATATACACATGCGCACACACACACACTGTGGGGGACACACATGGGGACACGTATATCTTACTAGGCAGTTCAAGCTGGCCTTCAATTCATAATCCTGTCTTAGCCTCATACCACATGAGTATGAAATTATATATGTTCTGCCATGCAGTTTTACACACACACACAGAGACAGACAGAGAGAGAGAGAGAGAGAGAGAGAGAGAGAGAGAGAGAGAGAGAGAAGAGAGTAACAGTGAGAGAGACAGTGAGAAAGCAATGTATTTACTTTAATTTTCTGCAGATGGGTAATATAAAATAAATAAGAATACAACAGAATCTGAGTTAAAAATTTTAGTAAGACAAATTGTTGAAATTTATAACCATGTGTCTATAAAACCTTATCCTGTGTTGGTGCACATGAATCTCTATTGTACCACAAAATAATTTTGATAAAACCTTCCCACAGAGGAAGCAACTGGGATTTGCTCTCCAAGCCTAATAAAATATTTATTTTTAAAGTCAATCACTTAAAATTTTAAGGACTATATCCTAAATAATTGAGTGGTGAAAGAAAAAAGAGATAATTATAATATTTTCAATAGATTGAAATAAGAATGTTATTGTTAATACTTCAGCAGTAATCAAAAATGTTTATTACAGTAAATGTATTTCTATGGAAGAAAAATGAATATAAATTAACTATTGCACTCTACATTTTAGAGACAGAAGGACATTTTAAAAATACTGATATAGAATAAAATTAATGGTTTGTGAAAGGTGTAAAATTAATGATTTCACACACAAGCTCTATGATCATTTTAACCCATAAGATATAGAAAATTAATCTAACCAGAAGAACCAAGCAACTTCAAATGAGAGAGCTAGGGATAAGATGACATACACAGAATATCAACTAAAATCTGTCCTAACATGTTTGAGAATATTGATTTAGTGTTCTCTAAGACTGTACTCCTGGAGGCAACCAACTGCCTTCTATGGCACCTTCTTGCTAGCTACTTACTTTCTCCAAAGTAACACTACTATCTGTCTGAAGGTTCCTGGTGTTCCTCAGATCATAACTTTTGAGGCCATAGTAGGCCAATGAAAACATAGTAGGTCGTTGACAAATGGTGTTCCCCCAATACAAACAATAAAAATGACAGTAATCATTAAGGAAACCAACAAATAAAATGTTTCATTATCCACCATACCATAAGCCAGGTGGAAGCAATGACCATTCTTTTTTTTTTTTTTTTTTTTTTTTTTTATGATTATTTTTAACACTAGAACTTGAGAGAAAGGGTTAGTCATCTTGATTCCTGTCTTTCTTCCATCTTTTGGCAAGGAGACACTGGACAGGTCATTTAAGTCCGAAAGCTTCAATGAAATGTTGACATCTACAGTGTCTCATTCAAGAGACACTGTAGATGTCAAAAGTCAAAAGGCTTGTCAAAAGGAGTAAGTGTGAAGATGTGCCTTTTGGGTTTACCCAAGGAAAAGCTCCTGTAAATGTCAGCTATGTCATCATAAAAATAACAAGCGCAGGATGAATAAATAAGGGAGTTATCCCCCGAATATGACAGAAAGCGGGAACAAATGGTGAATGGGTTCCATTTCCTGAGTGCTGTCAGTGTTCCCAATTTAACTTCCACACTTGATACACTTTCTAACCAGTAACAGTACAGTCTCAATTACAAGGAGTTGCTTGATGCCCTGGCTTTAAATGTGATAACACATTAATGCCCCTCCCCCCCCCACCGCCCTATGAATTAGAACTTAACATCTCTAGATCAAGACGGGAGGTTCAGAGCATTTAAATAACTTTACCAGTATCCCATATGGCAAAGGTAGAATATCCAAGACACAGAAGTCCAGAAGTCCAGGGTCAGAATTATTCACTCACTAACACTAACAGAGTCAGAAAGGAGTAATAAATCAATGGAATTATCTGCCATGAGCTTCACTAAAGGGACAGCAATGAATTTCCTAGTGGTCAAAGGAGCTTCTGAAATCTACTTGGAGCCTAAAGGAAGGTTATTTGCCAGGGTCAGGTTGGTCAACCTTGCTGATGACTTCAAAGAACCAAGTCCTTGTTTCATTGACTCGTAGGATTGCTCTTCATCCTTTTTTTTTTGCCCTTGATCCTTTTCCCTCTAGCTAGCACTAGGCTCTTGATTTGTTTTCTTCTTGTTTTCTTGTTCTTCTTTAATCATTTAATTATTTATTTGCATATTCCCTGATTTCTTTAAAGTGGGCATTTACAACTTCCCTCCTAGAGCATCTCACTGTATCCCACAGGTTCTGGAATGCTGTCTACTCAGTTTCTTTTTATTCTAGGAGTTTAGCAAAGCTTCTTTATGATTTTATTTGATTCATTCATCTCTCAAGACCGTCCTGTTTAAGATCTCTGACTTCATGGATTTTCTTGTAGTTTCTTTTGCTGTTGATTTGCAGACTTAATCTATTGTGAAGACTGAATACATAAACTTATTTCAGTGTCATTGTATTTGTTACTACCTGGCTTTCTCTTTCTTTCTTTCTTTCTTTCTTTCTTTCTTTCTTTCTTTCTTTCTTTCTGACCTAAAATATGATGCATTTTTAGAGAAGTCCCATGGACCAAGTAGACTGTTGACTCTACAGTGTGTGGGTAGAGAACTCTTTAGATACTTCTGGGTCTACTTTCTCTACAGTACTAACTCTAGTGCTTCTTCATTTAATTTTTGCCTGAATGACCTGCCCATTGCTGAGATGTACATTTTCAGTCTGCACATTTACATCAATTTATATTCATTTTATGAATATTTAGTGTGTGTGTGTGTGAGAGAGAGAGAGAGAGAGAGAGAGAGAGAGAGAGAGAGAGAGAGATTTGGTAGTCTTTCATCTGAAGAATTGAAACCCGTAACATTCAGAACTATTATTAAAGTGTGTGTGTGAAAGTTACCTTTAAATTTACAAAGTTACCAGTTTTAATGGCACATAGCATAGATTAGATCAACTATAAAAGGACATTAGGAAGGGGAAGATCCACATCTATGTGGTCAGAGGAAAGACTGAATGGCACTGGAAAACAAATCAGCAAATGAGGATTAGGAAAGCAGGTAGATAAAATGAGGAAACAACAACTATGTCCAAATGCCACTGCAGCCTTTGGGGCAGCCGTAAACCAGAGCTACCGTCGGCTCCTTCCCCAAAGTGTAGATAGGTTTCCAGCAGACAGATGAAAAGGCTTCCCTGGGTTTAATATTAACCTCTTCCCACTCAGGGACCACAAAGGTACCCACCTTATCCCACCTGCTTTCCATCCTGGATGCTGAGCTACCTAGAGCTTCAAGATGCAAAAACCACGTTTTCCTGTTCAAGCTTCTAGTCCCTTGGAGAAGATCACAGCCTGTGACCACTCCTCAGAGGCCCCAGCCCAGTGTGGCTGGAGAAGCCACAACCTGCCTCTTCTCCCCCCAAGTCTTTATCTGCTCAGGATCTAAGAGTGGTGTCTTCTCACTATCTTTGCCCATGTGAAATCCTTTGTAAATCAGTTTGCACAGTTAAAAACCATTCCCACACTCCAAACCCACAGGAGATAGAAGCAGGGTTGCCAAGGAACCAGCTCAGATGTACCTCATCCTACACCAGAGTATTTCCTGTGCCTAGGTAAGCTCTCATATCCACCCAAAAATCTTTGCAGGAAGGATCAATTAGAGCAGTGGTTCTCAACCTGTTGGTCTTGACCCCCTTAGAGGTTGAAAGACCTTTTCACAGGGGCTGTGTATCAGATATTTACATTACAATTCATAACAGTAGCAAAATTACAGTTATGAAATAGCAACATAAATAATTATATGGTTGATGGTCACAACAAGATGAGGAACTGTATTAAAGGGATGAAGCATTAGAGAAGTTGAGAACCACTGAATTAGAGTCTCTCTCTCTCTCTCTCTCTCTCTCTCTCTCTCTCTCTCTCTCTCTCTCTCTCTCTCTCTGTGTGTGTGTGTGTGTGTGCACTCCCATGTGCATGAATTATGTGTCTCTCCCTCCCTCCCCATCTCTCCCCTTTCTCTTCCCTCCAAGTTCCTTTGTTTTAGTTGCTACAAAGAAACATGAAGTTGTAGATATTAAAGGGATGCTATGTAACAGCCAATTAGTACATATGTACCCTAATACTTAAACCAGGTTAAATATTAACTCCTTAAGTACTTAACTACATTTGCCATAAGAGCCTTTCTTCTAGCTTTTAAAAATGCATAATGCTCAACTGTTATCTGCCCTGGCGACACTGCCCAGCCTCAGAGCTTCTTGCTCCTGTCTTGCACGGTGCCTATTGGTCAACCTTTCCCCACACCAGCCTCCTAGCTGTCGTGGCTTGGTAGTCACCGGTTTCAACTTTCGTGAGATTAATATTTGTGACATTATACGTGAGTGACATCGTGAGACATGGGGTTTGACTCTTTCACTTCACAGGCTGAGCTCTAGTTCTGCCTGTGTTGTGCAGTTCTCAGGGTTGCACTCTTTTGTGTGGTTAAAGAGTACTCCACCCGAATATGGAACACAGTTTCAGTATTCACTTAACATTTGGTAGAAACTTGTTCGATTTATTTATTTATTTAGCTAGTTTTTTCAACACATGGTTTCTCTCTGTAGCCTTAGCCATCCTGGAACTTACTCTGTAGACTAGGTTAGCCTCGAACTCAGAGATCCTCCTGTCTACGTGCTCCATGGCGCTAGTATTAAATCTATACATCACCACTACCTGGATTAAATTCCTTATCTATTATGACATGGGAACATGACATGCTGAGTTTATTGTCTTTGCATATAGTGGGCTTTTGGGATCAGATGGCAGTTTCATAGTCTTTTAATTTTTGAGGACCCCATACTGTTTTCTATAATGATGACTACCTTGCATTCCTACCAGCAGTTTTCATGGCTTCCTTTTCTCTTTGCATCCACATCCCCATTTTTTACTATTGTTGAGTTTTTATTTTAAATAATAGTCATCATTACAGGAGTATCTCATCTTTCTCATTTTTTTTTTGACAAGGTCTCTTTCATGTAGGGCAAAGTAGCCCCAGAGTCACTACATAGTGAGAGTAAGCTTGGGCTCCTGGTCTTCCTGCCTCTGCCTCCATAGTCCTAGGATTATAAATGTGTTCCACTGTGGCCGTTTACCTGATATTGTGGAATTGCTTAGCACATAGTAGGCAGGACACCACCAACCAAGCTACATCTCAACCATGTATTATGGTTCGATTTCTACTTCCCCAGCTCTTTTGTGGAATTTCCTGGGGCTCAGGAAGAGCCATTTCGATCACAAAATCTTACAACTCGAGGAGCTGAGTTAGCCAGCCATATTGTAGCAGTTCTATTTAATGGTGAGACTTTTGACTCCAAGGACCCACAGAAGACTCCTTGTATGAAGTTGTAAATCAGTGGGTGCTCAACAGTGTTAGCTGGTACCCCAAAGCTATCTGCCTGACAACCTTCACACAACAGAAAGTTTTTTGATGGATATGTCTTTACTAAATACCACAAAATGGCTGCATCAGGGTCAAAAAGGTCTTCTCCTCCATCAGCTTGGGAACTTTCCTGGTGTCTTCTGCCTCTCTAATTTCACAATCACAATATGTTAGATGAAAGTAGATCGGCCTCTTTGTCACTTAACTATGTTACATAAAACCCTTAGTGAGTCAAACCTGGATCTTGTTTTATCTATCCGTTCTTTCTGCTTCTGGCTTGTGTTCTCCGCTCTTCCAAATCCTTCAAACACCATTTTTGCTACCTAAATATGAAAAGTTTGAAGGATCAGTGTAAAAAGGCACAAAGGGTGGGTAAACAGGTCAACTGCCAGGAGAGACAATCAGTGGTCTAGAGCGCTTGTCAGATCTCATGTAACTTCCCAGGGTGTTTGTAACCATTAGCATATATCACTGCCACAGACTCCCTGATCGTGGGCAACCACAGTATCCACCCCTGCTGAAAGGATGTCAAGGACAAGGCAATTTTTGTTCATTGAAAGGTTTATTGAAGGGGAGACTTATCATTACGGAGTGAGAGACTCTCTTATTACTGAAATCCCTCCATTTTATGAGTCCTTGCCCTATAGACTTCACCCTAAGTGCCAACCATGCATAAAGACAATGCAGGAGAATGCAGTGTGGGGATCAACAAGCCCTTCCCACAGCTTCCCTGTCATCACAGTAGCCATGATGAGAATAGGCCATGCGAGTTGGTTTGAGGAGCTGAGGGAAATGACCACAGTTGATCTGGAAGCAATGTATATGGGGGTGAGTGGCCATAGCTCATCTGGAAACAGTGTGTGAGGGTGTAAGAGACTGAGGAAATGAGCATGGTTGGTCGGAAAGCAGTATGTATAGATGTGAGAAGCTGACAGAAATGACTATCATTGGTCTGGATACAGTAGATGTAGGTGGAAGAACCCCTGAGGAATAGTCATGATCTAGAAGTTTCTCCAGACACATAGGTTGAAGCAGCAGGAATATCTGTTTCCTCCTTGAGGTTTGGACCCAAAAGTACAGCATATTGTCTCGAAAGCCTCTTTCCTCCCATAGTGACAGGGTCACAGATCTACTTGAAAATAGCTATTCATTGGACCTTCACACTGAATATGGGTCACAGGCTCTGGGGCCTCTGCCTCCTCCCACTTCCTGTCCCTTCTCCATTACAGAGATTTATCACACAAGAAAGGAAGGCTTAAATCTAGCTAAGGGACTTTCTGCATGGTGCACGCAATAAACAAGAGGACAATCTGCCAGAGAAGTCTTCAGTTTACCAGGAGCAGAGCCTCTGAGCTGCCTGCCCTGAGCTGTCTTTCCCCTAGGAGGCATCTCATCAACTATGTGAAATTTCCCACCTCTTTTATAAAGATTTTTTTAATTAAGACATTTCAGTATAAGGTAATTGAGACTTATTAAAAAAGCATAGGCAATCAAGTTATAGTCCAAATTTGCCACCTGAGCCTGATGGATGTTGATCTTGTTATCAAACTGTTCTTTTTTTTTAAAGAATAAAAAATGATAACAGATGGCACTCCTAGACATCTAAGTCCGTAAACCCAGAGTCACCTCGTGTAACCCTGAAGATGGTGCGTAACACTATAGCATGGGAGTTTGACAGCCGAGCTCTTGGGCCATTAAATAAATAAATAAACTTCTGTAATTGCTGGTCCTGCCCCTGAGTTCCACCATCTATCAGGGAAAGGTTGGTGAATTAAATGAGATAGCACATCCTTACAGGCTCAACACATACGGTCACTCAATACATCTCAGCTGACTATCTACATGGAATATCACCACGACCGTTCACTTATTTTTCCAAAAAAAAAAAAAAAAAAAGTCTACAGCATATTTATTTTGAGATCTGAATATGTTAATATATAGGTTCGGCTCATTGTTAATGAGTTATAATATCCCATTGTGTGAATATACTTCAATTTAATTCTGCATTGCCTTATTGATGGGCCCTTGAGTTCAGTCTAGTGTTTCTCAATGGTTGCAATAAATCAGCACACATCTCCATGGGTATATGCAAATATTAGGTGCCCAGAAGGAAAGCTGCTGGTTACGCACAACTTGAGGCTCCGAAGATATTTTTACTTCCTATAAATATTCTTGAGCTCTATCTTGGGATGCAATTAAGTTACTTGAAAACAGTTTGATTCTTTGGAGACTTTGCTTTCAAGTTTTGTTAGGTGGGACCAGAGCAACCTTAATCTGGGGCTAATTTTTTCACGTGAGTGATTACTTCTGATTACTCTGACATCCTGTGAATACTGAGAGTTTGCTTCTCTGCCTGGCAACACAGACTGTTCCTGTTCTTGTATGAGTAGCTCCCACTAAAGTTTTTGTAGTTGCTTTCCTGTTTCCATTGGTAGTGGCTTCAGTAAATGCACTGATGGATCTTCAGGTGAAGACTTGAGGAGAGTCGTGGTCCCTTGCCCTTGCGGCCGCTTTCTTCTGAGGGTTTTAAAATTGGACTTCTCACGTTATAGCTTGAAGAGCTTCTGTTGCTCACAGCCAAGAATTTTAATACAGAAATATCGTTCCATCAGCTTTTCTTTGGTAAGAATTTGACAGACAGAACCTTTCTTTTGCTCACATATTTTAGGCACATATCGTGTACATGGCAGATAGCTATATTTAAAAATATTTATAATACAATCTAAGCACCTACATATTTTAAAAGAAGAACTTAATCCTCTTTAGATAAAGTTACTAATATACTCAGACTTATTTATACTTTCTTCTTTTGAACGCTCTCCTCATCAGGTTTTGTCTTTATATTTTCATTTTCTCTCTTTCATTGGGCTCTGTGCTAGACAGTTTCATGTCAACTTGACACAGGCTAGAGTCACTTTAGAAAAGGGAAACTCAATTGAGAACGCACCACCACCAGACTGCTTGTGGAAAAGACTATAGCCCATTTTCTTGGTTGATAATTGATAGAAGAGGGTCCAGCTCACTGTAAGTGTACCAGCTCTGCTCAAGTTGTCCTGAATGCTACATGGAAACAAGCAGGGGAAGCCATTAATTGCAAACCAGTGAAAAGTGAGAAGTGTTCCTCTGTGGCCTCTGCTTCAGCTCCTCCTTCCAGGTTCCTGCCTTGAGTTCCTGCCTGACTTCCCTCAGTGATGGACTGTGATGTGAAATTATAACGAGAAATGAACACATTCCTCGAAGGGTTGCTGTTGGCCACGGAGTTTTATCAACGCAATTGTGACCCTAACTAAGATAAGCTCTTTCAGATTTCACTTTTTCTCTTTTTCTAGCCTTAACCAGGCTCCATTGTGGGTTTTTTTTTTTTTCTCAGTCATGTCTTCTGGGATAACTGTGATCTTCTGCTTCTTTGATGGATTTGTAACCAACACAGTCTAAAGTCAATCCCTGTGCCATCCTCTCAGACATGGCACCAACTGTACAACATTTACACCTCTCTCACCTTCTTCCCACCTTCCTGGTCACTGTCCTCAGAAGTTACCTGACAGAAATAGAGCTTGTATACTTTCATTTGTATTTTTCATATAGAAATAAAAAGAAACAGTTACATTTGATTTCAATGGTATAGTTTACTTAACCCAGTTCATCAAGAATATTAATGTGGTAGTTTGAAGATGTTTGGCCCATGGGAAATGATACTATTAGGAGGTGTGACCTTGTTGGGGGAGGGGTGGCCTTGTTGGAGGAAGTACAACATGGCAAGAGTGAGCCTTGAAGCTCCACCCAATGCAGAAGAGCTCCTCCAACTGGCTGTCTGCAGAAATGATAGTTTCTTCCTGGTTACCTTCAGATCAAGATACAGAACACTCAGTTCCTATCCCAAGCACCAAGTATGCCTGTAATCTGCCATGTGTCTTGCCATGAGGATAAATGAACTAAATCTCTGAAACTGTAAGTAAGCCCCAATTAAATGATGTCCTTTATAAGAGGTGCCATGGTCATGAATATGCTAAGTTCCATTTTCTATTTCTATGAGGTCAACTACTCTATGTATTTGTATACATATGTAGTATACAAATACTACAAAATGTATTTGTCATTTTGTGATTGGCTTATTGCATTAGCATGATGTCTTTAAGGCTTATCTGTAGAGTAAAATATCATATATTTCTTTGAGAATAAATAGAATTACACTGTGTGGTGTGTGCCATGATTTGCCCATTGAATCATTTATGGACATTAGGTTGTTTTTATCTTTAGCTACTGTAAATAGTGTTGCTATGAACATGGGAGTAAAAGTATTTCTTCAAGATCTTACTTTCAATTTGGGGGTTATATCCAGAGTAGAATTGCTGAACCATACAGTATCTTCTTTTCTTTTCTTTTCTTTTCTTTTCTTTTCTTTTCTTTCTTTCTTTCTTTCTTTTTTGGTAAAGCTTTCAGACTATATCTACAGTAGTTGCATCAATGCACATGGGTTCCAATTTCTTTTTATCTCTACCAACATTTGTTATTTTGTGTGAAAAAAAAAAAACCAGAAAATTTGCTACTATCAGAAAGATAGTAACTATCCCAAGAGACACAAAGGGGTCTCGTACTGTAGCTTTGATTTATTTGCATTTTTGTGATTACTATTAATGTTGAATGTGTTTTCACATACCTTTGGTCATTTACTTACAATCTTTAGAGAACTGTTAGTTCAAGTATTTTACTTACTTTCTCATTGTGTTGCTTGCTTGCTGTTATTGAATTATATGAATTTTTATATATTCTGTATTTGTACCCCTTATTAGATACTATTTCCTGAAGAAACTATCCTTTTCCCATTGTGTAGTTTTGTTAACCTTACTGAAACCACCTGGCCTTCTAAGCTGAGGCTAATTCTGAGCTCTTTATCTTGCATTGGTGCACAGGTCAGTCTTAATACCATTGTATTACAGTCTCAATAGCTGGATCTTTGTGTTATGTTTTGAAATCAGAAAGTGCCACAATCAGAAATCAGAAAATTCCCAGTTTTGTTCTTTTTCAAGATTACATTGGTTATTTATTGTTGAAGGTTTCACTTGGACATCTGAATTTTAGAATTTTTTTCTTCCCTTTAATAACACACACACACACACACACACACACACACACACACACACACACACACACATTTTGAGAGGGGATTATACTGAATCTGTAGATCACTTTGGGTACTATGGAAATCGTGCTGATACTGAGTCTTCACAACAATCCCAGTACAACTTTCTGTTTACTTGAATTTTTCTCCAGATTTTGAACAATGCCTTGTGGTTCTCTGTGCATAACCATTCGTCAGGAACTTGGTTAGGTTTATTGCTGAGTCTTCTATCCATTCTGATGCTATGTCAAATAGGATCTTGTCTTCATTTCTGTTTTTGTAAATATTTGCAATTTCTAATTAGTTCTTTGAAAGTTTTGTAGAATTTATTCTGTTCATATCCAGCAGCCCCCTAACTCCTTCCAGATCCAGCATCCCTTCCCTGTCACCCACCCAACTTTGTATCCTCTTCTCTTCTCCAACCTCTCAAGTCCGATTGGTACTCTCCATATACTTTTGGATATGTCAACACGGTTGACCTATTAGGGGCCAAACACTTAGAGAAAAGTGATTCTCCCTCTTTCAGCAGCTATCAATTGCCAATAGGTCCTCAGTTACAAGTACAATTTCAGGCTTATTTTCCACCTCCACACTGAGCTTTCATCTGACTTAAACTTGCACAGGTCTCGTGCACAATCCTACAACTGCTAAGAGTTCCTATGTGCAACTGCCCTGAAATACTAGAAAATACTGTTTCCTTGTAGTTACCTACTAGATATGGCTCTTACAATCTTTACACCTCTCCTCTACAGCGATCCTTGGGCCTTGGGAGGAGGAACACAATACAGACGCGCCCCCCCCCCCCTTAGGACCGAACGTTCCACAGTCTCTTATTCTCTGCGCTTTGATTAATTTTAGGTCTGTGTTAATCTCTATCTATTACAAAAGAGCAGCTTTTCTGATGAGGGTTGATAGGTGCACTAATCAATAAGTATACCAATAAGGCATTAGGAGGAATAAATTTAATGACATTGTGCCCATTTAGCAAGATAATAGCACCAAGTTCTCCACTAAGGCCTATGACCCATCTAGCTATAGCGTTTTAGCCCTAACAGCAGTGTCAAGTGTGTGTTTCATTATGTGGAGCAGGCGTCAAGTAGATGTGGTGTGGTTGTCAGATGTGGTTGTTTACTCCCACGACATTTATGCCACTATTGTGGCAGGGGGCACATCTTGCTATATAAGTCATTATAGAAGCTTTCATCATGAACAGCTGTGTAAGACTGTTGTCCCTCAGTAGCATACATTATACCTTCTTGTATTATGAAATCTAGTCAGTAGGGATGGAGCTTCCAGGTCAGCACTAGCCTGACTTCTCCACATACTATATTATTCAGTTATGTGGTGTCTTATGCAATAGTGTTTTACTGTCTATTTCTATAGTGTAACCGAGAGCATCACCTGTAATGTTTGGGGAGGGGGTCTGGAGGTCTATACAACATCAATGGCCAACAACTCCAGAAGACATAACCCATCCCAGAAACTGGACATTTTACTTGTTACCTGTGCTGTATAGTACAGGGAGCCTATTGCCCCATTATAGGGTAACTCCATTTATACTCTTGATGTGTGTGTACTGGTATATGTTTTAAGATGATCTACAGTAATCATTCAATAATCATTACTTTATAAAATTATAACTAGTTTTTAAAATAATTTTAAAATAATTAATTGTTAGCAAAGCTGTGAATGTTTTGGCATTTTCTACATGTAAGATCAAGCCATCTGAAAATATAAATAAATTTATTTCTTCTTAGCTTTGCATGCTTATTGTCTTGGTTAGTTTTTTTTGTTTTGTTTTGTTTTGTTTTGTTTTGTCAATTTGACACAGCTAGAGTCATTTGAGAAGAAGGAGCCTAAATTAAGAAAATGTCCCCACCAGACTGGCCTATGGGCAAACGTGTGGAGGATATTTCTTAATTACTGACTGATTGGGGATGTCCCTGTTGAGGCCCACACTGCCTGGCTTGGGGGCCACTGTGTCCCACCCGAGCTGCTGCTCCAGTCTGCGGGTCAGGGTCTAGCAAGAGAGAGAGTGGGGATGAAGGGGAAGAGATGCGAAGAATGGAGACAAGACAGAGGTTCTGACCAAGTCTCAAGTCTCCTTTATTGAAGGGAAGTCCAGGGTATTTATACGCTTTGCCCCATGCCTTGTAGGCATGAATACCGCGTGCACCTTATAGGCATGTATAGCGTGGATAGCACATGCACCATGCACCTTGCAGGTGTGGATACCACATGCGCCTTGCAGCTGGGGGCACTAAACAGCAAAACAAGATATATGGGATAAACAAGATATTTATCAGAGTGTGTTCAGCTGTTGTAGGATGTTGAAAAACAAGTCTCTTGTCTGGGTATATGGCTCGAGGTGGCTGCAAAGATGATAGCCGCTTTCTGCTAGGAGTCGGCTCCCAACATGTCCCAACCCATTGTGGGTGGTGCCACTTCTTAGGCATGTGGTCTGGGAGTACATAAGATGGCAGGCTGAGCAAACCATGAGGAGCAATCCAGTAAGCAACATCCCTCTAAAGCATCTGCATCAACTCCTTCCTCCAGTCTCCTGTTCTGATTTGCCTCACTGATGGACTACAAGCTGTAAGATGAAATAAACCTTGTCTTCCCTAGGTTCATGTTGATCATAGTGTTTTATCACAACAATAGAAATCTTAACTAAGACACCTATCATTTCATTTGATTGTCTGACTGCCTTCAGTACACTGTTGGGTGGTAGCATTTGAAGTGGCATTCCTTTCCTTGCTCCTGATCTTAAAGGGAAAGCTTTTAGTGCTTCACCATTTAATATAATATGAGATAGTGGCTTTTACATGTGGTATTTTTCTCTGTATTTTCTTCTGGTGCTGGCTTGAGTATTTTCATTATAAAAAGGTGTTCAGTTTTGTAATGACTTTCTGCATTCTTATGACTATGTGGTTTTTTTCTTCATTCTATTGATGTGTTTTATTGCACTGATTGATTCTCAGATGGTGAACATTCTAAAATTCCAGAGCCAACTCCCACTTGTTCACAGTATATGATCTTTTTAATGTGCCTTTGACTTCTATTTGCTCATATTTCATTGAGGAATTTTTCATCAGTATCCGTCAGGGATATTTGTCTGAGATTTTCTTTTAGATTGTGTCTGCTTTTTTAAAACTGCTGGATTCACAAGATGAGTTTGGAAATGGCCTCTACTCTTCAATGTTTGCAGTGTTTGTGGATATTGATTTTAGTTCTTCTTTAAATGCTCAGTGGATTTCTCCAGTGAAGTCGTATGTTCCTGGACTATGTTGAGGAATTTTTGACTACTGATTTAGTCTCTCTGGTAAAGTGCCATTTAGATTCTATTTCTGTATAATTCAGTTTTAATAGGGTGTTTATACTAGGAATTTATCCACTTTATCTAAGATATTCAATGTGTTGACATGTAATTGCTGCTAATTTTCTCCTTTGTATCTGAAAATTTTGGTGGCAATGACTACTTCATTTCTGATTTGGTTCGGTGAGTCTTCTTTCATTTCTCCTCAAGTTAGCTAAAGGTTTGGAAATGTTGTGCATGTTGTTAAAAATTAACTGTTGGCTTTGCTTCTTTCCTCTATTGTGCCCAGGCCCCAGTATCTGTGATTTGTTTTTCATGGTTTTAGTTGCTCATAGCCAACCATGGTATAACAATATAAAATAGAAAGTTCCAGAAATAAACAATTGAAACCATTTAAATTGCACACTATTCTGAGTACCCTGAGTGCCCAGAATGGAAAGCATCTCTCTGTCATTCATATATATTCAGCTCCTCTGTTAACTGACTTCATAACTTTCACAGTTATCAGATGTGGTATCCTTATGCAGTAGCCCAGTGTGGCAGCCTGCTGCCTATACTGCTCTCATTATGTTTTATCATTTATGTATACTGTCATGTCACTTCATCAAAAGAAGGGTGAGTAAAATACCATGAGATAAGCGTAATGTTTCTACGCACTGCATAAAGGTTATCCTTGTGTTATTCCAATGCTGACTTCTCTGCCCCCATATCTTGGTTGGCACAGCACTGTAATGCTCATATGCTCTTGTCTCAAGGTTGTGTAAACAATTCTTACCATTTATTCTCTGCCTTGTCAATAAATGCTGATCATCCAGTGATTGGGTAGAAGAGAGAATAGGGTGGAAGCTTCCACTAGCCAGGGGGGAGGGAGGAGAGAGAGAGAGAGAGAGAGAGAGAGAGAGAGAGAGAGAGAGAGTTAGTTTTAGATCTGCCATGGAGATGAAGAGGGGAGCCACAAGGAGAGGGTCTTAGAAGACACCATGAGAAGAAACATCAGAAGCAGAGAAAGCTAGGACAATATTAAACTGCAAGTATAACTGGAATCATAGCTGGGAGGTAAACAGATTATCACAGGGGTTATTATAAATCCATATTGTGCACCTATTGAGGTGCAGCTTGAAATAAATCTTTGTTTCTTTGTGTAGTTATTGGGGGCTAGCAGGGGTCTTCTATTTAAACTTATATTGAAAATGAAAATAATTCATTTACAAGGTATTTTGGGACAGGCTGATTGCATTCACCTAAATTTCATTATACAATATATCAATACAATATAATACAATATTATACAATAAATTTTATTATACAGTATATCTTTATATACAATGGGACTGTATTTTACAATTAGTTATTACTGCCAATCTCTTACAGTGCCTAAATAATAGTTAATTATAATTACATATGTATTAGAAAAAAACATATTTAGATTTTATGTCTATCTATGAATTTAAGCATCCACTATGGGCCTTGTCCTCCATGAATAAGTGATAAACACTGTATTTCTTTTCTTTTTCTAGCTTTGAGTTTAGTTTATTCTTCTTTTTCTAGGTTCTGTCTTTAAGTTATAAAGTTAGATTACTGGTTTAAAATTCTTCTTGCTTAGGGTGTTTGCAGCTATAAGTTTTCTATTTATCACTCCTTTGCTGCATTCTATAAGAATCGACATGTTGTGTTGCTTTTATTTGTCTTGAGCTATTTTCTCCTTTTTCTTGTAATTTCTTCTCTGTCTGGGCTCCATCCTCCCTTGAGCTTCTATTTTACCAGCCTAAGTGATCCCCCTTCATTCCCAGAAAGAAAGAAAAGTCTCTCAGTTTTTAAGCCTGGCTATGTAGTGCCAGGAAATTGTATCTTATCAACTGAATGGATGAGTTTGTTGTGGGAGATGAGAATTCATACATAGCCAGCCTTTCTCATAGATGACCCCCAGCAGCAGTACAATCCCACATCATGGAAAGACAGTGAGAAATGGTATTTCACAAGCTGAAAACGTCTTATTCATAATTGAGAAATATTATTCAAGTTACTCCTCTCCTAGGCAAATACATCTATCCTTCCAGAGCTCCTGCCCTCTCCGTAGTGAGCACAGCTGCGGGCAGAACTTCAGTGCCCTGCTGCCCACAAAATGCCTTTCCAGATCACTCCTGAGACTTTGAAGGAGATTTGTCCTCATTCTTAGGCAGTGGACTAGCTCTAAAGCACCCAGAGAGATCTGGGGCTTTGGAGCTCCATGCTTAAACAAGCTATCATAAAAGCCCTTGCTTCCGCCATTCCCAGGCCAAACTCCAAAGAGTTTGAAGACTGAGCTTCAAGAGTAGCAGAATGGGAGTCTGAAATGTTGACTCGATGAAAACTCCTGTGTTGCTTGAAGATTACAGCAGAGTGGATGGATGGTCTGGTCTGTTGGCAACATCAGAAAGCAATTCCACCTCCTTTATAAGCACAATGCATTGCAACTGCCTCCTCCATCTGCTTCTGAGACACTTGCCCCTGAAAACAGTACCCATCTCTCTTTTTGTGGCACCAATCCCATGTTAAGATGAAGGAATACACATTGTTTCTCAGCCTTTTGACTAAGATCACGTGAAGTTGAACAAACACGGGAAAATGAATGATTTTAAGGAAGTATAATAAGATAATTTAATATATCTGGTATCAAGGGTTGGGTTACTCACCCATTCTATCTGATGGTGTTCTTTGAGTTTAGCTAGACGAAGCTGATTCCAGGTTGAAAAGAAAGAAAGAAAGAAAGAAAGAAAGAAAGAAAGAAAGAAAGAAAGAAAGAAAGAGAAAAAAGAGAAAGAAAGGAAGGATAAAGGGGAAGAAAGAGAGGGAAAAGGAGAGAGAGATAAAGGGAGAGAGGGGTGAGGAAGGAAAGAAGGAGAGAGGGAGGGAAGGAAGGAAAAAAAAATTTCAAAGGTACTGTAAAATTGTTTCAGATTCTCAGATAAGAGAACAGTTCACATGCCTGTCTCTTGATGATCCTCAGGGAGAGGAGTAAGTACAGGGGACATAGTTGCTGGCAGAATCAGCATCCTGCAGAGATGGGGAAAGGGACATGGGAAGATGAAGGTTATATGCAAATCCTGATGAGAATTTGACCTAGATGCTGGGGTTGGAACGTCTCTCACTGAGATCAGAAAATAATAGTAAGTTTCCAAAGTTTTAATTCTTCTTCTTAAAACACATTGTGTAAATTACATCTGATACCTACCTGGCCTCTCCTATCTTTGAAGGCAATTCACTCCTTACATCTGCAGTTATTGGTTAAGAACTTGACTTCCAGTGAGCTGATTGGTGCTGTGGCCAGCTGACATAAACCATGGTCCTGATCATCAGAACTAGACCTTAGGATACACCAGGTGCATCTTGCTCTTTGTGAAAATGGAGAAAGTGAGACCCAGAAATGAGAAATGAGAAATACCTTAACCATGTTTAGGGTGACCCAATTTACAACTTTAAGTCCAGCAGCCAAGGATATACCTGATACATAAGAAGACAGGACAAGAAAACAGGACGTGGAAGCTCTTTCTCCATTCCATATTTCACACAGGAGGAGACACGCTCTCCTGCCCATAAAAACCAGACAAGTAAGATGCGAATGTGAACTAAGGCAAGAGTTTAAGATAATCATAGTGCAAGACAGTGGGTAACGACAGCCGACTGTGGCTCCATGCTTGAGATTACAAAGGCAGCTTTGGTAACTGTTGTATGTCAGCCTCCTCACACCTAATCCGAACATAGAATTGGCCTTGCTAATGAAAATTTGTTTTTATTATTTGAGAACTTCATGCATTTATATAATGCCTTTTGATTAAGTCCAACTCCTATCTCCTCTCCTCCAATTCTTTCCTTTCCCTTTCTGCTTCTCCATTTCAATTTTATGTGTGGCTTTGTTTTCCCTGTTCCTTCTCTCTCTCACTCACTGAGTCCACCAAGTGCTGGACCATCTACTAGAGCATGGCTAGCCTGCCTCTCAGGGGCCACGGTCCCAAAGAAAACCAGCTCTCTCTCCTCCTGCAGTCATCACTTGCCTGTAGCTCCTCATCCAAAGGTGGGGCCTCATGAGCCCCTCTTCTGCTCATGCTGGGATTTGGTCTGGCTTAATCTTGATTGGGTCGCAGCAGTTGCAGCAGCTGTGAGTTTATGTGTATAATGTCCCTGGCATGTCTAGTAACTACCATTTTGCTACTACCTCTTGTTCTCGGAATCTTTCTCCACTCTTTTCAGGGATCCCTGAGCCTTTCAGGGAGGGAGCAGGATATAGACCTCCCATTTAGCTCTGAGCATTTCACAGTCTCTTATTTTCTACAGTTGTAGGCCTCTGCATTACTCATCATCCACAGAACAAAAAATAAAAAAGCTTTTTGGATGAAAGTTAAGAGATGCGCTACTTATGTCTGTGGGTCTGTGGCTTCAGCATGGGCGTGGGTCCTGTTGGGCTGAGTTGTGGATCCTGTGTGTCTGCCACAACTTAGGGAGGCAGAAGTCCAGGAATATGACTGAGTTCACTCCATGTGGCGCTGGGTGGATGCCAGGCTATGAGAAGTCACAGAACTCCACTCCAGGTGTGGGGAGATCTCAGACTGAGGTCCCGCGGGGATAGAGCTCTTGGGTCGGGGGTCTCCGGGCTGAGGCTGCTGACAGGAGACCAGCTGGTCTCAGCCCTTGAGCTCTCAGACACCACTGGGAGACCACAGAAGGACTAAGACTGGGGGGGGGGGGCACATGGGCTGGACCAGCCTGCAGCTGAGAGGGATGAGAGAGTGACGCTCTAGCAGCGCCTCATGAGAAAATGAGACTCTCGGTTATGGTGACAGGCTTGGCTGGGTCACCGCTGGCTTGGCTAGCTTACTTGGGGGTTGGTTGGTGGGGCTTTGTGGCTAGAACGCAGAGAAGTCCTCGGTGAGAGATTAGGCAGCCGCTCATTGGTTGAAGGCCTCCTCTACGGTTCTCCACTGTGGGCCCCAAGTATGAGAGGAGGTCCATGGTTTTAAAAGGTTTATTGTCATGGCAGAAAGGGGATGAAGCTGTGCCCCATGTCCTCAGGGCAGGCCTGAGATTAAATACCTTTTGTGAGTAGGAGGAGGGTCTGGGAAGAAATGTTTAATTGGCAACAACTTCTGGCCTTTAGATATCTCATTAATATGGAGATCTCTTGAGGCTCTGCAGCCTGTAGTCACACCCTCTACCTGTGCTATGTGACCAAAGGCCACAAACCTTTCTTTGGGAGGGGCCATGGAAGGCTGACACTAAGTGAAAGGAACCAGGGCCCAGGAGCAAGGCAGAACACCTACCGTCCCTTTAGGGTATCCTGGGTTTGAGGCCTGTGCTTGATCAGGTAGGTGCCCAGTTGCCTCTCACAGCCCACCACTCCACATATGTCTATAAAGGCTTAAAGCTCATTCCACAAGATAGACTTCACGCCTGCTACTACCAATTGGGCCTCAAACCAATAGCCTAGGGCTAGGTTATACGCCCTAGGATAGCTCCTAATACTATTGGAGGATCTAAGGATTATTAAAAAGAAGTTTGTATAAGGTTATTACTTGAAATTCCTATGTTTGTTTAAACTGTTGACTCAAAGTATTGGAGCTGGAATAAATGATATTTGAGGTTTATTCCAAGCCAGAGGCTACCTAACTTCTCTTTTAGGATTTTCTAATCTGTTGAGATTTTAAGAGATATGTGAGTTTCATTTTAAAAATATCATATTTTGATTTTTATTGGCCCCCTCAAACTTACAGGTAGCGTTTCATTTCACCAGGCTCCAGGCTACAGATCAGATTATCAAAACCAAAAAAAATGAGGCTCCAGGAACAAACAGAAGATTTTTATAAAGCAAATTAGTTGCCGAAATTATTGTTAATGCAATTTATATTGCCTCTATTTTGAAATTTGGTGACTACTAAGTTCTCTACCAGATCTCAGTTTCCTGCCAGTAGTTGCCTGATTCTTTATTGAGTAACTCTTCACCTGGTAGAAGTTCAGCCACCAAATGGAGAGGTTAAATATCTTTGTCACTGTCACAAGATGGCCCAGTCACCCTCCTATCCTTTATATATTTATATAATTTTTATCCATCAGAACTGGTGATTGGTAAGAAGAATGGGGTCAAACACTACCCACATTTACTGTTTGACTGAACACAAGCCTCCAATTTGATCCTGTGTCTTTCAAAATGAGAACTTAGCTTCCCCGTTTTGTTGTTGTTTTGTTTTGTTTTTGGTGGCATATGTCTTTTTTTAAAATAATATTTATTTTTATTGGATATTTTATTTACATTTCAGATGTTATCCCCTTACCCCATTCCCCATCCCCATTCCCCTCCCGCCCAGGAACCCCCTATCATATTCCACCTCCTCCTGCTTCTATGAGGATGTGTCCCCACCTACCCCCCCCACTTCCACCTCCCCACCCTCGAATCCCCCCACACTAAATGTTCAGCCTTCATGGGACCAAGGATCTCCTCTCCCACCTATGCCCAACAAGGCCATCCTCCCCTACATATACAGCTGGAGTCATGGGTCCCTCCCTATGTGCTCCCAGGCTGGTGGTTTACACTCTGGGAGCTCTGGCTGGTTGGTATTGTTGCTTTCCTCATGGGGCTGAAAACCTTTTCAACTCCTTCAGGCTTCTCTTTAGCTCCTCCATTGTGAACCCCTTGATCAGTTCAATGGTTAACTGTGAGCATCCATCTCTGAATATGTCAGACTCTGGCAGACCTCTAAGGAGACAGCTATGTCAGGCTCCTGTCAGTGTGCACTTCCTGACATCCACATCAGTGTCTACCTTTGGCAACTGCACATGGGATGAATACCCAGGTGGAATTGTCTTCAGACGGCCCCTCCTTCAGTTTCTGTCCCACACTTTGTCTCCATATTTGCTCCCTTGACTATTTTATTACCCTTTCTAAGAAGGATTGAGGCACCCACACTTTTTAAAATGAACTTTCTTATTTTGAATAGACTAATAAATACTTAAAAGATTAGATTGTGATTTTTTTATATGACTACTAGTATTTATGCAATTATCTTTTCAAGCCTGTGGTATATTTTGTTGGGTTTTTTTTTTTTTTGTATTTTATTTTAATATTTGAAAGTTGTCTTCTGCTAAATGTAATTAAATGTCTTGGATTTGATTCATATTGACATATCCAGTATCTGAAAAAGTGGTGTAAACATGAAGAAATCTATGTAAATTAAGGAGTTTCCTTAATTCTTATTTAGTATATTAATTTCTTAGGTTTATAAATATGCTATGTATTTTTACAAAGGAGGCTAGTATGGAGTATATGAAATCTCTTAGTAATATTTGTATGTGTGTGAAAGTTCGAGTTTATTAAGTGTCTTCTCCCAGAGCCCAGCCGTGGCAATGGCCAGGTCCCACAGGGGAGGTAAGAAGTCAGCAAGGGAGAAGTGAGTCGGGCATGGGAATCAGGGAAATCTTGCATCCGGACTGACTGACAGCCAGAGTGCTTCTTTATTTATACAGAACTCAGTAGGCAAGGATAGATTTATGTTGTTCCAAAATATAGATCATATCACTTTTGCTCCTGGACATGTGTTTTATTTAACTTCCTCTTGGTCGTAAGTTTAGTCACCATTGATAAACAGTGACAGAACAAAGTTATCTTTTACAATCATTTCCCTCATCAGTCCCATAACCCAATAGTTAAGAATCTGGAGGCTATTTTTGCCAAAACATGGCAGCTCATTCTCAGGCTGGTAGCTCTTGTGGTTTCAAGGGAACTAGACAGAAAGAAAATCTCCAAGAGTCTGGACAGATTGTCATGTCCCATGCAGTGTATTATTAACTATTAATGGTCAGAGTGTAGAGTAAGAAGAAGCTTTTAGTCTGATCTGCTGCCAACTTCTCTAGGCCACTGAATCTTGTTCACCCTTTAAAGTTTACTTTATTTTGATTATCTTGTTCCTGGGCAAGTGCAGGCAGGGGCAGATGTTCCAAGAATATCCTGGAGTGAAAGTGTTATAAGGTCTCCAGCATCTTTATTTTGAGTCACAACCTCCAGGGCTTAAGGAAGACCTTCAAGCAGGACCAGATAAGGATATTTGCCTAAAAGCAGGAGGGCTGGAATGCTCAGGACTCTCCTTGGGATGCTTACAAGCAATACTCCTGGGAGACCATGTGCCTGACCTGTGAGTTTGTATTGTCTCCCTTTGGGCTGCCTCTGCCACGGCTGTCAGTGCTGCAGTCCCTGGGTAACCAAGGGTACACCCTTTCTGCACCCAGTTAGAACATGGAACCAAGCTTACACAGTTGGGAGTTGTGTCCTGTGCCGTCCCTCCTTAACCCTAGTCCCCATATTGCCTCTGCCTAAAATTTGCCTAAACATGCAAAGGAGCCTGTCCCTGCTTCTCTTTTGAGTGAGAAATAAATTTCCTAAAAAGAAAAAAAAGTTGACCTGTATATAGGTTAATGATTATTAGCTCTGTGAAGCAGTAGGTTGAGTGTGAGGTGTGACTGAAGAGGCTGAATTTGGTCAGGTCATTTTTTATGCAGGAACTCAAATGTCACAATGAACCCTATTAATATGCACAATTGATACCCAATAATAAAAAACAAAATGGCCTTCAATGTCTAAGAAACATGCCTTAAGAGGTGGCATCATTCTTGTCATCTGAATAAATTTGATTTGGCATGTTTTCTTCATTCTCTATGCTCAGCTTCTTTATTTACAGGATGGAAGCAGACTTAGGAGAGGGCAGCAGAATGAGATGCTTCACAGTGGGTGTGCAAGCCCACAGAGCATGCCCAGGAAAGGGTGACTGCAAGAAAAATAGAAGTGATATTTGCTGGTGGTAAGAACAGAGGAAGACAGACAATTCAAGACCGGAACAATTCTCATGCAGAGGAGTAAGTGGAAAGAGACATGTAACCTGTAACCTTAAGAGATGGACCAGACCTGTCTCATGTGAGGCAGAGGCACATCTCTTGTCATCTCCGAGATGAGGCAGAGGCAAGGGCTGTATGTGGAATAGCAGAGAATTCAAAGGGGGCTGCGAGGTGGGGGTAGAGGACACAAGAGACCAGAATGTTACATTTCAGTTCTCCTGGCCTGATGGGATGTGCTCACCCATGGGCCCCTGCCTCAGTGCTCTGCCTGCACTCACTCAGTGATCCCTAGGGTCGAATCTGCAGGCAGCACCTTATAAATGTCTTTTCTAGATCCCACAGTACAGCTTTGTTTTCAGAGAAATCCTTTCTTAGTGTCTGTCAGCTGTTGTCCACCACCTTCTATTTCACAAGCTTTCTTATTTTCTTTGCTTAAGATGTGTTTGCTTAAGGATCTGTTAGCATAGTAGGGTAGGGAGATGACCTCTTGTTTCCCTGTGAGTGGCCGAATGTCCTCCTCTGATTGCAGAAGAGAGTAAATTGGCATTCACGGATCCCAGTGCAGTTCCTGTATTCCAGACAACTTCTGCTGACTAGAATTCTAATGAAACTTCTATCCTGAGAGTCATTTCCTGACAGTGTGGCTACAGCGACTTTGACACTACTGTTTCCAGCACCTACCACTTTCAGAGGCTTCTACATTTCTCAGGGACTGTGCATCCTGCAATACCAACTGACCTTAGTGCTATCTTGAGGAGTTAGTTCTCAGTAGGATGGAGGCAGTGGACAGGCTAAGAAAATAGCAATTAGGCTCTTGCATACATCAGGCAGTTTCTATGTGATTCACAAGCCATTCATTTGGCCCCTAGGTCAAGGGACAAAGGAATCAAGCACAAACTACCTCAGTGCTCAGATTCTCCTGAAATCATGCCCCACAGCCCAAGGTTTACAGTGGGTCACCTGGGTGGGTTTGCCCTTACCTCAGCTCTATAATCTGTGCAGTTGGTAGAGCTCCTGTCCAGATTCTGACAAAGAAGTCTCAGCTTTAGCTAGAGTGGCTTTCTTTATATAACAGGTGTGGAGCTCCATGGAGACCTCAGGAAAGGTTAAGAGGACATTTGCTAGACACATGCTGTTATAAACCAGAAGTCACCCATGATATGGTCCTGACAAACCTAGGGCTTTTTTTTCACACATTGCAGCTTGGCTTCTCCAGACTTCTCACATTGCTGTCTCCTCTCCTTGTCTGCTCCTGTCTGCCCCCTTTGCTGTCTCTACTGTGCAGGAACATTTATGAGTCTCAGGGCCCATGACACTCATTCCTTTGAGGGTCTATATATTTAATTTTTAATAATGTCTTTATATTTATCCTTGTGGAATTTCATAAACATATCTTAATCATATTCTTTCCTTTCCTCCAGATTTTTCTTATCTCCTTACCCATCTAACTTCATCTTTTCTCTTAAGACAAAAGCAAAATTGAGACACTCCCTGTCTTGCATGTACAGATAAATATATACAAATATGGAACATGATTTATTTTGGCCATTTACTCCTGAGCATAAGTCCTGCCCTGGAGTGTAGTTGATATCCTCAGTGTCACCCTAGTGCAGAGCTCTGACTTTGCCTCTCCTAGGTGTCAATTATGAATAGCTTCTTGGTTGGGGGCAGGACTGTGTGACTATTCCTCCTCGTTCTGCTGAGATTTCGTCTGGCTTCAGCTTGTGCAAGCCTTCTGCATGCTGTCATGCCCTCTGTGACTTCATATGCACATCTGCCTTGTTGTGCCTGGAAAATTCTGTATCCTTGGAGCCATCCACCACCTCGGGATCTTTCTACTTCTTCTTCCGCATAGATTCCTGAGCCTTGAGGAAAAGTATGCGACATCAACATCCCACTTAGGGATGAGCAGTCCAAAGTCTCTTGCTCTCTGCACTTTGATCAGTTGTGGGTTTCTATGCTGCCATCTACTGAAAGGAGTTTCTCCAATGATGGTAGAACGATGCTCTGGTCTATGGGTATAACAGAATGTCATTAAGAGTTGTTTTATTGCTATGTTCCTTTAGAAGACTAATAGAAGTAGGTTTTCCCCTAGGGCCCTTGGCCTAGATAGCCTCAGGATCTTGGCCTCATTACAGTGCCAGGTGTGGGCTTCATCTTATAAAGCGGATCTTAAATTCAATAAAATACTATAACATTCATGCTACTATTGCACAAATGGGAATATCTTGCTAAGATTGGTTATTAGAGCTTGTATTGAACAATACAATACAATAGGTGGGTAAGACTGATGATTATTTTTACTCCTCTGATAGTGTACCCTTCAGCACTGTGAATGCTGGTAACCAGGGATAAAGCTTCCTGTGGATCACCAGCTAGATTTCCCCATGTTCTATAACTTAAGTATGTAGTATTTTCAGCAATAGGGTCTGACTATCAAGTTCTGGAGGATAACCAAGCATAGACAATAGCCTTAACATCTCGGAGATCAATGGGCTTCCATCAGCCAACTCAAAGGGAGGTAACAACTTCTTGCTACTAGGGAGTTAACTTGAGAGTATATGATGTCTTGTTGGGATGTTGCCTCTCTCCCCTGCTATAGGGTAATTCTTTTAAAAATGTGTATAATGATTGTCATTATAATTAGAAACAAGTTTAAAGACACCTGTAGAATATTTGGCATAATCCTAATACCTCTCTGGGTGTGTTAACTTTGCATAATGAGATTATGAATTTAAAGAATGCTGCTCTGTTGACCTTTGATGCTTCAGATAATGCCAATAAAATTATCCATGGCCTGAGGTCAGTATTTCCGTTTTGGTCAAACATCAGGAATGGCATACACAGCTTGATCAGGCTAACCCTTCTTGTCCTGGGAATACTTTTATTCCTGTCCATCATGTTAAAGCTTATCTTTAACAATATCAACATGTTGGCAGCCAAAGTACATGGCTGGAACCTGAAAATGGACCCCCAGACAGAATTACTAAATTAACAGGCTGGCAAGCCAAGGATGGGTAAAATTCTGCACAGAGCCTTAGCAACCTAAGACAAAAGTGCATTGCTTTTAATAATGCATATTCCATGACAAGTAAGGAAGGCATTCTTGTCAGAATGACCTAAGACAGGCTCAGTCTTGTTAACAAATAAAAAAGGGGGAGAGGTGGAGAGCCTTTGGGGCTGCTTGGCAAGAAGCTGACATGGGCCAAAGACAAGAAAATGAGCTGCTTGGCAGGAATATGACACTGGCCAAGGACAAAAAAATAGGCTTCAAGCAGGAATCTGACATTAGACTAGAACAAAGAAGTAATTTCAGGTAGGAGTCTAAATCTTAGGCTACAACAAAGAAGTAATCTTAGGCAGGAATCTAAAGAAGTAATTTCAGACAGGAATCTAAATTTTAGGCTAGAACAAGCAAGTAGGCTTCAGACCTTGGGCTAGGATAGGGAATTAGACTCAGAAACTTTGGTTATCCTGATAAGCCTTTAGAAACAGTGATCATGGGAATGTTCACATAACTGGGTTTATGCCTTGCTTTTTCTTTGACCATTTGTGTTTATTGTATTCCTTGTTTCTTGACTATTTGCATCTGTTATATTGCTAGACCCTCAACCTAGAACTGACCTTAATACATGAATGTAATCAAAATGGTATAAAAGCATAAAGGAAGAGGGGGTATAGGACAGGGGGTTCTAGGAAGGAGAAATGGGAAAAGGGGATGACATCTGTATTGTAAATAAATAAAATATCCAATAAAAATAAATTAAAAAAATAAAATGTGTATATATTTAGGAAGATTCTACAGTAGTAGGTTGCCATATGGCTTTTTCAAGAACTTTAATGGTGTGTTTGTATTCACATACATGTGTATTTGTGTGCACATGTGTGCGAAAGTGCATGAGCAGATCAGAGGACATCCTTGGGTGTTATTCCTTAGAAGCTATCCATCACAGCCTGTCTCACTGGCCTGAAGCCACCAATTTGTCTAGGTCAGATTACCAATGAGCCCAAGGGATCCGCTGAGTGTGTCTTCCTTGTGCTGGGATTATCAACCATGTGCCATCATGCCCATTTTCTTAAGGGGACTCTGAGGATTGAATGTGGGTTCTTATTCTTGTACGCCAAGCACTTTGCTACTGGCCATCTCCTCAACCCCTTTATTTCTCTTTGTATCCTTCATTTGTCCCTTGATTATCTGGGGAATTAATTACTATTCTTGTCCCTTCCTGCTGTAAACAGAGCTAAGAATTGGCTCTTTGATATGAACTCTGTAGACTATCCCTCTAATCTAGCACTTCCCGACTCTCTTCCAATAGTGAATTTTACTGCTTTGTTGCAGGAAAATATTTCCAGTGTTCCTCCTTTTTTCCTCCTTTTCCTTTTTCCTTTTCCTTCTCCTTCTCCTAGTCCTTTCTGTTCTTGTTACTCCCAGGCTCTCACTCCCTTAGTCCTCATGGCTGTCTATGTTCATGGTCTTGGGGAGGAATTGTCAAGGGGACACAAATATAAACAGCTTGTCAGTGTTCTTGCCTTCTGCTTCCACAACATAAGCTAGTTAATTAAGGAGATTGTGCTAGATTCCTCAGAGGAAAACCTTACGAAATAGGAAGAAATACTTGAAAAATAAGAAGGGGAAAAGAAAGAGGAGGGGAAATTGGGCCTCTGTGGGTTCCCAAACAGAGGAGAAAAGGTAACTATTTTCTCACACAGAGAATGGAATGGTGACAATAGCTGATTAAATGCCCTCCCAAAGGCAACCTTGGCTATGGTACCCACCCTCTCTTTCCATGTATCACTCAGAATGAGGAGAAATGGTCTTCCTTACCCATGTAGGACATGGGAGGAGCATAGAACGGGGTCACATGGATAGAAATAAAAGATGCCTCTGCTCTGACCCATCTTTACCCATTACAAGGACTTTGTCTATACCTCAGAACACCCATCACCAAGGACTTTCTACATCCCTTGGAATCTTCAGAGTAACTGTAGTTGATGTTAGGTTTCTTCTGCTCTGACACAACATGAGCTAGACCAGAGCTAAGTTGAATTATTGATAAACAGGCATATTTGTCGCATATCTAAGGTTAATGCTTCTCTTTGCCCTTTGACAGTCAGCCTGGGGCACCTAAAAGAGAGGTCTGTGCCTGTGTCTTTTTTGGTTGTTCTCATAGATCAAGCCACATGCAAATGCTCAGTAAATGTACTGAGTAAAAGTCTTCAATCTTACAACATTCCTAAGTGTCTTAGGATACTAATTTGACATTATCAGCTGCCCATTCAATGTCTTCATCAGACTATTTCCTCAAGGATGGACCCTATGTGTTTGCATTCGTATCCACTGAGTTTAGTACCAGACATGGAACAAGAATGAGGGAACCCAGAAATGTTTGCTGATTTAAGGGATGAATGACAAAATAAGTAAATGACATGCTAGGCTAAGAGGAGAGATGATGGAGCTGTGACATGCTAGGCTAAGAGGAGAGATGATGGAGCTGTGACATGCTAGGCTAAGAGGAGAGATGATGGAGCTGTGACATGCTAAGCTTAGAGGAGGGATGCCAGAGTAATTAGCAAGCAAAAAGATGAGTTTGAAAACTACTTCTAGAACTTCTTAACACTGAGTATAGGAAAGTTACACAATCTTCACGAGTGGAATGTGGATGATAATGCCTATTACAAAAGAACGTTTTAAAGATGAAGGAGAAAGAAATATCATTTTTGAACAGATATTGCAAGTCAAGACATGCAGGATGTGTTTTTAAAATGAGAAAACAAACAATGAAAATCTTTTTCATTGATTACCTATGAGAATGCCATTTGCAATATTCATTTTTTTTCTAAGATCCAAGGCAAGAATAATAATTCTTATCCTGATGGAATAGGATCTGCTTGGAATTTCTTATGTGTCCATACATCAAAAGTGCAATCTTGTTTTAAAGGAAACAAAGCAGAACAAAGTCCTAACATTACCCTCTAATACTAATATGGATGCTCACGTTATCTTTCATAGAATTCTCTAACATCAGTCAGTTCTCAATTGTTTCTTTCAGAACTGAAACCATAAATCTCCACTGCAAACACATTGCTATTAGATTATCTGACATTTTGACTAATCAAACATCACCAGGCTGCTCAAATATGTATTATAAATCATCTTCCAGATGACCGGATGGGCAGTGTCAAATACCTGTTCTCACAGCTGGAAACGGTATCCAGCTTGGTGACTGCCTCACCTCAACAGCTATGACTCACAGGGACACAATAGGGAAAGCAGTTAGGCTGAAAAAAAAAAAAGGCGGCCAAGGAGTCTCCTTGAAGGCCAAGCAGTGCTTCTTGGGAGAGGTAAAGTGTTCTGTGACATTTGAGGTGACACCAGCACGGATGAAGGGCTGTACAGATGGCCTCCCAACCTTCCTGCTTTCTTTTCTACACTGCAGTCTCCAGGGGAGGATTAATTACTTTCCTCTGAGATCAGAATCAACAGATATTGTTGATATAAGACTTGATGCGACTGGAAGTCTGTACTGTGAATAGCATAGAGGCTAGGCTTTTCTGTCTCCTTTTTCCCCTCCTCCCTCCTTCCCCTCCCTACCTCTGCCTTCTACACCCTCTCTCCTCACCAAAGTGACCTTAAGAAGCCTTTAGGAATAAGCTATGGTTTCCATTTTATAGATTCAGCTTTGGCTCACATGTAATGTCTGCTATTTCAAATGGGCATTGCTATGTCACTGCCTCTAGGATTCCTTGGTTTTTAGGCTTCTTGCAGAGAAAGCCTCTGTTGCCAGAGTTGGCACTGACATCAGGGAATGTTGACCTTTCTCAGCTACACATAGTGAACCTTTTCATTCAGGAATCTCTTCTAGGGTTATGGACGTGGCATTTGCCTCCTGTGTGTATCTCATGACAAATGAGAAAGCGAGGGTGAGCTAGAATTCTGGACACTAGTAAATGAAATTGAAGCATTTTACAAAGAAGCTAACAGAAAACAAATCGCGCCTCCCTTTTTCTTCTAAACACTCTGTCTTCTAAGTGTGCCATCGGATTACATGATCTTTGACTTGCCTGCTTTTCCTCCACACTCCATCCTTGTAGTGTTCTTGAGCTCCCCCTAGAGGCTAGAGTATATTTTGACCAGGAACTTCATCTTCACCAGTGGGTAGTGTCTATGTTTTTGTAGTACCTGAGTGGCCTGCTTACCAGGAACAAAATATTCACCCTCACCTTCCGCTCTAGTGTTTCTCTCATCAACGCAGCCCTCCTAGGTTGCCTGGGCTAGCCAGAGTGAAACCAATCAACATCTAATCAGCATATGATAAACTCTGATCTTTTCCAATGATATTTTACAGAAGGGACCATGCTTCCAGGCTCTTCTGCCTGTGCTCCAGCCGTCATCCCTTAACACAGTCACCTTGGGAACCTACCTATCAATATGACCAAAGACAGTCATTCAGCAGCTACTCAACTAATCTCTACCATGGGTCAGCACCTATGTAGCACCCAGTCTCTGACATGAACGCATTCTCTGATCGCCACAAGTTCAGAGTCTAACAGAGGAAATACACCAGCAGATATTTACTATAAAGAAAATTAAGTGCTACTTCAACTACAAGCAAATACCAGTGACTAGCAAGGCAGACTCAACATCAAACCAAAACATGTTATGGTTTGATGGTATCTTAATGTGAATTACATGTGGAACTTGGATGCCAACACAGCTCCCCCCTTGCTAAGTTCTGACAGTTCAATCTATCTTCTAGAAGATTCCAGGAAAGCTTCCCTGATGACCACTTTTGGGAGCCATTTCAGAAGGAGTAGATCTGCTTCATACAGTATTCCACTTTGTCTTGTGAAATAGAAAAGAAAACGGGTTAGAAAGGATTGGCTTTCCTGTCTTCGGGTACAAGCACGAGGGGCACACTGTGTTATCAAATACTAGCTGTATTTTATACTACCTTGCAAGGGGTGGCTTGCTGCTGCCAGTGGCTGGCTCTGTATCTTCAGAACCTGAAGCTCTTGACCTCCCCCTAAGTACCACAGTCATTATACACCACAGAAAATAAAGATGTGCTTTCTTCCTAAATTGGAACTGTGCAAAAAGGAGGTTGAATTAACAAGCATATAGACAAAGATTCTTATCATTACTGTCTTTAAGATCTGTATTATATCCTGAGACTTCAAGATTTAAATCATAAGATAAGTTAAAATTAAAAACCTATCCCTTCACCCCTTACTGTCCTACGTAATGCTACATAGCACACAGATGTATCTTATTTTGCTTTTCTGTTGTATAGCAAAATACCTGAGACCAGGTAATTTAGAAGTAGACATAGATATTTATCTGGCTCATGGTTCTGGTGGATGAGAAGTCTGATAGCATGGAGCTTGCACATGCTCAGTGATGCCCTTCCTGTGGCATTATCATACAGTAGAAGTCAGCACACGAAGAGACAGAGCAGTATCTGGGCTCCAGTCCTCCTTTCTAGGTTGTCTTCTTGCTATTCTTTCAGAGCCACTCTGTACAGAGAGATCCACTCTCAAGATCTTATCTAACCCTAACTACCCACCAAAGGTCCCATCTCCAAACTCCCTCAACATATAAATTTTAACCACATTTAGCAACCTCTTACTATTATTACAATGGCTATAAACTTTAATACATGAATGTATTAAGGAGACACATTCAAACTATAACAAGAAACTTTCATCATGTTGTTTCTATTCATAGATCTTCCATCCTTTTGCACTTCCTCTCTTTTGTGCTTCCTGTCTGATTTTTCATTTTCTGCCTCCCCTTTACTCGGAAAGCTTATTGACTGGCATGAGTCACAATGAAACTCTTCAGGATTTAGCACTTGCCTTTGGATGTATCAAGGAGGTTTGCATGGACTTGTCATAATTCAACAATTTCACTGGCCTAAATCGGCCATAATGAAGTCCTCCAGCAGAACTAAAGGGAAACTGTGCGTGAGTTTGGGAGATTCTTAGAAAAAGAAAAGTGTAATGTTCATTGGCAATGCCCACGAATGATGGGCACATGCCCAGTCAAGTAAATAGAAATAAATTTTATTCTTAATTAAAGGGCAAGAGGATATGGGTCTAGAGAAAAGAGTTTCAACTTAGGTTAAATTATGGCAAAAAAAAAAAAAAAAGTACATCCTCTAGGTTAGAAAAAAATCACAATTTTCTCTCTGAATAATAAAAGAGTTGAAATTTTTAAGGTGAAAGTTGGGCACTTAAAGGCCTTTTACTACATGTTCCTTATTTGTATTTCAAATAAACGTGTTTCTCAAGTCATTGCGTGCTCCATGAATAGTGCCAGTGAACAAGCGTGAACACACCCCCACCCTCACTGTGTGGTAGAATTAGGGTTCCATAATTAGTTTTATACATATTTAAAAAATTAAAGTGAAGTAAACCTTAGAAAACCAGGACTCTGAGAGACATAAATGGCAACAAACAGACATTGTCAAAATATAATAGTGAAGGAATTAGCAGGTACGATTGGCTGAGCTTCCAATGACTGTCAGCATATAAGCTACAAAGTAACTGAGACACGCCCTCTGATCTCCTGGGGTTCGAAGTCTGGCTGGATGTAAAACTGAGTAATGTTTTGTGGTCATTACCATGCAGCAGTGGCAAGGACACTCAAAAAGAAGAACTGGATATCTCTCGGGTTGGACAGCCATTGGCAAAGACTTCTAGAGATTTGGGCTGAATTTGAAGAGGCATAAAGGAATTATGTGGATGAAGATAGAGTCAAGGTGTGAAGAATAAGTCAATGAGGCTTGGTGCTGGGGAAACTGTTGATTGGGTAACATCCTTGCTATGGAAATATGAGGACTTGAGTTAAATACTTGGAACCCACATATAGAAACTAGATGTGGTGATGTATAATTCTAATCCCAGAACTAGGGAGGTGGGATAAGGCTGACCTCCCTTGTGCTCATTGGCCAGCCAGTCTAGCCAGTTTGGCAGGTTTCAAGCCAAATTAAAGACATGGTCTCAAAAACAAAACAAAAAACAAAGTAGGTGGCACCTGAGCTTGTGCCCTGTCTAGAAGTGGTACACATATATATGTGTACACACACACACACACACACACACACACACACACACTTAGAGTCCTTTTATGTTACTCCTGTGGATGAGGCCTGTCTGGCAGGGTGGTTGATACACCCAGTGACACGCCAAGTGATACCCAGAAGCTTGATAGCAGATAGGTTTTTCCTTAAGGGTGGAATTTTGTCTGGTTTAAACCTGCACAGGTCTGGTGCATACTGACCCAGTCTGTGAGAGTTCATATATGTATCAGTTCTGCTATGTCTGGAAAGCTGTTTCCTTGGCGTCCCCTACCACCTCTGAGTCTTAATCTTTTCACCTCCTTTTTGTTACAGATCCCTGAGTGTTGATGGGGGGAGGGGTTTTGATAAAAACGTCATTTAGTATTGAATGTTCCTTTGAAAAGCTGAGTGTTACTCTAATGGGCTTGTCTTTATACGTGATGGTTTCCCCTTTTAGTTTCTAATATTATTCCTTTGTTCTGTGTTTTAGTGTTTTGATTTTCATATGTTATGAGAATTTTTTTTCTGGTCCTGTCTATTTGGTAGTCTGAATGATCCTTGTACATTGAGAGGCATCACTTTCTTTAGATTGGGGAATTTTTCCTCTATGACTTTGTTAAAAATATTTTCTGTACCTTTGACCTAGATTTCTTCTTTTTCTGTACCTTTTATTCATAGGTTTGGTCTTCTCATGGCATCTCAAATTTCCTGGATGTTTGTGCCTGGACTTTATATATTATGCATTTTCTTTTGACTTACCTATCCATTTCTTCTATCTTGCCTTCAAGACCTGAAGTTCTGTGTTTCATGTCTTTTAATTTGTTGGTAAAACTTATCCCTGATGGTTTTGTTTGACATCCTGAAGTTTTTATTTCCAGTTTTATTTTGGTTTTGGTTTTTGTTAATAATTCTATTTCTTTGTTAAGTTTTACTTTCATGTCTTGAATTGCATCTGCTATTTCATTCAACTGCTTGCATCTTCATGGTCTTCACTGAGGTATTTATTCATATCTTCTTTAAGGTCATCACACATAATCATAATCACTAATTTGAAGCTCCTCCTCTTTGTGATTCTGACAAAATGCTTTTATTGGGAGTCTACTGCTGGCTTCTGGATGAGGCCTGTTTTCTTGTTTGTTCATGTTTGTGTTTTGCACTAGTAAATAGGCATCTGGAGCTAAGACCTTTGAAGTGCTTCTTGATGTAGATATTTGGTCTCATTTGTGTGGTTTTTTTTGGGGGACCTACAGTTTCCCACTCTAAATCCTAGCCAAGTGTGCTGGCTATGGGATCCGTGGTAAAGAGTCAGTGGATCTCTAAGTGTCACAAAACAATGGATGTTGGCAAAAAAAAAAAAAAAAAAGGTTGAAAGGGTTGGTAGGAAATAATTGGGGGCGGGAGGTCCTTTACCAACAAGCAAAATCCCTAGGAGATGGAGTTGGGGTTCTAGAAGAGGTTTCTATTGGCAGATTGCAGGAGGACTAAAAATAAGTCTGAGGAGACTAGAATAAAGGTCAGGAATGACTATAATTATCACATCCCTGGGTCCCAACCTAGGAGTCCCATGGGAGTCTCTGGTAAAAAGGGTTTTCTGGGTTGGTGGGTATCACAATGGAATGGAAGTGAACTAGAAGGAAATGCTGAAAGGGACAGTGGTAAAGAGCTAGGGTGCTCCTAGGTCACTGCCAAGTGGACCATTACCACATTTCTACAACCCATATATTAAGTTAGATAACCCCATATGTAATGTTGGTCAACAATTTAAGAAGCTGGCACTAGACTATTCTCCTGTCTTGGAGATCCAATGTATATTATGTATTCAATAAAATATAAAAACCAAGACAACCATTTATTTTCATGTTGCTCAAATTCATTTGACTAGTGAGTTCTTTTTCTAATAGTCAAAAGCATATGGTAATACTAGAAACACCAGAGTGTGAATGCTAGAACAAAATAGTGAGTAAAGCAACAGAATGCATATGCATATTCACACAGGTAGATGTGTCAGATGAAGGAGAGGGGATGGCAAGGGAAAAATTTGGCCAAAATCCACTCTGAACATCTCTTGAATCCATTTGATTCTTTATTTATAGTATACCCCTTTACAGTATACCAAAAAAAAGGGCTTTGGCTATTTTTGCCTCATTTTGGAAATAGTCAAGGTTCTTCACTTTCTTGTTGGCATTATCACATAGGAAAGATGCACTAGGAGTCAGGAGAGATGGCTCAGTAGTTGAGTGTACACTGCCCTTGTAGAAGACTCAAGTTCAATTCCTAGCACCTATGTCAGGTAGTTCAAAACCACATGCAACACAAGCTCCAGTGGAACCTGTGCTCCAAGCCTCCATGGGCTTCTCTGTGTACACACTGTCCCTTCAAACATATAGACAATTAAAAATATATCTTAAGAAAAAATTAAAGATTTCTGGATGGTCTGTGACCCGGTGAACAGCTCTGATTGTGGACAGAGGAATCAGCACCTCCTGTAGTTGGACAGCTCCACTTAGAGCCAAATCCTTTGCTCAATATGTGTCCTTTGTGCTATCTTTCATGGACCTATTAATAGAAGACTTGAGTGAACTTTGGCAGACTTTTTACTATCCTAGACCTAGATTTGGAATCCCCAAGTCTAACCCTGGATCACTCTGGTTAGCCAATAAGGACATTTAGTGAAGTCATAAAACATGTGATGGAGACAGAAAAACATGAAAACATACAGAAATAGTAGAAGAAAATAATAGGTTATGAAAGTTAAAATGAAAGTCAAGATCCCTATCCAGGGATCCAGGGATCCCTATTCAGGGATCTTGAGGTCCAGGAAGACATCAGTAGGGACTTTCTTTAGAAAAATTTTGGAGAAGTGAACTCAAATAAGTCAAAGGTGGGCAAAATGAAGTAAAACTTACCCAAGTACAAACTTATTTTTCGAAGTTATCATCCTAAAAGGAAGGCTTACAAGGGCTATGGATGAAGTTAAGATGGTCTAGATACATTTTCTATGTGTAGAAGGAGGGAACATGTTTGTGTAAAGGAGCAGGAGCTGGAAGAGAAGAAAAGCTGAATAACCAGAGCACCTGAAAGAGTAAGACATCTGAAAGGGGGACACAGGGAGATTGGGGTTCAGAAGAAATTCTGCACAGGAGCAAGGGCCCTGGGTCAGGAGGAGAAAAGAATGCTTTTACTTCCCCCTGTTGCTGTGACAAAGTACCTCAAACTGGAGAGTTAAAAAAGAGAAACCTGTTATTACATAGTTCTGGAGGTCTGAACTCAAACTGTCAGTAGACCCATGCTTTCAGTGGCTATAGGGGAGGATTTGTTCTGTGCCTTTAGTTTCTGGAGTTACTGGTAATGCTTATATATGCATAGCTATCATCCCTGTCTCTCTTACGACATGGCACTCTTTCCTCATGCATTTCAGTCCAAATACCCCTTTATATTGGATTAAGAGTCCACCTACTCTAATATAACTTCATTTTAATTTAGCCAAGTACATCTGCAATAATCCTATTTCCAAATAAACTCACATAAAAACATTTTATGGAGTAGGAATTCAATATATACTTTCTGGAGGAAGAAAACACAATTCAGCCCACTATAAATAGTAGTTTGACTTCTCAAGGAAATTGGTGGGTGAGGGGTAGAAAGTGATAGAGGTGACATCATTGCAAAGGCAAAAGCTGTTTCTTTTTCCACTTTCTTCCCGGGTGCTGACCAGTGGGCACACATTATAGTCATATTCTAATAGAATGTTTCTCATTCCTTTCCACCCATGGCCCTCCCTTGTTATTCAGGCATAGCTAGAACACTCTGCCCTTGATGGGTTCAGCAAGCCAGACAGAAGCTAAAAAACAGAGAAGAGAGTGGAGGTTATTCTCAGCTTTTGACTTTCAAATTAAACTTCAGAATTCTCAACAGAGGCAATATTGGTGAAGAAGGAACAGTTAAAGTTTGTACCATAAATAAAAATGGAAAAGATAAATGATTTATTACTCAAAGGAACCACATCCATGCCCTAGACCTCATTAAGATTATGTAGTCTTTGGGGGAAGAAGGCAACTAGCAAGGCATTGAAAGTCAGTGAGGAGTCTTGTACCTGCTCACAAGACAAACTTGTCTCCAAGCTTCATCTCTTCTCTTACCCAAAGCTTCTCTATTTTTCTAAGATTTACAGTTTTGAGTCTCCACATATGATTAACGAAGGGAATTGCTCCCACTTTACAGATGAAAATATGGAATCAGAGCATGAGACAATTTTTAGGGGAGTCACATATGTAGTAGTCTATATAGCCATATTTAAACTTTGGACTCTTTTGGGAAGCAAAATTATACTCTTGAATATTACAGTGTCCTGGCTTTTTACATAATACATCGTTTAAATTAAATGCCTTCTTGTGATGACTGGAAAGAAATGCAAGGAAATGTATCACCCGGAGACACCTACTATGGGCTCACCTGGAGACACCTACTGTGGGCTAGACACTGTATATTTGCATATATTGCCTCATTTTTAGTGCTCAACATTTGCACTCATCACTGACTCCAGTCTTTCTAGCAGTGAGCTTAGGCTCCAGACAAACCATCTGATTGACTTATGGATCAGTGATTTCACTCAATTTGCACCTAATGAGATTCATATAACTAATTCTCTCTTTTCTTTTTCTGATGCTCAGAGAATTACATTGGTTTCTCCTTTAAAATTACAAAACAGAATCCAAGCTCCTAATCTGGCTCTTTGTGACCCCCGTGACCTACGTGATACATTTTCTCCATGTGAAAATACCCCACCCATGCAGTCTGAATCAATATCTCTTTCCTGACATGCACAGGTTTATATGGTTCTTTCATACAAATGTCATGATCATGGTCAAGGATTGTATGGCAAGTTCTGTTCAGGAAGTTCCTATGCTCTAGTAGTGGGTATATTGAGGCCAGTTCACCATTTAATGCTTACTCCCCAAAGCACCTTTGCCAAAGTCTGGGATTATAGCTCCTTGCATGCTAGCCAAACATGATTTTTACTTTTAAGCACATATCCTTGAGGTCTGGGAGTTACTGCTTGATAACTGAGCACCACGACCAGAACTCGTATTTTTAAAGAGTACATGGTGGTACATGCTTGTAACTCCAATACAGGTCTCAGGGGATCACTAGCCAGCCAGCATAGCCTACTTAGCAAGTTCTTGCAATAAAAGATCTTGTCCCAATAATCCAACAAAAAGGTATAGTGCATCTAAAAAACTACAGTGAAATTGTTCTCTGTCCCCCACACATGCACACACACACACACACACACACACACACACACACACACGATGCATGCGTGCACCTGAAAACAATCAATAAAATAAAAATTATATTTTTGATTCCCTGTAAAAGAATGAAACACAATAGTCCCAGCCTATGAAAGCTCACCTACTATGAGCAATGCTGGTTAGTTGAGGGACCATAGAACCTCACATGAAGTAAAGATAGTGTGCTACAAGGCATGATGTGGAGAAACTTGAATGTCAATTCTTTGGTTGCATAACTTGCTTATTTCAGCTCTGAAATAAGGACTGAGATAGCTTTGGCATGGCTTCAAACACTCCCAAGTTCCGCTCTATTTCTTAAAACTAGAAGGTAGAAATCTGAGCTTTTCTGAGTTTCTTGCTTAATGTCATCTGATACTATTATTGGTAGTCCCTTACCCCGTCTCAGGCAGTGCTCCTGGTCATGTCCAGCAGATACTTCTGGCCTGCTTAGTTTTCTTATTAAGAAGACACTAGGGCATGCATAGCCAGATTCTGAGACAGGATGCAAAGAAACCTAGAGGCTATGAAGTGAATAGCCTCCCTGGGCTTCATGAGAGCAGCAAGAAAGAGAGTCTGGCTAAAGGGACATCCAGGGAGATCCCTGTGCCTGTTACAGAGAAGCCATACATCTTGATTTACTCTGGCAATTACAGTGTTTTGGGAAAGGTGAGGTTGATGCTCAGGGGCTAAAGTTCTCTGTGGAGACCATCTGCTACCAGCTCTTCAGAAAGCACAGTTCTTTGGATAGATAGACTATTTGACCTGGTCTTACACCAGGTAAATGAAGATGGACTCTCTGTTCCTGCTGAGGAAGAAGTAGAGAAATTTGCAAATATTCCCCTCTCTAAATTTGATCTTCTCTGCAAATTGGCTCACCAGGACAGTCTATGCTAGACTTGGTTACCATGGATTCTCGTAAAAATGCGTTGACTTGCTTACAACCTAATTGTCTGACTTGTATTTTCATTGTGGACTCATTTTAAAAGAGCTGTTGTGTAAAACTACTGTGGAAGCATCTTAGTTCTATTTAACATCTCTGCAATCGTTGGAATTCAGAACTGGTGAATGTCTCTAAGAATTAATAGATAATCCTTCTATAGCCAGGAAATAGCAGTCCTCTAACCCTTCACATTTCATCTTTGTCATGTGTGTGAGTGTTTACTGCATTGTAACCACCTATCATCCATCTCTACTCCCCATCAGACCTTAAATACCTTTGAACAATTATTCTTCCAAGTTGGATGTTCTGCAATTAGTGTTTACAAGTGCACATGCCTATGCACACCTACGTATATACATACATACATACATACATACATACATACATACAATCATAATACATACATACAATCATACATACATACATACATACATACACACACACACAGAGAGAGACAGACAGACAGACAGACACAGACACAGACACAGACACAGACACCGACACCGACACCGACACCGACACCGACACAGACACTGACACAGAGAACATGTCAGGAAAAGAGTTGGATGCTCCCTGTCTGTGGCTTAAAATTTGAGATAAGAAACTAAATAGCTGAGGTTTTCTTCATTCTAGACACAGGTCCTTGCCAGGCATTCTTCTGTCTACTGCTACCTGCTGTTGTCTTCTCCATCTGTGTCTATAATTTTACATCATATTATTTCAACATTTCTCATACTTGAGTCCACCTGAGTCTGCCTGTGACTAACAACCAAATATATCTAACTAATGAAGCATGGGCATCAGGAAGTACAAAGTGGCATCTTGCTATTGTTTCATTTTGCTTAGTTGCTTAATTACTGTGCTCACCTGAGTTCAACTAGCAAAAAGGCATAGTGTGAAGCATACTGGAACCCACCTCTCTTCTGTTTAAGTTGCTTTACCAATTGCTGGCTATGTGTCTTAGGAGAACTAACATGCCTCATCTCAGTTATACCACCTACAAAATAGTTTACAGAATTTGGTTAACATTAAATTAGGAAGCATATGAAATATTTTAAGGAATAGCATCTCATTACAGTTGAGATTATCCTCTGTCTTCACTCTCCCCTTTTCTCCCTAACAGTAGGCAATGTGGAGAAGTTCATAGTTAAATCCAAAATGATGCTGAATTTGAACTTCCAAAGCCAGTGGGGGTTCCTCAGCAGCACTTAGATACTACTTAATGTAAAGAAGGGAAGGGGTTTGCTCATTTCACAAATGCAGGAATCTAAAATCACGGCCCATGGGCCAAATTGGGCCTGCTGCCCATTTTATAAATATGTTATTGGATCACAGCTATGATCATTCATGTCTGTATTTTGAAGCTGCCTGTGCATTACAATGACTACTGTGAGAAGCTCTGACAGAGACTGAGGAGCCCATAAAACCTAATATATTTGCTGTCTGGCTTTTTACAGAAGTTTGCTAACCCCTGTTGCCAAGTGTGTTCAGAATGTGTTAGTAGAGACTTGATAATGAGGTAGAAGCTGACTCCAGGCTGGCTCTGTCCTTGTAAGTGGTGCATTTCTAACGTCTTAGAGAATGTAGAATGAAGAACCTCTCTACTTCTTCTGAGCAGCCTAAACAGAACCCATTCAATGTCCATACCAGATGTGCATGTTACTAACCCATGAGCTTCCTTCTGGATTCCCACTGGTCTCCTCACACCATCTCTTTAATATTTTCCTGGGCACCCATCTACTTTTCTGCTTTGCTTCTCTATCACCTACCCTCTAAACATCTGCTTCCTCTCCCATCTGCCTCCTGCTAGAGTTGAGTCTTTGGCTCTACTCACTTGAGGTATACCTTCCTTTCTGACCCTTGCCCTGTGATTTCCAACTGTAGCAGATTGTTGGGGTCACTATCGTATCCCTGAGAACCTGATACCCCCAACTACAGGGCTCCGGACACACTTGTTTGAGAATCATCTCAAGGTTTAGGTGTTGGAGTACAGCTTCCATACTTGAGACTGATCAGTCCATACTGGTTATCTGTCAAAATCTGCACTTCCTCTCCTTCCCTACTCTGTCTTTCTATCCCAATTTCCTACCACTGTATTGGGTGTCACATCAAAAATAAACAAGCTGCACTCCCATCTTTTCTCATAGTCTCTTTCTAGGACATACCAACCCCAGATACTTACCAGCACTCACACAGTGTACCCCAAGTACATTCCTGGGCATAGGAATTTCATAAAGGCAAGCATCTCAAGAATTACAAGAAGCCACATATAGAATGATGTCCAGAACAGTCAAGAGCACAGAGAGTACAGATTAGCAGTTTCTAGTGTCTGAGAAAAAAAAGACCTAATGGATTGGCTGCTTAATGGGTGAAGAGTTTCTGTTTGAGGTGATGAAAAGGACCTGGAAGCAGTGACAAAGATTGCATTTGCTGTCAATGTGATTAATTTTACTGAACCGTACACCTTAAAGTGATTAATACTCTAGGGGTTGGAGTGATGGCTCCATAGCAAAGAGCACTAACTGCTCTAGCAGAGGACTGGGGTTTGGTTCCCAGCACACACATAGTGCACACGTGGTACACAGACATAAGTGCAAACAAAACATTCATACACATCAAATAGAACAATAGCAAATTTAAAAATGATTAACATGCTAAATACAGTTGTATGTATTCATGTCCACAAAACAAAAATTGATGAAACCCTCAGATGATAGAGTCCTACTACACTTGAAATACAAAAGTATGCTCTGTGTTTACTTAGGTCCTTTGTGTAAAGCCTGTGAGTCTTCCTACCCCAGCTGTGTTTGTTCTGCCTTAAGTCTCACCTTTTGTGATGGTGATGGTCATGTCCTGCATTTGCAGGGTCTGCAGATTCCTACAGGGAGCCTGAGGAATCCAGCTGGTCTGTCCACACCAGTCTTAGAACCACTCATGAATAGCCGAGTCCGAAGAAGCCCACAGTCCACAGACAGATGGGACTTTCTTCCCAATTTACCCCCTGTGAACTCTTTCCATACTCCTTGGCAGCCCTGTCACACATCCAGACCCTGCGGGTCAATTTGGAGGCTAATGACACACATATGGACCATATGGACACTGCTTAAACTGAAAATGTGTGCAGCTGTTGGGGTTGCCGGAGCCAGATGTTCAGCTGATAATCTTCTTTGGCTGAATATAATCTTGCTTGAAGTGGCTTTCATAGGAGGCTGGCTGCTGAGAACCAGGCTCTGTCTTCCAGAACACTTGTCTCTTGTTAACTCTGAAATAGAGGGACTGTGTTTTAAGATACAGAACAAAGAGCTGTGCATACGTGTGTGTGTGTGTGTGTGTGTGTGTGTGTGTGTGTGTGTGTGTGTGTGTGTGTGTGTGTGTGTAAAGGCCAGAGAACAATCTTAGTCATTCCTTAGTAGCTGATGACCTTGTTTCTTGAGAGGGTTTCTCATTGGGACCTAGAATTCCTCAAGGAAACTAGGTTAGTTGGCCAAACAGCCTCAGGAATGAGCCTGTCTCTGCTGGTACTGGTTTAGAAGTGCATTGCACAATACCTGTTTTTTTGTTTTGGTTGTTTTTTATTTGTGTGTTTGTTCATGGACTAGTTTTGTTTTGTTTTACATGTATCCTGGAGCTTGAGCTCAGGTTCTCATGCTTTCAGAGCAAGCACTTTAATGACTGAGCTACCATCCTAGCCCAGCAGATATGGTTTAGCTAGAATATGGTTTACATATGTTTGTTTTGTTTGTATTTTTACTTGCTTGCTATTATTTAAAAATTGCTTACTCAAACATCACCTTCCACACCTGGCTTACTTTTCATACTTCACCTTACCTGCCTGATTAGAACATGGATTTGTCTGCTTTCTCTGTTTTAATGACTTGGGGGAATGAGAAGATGAAATGGCTTTGATTCTCATGTAGATATTGAAGAGAGGTTTATAGGCATAATAACTGAAACACTCTGTGCTCGAACTTAAAGCATACAACTGTTGCTTTTGACTCAGAAGTGTTTAAAAGCCATCATTCATTTCTTTATGATGCAAAGAATGGAGCCATTATAGAAAGCTTAGGAATCTATTGGGACTCTCAAGAGAAAGAGATCCAGGGTCTTGAGAACTTATTCATGACTCTACCAGTCATCTGTTAGAAGGTATAAGAGCTTTCCTATACCTCAGCGAATCCTTGTCCCTCAAGATCACCCTTAGAGGAAAGGCACACAGTAGACTCTTACTTCAGCAAACTGTTCACATTTCACTATTCAGAGGCACCCCCTTTCCCAGCTCTTTCCACACCCTGTGGGTTTGTATAGCTAAGTTCTATCTGGCCAAACAGAAATAAAGGCTGCCTGTACATCATTTCCCAACCTCGGTCCCTTTGTTTGGGTCAAAAGAAGAAAAGCTGAGGTTGTTTTGAAGGGCAGAGCTGTAAAACTGGGTTCCCATGTCACAGCTTGGAGGAAAGTTTCCAGCAAGAGGACATTTACATCAGACTCTTGAATTAGTGACAAACACTGGATTTAATTACTTAAATCCAAGGCCATCCATTATATCAATTTGCCTGTCTAGACTAACAAATAGAGAAAAACACCAAAATGGCTAAAGCAAGTAAGAGAAGTGCTTTTGTAACACAACACACAAAATTTTTCAGGTGGGGTCAGAAGTAGCCCCTGGCCTGACAGTTACTGATTTTCTCTGTCACTATTAAAACTCGTCAGAGATCACACAAAGCCAGTGCAAGCACTGTGTATGGCTAATTTACCACTGGATCTGCAGAGACATCTGACTAAGCCAGAAGGGCAACTTCCCTACAAACTGCATCTGCTGCAGAGATTTTATTCTGTATTACAGTAGAACCCTGAGGTCTCAAAATTACCTGATAAATGGGTCCCTCCTTAACACATTCCCAAGTGCCTTGAAAATCAGAAACCCACTAATTCTGTCTCCTTGTGGTAAAAGGATTGAATTACAAAAACTTGTCCTTACAGAAGAACAAGATGTCAGAGCATGCCCCATAACTTTGGACTCCTGAGAGCCTTTGTCAATGTCAGGCTCTTGAAAAGTTTGTGGCACTTTTCTCCCATCCTCAGATGTAATTTAAGGGGAATCAGAGTTTTTGTCAATTACTGTTATATCTTGGTCCAATTATCACATCATTAGTTGTAGAGTATCTTAGTATGCTTATGAAATGAATGTCAAGCTGACCAGGATCTTTTTAAATTGTTGTTACTGAGAAAAAGGAAGAGAGTTAACCAAGTCCCAGGACAAAGGAGTGAACATATACTTCTGTGTTTTCCATGTCAACACAACTAATATGTCTCTTCATCGGTGCTGAGAAATTAAGAAGAACATCACCAGATCAAAGGCTGAAAAAACTTTTCCAATGAAGAAACCACATCAAGCAAAGAAGGTGGATTTGAGGCTATCTTGGTTAAGCTTTTTTGTGGTTTACTGAGACTATCAACCATCTTAATGTTAAATGAACAAGTGCCTTCAGTAGACAATTTTAATAATCAAGACTGAGAAAGATCCCCACCTTTAATGAATCACTTGGAAGTCTCACTAAAATACAGAACTCTGGAGGCCCCCCCAAATTGCTTTTTTAACTATTTTAATTTTTAGATTATGTGTATGATTGTTTTGCCTGATTGTATGTTTGTGCACCATATGCAAGCACAGTGCCTACAGAGGTCAGAGGAGGGCATCAGATTCTCTGGAAAAACAGTTAAAGATGGTTGTGAGCCACCATGTGGATGCTGGGAATCAAACATGGTCCTCTGGAAGAGCAACCAGTGCTCTTGCCCACAGAGCCTCCTGCCCTCACATTTTCTTTTTGAGATTTTTCCAAGTAACCCTAATACTCAAGGGAAATCACTAATTTAGGTCTTCATTAAAGACAATGTTCCCTTCAGAATCTTTAGGGAGATGGTAATATTTCTCAGTTATTAACTTTGCCAGAAGTTTAGAGGACAGGGTCAGATGTTATTTGGGTCTTTTCATAACAATGGTTCTTATCCCAAGGCCAGGAAATCACGGAGAGAGCTCTTACACCTGCTAAATACATCCATCCCAATTATACACTCAAACACCAGAAATACAACAGCAACAATGATCCTTTGGGCCTAATCTATGCAGCAGGGGCCAGGACACCATTCATCATCTGATTTCTATAGGCTGTTATTGTGACAAGTGCCTATGAATCCTTCTGAGGAAAATGCTTACAGTAGCTTCTTGAAGGGGATCTCATCTCACCTCCACTCACCGAATTCTGTCTTGAATCTGGAAGTTGAATGGCAGACCTTGACCTTTCATCGCAATAGCTGATATCAGCCTTCTTCTGCTAGGATCTTAGTTTTGTTTTTATTAAAAAAGAAAGTTAAGCCACTCCTTGACTACATGCCCACTTTACACACCAGGACATAGCAACACCATCAGTCAAGCTGCTTCTTCATGACCCTGACATCCACAACAGAAATTTACCTTCCATATTTGATTGGCAAAGCCACTACTCAATCCTTGCTGCTTTAGAAGCAATCTTGTCATTCTTGTTGGAATTATAGAATCAGCTTCATGAAACCTTCAAGGGCAGTCATTAAAGTGTCTCAAATAATCTCTACTATTAGAGTTATTGTTAAAGTGTATTTTTATTGGCTTAATGAAAGGTATGTCCTCTAAGGCTCCCAGGGCACATCAAGTTGAAGACTATCTTCTACAACTCTGCTTTAATGGGATCACCTTTCTGTATCTTTTGATCCTTGCCCCAATATCTTCCCAGGCAATTTCTTACCTCTCCACCTAATTGACTACAGGTCATTGCTGGGTCAGGTTTCTAGGAGCCATCCGAGAAGCTATTTAGACCATTCCAATAGTTTATTTCTAGGTCATTAAGTACCGAGTCAATGGTTTTCATTTCAGTAAATCTACGTTCAGCCAGGACATATCCAACCCCACCATATTAGTGCAGGATAAACCAAAAAAAGAAACAGTGGAAAACATTGCTTATGTGCTTTTTCATTCATGAGGAAGAATTATCATAAGGAAGACATTCAAGTAGACAAGATGCCTTACTCAATGAAAGTCAGTCAGATTTCCTCTTTGGACACTATTGCTAGGCTTATGCAATAGTGGTCTAAATTGATGTTCGGCTTTATCATAGTAAAGAGAATGGCTATTCATGAGCCCAAAGCTGTGGACTTAGTGTCATCAAAATTATCTAGATAGTGTCAATAACTATATACTTCCTTCCCAGTCACAGAAACCTTGATATATAGAGTATGAGTCTCCAAGGAAACCAAACACTTGGTGTTAACTGCATTAATGTTTTTCCCATGTCAGGAGTACATTTGTTCATCTTATCTACATTTGAACTTACTTCCTTTGCCTGTATTACTTCTGCTCGTACCAGCACTCAAGAGATTGCTAAGTGATGCTTTTATTACCTTAGGCTTAAAAACCCTCTTTCAATAAAGGTAAACTGTCAAGTTGAAAAGACTGAATCACTAGTTTTGTTTTTAAAATTAAACTAACCCTTGATAAGAGTTGCCACTTTTAGGTGTTAGCCCTCGACCACTGTGGTTTGATATCATTTCCATTTTAGTTGACCTGTCTCACCATCAGACCTGTCACTCTCCATGACTAAATGTGCAGGTGTTCATATTTAAATAAATTGGTTTTCCACATACAAAAAAGAGAGACACGGCCACAGATTGATATTAAAGAAGAAAATGAGCAGACATGAGTGATGCATATCATATATCCTTGGTACCTTCACACATTCACTCAGTGCGATAATGGTGCCTTACCTCCACCCATGCGGTGTATCTGCTTTAGCATTTGACTTCGCTGCTAAGGTATGAAAGGTCTTTGGGAGCTGCTCAGATCTGCATATGTACAGATTGAAGGTAACACATAAAAGAGGTTATACTTCCATGGACAAGCCTTAGACAATGGTTAAAGGTTAAATCATTTTTTGACATACCTGATTCAGTGATAGACAATTATGAGATGAATCTACCTATTCCACTAAAGGTCCCCATTGGGGTAAAACTTTAGTTCTGCTGTGGTGGCCAACATGGCCATCTCATCTTTCTGCTAATTTCATCTCAGCCACATATTTTAGTTTCATTTTGCTCTCTCACCCATGTTCGTTGGACTCCTTTTCCAAACTACCTTTGTCAAGGGCTTTCTCTCAAGCTAATATAAGGCTCAGGAGAAAAGAACAGTGTCAAGGACTAAGAGAGAGGATCACCTTTTAAGAAGGGAAGTGAAAATCAGAAATATAGTAGCAAATAGTAAAGAGAGAATTGGAACTAAGGTATGAAGTGGGTTTTGGTTCTAGAAGAAGAAAGTAGGTCTCTGTGCTAAAGTAGAGTGAATAAAGGGACTGATGGACGGTGGACGGTCGAGTTAGTAGCAGGCAAGTGTGGATCCTATGTGTAGCATCAGGGAAAGGGAATGAAATCTAGGATACAGATGGAGAAAATATTTGGCTAAGAGGATGTGGATCTTGAAAAATCCAAAAGGCAGTAAGGAGTGGGATGCAGGTAAGTTTGTAAGCGAGGGGGGACAGAAAATGGTTTGCTAGCTCGAAACAACCAGACAGTCAGTGAGAAAACATGTGAAAGTCAATGAGAAAAGGTCTGAGGAGGGGATTCACCAGGGTATCAATGCAAGAGGCAGCAGAAGAGACAAGATTAGAGGAACTTAGAAGAAGCAGTCAGATAGGCATGGGAAGAACCGGCCCAACATTTTTTGGCAGCTAGAAGGTTATAAATACAAGTGCTCAACTGGAGCAAGAATAGGGAAAGAGAAGTGGAAGAAAGTTGGTAACAAAGCAGAATGGCACGGGTTACTGGACTGCCAGAGGCAGGGCTGCTACCGTTACCACCTTCCTCTTGGCTTCAGAGCACTTTCTTCTCTTCTGCTGACAACTTCTGTGACTGCTCTTCCATCTCCTTTTCCCACGCCATAAATCTCCATTCCCTGGATAATATTTTCATATTTTCTTTTCCCTCCTGCCACATAAGGTTCTTCTATGACCTTGACCTCATATTGATTACAAAACACAGATAAGACCCCTATGTAGATCCCTGTATACAAAAGCCTATCAGGCAGACCCAGAGAAAGGGAAGAAGGGGGGATAATAACAAGTCCACATGCTCAAAGGTCAGACAGTTTTAGATGCTGGCATGTGCTTTGAGGAAAACAAATATGTTAGTGGGACAGGAAATTATAGTGAGAATTGGGGTAGCAGTTCAGACACTGAAATTGACTGAGTGAATTGCCTGAATGATGAGGAATCACTTAGAAATATGTGTGAGAAAGGTTCTTAGTGGAAGCCTACAGTTGGAAGCAAATACAATGGGATTCTGAGAGAGAAAATCAAGCCAAAAGAGCCAGAGCCCAGTGAGCAAGTGGAGAAGATAGAACAGAGGTTGGGCTGTTCCTACCCAACCTTATAGGAATGCATCCTCTACTGTTTATATTAATGATCCACAGAAAGTTATCAAATGTTGGGCTATCACACTTGGGACTATTACAATACAGTGTGTTCTGAAAACGTTGCTGTTGTGGCTCCATGAGAGTCAGAGGGGCAGGGCCAAGGACCCATGACCACACCTTGAGTGGTATGGGTCTACGGTGGCAGGGTTTGTGCTGTGGACTATGATGGAGATGAAGCTAAGTGAGATTCAAGGGCAGTGGGAAGGGCTGCTACAGGATCAGTGGGAGAGATGGGGAAGTTTTCTGGGCTAATTAACTGAGCTAGTAGAATAGGACCTTCAGTAGCAGGGGAGAAATATTGGAAGAACAGGTTAGGATTATGATTACTTGAGTTTAGATTAGCAGTGATAAGGATGGTAGAGATGGAAAAGGTAAAAGCAGAAAAAATATGTAAACAACCTTCTTATTGTTCCTATGGAGTCTTGAGACTGTTCTTAATTATGTTGTACTTTAGCATAGATGTATTATTATCTTAGTAAAGAAAATTTTGTCTTACTTTTTAAGAGCGAGTCAATATAGCTGAAATAGTAAATGTATAAGAGATAAAAATTGGTTTGTGTATTAAGTAAGCAAACATCGAGACCTTTTAAAATATTTTTATTATCCTCCCAGCCAATGTTGGCTCTTAAATTCCTCCGTGAACCTTAACTATCTACTACACGACTTCACTGTTCAATAAAGCATTTATGAGTTGCAGACTCTTGAGCATCGTTAGAAGGTATGGCTGTCCTGAACTGAAATGTGCTGAGAGTGTAAAGCATCTATCCGCTTTGAATATTCAAGGGACAGCAGAATGGAAAATGTCTTGTTCATATTAAGTATGTTTATTACACTTAGGATGGTGATGTTTTACATATATCTGGTGAGAGTAAACTATTAAATCCAATTACATATGTTTATCTTTAATTTTGAAATATGACTATTAATAATCTGATATTATACTTCTGGTTTCTTTTCTTTTTCTTTTTCTTTTTTTTTTCCTTTTTGTTTCTACAGGACAACACTTCTGTACACATTATGATAATTTCATAAAATAGTACATGTATTTTAAACAGTTCTTTTGTTAATTCTGTGGAATTTAACAATAACTCTTTACTTGGTAAGTTTTATTTGATTTCAGGAAGTTCCACAATGTATAAGAAATACATAGATACAGCATTATTGACTTTTTAGTTCATAGTAGACGTGTAGAAAGCTGGAGCTCGTGAAAACTCACCAGACATGTCCTGTTTGGTTTATATTAGGCTACAGAAAACCTACGGGGTTGTGAGTTGACCAAATGAGAAGTTGTTTTCCACATACAATGTCTAGTACTGACCTTCTGGCTTTGGAGTGGCAGTTCTGGAAGGGCAGCGATTGCTCTTTGTGTGTCTTTGGTTTTGATTTTTACTCACCATAAGGGACACCTACTCCAGCTGTCCTACTCACAATACACAAAAGAAAAGGGCAACAAGATGCCAACACATTTGTTCCTCATTGAAAAGCTTTCTATAATTTCTACCTGGTGGCTTCTTTTTACACACAGCTGCATTGCACTTTTACTTTTTGTATTGGATATTTTAATTTATTTGCATTTCAAATGTTATCCCCTTTCCAGGTTTCCCCTCCAGAAACCCCCTATCCCATCCCCCTTCCCCTGCTTCTATGAGGATGCTCCCCCACCCACCCACTCCCGCCTTCCCACCCTGGCATTCTCCTACACTGGGGCATCCAGTCTTCACATGACCAAGGACCTCTCCTCCCATTGATGCTCGACAAGGCCATCCTCTGCTATATATGCAGATGGAGCCATGGGTCACTCCATGTGTACTTTTTGGTTGGTAGTTTAGTTCCTGGGAGCTCTGGGCACTCTGGTTGGTTGATATTTGTTGTTCTTCCTATGAGTTGCAAACCCCTTCAGCTCCTTCAGTCCTTTCTCTAACTCCTCCATTGGGGACCCTGTGCTCAGTCCAATGGTTGGCTGCAAGCATTTGCCTCTGTATTTGTCAGATGCTGGCAAAGCCTCTCAGGAGACAATTATATCAGGCTCCTGTACGTAAGCACTTCTTGGCATCCCTAATAGTGTCTGGGTTTGGTGTCTGTATATGGGATGGATCCCCAGGGTTTGTTTTTGTTTTGTTTTTTTTTTTTTTTTTTTTTTTTTTTTTTTTCTTACTAGGCACTGGGTAGCGTCTCTCAGACCATTGACATACAGTCTCAGTTGTTTCTCACTGACACCTTCAAGGTGTCCATTTTCATCGACAAGACTGTCTGGTGAAAGAGTTAAAATTTTTTTAAACCATCCACAGATGGAGCCAAGAGTGCAGGTCAGCTTGTTCTGTGCTCTGGGTCTCAGGAAATTAGCTATCCACAAGACAAATTAGATAAGATACGGAGCCAGGAGTTCAGAGCTGGGAGTTCAGGTCAGCGTGCCCGTGCACTCTGGGTACCAGGAACCAGACTGACCACAAAATAAATTGAATAGGGTTTGATTCTCAAAAGAAGAAAGGCTTGTATGAGATATTTCCCCATGACAGTTTCTCGAACCTGTCACAGAAGCTGAACACTGGACAGGTGCTTTCTATAGATACTTAATCATGATTTCCCCCTTATCACCCCTGGGTCGCAGTTTTGTCCTTTAAAAACTCTACTCCTTTCTGAGTCGGGGTCGTACTTCATTGCTTGCCTCTGTGTAGGACAGGCCAGAAGTGTGACCTCAACGCGTTGATTCAAATATACCTCTTGCTGATTGCATCAAGTTCGGTGTCTTGTGAGTTACTGGGGTGGTCGTGAATTCCCGAGGGTTGAGAGGGAGTTCCTCCCTTCCTGGTGGACCTTACCCTGGCACCATTGATTGCTTCTTTGCAGCCCTTCTTATGAGCCTGATGAAGCACATAACTGCACATTATATGCTCATCTTCCATTGTCCATCATGAGGGTTACATGGAGCTGAACCTGTTTAAATCCACTGCACAACAGAAGCCAGGTTAGGGGCCAGGCCCAGAGTGGACCCTTGCATGTATCTGTCTGGTGACCTAACAATTAGACTGAACAGAGCAAATGTGTTTTATCAAGCATTCCACTTTTGTTTACTGATTAAACCTGTTTGCACAACTTGTATGAGAAGGACCCCAGGGACCACTATCTGACTAAGCAGGGGATTTTAGTAAAATCTGGGGTAGAAGTGGAGAGAAGAAAAGCATACATGTTCTGATGTTTCCAGCTCTAAATTTTTACATGTTTGATCATAAATTTTATGTACTATACTGCTTCTACACTAACCATGATGCAAACACTTCCTTTAATTACCCGACTCTATCAGGTGGCTGATGCATGGACATCCTGAAGGAGCTCAGCTCAATAAAGATCATGCTCCAAATGTGCCCATCAAAAGAAAAATAATCCTCCAATAATGCCCCATGGTACTTATTAGTCACCCTAATAGTGCATCTATGGTTTATAAATAGCATTTGTGGACCCCTAAAAGGCTCTGAGCAAATGAATCATATTCTGCAGCAGCTTGTCCAGTAATATTTGCCAACGCTTCACTTATTGCTACTTTAATGGAAACTGGACTATTTCTCAGCCTCCTACAGATGTTGTAATGAATAAAAACCCAGAAAACATTTATAAGGCAGTTGACTCAACTGGACGGCTCGCTGATGATGGGCAAGGGAGATTTCATAAATACCATTTCCATCATCCCATTCATCTTGGATTCTCCCTGTCCGTTCATTTACCATCTTTTATTTTTTAATCAGAAAAAAAGTTATGTCATCTCAGAGGACTTTCCTAAGAGGTCATGTAAAATATGACTAAAGAGAATGAATATAGACAATGAAAAATGTATCATTAGTAAACAAGATATCCAAACTACTCATACCCGCCCAAGCTATTTTCAATTATCTATGGGTATGACCACATGCCACCTATAATGAATCAAGGATCTGAGAGAAAAATGATAATATTCTCTTTAGGGCCTTGTGTATTGTATAGTGTAGTGATAATCAGGCCCTTGAGCCAAGGGATGGGATGCAAAGGAGTAAAGGAAAAGAAAATTGATAAATGAAAAAGCAAAGCTCCCATCTTGGGTGTCTGAGTTTTCATATGTCTTTTATGTCCTTGTTGTCACTTACCTGACTCACTGTTGTTTACAGGTTTCAGAATGCAGCTGAATTAGTGTCTTGGTGTGGAGCAGGCACTCAATAAATCATTGTTTACAAGTAGTTTGCTTCAAGTGAAGCAGCAGCTAGATCTAAATACTTACCAGGTACTGATACATTTCACACTAATCCTTATTTTGTATGCGGCCCCAGCATTTACATAGTTTAAAAAATCTCCCCCAAACCCTACTCTTCAAGTGCTGTAGAACTGGTTAACTTCTAGGCAAGCCTGCAGATGGTTTGAGGAGGCAAAGGAAAGGGAAATCTTTGGATGTTGTAAGGAGTCCCAACCTTATTCAGAATGCTTTGAACATGAGAATACAATGACTGGGTTTCTGATGGATGGGTATTGCACTGAAGATGGCATATAGAAAGAGTTAAAGAAGAGGCAGATATAGTAAGGCAGCTGGAGATAGTAGCTAATGCTTCTGGCAGACATTAGCTATGCAAAGCAAGTGTGTTGTGGGGGCTGGAGTCAAGAGCTCAGCAGCACAGAAAGGTCCCAAATCTAATGCTAGAGAGAAAGACTGATATACGGGAAGATTCTCCATATTTTAAATGAACAAACATACTGTTACTTTAAACCAAGATCACACTTAAATTTTATTGTACGTTATCGGAAATACACATACACAACTAGAGAGAATCCCAAGGGCACTTTGCAGCCTGATGGACTGACCCTACAAAGACCTGCTGAAAGTGTCAGTGGACCAGAAACCTCAGGAACCAAAGCCAAGTGGCAAGACTTTTCCACTGAGAACTTAGGACCATAAAGAAATTATAGAGCAAGAAAGTCTCCTATCCATGAAATGCTTTATAAGGCAAAATTTAAAAAATATCCTACAACTGGTTCAGAGAACTGTAAGAAGGGGAATCTTTATACTTTATCTGAAAATGTTAATGTCCTTATGTCCACATCAGTCTTATCTTGGAATTAGTTAGGACTATAATTGAATTTTCTTCTAAAACAATTATTCATGTATATATTTTTGTTTTGTTTTGTTTTGTTTTGTTTTGTTTTGTTTTGTTTTTTTGAGACAGGGTTTCTCTGTGTAGCCCTGGCTGTCCTGGAACTCACTTTGTAGACCAGGCTGGCCTCGAACTCAGAAATCCGCCTGCCTCTGCCTCCCAAGTGCTGGGATTAAAGGCATGCACCACCACCGCCTGGCACTATTCATGTATATTTAAAAAACTTTTTGCACTCTCAATTTCTTATTCTGCGTATTGAAAATTCTATCCTTATATTGCAATTGCTCATCATTAGCTTCCGTCTATTCTTGATCCTCTGTTGTTCTCTTATTTTTATTACTGTAGTCTTAAACGTTTTATTAGTTTCTTCTCTTGTCGCTGTGACCACATACCTCAGAAAAAGTAACTTTAAAAGGGAAAGAGGGTATAATTTGACGGCTACAATTCATCATGGGGTTCAGAGCTCTCTTTATAGGAAAAAAATGTTGTTTATGGTCTCTGCTTCAGTTCTGTTCTCCAGGTTCTTGCCTTGAGTTCCTGCCATGGCTTTCCTCAGTGATAGACCGAGAACTGGGTGTTATTAGATAAAATAAATCTCTTCCTTCCTAAGATGCTGTGCTAATGGTGTTTATCACAACAATGGAAATCAAACCAGGACATACACAGAAATGGAACCAATCATACTGGGTGGGGCCCTTCCATATCACTCACTAATCAAGTACATGCCCCCACAGACTTGCCTACAGAATAATCTGATGGTGGTAATTTCATTTTGGTCTTTCTTTTCTCGGGCTTCATATGGTTTGTGAGTTATGTCTTGGGTATTGTGAGATTTTGGACTAATATCTACTTATCAATGAGTGCATACCATGTTCCTTCTTTTGTGATTGGGTTACCTGAATCAAGGTGATATTTTCTAGTTCCATCTATTTACCTAAGAATTTCATGAATTCATTGCTTTTAATAGCTGAGTAGTACTCCATTGTGTACATATACCACATTTTCTGTGTCCATTCCTCTGTTGAAAGACATGTGGGTTCTTTCCAGCTTCTGGCTATTATAAATAAGGCTGCTATGAACATAGTGGAGCATATGTCCTTGTTATATGTTGGAGCATCTTCTGGGTATATGCCCAGGAGTGGTATAGCTGGGTCCTCATGTAATGCTATGTCCAATTTTCTGAGAAACTGCCAGACTGATTTCTAGAGTGATTGTACAAACTTACAACCCCACCAACAATGGAGGAGTGTTCCTCTTTCTCCACATTCTCGACAGCATCTGCTGTCATCTGAGTTTTTGATCTTAGCCATTCTGGCTGGCATTGGGTGGAATCTCAGGGTTGTTTTGATTTGCATTTTCCTGATGACTAAGGATGTTGAACCTTTCTTTAGGTGCTTCTCGGCCATTCAAGTTTCCTCAGTTGAAAATTCTTTGTCAAGCTCTGTACCCCTTTTTAAATAGGGTTATTTGATTGTCTGGAGTCTAATTCTTGAGTTCTTTGTATATCTTGGATATTAGCCCTCTATCAGATATAGGATTGGTAAAGATCTTTTCCCAATCTGTTGGTTGCCATTTTGTCCTATTGACAGTGTCCTTTGCATTACAGAAGCTTTGCAATTTTATGAGGTCCCATTTGTCAATTCTTCCTGCAGAAGACCTGAAAGAAGGGTTATATGACCCAGAAGGGTCAAGGGCATCACAAGAAAATCTACAGAATCAACTAACTTGGGGCCATAGTGTCTCACAAAGACTGAACCACAAACCAGAGAGCATGCACGGGATGGACCTACGCCCTCGGCACATATGTAACAGATATGCAGCTTGGTCTTCATGTGGAACCCTGAACAGCAGGGGCAGGGTGTCTTAGTTAGTTTTACTGTTGTGAACAAACACCATGACCAAGGCAACTCATATAACATTTAATTGGGGCTGGCTTACAGGTTCAAAGTTCAGTCCATTATCATCAAGGCAAGAACATGACAGCATCTAGGCAGGCATGGTGCAAGAGGAGCTGAGAGTTTTACTTCTTCATCCAAAGGCTGCTAACAGAATACTAGCTCCCAGGAAGCTAGGATGAGAGTCTTAAAGTCACCCACAGTGACAAACCTACTCCAACAAGGCCACACCTACTGCAGTAGGGCCACACCTTCTAATAGTGTCATTCCCTGGGCCAAGCATATACAAACCATCACAAGGGATTATCTCTGTCTTTGTTGCTTGCTTTTGGATTTCCTTCCTCTAACTGGGATGCCTTGTCTAGTTTCAATACGAGTAGATACACCTAGTCCTACTGCAACTTGATTTACCAAGGTAGGTTGATATCCATGGAGGCCTCCACTTTTTGGGTAGAAACGAAGGGAATGGGAGTTGGGGAGGGGAGAAGAAGGGACTGGGAGGAGAGGAAGGAGGGGAAGCTACAATCAGGATGTAAAGTAAATAAATTAATGAATGAATAAAAAAGAAAGGAAGGAAAGAAGAAAGAAGAGAGGGGTGGTCTGGAAAGTACTCTCCTCAGAGATGTTGCTGTATTTTTCCAAACTGTCAGAGTATTGGCAGTTGTGTAGCTATTTGGTCTGACAGTTTGAAAACTGTAAACTGACACCTCACACAAGCCATGAAAACAAAATGCACTGTTGATAGAACTCTGGATGCTTCTCACATGGCAATTGTTGCTACCTGGATCCTTCATCATACTGAAGATGGCTACACATTCACAATCACAGACACTACATGGATACAGAAGATGTTCTGGGTGCACTGAGGATGATGTACCCAATTTGTGACTCTTATAATTGATCCAGTCCTCTGGCAATGAGGAAGGCCTCACCTGGTAGGTGAACTTTACTGTATCTTGGATTTCCTCTCAAGAGTTATTTGTGGTACCTCACTGCTGTTAGCCACTAGGTTTCAGTGTTGCTTGCCAGTCTAATCAACATCTGCTTTTCTTTGGTTGTGATTTACAGACATTTGAGTTTGCTCAGAAGCACACCAGCTCTCTTGAAAATCAACTTGCCAAGATATGGACACTACTTTCCTCATGTACTCCTGAACTATGCGCCTTAATAAGCTTACTTGATCACTAATTGCAACTGTCTCCTGAAATCTGTCAAATAATTTTAGCCATTTCCTAGATATTAGTGTAGAAAAAGAATGAGGGTTCTAGAGACCTATTTTGGAAACTCAGGATTCTATCTTGTGATGTATCAACACGAGATAACTTTCTTTCTCCTAAGATCAATCTCAGGCTAGTTTCAAGGCAGAAACTCAGCGACGGGACAGAGAGTGTTCAATTCTAATTGAATGCTTGTTCAGACCCTTGGCTTCTCTTCTGGTATTGGCATGATCAATCAGCTTGGCTTCAATACTTACTATGTTGTCATGGATAATAGAATTTCTTTAGACTTCCTTTTTGTGTGCCAGGACAGAATGTGTGAAAACATTAATGAATCTAGCCATGGCTGAATTAATGTCTCAGGCCAAATGGAAAAATCAATACAGAAACTTAAACAAAGGGAAAATTAAGTTTGTAAGGTATATGCTGATAGTTTATGGAGACTGTTAGGTTGGCTAAAGCTCAGATTCTGAGGACTATAGCTAATGAAATACTAAATGTTGACTTTGTCCTAATGCTGTTGAGAATACCATCAACTGAATGCTATATGAGACTAATTGAGTATATTTTACTCTAGTCTGAAACGATCATATGCACCAAAGTAGGAGAAGTAATAGCATAGGGAAGATTTCCAGAATTCAAGACAGCATAGATAAAATGAGAGATGGGTTTTGTTGAAGACAACTCCATACGGGTGCCTCATGTTTCTGCATATCTGTGGTTGGTTATCTCAAGACTGTATACAAAGTAAAAAGTCATGGAAGACATAATACTGTCCTCAAAGGGAAGGTTTGGTTACATTCTGATAGAATATTTCTTTTTGAGGAGTGGGTAATAAGAAAAGGTTTCACAATGTCATTCGGGATTAGAACCCAAGATTCTTTTGTCACTGTCTCCCAAGTGCTAGGATTATAGCTGTGTGCCACTATGCCTGGTTATTTTGATATTTATTAGAAATTAATGTTGAAATTTCCTAAAGGCCTTCTCAGAGCTTATCTCAGTCATCTTAAAATATATTGCACTGAATACTCTTCTAGAAGACATTAATAGTTATGAACTAGAGGTCACAATGCCACATACCTGTAATACCAGCAGCTATTAAGAGGTTCAGAGAGAATGATCACAAGTTTTAGGCAAGTCTGGTTACATAGAAACTTCCAGACAAGCATGGACTTCATTAGAAAACCTGGTTTCAAAACAACAACAATAACACATAATAAATACAGGCTGCTATATTGTAACAGCCAGATGTAGTGGTACACACTTGTAATTGACAGGAGGCATAGACAGGAGGATCCATAGACCCTACTGGCATACCAGTCTATCAGAATTGATAAATAAAAGACCAAGTCAGAGGGATAAAAACATATCTCATATAAAATCATAGAAGAAAAATTTCCAACTCTTGGGAAGGAGATGCCCGTTCATGTACAAGAGGCACACAGAGCACTGCATAGGCAAGGCCAGAAGAGAAACTGCCCATACCATATTATAGTTAAAACGCAGGACAAGCCCATCAGAATAACAGCAGAGTTCTTTCTCACTGGAAATTTAAAAGGCAGAAGGGCCTAAAGAAATGTGCTTCAAAGTCTGAAAGAACACAAATACCAACCCAGGTTACTTTACCTTAGCAAACTTGTCTGTTATAATTGAAGTTTAAAGGAATATCTTCTGTGATAAAAAAAAAAAAAAAAAAAAACAAAAAAAAACTGGGTAAATGACTTCATAACCACCAAACTAACCCTACACTGAATACTAGATGGAGTATTTTGGAGTAAAGAAAAGGATAAGTACACCCAAGAAACTGAGTGGGTTGGGAGAAGAAATGATACTAGAATAGAGGATGTATAATGTAGGAGTTAAAAAAAAAAATAAACATAAAAACCAACAAAATGGCAGCATTTTCTATACATGTCTCAGTACTAACTCTTAGCAGCTTCTATTCCCCAATCAACAGACACATAACAGGATGCACACTTTTGTTGTTCACAAGAAACACTCCACTGTCTAGGACAGATACTATCTTAGAGTAAAAGGACAAAAAAAGTATTACGAGCAAATGGAACTAGGAAACCAGCAGGCTTTCACTATTCTAACATCTAACAAAATATACTTTCTAAATAGGATTCGAGTCATTCAAGAAATAAAGTCAACAACTTTGGATACTCAAAAGAGGAACAAGTAGCTAATAAACATTTTTTTAAGTGCCCAGTATCATTAGTCAACAGGAAAATGCAAATTAAAAGTGCTTTGAAATTCCATTTTACCCCAGTCAGAATGGCTACCATCAAGAAAGCATACGACAGAAAATTCTGGTGAAGATGTAGAGAAAGAGAAATCTTTATGCATTGTTAGTGGAGATGCAAACTTATGCCACTACAGTGGAAATCAGAAATAGAATTACCAACTGAGCCACCAATTCCTCCCTAGTACGTACACACAGAAGACCCTGTATTCTACAACAGCGATCCTTGCTCATTCACATTTGCTCTAACCTTCAAATATGAGTGGTAGCTTGTTCTAAATGGAATCTTTTTCTATCAAATTGTGTCCATGGAAACATGTGGTGCTATCAAATGAATGTGTCCTCCTAACACCAATCCATATAGGAGAGCACTAATCCCAATAAATGATCCTTAGTTCTTGGACTTTAGGGAGGAAATTAAGTTATGAGGACGGGGCACTGGTAGAAGGAATTAGTTTCCTAAGAAGAGACACGAGAGATGCTGTGCCACATATAGACACAGCAAGAGGGGTCCATCTGCATACCAGGAAAAGGATTCTCAATAAGAACTGAACTGGCAGGCACTTTAATCTTGGCTATCTTCATGTTCAGAACTGTGAAGAATAAATTGCTTCTGTTTTAGCTACCCATTTTCATGGCATTCTGCCATAACACCTGAGCAATTAAGTCAAAGGTTATTCAGTGCTGGAGAGAAAGGTTCTACCATGAGCCTCCTACTTTTTCTTTTTCTGGAAGCCATTTTTTTCTAGATAAATAAGATTCTTTTGTTATGACTGAAATTTCATTGTTTCACAAGGATATGCATATACCTTTGTATCTTTAATAAATAATATATAGAATTTTTAATATACAGATTTGAGTGCATTTACTTTTGTGATATCTTTGTGTTCTCTGTTGCATTAAACATGTCTCTTTTCAGAGCAGAAATGTCTGCTTCCAGTGTAATTCTCTCTTTGACTACCTCTTGCTCTCTGCGACTCTCAGGAAACATTCCTCAGGCCTGTCCTCTGAATCATAAACTTAGTTCTCCATTTTCTGCTCTCTATCCCATCATGCTTTTTGTTAATATTTTTTATAACGTCACTAACATTTTTGTACCTCTGTGTTCTAATCATCTAAGTTTCTTTGCTTGTTTCATATGGAATCTCATACTTGGGCTCAACATCAAGAACACAGCACTGACTGATAGATAACTATAGCCAGCTGGAGGAGACATATCCCATGTACAGTGAAAACTAGACCAAAGAAGATCAGTGATCACCATGGGGTTCTGGCATTTCCAAACAATTTTTTAAATAAACAAACAAACAAAATTTACATAAAACTTGAAAAAGTGCTGACTTTAATAGATGACAACCCCATACACTTTTAATTTGAAATCAGGTCAAGTTTTGAACTTAGACTTGTTAGTCTCCTGTGTTAACCCCACAAGTAGCTATGATTACAAGCCTGTTCTGCCATGCTATGTTCAACAGTCCTGTTTTTAAAGAACATCTTTTGGACTAATTCTTTTAACCACATATTTGCAAATTCAAATGTTTGAGATTATAAAAATCTAAGAAATCTAAGAAAAAAGCTAAAACGAAGATAATATAGATTAAGTTTGGGGCATGTCTATTCAGAAACAGTCAATTGAAATCTCCCAGCAGCAGCTGGAAATGGATGATCTTCTCATTATTTAGAGAAAAAAAAAACACTACATGAGGTCATCCAATAATATTGGTGCCAGCAGCTATGCTGGCTAGCTTTATGTCAACTTGATACAAGCAAGAATTATTCAGAAAGAAGGAACCCCAGTTTAAAAATGCAATTGCCTGTTGGTAAGCCTGTGAGGCACTTTCATGATTCATGATTGATATGGGAGGCCCCAAGTCACTATAGGAGGTGATACCTCTGGGATGAATGAGAAAACTGAGCAAGAATAAGCCATGAAGCAGCACTCCTCATTGGTCTCTGCTTCATTCTTTCCATGAGGTTCCTGCCTGAACCTCCTGCACTGACTTCCCTAGATGATGCACTATAATCAGGAGCTGTAAGATGAAATACATCCTCTCCTCCCCAAGATGCTTTTAGTCATAGTGTTTTATGACAGCAAGAGAAACCCTAAGACAATAGCAGTCTTATGTGCATTCTGTGATCTGTACTATGCTATTTACATCTTATATCTCCTTGGCTCTCATATATTCTAAACTTAAGGGTTAAATAATATGAATATTTAGGAATAATTAAATGAATAATGAAAGTTATTAGTGCCAGACCTGATGGTACATTTTTGCAATCCCAAATATCAGGATTTTAAGGGAGGAGGACCATGAGTTTGAGGCCAATCTAGACTACCTTGGGAATGTGAAGCCAGCTTGGACCACATAGAAAATCAATTCAGAAAATAAACAAATAAAGGCAGTTTATATTTTAGAACTATGTAGATTAAACTCAGGAAATAATATTCAACTAAATCACAGACTGGAAAGTACACATGTAAGATGCACATATTAACTAGTTTCTTTAAGGTTGTAAATATCTGGCATTGCTTTAACAGTGAAGTATGGTTAGCTACCATGAAAGCAAGGCAGGACAAGGTCTAAAACAAGACCATCCCCACATTATGGATAGAGGAAACAGAGATAAACTTTAAGCCCCAGCACTGTGAGACTCCCCAAAAAGGATACCCAAGAAGGAATGAGAGGTCATCATTATAAAGAACAAAGGAAAAACAAATTATGATCGTATATCATCAATCCTACTGCCTAAGAAATTACAGATAGTGCAGGGTAATTATGAATCATAAACATGTGTGCATATACCCAGGTTGCCTTTCCATCTACTAAGTAACATCACTTTTAAATGAGTTTTGTTATTGCTGCTGTTGTTTTTCTTTATTTAATTTTGAAGTAATGTGTACATATGTATGTATCTATGTGTGTATGCATGTATGCATATTGCATGCATGTGTGCATGTGAAGGCCAGATGACAATGTCAGGTGTCTCCCTCCATCACTTTTCCACTTTATTTATTGATATATATATATATATATATATATATATATATATATATGTGTGTAAATATATGTATATTGATATATATATACATATATATCATATATAGATATATATATGTATATATACACATATATACACATATATACATATATACACTATATATATAGTGTGTGTGTGTGTGTGTGTGTCTCCGAGTGAACCTCAAGCTTACTGATTGGGTAGACTGACTGGCTACTAAACCCCAGAAACTCTCCTGCCTCGGCTTCCTCAGTGCCAAGATGACAGATGCATGCCATTGCTCCTGGCCTATTACATGTACAGCCATGATCTAAAGTCAGCTCCTTGTGCTTTTATAGCAACCACTTCACTGAAGTGATCCAAAGTCAAGTCCTGGTCTTTTTCATGTACAGCAGTGATCCAAAGCCAGGTCCCTGTGCTTCCTTAGCAAACATGTCACTAAGACATCCAGCTCCCTGTGAACAGTATCATTACAACAAGAAAACCCAGAGCAGAAAACAGACAGGTTTCATTTCTCTTGTGCCCTGCATGAGCGTTCTAGCTTAGGAGACTCTATAGAGTCCTTGCTAGATACCTTGCTGCCTGAATTGCTCCCGTAACCCTTCTCTTTCTCCAGGAAGTCTAGATATACACTCCTGAAGAGAGGCTAGGTAATTATCAGAATTTTACACTGTTTTCATAAGCTGTGTAAGTTACCTAGAACCACACAGCTCATTAATAGAGGGCTGGAATTCAACCCATGACTGACTGACTTTTGCTTCTCCAAATCCCTTAGCTTCCTGGGATGGCAAGATCCAGACCTCTGTGTGTCACTTAAGTCAACTTAACCTGGCAAATGCATCCATTTATTATTGAGTTGGTACTAGCAATTTTAGAGAGAAGTCTTATCCTGGAAATCTCCAAGAGGATGGGTTCTGGTGTTATGATCTGACACCCCATCAGCACTCAGAGTAGTTGTAGCCATTTTGCTCCATGCCTGCCAGCTATTTCATATTGTTGCTGTAACATGCCTGTCAGTCACTGACACAGAGAAGTGACCTGGCTCAAGGACATGTTGACCACATACCCTGTTTCATTCTGTATGTTCTGAATGCACTATATGAGGTTTGCTAATCTTAAGAAATTCCACAAAGCTTTATGTAGGACCCATCAAATCAGAGGTCAATATGAACTAATATGTCTAAAATATCTTGAGTCAGAGCTGACCATCTGGCAGTCCTTCCTGCACCTACATAGGAGCTCACTGTGGTTTTTTGTGGCTGACACTGAAGAAAGCTACTAATAAGCCAAAAACGTTATGATTATAATACTCATGCTCTGTTACCTCAGTGTTTTAAAATTCCCTGCTCACCCCCCGTCCACCACCCCCCTTACCTTACTCAGGACCAATCAGCTTAAAGGCTAGCTGATAATACTTTACCTAGTAAGCCAACTGCTCCCCTCCTTGCCCTTTGAACCTTTGAACCTGGTTTTTCCTTTTAAAAAAAAACTACTCTGAGAGCAGACTAGGACTACAATTAGGCTCCTAAGTCCTCTTTCCAGTCCTGGATGTCCAGTATTAAGATGTGTGTTCAATAAATTATTCTTGCTTAACTGAGATCAGTGTTTGTATGATTTGAGTGGCAACTCCTGAACCCCAACAGTAATAGCTGTCTGGTTGTCTCTCAGGACCCTTGAAGCCATGAAGGAGCAGATCCAAGTGCCCTCTGGAAAGGGCTAGCCAATCTTTAAAGAATGTATGGCATTCAGATTTTTCCTCTTGTCAAACAATATTTCCTAACTCCTGAATTTTAACAAAGCCTCTTTTCATAGTAAATATATTCCTGGCTCATATACTTGTATCTTGGGATGCATTTGACATGGTATCGAAATTGTCAAGGGAAATCAGGGGCAGAGACAATGTTAGAAACAGATTGTCTGTGCTGATAGCTTGAAGAAGCTATTTTACAACAGTACAGAAGCAGTAAAGGAGATGGGCAATAGGTGTGTGAGGGAGGAAGAAACCAGAAAGAGGTGTGACATTTTCTAACAGCAGGGTGCAAATGCATCACAAGGAGGTGTCAGAAGTTGTCCACACTGAAGGGTTCTGAGCAGACCATCAGTCTTAGACAGATTCCAGACATCAGATGACATCATTTGTCTACAATCATCTTGAGGTATAAAGCATTCAGGAGCCATCCAGTGTCATAATTATTACTGCTATTGTTACTTAATCAGTTGTGCTGGGTGTCCGCCTTTGGAAGGACACTTTCAGACCAATGGGGAATGAGAATTGTCTTTAGTTTATGATTGACCTCTTTTTTTCCTGTATTTCTCATCCTCAGCCCCAGGAGTCAGAATGGGAGAGCAGGGAAGCCCAACACTCTATGTTAATAATGCTCTATGCTCCGTATTAATATAAGCTAGTCAGCACATGCACACAGCAATTCAGACCTTGCAAAGCATTTTTATTCCCCTCATTTCTCATCAGCTACCCACCCCCCACTAGCCAGAGTCAGACGTTAAGAATGAGCAGCTTCAGGAATAGCTGAGCAAGCAATCACACCAAGAGTCTTCTCTCTGAGGGCGAGGACAGGAGTGTTGGCCTTTCTGCTGCTCCAACATGAGAACTCTGCTCTCTCGGCTGCTCTGAGTCATCCATCTTTAGAAAGAAGGAGACAAAACAGCTGAGGATTCAGCTGAGTTTATCGACTCTTTGCACTCCAGCAAGCTCTTTAGCAGTGAGGGAAGAAAATCTATGCAGGTGGCTTTCTCTTACTTCCTCCAAAGCCATACACAGTTGTCTTGCATCTTAAAAGCACCAGAACTATGCACATCCCACTCTAGGTTTTACTTGTCTCCTGGCCCCACCATATTGTAGACAGCTTGAGAGATTCTTTCCATGACACAACAGTCCCAAGCCTTAGGAAGTGTTCAGTGAATGATACTAAATAAATGAAATAAACCAAAAACAACAACAACAACAACAAAACAAGGAGTGACAGTTGTGTGGCATTTCTGAATTATGCATAGGGTCCTTGGTTGTTGGCCTGTCCTATGCTTCTATGGAGGGTACTTTTGACATCTCTGCTTTCTTCCTTCCTGGCAGAACTTGACTTAACTTTGCTAAGCATTGACCTGTGCTGGCAGGTCAATCTGTTGCTCAGATTCTGGATTGTCCAAGCCTAGTGTTCCTCTTGGATCTAGAACATCAGTGATATTAAAATAGAAGGTAACACACAGAGAAGTGGAAAGATTTAAGCAAGGAAGGAGGTAGGAAATATGGGAAAGGAGGAATAGGGATAGTGGTCACCTGAAATTAAGGATAAATGAAGAAGCCATAAGGAAAAACTGGTAGACTAATTAAATGAACTAAAGTAAAATAATCTAGACTATTCACTAGCATGTATAATAATCCTAAGCATGTGACCAGAAGACTCACAGGAAACTGAATTTTAGAAAGCCTTCAGTTTGTTTTTATACTCATGCAACTTTGGGGTCTTCCAAGTAAAGCGATATGTCTGGCCTTGAGAAGTTGGTTTAAGGCAACACCTGGCCTTGGTTGATCTTATCACACGGAAGGAAAGTATGGGCATCCATGGTTTAGGGAAAGTGCTACTCTTAGCCTCAAATGCTTGATGTGAGTAAGGAAAAGTCCATGCTGTCCTGTAAGCAACTGGCTAACATCTTGTATCCATGAGCTACTCCCTGTCCTGCTGCTGGTAGAAAAGCAAGGCAGAGAGTCTATGCTCTTAAGGACAACTCTGGGACAACAAATGAACCAAACTAAGAGTGCGTTCTAAGTTGGATTTCTCATTGTATGAAGCAATAAATAAATGCCTTAATTGCATAAGTCATAGAGTCAAGTTTTGTTAACAAAAGCACCCCGATTAATTCAGACCGTGGCAGTAGCCACTACAGCACATCTAGATGCACACTTAAGCAGCCAAAATTTAAATAGCAATCAACACACTTATCTCTTACTGTGTTTCTATGTCATGCACTGTGCTAAGTGCTCAGTATTGATTACTTCAAGTATTCTCCACAGCCATCCTACCAGGTAGGAACTCATACGGGGTCCACATTAATAGATAAGGAAACTCGGGAAAAGGACATTGTGTGTCACCACCAAAACAAGTGGCTCTAAATGCCAGGATTTAAATGCAAAGGATCTGACTTTAACACTTGTGCTATTAACAAGTTGTAGCCTGTTGAAGTCCAATGGCATTCAAACAAACTCTTCTATAAGAAATGTGGTGCTAACCAAAGAGTATGCAGGGACTGGACCTTGGACTTTTCCACATTTGTGGAAGATGTTTAACATGGTCTTCATTTGGATTCCCTAACAATCGGAGGGGGTGCTATCTCTGACTCTGTTGCCTGTCATTGGATTCCCTTTTCCTAACTGGACAGGCTGGTTGGGTCTCAGCATGAGAGGTTGCCCTTAGTTTTACTAAAACTGTTTGTCCCAGGGTGGGGTGGTACCCAAGGGAAAGCATCTTCTTCTCTGAGTAAAAGGAGAAGAGGAAATGAGGGAGGAACTTGTAGAGATTGGACTGGGAGAAGGGGAGAAGAAGAAGGGGGGGGCAGTGATCATGGTGCAAAGTGAGTAAATAAAATAATTTTAAGAAACAAACAAAAAAAGAAATGTGGTGCTGAATTTTGTCACTAGTATTTTAATAGCTGGAATGATGTTCAGAAATCCAACACTTGGGGAGGTGCCAACCCATTCTGAAATACCAGCCAAAGGCAAATGCCAACTTTCCAACAGAAAAACTGGTGGATCTGGCAGTGTTGGGTGAGCTTTGAGCCAGCCCCAGGGACCTTGAGTATATCTAGCCTTTGACATCACAAAAAGATAGGGACTGGAAAGGAAGCAGTTGGTCATCCTTCTGTAAGATCCATATTCTGTGATGGTGGTATACAAGTGAGCATAGCTGGAAATTTGGTGGAGTAGCAAGAGTAGGGAATGCAATTGATACTTAAGTTGTAAGCACAATAAAGATTCACCTCTTGCTTGAAGTATGTTGACTGTGCATTAGTTTTAAAGAGGAATGCATTTTCAGAACTAAACAGAGACAAAATACAAGTCTCTAAAATCTGCTAATTTAGCTAATAAATAGCAGTCTCCAGGGACAAAGTATAGAAACAATTTAATCAGCTAATGGAAATCAAAGGTTTACCAAGAACATTTTGTTTTCTGTTTCCTACATGACTGATTTGGGATTGCTTAGATATCTGCTGAAGTTTTGTTTATAAATCCATGTAAGTAACTTATCTGGACTTTTACTTTTCAACCGGCTATTCTAGGAGCTGAAAGAATAATAGCATAGCTATTAAAAATACAGAAGTTAGATCTGTTCCTAATCTATTCATAAATTTTTTATACTGAGTGCTTTGATCTGTGATATTCTTCCCGATTCTCCACCATTTATTCTTTTGACGTCTATTGCCGGCTGGGAACTATGAGGTATTAGGACTTAATTAACAATAATGTGGTCCTTAGATAAGACCAGCAGCATCTGTACCCACCATGAGCATCACCACCCCCCAGTCATTCTGCATTCAAACAAGATGCCTTTTGTAGTCCTCCATACTTTATAACACTCTCAGAAAAACAAGTTACAAGAATATGTCTAATAAGACATAGTTCTTTTCCTCCAGGACTTTGCGACTAGAGGAAGAAAGAAACACAAAATTGTGAGATCACAATACAATGTGTTAATGCTAATGCTGTAACAGAATAAAGTTGGAAGGGTATTCTGGCCCCTGGGACATCTAAAATGTTCTTAGCAAGAAGTATTATTAAATTTGTCAAAACTGGAAGGAGCAGTTCACACAGGAGAGAATCCTCTGCTGAGAGACCACACATGTCTGACCCTTTTATCTATGCTTGATATCTTATTGAAGAAGCATTAATGATTTGGGGGGTAGGGCTGACAATGAATTTGGCATGCCACAAAATGGGAGCTCTGTGTCCCCAAATCTGGGAAGCACAGAATGATAACAAAGGAAAAGAAGACTGTTCAATCAGCAATTGTTTTATGGTCTTTATTACTTGCCATTCTGCAGGAACAAAGCACAAACTGACTAGGCCCAAAACGCTTAGAGTAAAAGGTAAAACAATTAAATATTGCTAAGTCAGAGAGCCAGGAAACGAGGGTCGTAGGAAGGAAACTCACTTATATAAGTTGTCATGCTAATAGAGCTAATAAGAAAACCATCTCCACAGATAATGGAAAGTTCCATTATCTATCTTCAATCCAATCAACGAAATAAGAATTGAGCAACATGTTAAGATCACAAAATAACACATACAACACAGCTCCAAACTGGTGTCTTATTTAATGAGAAATCACTGGCAAGAATTTTTAACCATATTCAGTAATCCATCTATTAAGTAGGCTAAAAACCTACATTTCTATTTCCATTAACCTCCAATAGAAATTTAGGTTTTTGTAAGATTACCAAGAAACCACAGGAATAGTAGAATTACCTATCACTTTGACTAATAAAAATTAGGCTTAGTTTTACACCACATTGCAGTTTTGCATGTATTTCAATATATTGTTTATACCACACATGGTTTTGAAATTCATGCGTTTATGAGAACTGTCCCCTATATCTTTCTACTTAGAGAGTACATGTATTTTAATAACTATTCCTTGGTTTCCTTTATAATCTCATGCATTTCATAGTGCATTAAAACCTCCATTCATATGAGAAATTCATAAACTTCAACTGCCAGAAACATCTCATACACACAAAAATCATTATGGAATGTTGATTTCATCATTTTACCAATAATATCAGCAACTAAGATATTCACTCAAGTCGTGCAAAAATTCAGAGGTCAGAAGCTGAATAAGCTGCAAATGATAATCAAACCTATTAAACTTTGACATGCCTTAGTATCCCCTTATTCACAGACATGCACACTCACTTTTATTTCCTTAACTGCAACCATGGCCATAAGATGAAGTCCAGAAAAGGAAAAAGAATCAATCTAATGGGATCCATTGTCTCCAAACATTTTTAAATCTCCATACCTCTCAACTGAGACTACAGCTTCAACTTTGTCCAGTTCCCAAAATAACACAGGCCAACCCTGGAAAGAGGTAGTAGGCCGGAGCTAGCAGTAGAAGGGACTTAGAAGAGAGGTACTACCCTAGCTCCAGGTTCAGTGTCCAGTGTCCAATATATCATATGTGCTGGCTGTGAACCCAGCAAAAAGGCACCAGCATTTCCTATGATCCTGTGCTTGCTTCCAGATGGTTGGGGTTTCCTTAGGATGCTAGGTACATTCTAGTATATATGATATGACATCATATATATCATATGACAGCCCTGCCTGAATCTCCATCTATTTATTTGGAGCTCCAATTCCTCATCTGACCCTAACAAACTCTCTTCTCCAAACAAGGGTAGCGAAGAATTGAATTATCCGGTGAGGTATGAAAGAGCTCATTAGTACTGAAGAGGCCATGCTGTTGCATTTGATGTGGTAGCATACACAATCATTATTCGATGAACTGATGCAAATCCTAATTTTTCAGGGGACAAGGCAGCAATCTATAACATTAGAAAGTTACCAGGACAGGAACTGAAGTGGAACAAACATCTGTACCTAAAACCACTCAAATAATATGCTTTAAAAATCACACACACACACACACACACACACACACACACACACACACACACCATGAAATAAACCTAACAAAGCATGTCTTTAACCTGTATTTGGCCTCAGGGGGTACCAGTTTGCAACCTCCAGCAATTCCTGCTACCTTTATTATTTGCTGTTCTGTGGAGAGAAACTACACCCTAAATTAGGCTAATGTTCCTGACAGTCTATTGTACCCCACAATCTGGACTATTTGTTGCTTTTAACTCCTGGGGAAGTTTAGGACTGCCCACTACTATATCAGATTCTGTTTTCTTCACTCATCAGCTTAGCTACCCAGAAGACAGCATGCCTTGTATTTTAATAGAGACCCAGGTCAGCATGCCCTTCTCACAAATCCCTGGAGTCTCTCTTCCTAAATGCATGCACAGAACTTCTGCTACGTCTAAATAGAATTTTTGGCCAGAGAAAGTTGGATAGCAAAACTAAATATAGCTACCAGTCAACTGCAGTCTCATCACTGAACGTAGACTATATAAACTATTAAAAACAAAACAAAACAAAAAACCAAAAAACAAAACAAAAAGAAAACCCATTTGGAGTCAAACATGTGATTGTGGGTTTCATTCACGAGCCAATTATTTACACAATCCAAGCTTATGTTAACTATCATCATCACTCGAGCAGCCTATAGAAAGGTAGGGCTGACTAGAAAATTAGCGCTAGCATTGGCAGCAAATTGCGGGTTTTAATAGCACTAGTCACAGCCACAAAAATAACCGAAGAGAATCAAATTAAGGAGCCGGAGCAATCAAAAAGCGCAAAGAAAGGAAATTTCAGTTTCTAACGTTTATGCAGCCGTCTATGGTTTATAAAAGCTTCCACATTTACTAGCCATTAAGATTTTGATGAGCTATGTGCAGAGGAGGAACTACCCCTGCTCCAATCACAAGGAAGTGAAAGTCCAGAATGGTTCCATCAACAGCACATCTCCTAAGCGCCAGAGACAGGATTTGAAGCCAGATGTGCTGCTGGTACTAGCCTAATAATGTTCTACTACATGGATCAATAAACTTTGACTGTAAAAGGATATATAGCAAATATTTTAAGTGTTGGTGAACCATAGGGTCTTCTTTTTTCTGTGTGTGGATTGCACATATGCATATGAGTGTTCAAATAGGTGTGGTTACAAGTATGTTCATGCATATACTTGCACCTGTGTGAGCATATGGCGACCTGAGACGGACGTTACTTCCCGTCTTATTCACTGAGGCAGTCTGTCAGTTGAACCAAGAGCTCATCAATATAGCTACTCTGGCTAGTCAATTTATTCCAGGGACAGTCTGCCTCTACGTTCTATGCACAGAAATTTCAAGCAGGCTGCCACGCCCACCTGGTACTTGGGTTCTAGAGATTCTAACTGATCCTCACACTAGTGCAGTAATTGTTTAAACTGCTGGCTCATCTCCCTGACTCCGTAAAGTCTTTTGTTAGAATCATGCCTGGAGGACAAAACCAGCCCTGCAAGAAACTATAAACAAGTAAGTATGCCTTCCAATAGAATTTTATTCACAAAATCAAGTAGAGACAGGTTAGAGACATAGCTCAGCTGGTACAATGGTTGCCTGCCGTGCACCAAGCCTTGGGTTTAATCCCCAACATCAGATAAAACTAGGCATGGAGGAACGTGCCTATAACCCTATACTTTTAACAATCTAGGGGTAGGGCTGGACAATAGGAAATTCAAGGTTATTGTTAGCAGCATAGCAAGACTGAAGCCAGCCTGGGATATAAGACCATGTCTCAAAAGAAAGCAAGTGGACAGCTCTATTGGTCCCACAAATAATTTTCTGCCTCCTACTATACACTGCTATTTTGGTTAGCCTTAATTGTCTACTTGACACAGTATAGCTCCATCGGAAAGAAGCCTCAATTGAGGAAATGTCTAGATTGAATTAGCAGGTAAATGTATGTAACTAATCCAGTCTACTGTGTGCAGCAGCATATTTAGGTAGATGATTCCAGGCCGTATAAGAATGCTAGCTCAGCATAGTCCACACAAGCCAGCAAATAGTGTTCCTTCATGGTTCTGCTTCAAGCTCCTACGTGAGTCCCTGCCTCAACATCCTTCAATGATTGTAATCTGTAAGTAGAAAGAAACAGGTTTTCCCCCAAGGAACTTTTGGTCATGAAGTTTATCACAATAACCAATTGAAAGTATAAAAGCTTTTAAGCACCATCCTTCCTTTACAGTCTTAATGAATCTACGACAATTGAACTATCATTTAAAAAAATAGACTCATGTATTCATTTTACCCCACCCCTCTGCTTCTTTCCAGGGTCCCACTATGAAGCCCTGACTGGCCTGATACTCACTACATAAGCCAATTAAACTCACAGAGATCCATGTGCCTCTGTCCCCCTAGTGCTAATGTTAAAGGCAGGCATGCTGTGCCCAGCCTGAATTCCATTCATTTTAAAGAAAGAGAAAGATGGGGCTGGGGAAGATAGCTCTGTCACTTGATGGAAATTAGGGGCTGTTGGTGCAGTTGATGGAACTTAGATGGTATGTTATTGCATTTCAAAAAAAATAAATTCCCAATAGTCACAGGGATGGATATTAGGTCAAACACAGAGGTATTATTCAGGGGGATAAAGGTAGCCAAGGATAATTTAGCTCTTAACCTGAAATATCGCAGCTACCTACAATCACAGAAGTTCAAATCTGTTTATCAGCCTTCAAAATCACCAAGCCAGGTACAGCTTCTGTTCCCTGAGGGAGGGCCAGTTTACAGGCATGACCACATAAAGCTAGCTTAAAATATATATTGAAATAGTTTAGTGAATATCCTCATTATGATATCAAATCTTAAGAGGGATTTTTTACAATATTATATTTTTTTAAACCAAATCTAAGATGCCAGAAAGTTTTAAGTGAAGAATTATTTGTTAACTACAAAGAAAGTATAACCCCCTGCCAACTAAAGCATAAGACATAAATATAATTGCTAATTTCATAATCTAATTTCAAGTGTGTTTAAGCATTAGATTCAGGAAATATGCATTTTAGAATCGAGAGGCTGAATATAAAAGTAGACGATAATATCTAGGCCACACACTAAGACAGAACAGCTTGTAGAACATACAGAACAGTAAAGCAGACCGTCGCCCATGCTACTGCTATTCCTATCTCGTTGTCAAGTCTCGTTGATGACCAACATCTTCCTAAACTCCCAACCTGCTTCTAACTTAGGAAGAATCAGGTAGTGCAGCTCCATCCTCACCCATTCTGAGACACTTTGCTTCTCCTTGGAGAGTCTGTCGTTTCTCCGTCCTCTCCACTGCACTCTACACCAGGCACACTGGATATGCCTGCCTTTTCCCTCTATAAAGCTTTGCCACCGCTGTTTCTGTTTCGAGTCTGCCAAATGCAAGTGATAGTGGCGGACTTTGTGCTAGAGTGCTCAGGATGGATAGATGATAGCCTTAGCTCCTTCTCATTGATCCATCTTTACTGATTTTCACAGCATGAGTGATTTGACGTGGTATACTCCACACTACAGCGTGCATTGCTCAGCAAAATTACCTTCTAGATAATAGGAACAATTTAGAGTATTGGACTGGGAGACGATTAAGAGGAAAAAAACATAAAAATACATTAAAATACATCATAAAATACATAAAAATACAGCAGCAAGACCACTTGAACTTGACCTGAGATGATATAGTTGTGGAGAGATTACAAAAGTCTGAATACAAGCAACATATAAACAAACAAACAAACAAACAAACAGAAACCTCTGTGGTAAAACCAAAACAGATGACGAGGTCAGTCAGGATGAGAACAGCAAGGGGATCCAAAGATTTCAAACCTGGTCAGACCCACAGCCTCCAAAAGAACAAATTGCAACCTTGAGAAGTCAGAACAGGGAGCAAGTTCTACTGCATGGAAGAATTAAACTGAAGATGCTTTAACATGAGGAACAGCTTAAGGAGACCATAGGACATAGTGTGAGACACTGTATCATATACATCACTTTTAAGAGGAATAAAGATGACACAAAGGAGGCTGGGGTGATTGATTAATGAGTAAAGGAACCCATCTAGACGTGAAAGGAGACAAGTGACCCTGAAAAGTTGTTCTCTGACTCCACACATGCACCCTGGCACACGTGTATACATACACACAGAAAGTGAGATTAATCAAAGATTAAAGATATGGCATCAATTGATACAGTTGGATGTGACTCTTCCCAGAATATTTCAGCTGCTTCTAGGCTCTATTTAGCTCAAAGTGCCCCATGGATATCGCCCAATGAGATGTAATGAAATTGATTTAATATTGAGATAGTTAAGAACATGTCACCCCAAATGTGCCATCTTGATATGTTGGTTATTTTAAGATACTGCATTTAAAAGTCAGGCAGCAAGCACAACAAGAAATTTCCTCCTCTTCATCCTCTTCCTCTTCTTCCTCCTCTTCCTCCTCCTCCTTTACCTTCTTCTTCCTACTCCTCCTCTGACTTCTCTACTCCTCTTCCTCTTTCTCTTCTTCCTTTTCTCCTTCTTCTCCTACTTCTTCCCCACCCCTGCTTCCTCCTTGTTCTTCCTTTTCTTCAGAAAAAGAGATAAAATTTCCATGTGAAATATTCTTCTCCAAACCACAAGGAAGGTGCTATTCTTATCATCAAAGATAGAAAGTTGTAGCCAAAGGAAGAATTCACAAACAAAACTTGTTGTACCAAGCCACATCTTTCCAGTCACCTTCTTCACATGGTTAACTACTCTTGACAAAGCCCATCACAACTTTCTATGCAGAATACAAGTACTCGCCTTTTAACTGGCTCTCTGGGCCTTTGTTTCCTTATGAAGGTCACTGTGGCATGTGAGACTTATTGAATACATTTGAATGTTTTTATTATTCTGACCTGTTATATCAATTTAAGTGGTCCCAAGCACCACTCCTCCAATATAAGCAAGAGGGAATGAATAAAATTTTGCCTCTTTCATACTAAAAATATAGTCTCACCTTGGAGGCTAGAATAAAATAGTCATTTGTCTGGTCCCTTCCTCTCACAAATGTCCCATCATACTTATCTGTGGCACGACTGATACCTCAGAAATGACTAGGCATGTCTCTGGATATAAAGCTCTTGATAAGTGTGCAGGAGATTGGAGAATTCATCGGGTCCCCTCCATTGAGTTCACCCTTTAAAAAGCCTCAGGGAGCCAAGTATAATTAAGCAACATTAATTAAAATACTAAAGATCAGACCAGGGCAACCACAGGAGATGACGATGGAATAGCATCAAAAAGATGGAGAATAACAAAAATAGCAGCAATCAGTGGTCATGAAAGTCATGGAGGCTGACAGCTCAGCTGGAACACCTTTAGAGAAAAAAAGTCATGAATACACACAGGGAAGGGAGCTGAATAAGCATGGGGATAAGAAAAGGAGTTCAGTGGCTTCAGAGAGCACCTTCTCTGTCACTGCACGTCTGAAAGGCTCCTAGCCTTTGTAGATCAAAAATATGTTTAAGTCTTTAAATGGGTTTTAATAGGTGAGATTACCTTTCAATAAATTATATTGACAATATAATGTCTCTCTTGTCATGGCCAACAGAAATGTTTTCCACTTTGACAATGAAGGTCCACTACTAAACATCAATTTCTCAAAAATATTTGTAATATGATGAACTTTAGAAATCTCTCTTTATGGTTTAATATGCCGCTGCATGGGCTTGGTGTTTGAGTTGTTTGTAGTAGTGTTGACGATGAAATCCTGGCCCTTGAGAATGGTAAACAGAAACTCGACCACTAAGCCGCAGCCTGGGCCTTTGGGAATTTTTAATTAAAAAGAAAAAATTTTTTATCATAGAATGATTCTTTCAAACCTACTCCCCCAGTCTAATGTCCATTACATTTAAAAATAAAGTTCTTATCTCTACCTTCAATGATGGTATGTGTGGTGGTTTGAAAGAAAATGGTCCACATAGGCCCATAAACTTAAATACTTGGTCACCAGGGAGTGCTATATTTGAAAGTATTAAGAGGTGTGGCCTTATTGGAATAGGTATTAAAAGAAGTGTGTCAACGGGGGTGGCCTTTGAGGTTTCAAGAGCCCAAGCTGGGCCCAGTGTTACCCTTACTTCCTGCTGCCTGAGGATCAGGATGTAGAACTCTCAGCTACTTCTCCAGCATCATGTCTACCTGCATGCTGTCATACTCCTCATCATAATGATAACCAAATAAACTCCTGAACCTGTAAGCAAGCCCCCAATTAAATTCTTTCCATTATAATAGTTTTTGTGGTTATGGTGTCTTTTAACAATAGAATATTGGTTGAGACCGTATGCTGCCACCTTAAGGGGCTGAGGTAAACTACAGTCGTTCTCTGATTCTGATGGGGTGGAAGAGTAATTATAGTCTCAAAGTCAGCTCAAGTTGTTTAGCATTGAGAGAGATGATGTAGATTTGAAAGGATGGTTTTCAGATGGTAATACAAGCTAAAACCAGGACATAAGTCAGGTATAGAATTGTAAGCTCTTTAAGTTAGAATAGATGGTAGAGTGCTTTATCGAAATTGACAAATATGATAGACTGGGTATTAAGTGTATCTTATACTTTATAGTTTGCATAATTGTAATGGTTGTGCTCAATTTATATCTGAGAGGAAAGAGTCTTTCAATTGGACAAAAAGTGGGAAGTGTTGTGGGTTACCTTGGTGCTGTTTGTATTCTGAGGCTAATTCTGTTTCCTCAAGAGGGGCTGCCCCAACCAGGAGTGGGTCACGCACTCAGGTGACTTCACGTGAAATTCCTCCCCATTTTAACTGGTAAAATAAAGGCTGAAGCCTGTGATTGGACAATGGAAGAGAAAGGTGGGGCTGGAGGTTTTAGAGAGTAGGGGGGCGGAAAGGATGATGGAGGAGAAAGAAGAAGAGGAGGTGAAAGGAAGACGGAGCAGAGCCACGTGGCCTGGAGAAGTTGCAAGTAGCAAGGAAATAGCTGGGAAACAGAGTAATGTAGTGGTGTATCTGCCCATCCAAGGCATACTGCTTATAAATATAATGACTGAGTTGGGTGTTTTTGCATGGGCTTATTGGGGTTGGAAGATTACTGCAACAAAGTGCGGGCTACTTTAGGCTAAAGTGGCAGCTTGTCTCCAGGTTCCTCTTCTTAGAGGAAACAAGTGTTATCAACTTATTGAATGTTGTTCCAGATATATCTTTGCGCAGATAAGCAAATATCTGCATGCAGATATTGTTCCATCCACAGAGTACATGCATCTACTACAATTTGTTTACCTTGTCCTTTTTCATGTAGTATGATATATCTCAGAGAACCTTCCAAACCACTTTACAGAAAGCCGTTCATTCTAACAGACGCAGGAATGCTGCGTTGTTTAAACACTCCATGGTTTGAGGCAGAGTGCAGTGGTACATTTTAGTCTTGTACACAGAGGCAGGTAGATAGATCTCTGTGAGTTCAAGGTCAGCCTGGTCTACATAGAGAGTTTCAGATCAGGCAGAGCTACATAGAAAGACTCTGTCTTTAAAAAATAAAATAAAATTTGGAAGCCAATCCCTAGCTAAGTTTCTGCTCCTTATCACAATTACTGCTGAAATGAACAACCTCAGGAGTGGGCCAGTTCATATGCACAAGAATACAACATTCATGATAAATTCTTACAATTGGAAGCTGCTGATTCAAGGGGTGTGCAAACTGGAGATAAAAATACCATCTATTCCCTTTAGTTATTTTGCGAGCTATTTTACATGGGTTTTCACATATATTGAAATTACACAAAAAGCTCAATAAAAGTTGTGATTTCTTCTTTTCTTCTTCTTTTTTTTTAAAGGCGATGCCCTGGGCACCAGAGGGAGGGGCATTGTAATGGGAACAGATATTTATAATGAGAAATGAGTCCATAGCCTCCCTCAGACTGTTTGGAGTTTAGGAGGCAGATATTCTTAGCAGGTCGAATTAGTAGAAGTCATCTAGGTCATATATTCCAAATTCTAATAGGTACAAGGAAAAATCAACACATTCTACTTGGTGACGTTTCCGCCAAAATGTGGAGCTTATGAGCTGAGTTTCGAGGGATGGAAGGAAAGTAAATGGAAGGAAAAAAAAATTCCACCTGGAGCAAATCATGGGAGCAGAGTTCCAACAAAAAGGGTCAATCCACCAACTCGTTGTGGAATTATAGGATGCTGTAGGATGCTGTGCTAGAAAACCATTATCTGTGTGGGAAATCCTCCACCATGAGCGTCATGGATATGCTTTCTGACAACTTGAAAAAAAAAATGCAAAGAAAAATCTGGTCAAGTTGGATTTAAGCATGGGCACTTTTAATATAAAGCCTGGCTCATTTCTCATCTTACTATGATGACCAGAGGACGTGTAGACTCCAGGAGCAGGAAAACTTGTTTTTAACTCCATGAACATGTGTTATCATATATTACTATCCAAACAAAATAACGGGTTTCATTACGACATCCTCATAAATGTGTATAATTTACTTTGGCCATTTAACCCCCCGTATCGGCCTCCTATCTTCCCCCTTTCACTCCTAAAGCACTGATGTTGAGGATCTCTTAAGGTGCTTCTCGGCCATTCAAGTTTCCTCAGTTGAGAATTCTTTGTTTAGCTCTGTACCCCATTTTTAATAGGGTTATTTGGTTGTCTGGAGTATAATTTCTTGAGTTCTTTGTATATCTTGGATATTAGCCCTCTATCAGATGTAGGATTGGTAAAGATCTTTTCCCAATCTGTTGGTTGCTGTTTTGTCCTATTGACAGTGTCCTTTGCCTTACAGAAGCTTTGCAATTTTTTGAGGTCCCATTTGTCAGTTTTTAATCTTAGAGCATAAGCCATTGGTGGTCTGTTCAGAAACTTTCTCCTGTGCTCAAGCATTCGAGGGTCTTCCCCACCTTCTCTTCTATTAGTTTCAGTGTACCTGGATTTATGTGAAGGTCCTTTATCCACTTGGACTTGAGCTTTGTACAAGAAGATAACAATGGATCAATTTGCATTCTTCTATGTGCTGACCTCCAGTTGAACCAGCACCATTTGTTGAAAATGCTATCCTTTTTCCACTGGATGGTTTTAGCTCCTTTGTCAAAAATCAAGTGACCATAGGTATGTGGGTTCATTTCTGGTTCTTCATTTCTATTCCATTGATGGAATACCAATCATGCAGTTTTGATCACTATTTCTCTCTTATACAGCTTGAGGTCAGGGATGGTGATTCCCCCAGAAGTTCTTTTATTGTTGAGAATATTTTTCACTATGCTGGTTTTTTTGTTATTCCAAATGAATTTGCAAATTGCTCTTTCTATCTCTGTGAAGAATTGAGTTGGAATTTTGATAGAGATTGCATTGAATCTGTAGATTGTTTTTGGCAAGATGCCCATTTTTACTATATTAATCCTGCCAATTCATGAGCATGGGAGTTTTTCCACCTTCTGGGATCTTCGATTTCTTTCTTCAGAGACTTGAAGTTCTTGTCATACAGATCTTTCATTTGCTTGGTTAGATTCACACCTAGGCATTTTATATTATTTGTGACTATTGTGAAGGGTGTCATTTCCCTAATTTCTTTCTCAGCCTGCTTATCCTTTAAGTAGAGGAAGGCTACTGATTTGTTTGAATTAATTTTACATTCAGCTACTTTGCTGAAGTTGTTTATCAGGTTTAGGAGTTCTCTGTTGGAAGTTTTGGGGTCACTTAAGTATACTATCATCTCATCTGCAAATAGTAAAATTTTGACTTCTTCCTTTCCTATTTGTATCCCTTTGACTTCCTTTTGTTGTCTAATTGCTCTAGCTAGGAATTCCAGTACTATATTGAATAGGTAGGGTGAGAGTAGGCACCCTTGTCTAGTCCCTGATTTTAGTGGGACTGCTTTAAGTTTCTCTCCATTTTTTCCCAAACTCATATGACTGTGAACATGTTTTTCCTCTGCAGTATGCAAAACTCTTTGAATTATTTTCTGAGATTCTGGTGCAGTGGCCATGAATTACTTTAGTTTGTACTTATTATTGAAGACTTTTATTTCTTCTTCAATTTTATAGGATTTTTTGGTGACTGTAGCAATCTCGCTGGCAGTTACTTACTCTCAGTGTTTGAAATACACCATCCTACATTTTTTGGTTTTTGGGGACTCTGATGAGAGGTTCTGTGGTTATAATAAATAATAATTACTTGCCTTGGTAAGTAATTTTTCAATTCGGTTTTGCAGCTCACAGAATTTTGTGTTTTGTGCTCAGCATTTTGACTCTAATAAGATGTGAAAACTTATTTTCTGTTTATATCCATTTGGGGTTATAAATGTCACCTGTAATTAAATGTCCACCATACCTTACCCTAAATTTGGGTGATTTCTGCCATCATTTCACTAAATAGACTTGCTGTTTCTAGTTTATAAAGTGGGGTATTTGTGTCTGTGAAAAGTTCGTAGGACCGGCCTCTTATTCCGGTGGTAGACTTCTGAAAGATATGGTCCCAGCTGCTTATTTTTGTTTGTTTATTGTTGTCTGGATGCAATAACTCTTCAACTCTGTCTTCAATGCCTGATGTATTTTCTTGTGTCTGGTCTATTTGTGGGGCTAAGAGTGGTACTTTACTCTGAAGTTTATATTTGATTTATTGAGCTCTTTATTTCTAAGCTCCCCTTTCCTTGAGACATCAATCTCTTTAGTAAATTTTCTGCCTCGTTATAAACAACTGTGCTCTGTAAACAAGAACAACAACGAAAGCTGAACTACGTGGCACGAACTGACTTCTCTACACTCACCTGTTCATTTGTTCTCCAACTGAGCTCATCGATTTTTTCTCAGATTACACTTCCAGATTCTTCGTCCGACATGTGGAAATTGTTGTTGTCTTTTTGATTTAGCCTTTAAGAAGTTGTGAACATTTGTATTGGTCCTATGGCCTTGCTTCCTTATATTTCCTGTGCATATGTTGGGATGTAACTCTCTTATGGTTTTATAGGGGTCTTCCTTTTTAATATTTAATTTTTTATTTGATTTAATTTTGATTTTTTTATGCACACGAGTGTTTTACCTTTCATATGTGTATGGACATCACTTGCAAGCCTCAGACCCCCCCAAAACTGAAAGACAACACCTGATCCCTTAGAACTGAAGTTATAGATGGTTGTGAGCCACCATGTGAATGCTGGGAACTAAACCCTGGTCCTCTCCAAGAGAGTACTCTTAAGTGATGAGTCATCTCTCTCAGCCCTGAAACTGTTCTTAGTGAGCACACTTTGCTTGCACTCTCAGTCCCCACTACCATATAAAAGGATGATCACACTAACAACCACAGTTTCAAAAACAAACCAGATACTTAATCATAACAATAATAAACAAATGGGAACAACTACACCATCAAAAATGAAAAAAAAATTGCTAAAAATCCTTATAGAATGTGCTAGGAATTTAAAAATTAGTCAAGGTTAAACACAGTAAGTAATTTATAAGGAGTTGAGGAAATAAAAGAGAAGAAACAAAATACCAAAAGGGAAACATCTATGGGATGTAAAATAAAAACAAACGAAAACATGGTGAGGGGAAGCAAAGGAAATATACAGCTTGACAAGATAGTAGAAAAGGAGGGAAAAGCAGAAAAAAAGAAAAGATGAGAAAAGCAAGCCAATAATCTCTCCTTGTGGAATAGATGAAGGGAGGAGATGCTTTCTGCAGTTCACTTTAGTATTAGGATGAGAGTAAATTCTTGTCAGTGTTCTCCTTTGTGTACACCATTCAACACAGTGAGTGGGGGAGTTGCTTCTGACATTTGAGTCAAGGGTCATCTTAGTCTTATGCCTCCTTGCACCAGAGTGTTCTGTCAGTCTGTTTCTTGATATAGGCAATTACCAATCAGTGCTAATTCCACCAAATGTCTCTGGAGCTTAGAGGGTATGCAATACACACCCTGTGCTGGCAGAGGGACATTGGCATCCAATGTCCCTACATATCCTTCCACTTGAGTCTCTGTCCAACCCTAATTCTACACATCTACATCTTCTATTCTGACTCTAATTCCCTGATGTAAGGCCACTATTCCCAAATGGAATTACTGTCTACTTCCATTTGCAGTGAAGCCCAAATAGAACTCTGTTACCATATCTTCTACCTGTCACAACCAGCTTCCTAGACACCGCAGAAGAGGTCACATTCTTAGCCAGTGAAGAAAAGAGGACTTAGGGATTTGGAGGTATAAGAGTGCAGGTGCATGTGATCCTCTTAACAACTGGTTCAACAATGAGATCCCTCTCATCAGAAGTTCTTAAAGATTGTATGTGAAATGAATATGCATGGCCTGAAGGCAAATTCATTGAGAAATGACAGCAGAGTTTAGCCAGCAGAATCAGCCTCCCAATCAAAAGAAATAGTGACTCTCAGCTGGTCTCTTAGAAGTCATCAATACTTCATCTAATTGTCACGGCCACCACATCTGTGCTAACTAACAAGTCTTTCTTTCTAGATGATAAACACTGACAGGCAGATCAACATCTTCTGGGCTCTGCACAGTTTAGCTGACTCTCAATGGTGTCGCTGGAGAATTTGAAAAAGAAAATCCAAAATTTGCAAGTTTCTTTGAATGTCTGGGATGACTTTTGCTTGGGACCTTGATGTTCTACCAATATTTTCTAAGCCTTCTTCCAAGCTAGAGCCAAGCTGTAGTATGGTAAAGTCTGTATTATCCAGGTATAGGTAGCTAGGACACATTCTCAGTCTGGTTCTTCATCTCTGGTAGCAGTAACAAGTCTCACAAAAGTGAAAACATTTTGAGCAAAGAAAAATAATATTGATGGATTTTATAAAACAAGAAATTAGGATGATGACTCAGGGACTAGAGCTCTTGGGCAAACATGAAGACCTGTGTTCAGATCCCCAAAAGATCATGTACAGTCAGGCATGGTAGCACACATATGTAATCCCAGTGCTCCTATGGCCAACTTATGCCCAGTTTGACACACCATAAAGTTATTTTTTTTTGCTACTTCATAACTGTAATTTTGTTACTGTTATGAAAGTAACTAGCATTCTACCTAGAAAAGGGAATTATTTTTTTTATACTTCAGTTTTTCATTCCTTATATATTCTCTTAATTGTTTCAGTTGGCTAGAACTTGTTGTCTTTTAAGTTTTTGTATTTTTAAAATATTGATTCATTCACATATACCAGTAAAAGACCTTTGTTTTGGTACTCAGAAGCCAAACACCTGTAATACATCACATTTTCTTTAGCTCCTAACTATGATTAGTATTTTATTAGGTTCTATCTCTAAACAATACTCATCTTTTTAAATTAAGGTTTCCTTTAGAAATGGTTGCCTTGATAGGAGAGTTATTTTTATCTTATTAATAAACCCCCCAAGAAAAGCTAGAATATTCTGTATTTCTCATATTAGAATTCCCAACATATGGCCTCATATATTAAGAATGATTTGACTTGTGTAAAACTAGTATATTGAGTTTTTAAAAAAAAAAAAAAAAAAACTCTTGAACTTCAGATATGTTTTCATTGACTCTGGTACTAAATGTTGAATCTGAGGCAAGAATATATTTTTCTTTCAGAGTTATCTTACTTTCTGTGTCTAGCTACCTAAAAATGTCATTATTTATTTTTCTTTTCTATAAAGTTCATAAATTACTAAGTTGTTTTCAGAAAATTCAGTTTGTACTATTCTATGTCAAATTTCTACCAAAACCAATAGATAATCATCTACTCATTTCAAGATTTTTTTTATTACCTGTTATCTATTCTATAGCCGCCAACTTCCTTGATGGCTTGGCCTTCTAGTATTCAACTTTATGATAATGACAGTGATAAACATTCACTGTCACTTTCAAATTTTAGTATTTTTAAGAATTACCAATACTTGGTGTGGTGGTTTGAATAGGTATGGCCCCATAGATTCATGTGTTTGAATGCTTGGCCCATTGGGAATGGCATCTTTAAGGGTTGTGGCCTTGTTGGAGGAAGTTTGTCACTGTGGAGGCAGGCTTTGAGGTTTCATATATGCTCAAGTTATGCCCAGTTTGACACACAGTCTCCTTCTGCTGCCAGAGTTTCAAAATGTAGAACTCTTGTCTCCTTCAGTACCATGTCTCCCTGCACGCTGCCATGCTTCTTGCCATAACAATAATAGACTAAACCTTTGAATCTGTAAGCCAGTCCCAATTTGTTTATAAGATCAGCCTTGATCATGGTGTCTCTTCACAGCAATAAACCCTAACTAAGACACTTGGTATCATATATTTCCCCTCTGACGCTGAGACAGTTAGCAATTAACATGGCATTATTTTAATCAGCAAGGATGGTCAGAAACATACTAAGTACACATTGACTTATGGTGTTTTCAATTTTAAATGGGGTCATAAGTACACAGCCGCATCATAAATTGAACATCTGTGTTCTGATCATGACCTGCGCCATAGTGTTTCTATTTATATTTACATCTATTCACTCTCTTGAATTGCTTTTATCACTGGTTTTATCTTTGTATTTATTCAAAATTAAAATTAAATTAGATTAAAATGATCCAATTTTTAAATTGTGTATTCTAATCCTCGATCACTCTTATTTTGCTAGTAATTATATGATACAGTAGTTTTACCTTTCTACACTCTTCTTTCTCATCACAGACTATTTCCTTTGAGAATTTCTTAGCAGACTGTTGCTATTATGTTTCTTCTCAGCTGCTAATTAAATCAATCACTTTTCTACAGGGTGGGGAGGTTACAATAACAAGATGGCTTCGTGGGAAAAAAAAAAACCATTTGCTGAGGAAGCCTCATGACCTATGGACAATCCCCAGAGATCACACACAGGTATAAGAAAAGACTGACCCCACAAAAGTCTGATGTTGATGATAGATAACTCATTGTCTTAATATGGTTTGTGTTACTATGACAGAACAACAAAAAACTGGCAAGTTTATAAAAAGTAGAAATGCATTCTGTCTTAGTTCTGAGGTTTAGAACTATAAGTCAGAGAATGCGCCTTTTTAAAAGGTTTTTATCTTTATTATTAGTGTGTGTGTGTGTGTGTGTGTGTGTGTGTGTGTGTGTGTGTATTGCACATATGAGTACAGATGCCCATAGAGCCCAGAGTCATAGGATCCTCTGGAGCTGGAGTTATATAGGAAGTTGAGAGTTCCCTGATGTGAGTGCTCAGAAGAACCCTGGGCTCTCTGCAGGAGCAGCTGGTATTCTTTATGGCCGAGCCATCTCTCTAATCCTGTGAGCACAGCCTTTGATATAGACCTTCTAGCCACTTCCTCACATTCAGGAAATAGAAAGGCAGGGGAACCACTTACAATAAGTCTCTTTTGAAGGGCACCAAATCTTACTAATGAGCGATAAGCCTTTGAGCCCTAACCACTTTTAAAGACCTCCTCCCTTAACAAGACAACATTGGCAGCTCCTGAATCTTTAAGGGCACACATTTGAATCACAACATCCAAACCTCAACCCCAGTACACTGTATCTTTAAGCTAGATCATTGTCCCGAGCTTCAGTGCCCACTCGACTACTTCATTTAAAAGTGTCTCACACTCCACCTGTCATCTTTGACATTTTTATATGCATACTCACAGAGCTGCTCATATCCCTCATTTTCTCAGTCATGGCACCATCAGTCGACATCCTTCTAGACCCTCCCTTTCACATTTGCTGACTCAAGGGTGCTCATCAAAGCGTCATCTAAACCACCTCCCAATGCTATGTGTTTCACTGTTCTTGCTACCGTGCCACACACCTCCTTATCTCTGTCAGGTCACAATATCCCAACTAGTGTCTTCATAGATGATGCTTACCAAATTAAACTGTGTCTCCACTCTCATGCTCTTATACAATAGACTTCTCTTGTAACCTTCATAGTAGTAGTGAAGTTATTTTGAATGGAAACACTTAGTGTCCCTCCCTTTGGTCATTAAATTATGGTACCCAAAGAATAGAAACTCCCCCAGGAATTAAATGCTGAAAAAAAAAAAGAAATATTTGAAGCTCTGGTGCCCAGTAGCATGAGAACTTGTCTTCTAGCAATTTCACACAATACTAACAACTTGCTGGCTCACCTTGCAGCAGAGAGCAAAGCCCAGACAACGATGAGTTAATGATGATGAGTCACAGCTGGGCGGTGGTGGCACATGCCCTTAATCCCAGCACTTGGGAGGCAGAGGCAGGCGGGTTTGTGAGTTCAAGGCCAGCCTGGTCTACAAAGTGAGTTCCAGGACAGCCAGGGCTACACAGAGAAACCCTGTCTCGAAAAACCAAAAAACAAACAAACAAAAAAATATGATGATGAGTCAGATCTCTGTTGAAAGCAAAGTATCATGTCAGGACCCTAAAGATGGACTTGAAGATTTCTGGGATTTTTTTTTTTTATCTGTGACTCTTCCAAAAGTGGTATCATTCAACAAATATCTTTTTCCACTTTTTACTGTTACTTGTCCTTTAATTGGCCTATTGAGAACCAGTAGCCCAGAAAAGCACAGCCTAGTTTGATAGGGCTGCCAGGACCCAGGCTGTGACCCTTACAAACTCCAGCAATGATTTCAGGATGGTTATATCTCTACTTGGTGGTGAGAAGTTCTATTTACCCTCTTAAATATGAGCTAACCTTGTAACTTATATTCGCCCATGAATGCAACATTCTGCAGCTGGGAACTAATTGACAACATTGGGTCTTAAGAAATCTATACAACCGCAACAATACCAACCAACCAGAGCACCCCAGGGTCTAAACCACCAGCCTGGGAGCACATAGGGAGAGACCCATGACTCCAGCTATATATGTAGGGGAGGATGGCCTTGTTGGGCATAGGTGGGAGACGAGATCTTTGGTACCATGTATGTGTGGGGGGAATCTGAGGGTGGGGAGGGGGAGTGGGGGGTAGGTGGATAAATACCCTCATAGAAGATGCTGTAGCTGTTACAATGGGGCCAAAGGGAAGAACAGTGATTATTGAAGAGAGTTGGGGAAGTCCCAAAGTAACAAAAGATGGGGTCACTGTTGCAAAGTCAATTGATTTAAAGGATAAATACAAAAATATTGGAGCTAAACTCGTTCAGGATGTTGCCAATAACACAAACGAAGAGGCTGGGGATGGCACCACTACTGCCACTGTTCTAGCACGGTCTATTGCCAAGAAGGGCTTTGAGAAGATCAGCAAAGGGGCTAATCCAGTGGAAATCCGGAGAGGTGTGATGTTGGCTGTCAATGCTGTAATTGCTGAATTTAAGAAACAATCTAAATCTGTGACAACCCCTGAAGAAATTGCTCAGGTTGCTACAATTTCTGCAAATAGAGACAAAGACATTGGGAACATCATTTCTGATGCAATGAAAAAAGTTGGAAAAAAGGGTGTCATCACAGTGAAGGATGGAAAAACCCTGAATGATGAGCTAGAAATTATTGAAGGCATGAAGTTTGATAGAGGATATATTTCCCCGTATTTTATTAACACATCAAAAGGTCAAAAATGTGAATTCCAGGATGCCTATGTTTTGTTGAGTGAAAAGAAAATTTCTAGTGTTCAGTCCATTGTACCTGCTCTTGAAATTGCTAATGCTCACCGGAAGCCTTTGGTCATAATTGCTGAAGATGTTGATGGAGAAGCTCTAAGCACACTGGTTTTGAACAGGCTAAAAGTTGGTCTTCAGGTTGTAGCAGTCAAAGCTCCAGGGTTTGGGGACAATGGGAAGAACCAGCTTAAAGATATGGCTATTGCTACTGGTGGTGCGGTGTTTGGAGAAGAGGGGTTGAATCTAAATCTTGAAGATGTTCAAGCTCATGACTTAGGAAAAGTTGGAGAGGTCATTGTCACCAAAGATGATGCCATGCTTTTGAAAGGGAAAGGTGACAAAGCTCACATTGAAAAACGTATTCAAGAAATCACTGAACAGCTAGACATCACAACTAGTGAAGATGAAAAGGAAAAGCTGAATGAGCGACTTGCTAAACTTTCAGATGGAGTAGCTGTGTTGAAGGTTGGAGGGACAAGTGATGTTGAAGTGAATGAGAAGAAAGACAGAGTTACAGATGCTCTCAATGCTACAAGAGCATCTGTTGAAGAAGGCATTGTTCTAGGAGGGGGCTGCGCTCTGCTTCGGTGCATCCCAGCCTTGGATTCATTAAAGCCTGCTAATGAAGATCAGAAAATAGGTATAGAAATTATTAAAAGAGCACTTAAAATTCCTGCATGACGATTGCTAAGAATGCAGGTGTTGAAGGATCTTTAATAGTTGAGAAAATTCTGCAAAGTTCCTCAGAAGTTGGTTATGACGCCATGCTTGGAGATTTTGTGAACATGGTGGAAAAGGGAATCATTGATCCAACAAAGGTTGTAAGAACTGCTTTACTGGATGCTGCTGGGGTGGCCTCCTTGCTAACTACAGTCGAAGCTGTAGTAACAGAAATTCCTAAAGAAGAGAAGGACCCTGGAATGGGTGCAATGGGTGGAATGGGAGGGGGTATGGGAGGTGGCATGTTCTAACCTAGAATAGTGCTTTGCCCTTATCAATGAACTGTGACAGGAAGCTCAAGGCAGGTTCCTCACCAATAACTTCAGAGAAGTCACCTGAAGAAAATGACTGAAGAGAAGGCTGGCTGATCACTGTAACCATCAGTTACTGGTTTCCTTTGACAATACATAATGGTTTACTGCTGTCATTGTCCATGCCTACAGACAATTTATTTTGTATTTTTGAATAAAGACATTTGTACATTCCTGATGCTGGGTACAAGAGCCATATACCAGTGTCCTACTTTCAACTTAAATCACTGAGGCATCTCTACTGTTCTGTTAGCATCAGGACTGTAGCGCTGTGTCACCACATGGGAAGTTCAGAAGCAGCCTTTCTGTGGAGGGTGGGAATGATTGTGTACAAAGTAGAGAAGTATCCAATTATGTGACAACCTTTGTGTAATAAAATTTTATTTAAAGTTAAAAAAAAAAGAAACATTTAGACCGTTACTACGCATCTGGAGCTGTTCAACTGTATTACAGTTCATTCTTTTCCTTTGTCACCATATCCTGAGATTCTAGAAGCTGGCTAATCACTGTATCCTGAGATTCTAGAAACTGCCATATGCAGAGCTCAGTCTTTTCCTTTTTCAAATTACCCTGAGATGTAAGAAGCAACCAACCAGCATCATTATTTTCCATATTTTTCTACCAGTTGTCAAAAGTTTCATATACAGGGTCAGTAAATTCCTTGTTGTATGCAACAAGAAGCTCTTCAAATATTTCCATGGGCTTTCAGTGCTTTTCATGCTACCTGGGGAATCTTTAGTATCTGCAGGTATCAATGAATTTTGCAAAGCCTGTTCTAGGAATCTAACAAAGTCATTCTCACAATTCTGCTTTTCTAGAACCACCCCTGGTACCACAGTTTATATTTACTATGGTTGTCTTGGAACAATCACCATGACCTTAGCACAATGGATGCCATGTTAGAGGCACTATTCTAACCTTAGAACCCAGCACATAGGCCGCAACACCTGCCAACATGGAACAAAATACTAATCCATCAAAGACCTATGGTTCCAAGTTCCAGGATCCAGGAAAGGCCCTAAATGTACTAACCTCAAATTTTGGCTTATGTAATTTCACTTCTCACTAACTGTTCTTCCTAACAGAGGTATGTCAACCAGAATGTGGTACTTGGGGTGGCATGACTTACACAAGTACCCTTGCAGTCACAAGCTGAAAGTACAGATTTTCTTTCTTTTTATTGGATATTTTATTTACATTTCAGATGTGATCCCCTTTCCCCATTTCCCTCCCACCCAGGAGCCCCCTACCCCATCCCCCATCCTCCTGCTTCTATGAGGATGTGACCCTACCCACACACTCACTCCCACCTCCCCACCCATGAATTCCCCCACACTGGGGCAGCCAGCCTTTACTTCAGTGTGATGTGGTGTCCAGGGCTTGCTATAGTGGGAGAACTGGGTTCTGATGATGCCAAGTAACTTTGGTTTCTGTTGCTTATGTTCTTGCACTTGCCTTTTGCCATCTGGTTAACTCTAGTGATATCTGCACTCACTGTCTCTGGAGCCTGTCTTTCCAGTTATCTTGCTTGTGTCAGAACTCCTCAGAGACCAGATGTCTTTGTGATCCTGTGATCCTGAGCTCCTGGGTGGAAGAACTCCTGGGACTCAGGCCGCCTCTGGGATTCTGAAATCCTGCTGCTCTGAGTGCAGTGGTTCCTCTAGGATGGCTCAGGATATGGTGTCTTCATGGGAGCAGACCAGCTAGGTGTCTACCCCAGCCAAAAGGACCAAGGGAGGGGGGAAGGGGAGTGGTATTCTGGAGGGGCGGGGTTTGGGTGGCTGATGGGTCCCGAGTGCCCCAGGCTCCCAGTTGTAGCTCTGGGGCATAGGGTAGTAGGAGAGGGTTCTTACCCGCTGCTCTGAGTGCAGTGGCTCCTCTAGGATGTCTCAGGATATGATGTCTTCACAGGAGCAGACCAGCTGCTAGGTGTCTGCCCCAGCCAAAGGGACCAAGCAACCACAAACACATTCTTAACCAAGTAGGGCAGAAGCACCCATGTCAGTTATAATATATGATTTTGAAACTGGTCACATGTAGCCTTAGCTGGTGTTTATAACCACTTTCTTTAGTACATAGTTGGTATTTCCTCAACCTTCAGCAAGCACTACTAGTACAAAAAGGATACTTGGACCATCACATAACTTCCTTTATTGGTCCCCCTTCAGAAAGTATAATACATTATCAAAACTCAAAGTGACATTGAGATGAAATCGCTCAGTTTTGCCATCTTTATTTAGAGTCATCTATCTTCATGTGTGCTCAATCTTACACGCATGTGTTATATATTTTACAACCTATGATTTACATCTGATTAACTCTCTGACATGTCTTTGGTTTTGGAATTATGCTGCCCATAGTTTCTGATAGCTCATTTTTCCACTTGTAATTATTTTTTTTCTTTTGGTTAATTAATACGCAATTTAATTCTGTATTCCAGGTTAGCCTGAAATACCCTCTAGAGACAAGCCAGTTTTTAACTTTCATGGGTCCTTTGAATTCTAACTCTACATACTTTTTTAATAAACATAGAACTTTTCTCATCGTATGTCATATAAAAATTAACGGAGTGAATAGCTCTTGTATCCTAAGAGGAACAGACTGATTCTCACAGAGCATCAAATTACAGCTGGTTTTAGGTCACGTCTGACAGGAATGGTCTTGGTGACAGTGGTGTCAGGTGCTCATAAAGCATGATCTCCAACACCTTGCCTATAATGATAGTACAGGGTGCCATTTGGGTGCCTGCCCTGCATGAAAGATGTGCTTATAGCTACCAACCAACTCTTGTTCAATTTCCATCCACAAAATGTTGCTTGGCACTTATGTATCTGAGGTCAACATATCGTTATATCAAATCCCATGACTACATCAAGAAAGGTTAATGTTTCTTTCTGCCTCCAGGTTCCATGCTGAGTTGGCAACCTTTTAGCTAAGTGCTCCAGAGAACAATTGCTGATTTATTAAGGCATACATGAGACAGATAAAAACCACAGCAAAATGACCTTAAAGGGGGAGTGGAAAATAGTATTTTCTAAAATCTACTCTTTGTCATTAAGCATCAAAGAGGCAGTTAATTAATATCAATTATCTATAGCTGTTCTTTGGAATCAGATTCTGTATATTCTAATCCATCTTCAGGTTTGTTTGTTTGTTTGTTTGTTTGTTTTATGTTGGAAAAATTGTTTTTCTCCAAAATTTGTTTCTGGAGAACCCTAAGATGACAGAGCTTTTAGTTATGTAGAATAAAAATCTTCAAATCTCATCAAAGGAGCTCAAGGTTTAAATCAGACTCAGCTTTCAAATCAGCCCATACCCTTGCCTTGAGAGACCATCAAGCACTTCAAACCTTTGCTGACAAGAACCAACCAGGCTCCTTTCTCTCTCTGAAAGCTGTGTGCCTGCTGAACCTGAGTTCGCTGTTGATATCTGTTGATAACAAGCCAGCTAGAGCAGCCCATTCATTAGACCACTCTCCCACCCTCAACCCCACCCCCAGGCTTCATTGCTGCTACTCTTTGGCAGGATTTTAGGCCAAGTGGCCTTAGCCTCACATCAGCATGTGATGGCTTATTCTCAGAAGTGTCTTTTCCCCTGTGATGTCTCACACTTCAAACAATCATCTCATTCTCACCACAATAGATTTTGACCACTTAAAGATGTTTTTCCCCCTTTAGTCACAGGTGAAAAATGGTTGTTGTTGGGTTTCTGGTTGAGCAGGGCATAGTTCAAGATAGACACTGAAACATTACTGGAATACAGTAAGAAGTTTAGTTGAAAAGATGTTAATGCCATGCTTGAGCAGACAGAGGCAGTAGCTCTAGTACTAGAGACAGATGTTATGGTGGAGACTCTTTGTAGAGGAATCAGAGCACACATGACAAACACAGAGGTATATTTTTATGCATTTCTGGTGATAGGTTTCTCAGTACTAGCCTGAAGTTCTAATTCCAATAGGAGGCAAGAAATGGAGTCGGGAGCAGGAACCCACCGATAACCACCCTGATGTAAACTCACCAGCTAAGAGATGTTGGCCAAGTATCCTAGCCTCCGCAGCTAGATAAAAATAAATCATTATGACTCATTTTCAGTATGAGGTGTGCTTATGACCCACCAAAGTATCATGGAGAAGCAAGAGGAGCTAGTTGTGTCTCTTCTATAGCTGGAAGTAGTGTTGGCTTGTCTCAGAACACTGAGAATCGCAAGCACTCTGCTGTATAACTGAGCCCATGAGCAGAAAAGGGAACAAGTGAAATCTAAGATAGTTTCCCAAACTAACAGGGTAAGGAATTTGGGAGAGGGGCTATGGTAGAAGAACACTATTAACTCTTGTATCTATAGCTGTTCCTTGGAATCAGATTCTGTATATTCTAATCCATCTTCAGGTTTGTTTGTTTGTTTGTTTGTTTGTTTGTTTTATGTTGGAAAAATTGTTTTTCTCCAAAATTTGTTTCTGGAGAACCCTAAGATGACAGAGCTTTTAGTTATGTAGAATAAAAATCTTCAAATCTCATCAAGGAGCTCAAGGTTTAAATCAGACTCAGATTTCTTGTACCAGCTTGTGGAAAAAGGGGGGCAGCAATTTCATGCTATTAGGAACTTAAAAAACAAAAAACAAAAACACTATCTCATGCCCAAATGACATACTAGCCATTTTTGTTCTTCCTCTATTCTTTCTGCAGAATAATATATCAAGAAGTATTTTGCTTTTGCTAGTCTCATATTTGTTATTACATGATGAGGTTCTTGTTTCTCTCAATTTTAGCATTACAGGTTCCTTTTTGACTCAAGTCTGAGTCTTAACTCACAGATTTAGTTGTTGAACTGAATAGCTGTGCAGAAAGAACACAAATGTGAATATTTACCACTGTTTCTTTGTAACCACACTTATTAGAAATATATTTTTAAGAAACTGCCATCCACCAAACATGGTTCTAAGAGTGGGGCATAGTAGGAAAGAAAAGACATGTGCCTGCCTTCACAGAGCTTACATTCTCTACAGAAATAAACACCACTCATAACTTAAGATGGAAATAAAAAGTTAACTATTATTCTATGAGGATGATAAAACAGGATGACTTGATGGGGTAGGGAGGCCTGTTTCTAAAGACCAATGTTTGAGTTGTAACCTGAACACCAAAGAAATCAGCTGTTCAGGAAACAAACAAACAAAAATTGCTCCTGGTAGAGGGGAAGTATGTGGCTCTGTGCCTAGAGCCATGTAGGAAGGTTTGAGAATCTGAAAACAGGGGGAAAAAATAAAACAGCACTGTAGTATAAAGAGGGTGGTGCCGTGGATCATTGTCACGGGAATAGTATAAGATTAGGTTAAATAATCACAAACTGGCAAGCTTGATATCTCTCCTGAATTTGGACTCTACAGGAGAGGTGTGTTGCTCAGAATGACAAGCCAAGGCAATATATACCTTTCACTTCCAATTCATTTCTATGCCAAATGATGGAGCATGGATAAATTATCTTTTATTTGTAAAGAACTAAATAGTGAACATTTTAGGCTATATGGTTACTCCTGCATAATATTTTATTACTTTTTAAATGCATTCTTCAGAAACACAGGAACCATTAAGAATAATAATTGTACATACACAGCCACATTACAATGTGGTTGTTTGCTCACTGCTAGATTAAAGTGAGAATAGCATATTCTTACCTTAAATTACCCTAGACTACTAGGAAAGAAAACAAGAGATCATAACTGCTTGTGCAGCTTCCCAATAGACGAGAGAATTTAGGAGAGAGTAATCACTCCCACATTGCAACAATAAATTTATGGTCTAATAAAAAGAAAGATGAGTACCCCAAACAGAAAGACTAGCAGGGCTCCAAAACTGCAGAATAAATTATTGACATCTGTCTGTTGCTTCTAGAATCAAGAGCTGTAAACTCAATGCCTATAGAGATTAGGCACGTGGATCAGAGTGAAGGCAGCTATGGAGGAGCCTTGAGGTTGCGAATCTTGGTGTTAGCATGCTTGTTGTGAGCATCGGGATCGCAGTAGAGAGCAGGGAGATGATATTCCATGGAAAGGGACAGCCATCCCTCAGCTCCTGCTAACTAGAGATAACACCAATGTTAACAAAAGATGGGTATTTCAGAGGACAGAAGTTGAGAATTCAATATGAAATCTTAATATTGTCAAAGATTAGTAATTTTTAAGTTATATTAAGCACTAAGAGTGGATATATTTTGAGGACTTATAAAAATATATCTATAAGTCAATTATTGCCTAGTGGGTCTCTAGTTTACAGGGTTTATATAATGATCAGATTTGAAAACAAACTGGCCAATCAGAGTTGTGTGTGCTGTGTGGTGAATAAGCAGAAGGAAAGGCAGAATAGGAGTAACAAGGGAAAAAGAAAAGAGAAAAAAAAGAAGGAAGAAGGAAGAAGAGGAGGAGGAAGAAGAAAACCCAGCCGCTCCATTGTAATTTGGTACTCTGAGGCTCTGTGTATCTGGGGTAGATGATATGTGTAGGCTCCATCCTTGAATGCTAAGTTTGTTTTCTCAATCAAATAGGTCTGTTCTCTCACTCTTTCAACCAACATTTATTGAAAGCCTACTGCCCTGTTATTTTTCCTAGGAAGATATGAAAAGTGTCTATTCACCCCAGATAGGGCATCAATAATACACCAAAGAAATGGTTCTACCACGTCTAATTTGATAGAACAAATAACTTTCCTGGGATTATTTAGAGAAGCATGTTTGGCTCAAGGACAGATGTATCACCAAAAAGCCCATTCTCAGGATGGGCGAGTGCTCATGACAGCTGCATCCCCTGACCTGCCAGCAAGTCATCCCTGGAGCTCTGCAGCTTACCTGTATTAACTCTTACATTCCCCCCTTTGCCTTAATGTCCATTCCCACTGGAGCATCTATAGACAACTTAGTTTTCATTATGGTCTCTTCTTACCTTGCTGCCTACTGTGATCTAACTCTTATCTCAACATCAATCTCCTCACATGGTTGTGTATTTACATCCGTGTTCCTCAGACAAGCCATTACTGCATATGTAAGCAGCCATTTCTTGCAATTGTTCCAAAGATAAAGTTCTTCCAGGAGGAATGCTGGGTATTCTAGGTGGACGCTGGTATCACATCATTTTAGGTTCCCACCCCAGTCAATGCCTTTAGGACAGGGAGTAGTAAGCAGAGACTAAGGCACTCCTATATGTAGACAGATAAAGGATGGATGAGATGGATAAGTTCCCATCTGGTGCTCAGCCTGTGCATACTATGTTCAGAGCCCCTCTGCTCACCAACCCAGGTCTACCTGACAAAAATGGCATCTCTCCACCCCCACTCTTTCCTTGTAGCCATGCTGAGGTTGTAGAAGCCCCAGAACATCCAGAAGGCAGGTCCCACAGTCAGTCATAGAGTACCGAAGACCTTAGGCTTTCCTGGTTTTCCTACTCTCATGTTCTGTGGAGGCAGAAAAGTAGGAATCTGCCTTGTGGTGGATGTTGTGAATTAGATGTAAAATGGAAAGGAAGCCTTAGAGTAACTGTTAAGTTTGTCTGTAACAATGCTATCACCTCTATCTCCAGGCTGCTGTGAAAGCACAGACTGTCCTGTGAGAAGACTGTGAGAGCAAAGCACACAACAAGGGATGGAGACTGGATGTTCAAGGCTACCTCTTCTACATACTTGATCAGAGGCGACTGTTCTGCAAGGTGACTGGCTTGTGGCTATAACTCTAGCTGTCAAGCCTTGCCCTGTGCATAGACTGCAAAGTTCCATGGCAGGTATAAGCAGCCAGTTTTGTGGGAAAGAGAAAAGTCACAAAAGCCCTAGTCAGCCTGGGAAAATAGTGTCTGAGCCCACAGCTACCTGCAGCCACACTGCATATTTGCACTAGAATTTCTTCCTGGTACAGATCATTTCACAAAGCCCCCATAAGGAATCAAATGTTAACTACTAAGGAGTGAACATTGCTTGGGGCTAGGTAATTTGAATCTGAGGCACCCACTGTCCAGAGATGTTTGTTGGGCCCGCAAAGTATCTAGTCCCTCAAATCTCAGAAATATGCGACCTCTCCCTGTTGGGAGAAGAAGCAACTGGTACCATCTTTCCATAGGCTAACAGAGGTCAAGGAACTCCCCTGGTCCTCTGCTCAGCTAACTTCTCTAAGATTTGTTCTTTCCCACTAAGTTCCATAGCCTTTACTATGAGGTATTTAGAATCCATTTTAAGCCCCAGATATAGAGATGGTTATACCTAAGGGACATACCAATTTTTACATGGGAACATGGCACCAAGAGAGCTTTTGCATAGTGAGTTTATAGCTTTTAGAGGCAAGAGGTAAATGGGTTGCCCCAAGAATGGGGTCTATGACTCATGGGAGTGTTGGTTTGCCTGAGCCATCCTGTGTGTGGGAAGATCACTAGAAGAATGAGTATTCAAAAAGCTATAGTAGCTAAGAGTCACATAACCCCAGCGAGGCAAGACCATCAGCCCTGGGGTTCAGGACTAGGGACTGTGACCTGACAGAAAGCATTCAGCATTTCCACCACACTAAGGGCCAAGGGTCACTAAAAATGTCTTCTGAGGTTGCTAGCTGGGTGTCAGTGGTTTAGTATCTTAGGATCTACTCCGTGATTTGGAAAAAGTCTGCTGTAGCTCAGGAGACGGAGAGTACAGAGAGAGCTTCTTGTTCTTCATCACATTCCCACCTCAAGAGGAAATCCTAGACATGTACCTGTTTGCATCATCAGGGAGAACTAAAAAGGAGTCTGCTGCAGAATCTGCAGCAGAGAAGATCCCAGAGGGAAAGGAAAAACTTGTGTTTCTGGAGAATGGTACCCAGTGGTGGAGAGGCCTCCAAGACCAAATTCCCCAGGAGATGACCTGGTAATTGAGGTGAAGCCAGGCCTAGACTATAGGGCCGAGAGAAAGGAAGAAAGGACTCTGGGCCTCAGGCCAAGCTCCTGGGAAGCCAGCCAGCTACTGAAGCTTCAGGGTGGGTAGAACAAACTCAAGACTAAACTCAGTAAGGCTTGCATGAAGTGGGTCAGATGACGGCAGAAAAAAAAAAAAGCCGTTTTTATGAAATGAAAATATTCAATGGATAACTAAGAAGAAAGAAAAATGTAAGAAGTGGGCTGTTGGTTTTTCAAGAGGAGAATCCTCCCACGGCCTCTCTGCTTCCACCTGGGAAGCCCTGATGCCTTACTCAAAGCCATTTCCACATATACACTGAGAAAAGTCATCCCCTAAGAGGCACTAAGTCCAGCTCTATAACTGTTCCATCCATGGTGCACCAGACAAGTGTCTCCATCACCCCTACCCAGGAAACTTATAACTTTAACAGCTGGAGAAACCCACACAGTTACATACTTAATATTGCTCACCTCCTAATTAATAGTGAAAGAGAAAATGAACTTCCAGACAGATGGGTTTCTAGTGGGCACTGAGGGTAGATCCTATAAGAAAGCTTGATCATCTCATGTCATAAAATTAATAGAGTTATCTCTCATCTTTATAGTTCACGCATTTAATTATTCTCCCAAACAGAAAAACAATGTTTGATATGTGCCTACATCGGCACTTGCTGGATTTATTTGATAGCTGTCCTTTTGCATACATACCACATTGCTCTATTATGAATTCACTAAAGAGAAACTGCATGTTGATTTATGACCTTATTTTTATAACATTATAAAGTGGATAAATTACATTAGTGCTGCATCATTTTAATCTTAACTTGACTGATTTTATTATCTATCCCACATGATGGCTTCCATAATTTTTTTTTCAGTGGCATTTACAAGAGTCCTTGAAATGCTTATGTGCATGTTTGGTTGAGTTGGAAAAATAAAACAATGTTAGAATTTTATCTTAACAGAAAGTAAGAGTGACACGTATGAATGATATTAAGGGGAGGACTGAATCTGCAATTAGATTATACAGTACATGTCATATATATTTAATAAACCAGATATATAGTTCCAAGGTTTGGCTGAAAATATATTCAAAGCACATGATGAGAATAAAGTTATATAGCAGAAGTGTCTATGCAGAAGCTGAATTAAATTTCCCTGGGTTTTCAAAACATAGCTGGCTTTGTAAGTTTATTAATGGGCAGTTAGTAATATTATGAAGTTTTTATATGGTTCCCACTAATTAAAAAACTGAAGAGCTGTTTACAAAATGAATAACAATTCATTTCCCAGCCCAGGTGGTTCCCAGTTCCTTGCTTTTAACAACATTAACATAATTTTGATAATAAATCTCTGTGTACATTTTGGTGAGTAACTCAGAAAGTTCAGAGACGCAAGTGACATTGACAAAGCAAATTTCATTTCTACATACTTTTTGTGCCTATGAATATAAAAAGAAGAATATTGTAGAACAATTGAGCTGTGATGATAGTCATAGAGATATAAGAAATGATTAGAGAAAAGCTTTATTGTTCTTGCTTCTGATAAAACTACTTAATATTGATGAAATTCTTAGTATTATTTTTTATTTTTAACAATTATGTACTTATAGTTACAATTATAATTTAGTGTAGAACACTATTTATTAACTCTTTAAAATCATTGTCATCATCATTATCAGCATCATGGTGTGTATGTGGGGTGTGTGTGTGTGTGTGTGTGTGTGTGTGTGTGTGTCTGTGTGTTTGGGTGCTTATGTCCACAGGCATGTTAATGTCAAAGAACAACTTTTAAAAATCAGTTCATCTGCATTGTAATAACAGTAAGGTATAGAGAAAGTATCTTACGTCTGTATGGATGTGGTGCCTGTCAATAATGAATCCAATGGCCTATGGCTTAAGTAGGAAATAAAAGGTGGGACATCTGGGAAGCAGAGAGGATTCTGAGTGCAAGGTAAGAGATTTGCCCCAGAAGATATGACAAAACAGACACATGGTACCTGAGTACATGTAAGCAGCCACATGGCAGAGTATGGATTGGAATAAAAATGGGTTATTTTAAGTTATGATCTAGTAGTCAGAGAAGAGCCTAACTACACAGCCAACATATTTGTAAGAATGTTTTGAGTCTGAGTCTTATTTCTGGGAACATGGGTCTGAGAGAAATAACCAGACCTAACTTCTGCAGTAAGGAAGTTTGAAAAACTCAACAAATCATGTTATTAACTATTCACTAAAAAATACTCTATAATACATGTAAGTATCTGTATAAATATACATATGTAGTTTAATGACATTTTCTCATCTGGGCTGACAATGCTCCCTGCAAAAGCCCAAAAGCACCTAACAAAGATCTCAATACCAGTCATGAGAATCCCTCATGTAGTTTGGTGAGGTTTGTCTAGGTTCCCAAAACATCTCAGACTATTGCTCTTGGTTGCCCTCTAGAGATGGAATGTAAGTCATTATTACTGAAAACACCATGCACTTCACAGGACCCAGAGAATTTGGGGTGAGACTGATGGACCTTTCAATGCCATAATATTATGTGGTCTGCTAATTCATGTCATGTCAGAAGTTAGACCCATACAGTCTCACCCACATGACTGCCAAAATGTGAGCTGAACAAGGACAACAATAGGAACAGCAAAGTGGGTGGAGGAAAAATCCTAAGGACTCAACAAAGAACTATAGGCAACTAAGTAATGGTAGGGGTGGGAGAAATAGTTCTACCCAGAGAAGAGTACACCAGTTGGTGATTCAATACCAAATGGTCACCATTGAAAACATACAAACAAATGACATTATACAGATGAAGAGGATTATATTTACAAATATGTATGTATATACACATATACTAACAATTTAAAAAGAAGCCATCAATTTGAAAGACAGAGAGGAGGGCTTGGAGAAAGAAAAAGAAAGGAGGAAGTGATTTAATTATAACTACAAAAAGAAAAGAAAACATATAAAGAAAACCCTTTTTAAAAAATGAGTTTCCCCCACCTTCCAGCACGGAGTATGAGGACTTAGCTCAAGTTAACACATTTGGCCCTCTGGTCCATCTTGCTGGATTTTATGACCTTTTAAGTTAGTGTATAAGTAATAGGTTTGGTTATGACTTTTTCACACATGCATGACAGTGTAGTCTGTTGTTATTTGTTACCTTTCTCCTCCCTGCCCTCCCTGTTTTCCCCTGCTATCTTCATGTAGTTCTTCCTTCCCAAATAGTATTTTTCACATGAATGAAGAAAACCACATAATGTTATGGCATTGAAAGATCTATAAGATGCATCTTTAAACATGCATCTCCATTTTCAAAAGTATAGTAGAAAGCAAACCCTTTGTAACTATTTTAGCAAAAGATGCAATCTTGCAGATAGACTTCAAACGACTAGAGCACATGGATACAGATCTCAAAGAACGCAGCCACAGACCAGGAGATCTTGGAAGACCCTAACTATAGAGTCAACCAGCTCCTTCCTACCAGCACCATTTTATAAATGAGGAAACTGAATGAAGAGAGGAACAATGAACCTCATTCCTCAAAGCTCTTACTCTTGCCCAACACAACTGCAGACTCCTTACTTTACTCCACCTCCATTCTTTACAGTGGCAGAGCCCCAAGGACAGCCAAGACCTAGAAGAAAGCACTTCCCGAAAGCGCCTGTAATCTAGCAAGATGCTGCAGAGGCTCTGCTCAGACACACTTTTTACAAACAGGAACTCTTCAGATGAGCTTGAAGCCATCAATAGATGACATCTTGTCCTCTAGGAGATATCCTATTACCTAGAACAGAGCATAAGTTTGCCTTTACTTACCCCAATCTCTAACAATTACATCTACTACATCCACAGTTTTAAACTGACCTGTGCTCCTTTCCCTGCCAAGGTGCCCATTCTTCCCATTTTTTCTCTTCCACTTCCCCCTCCCCCTCCCCCACTCTATCCTATTGTAACTTTGGTAGGAACAGTGAGAAATAACTTTACATATCCTCAATATGGTATTGTGTAACAATCTCCTGGGAGACCAGAACATCCCATTCTACAGGAAAATTCAACCTTTACCTTTCATCCTACAGAAAGATAAACAACTCAAAATAGCTCCAGGAAGTTCTTGAAACTTCAGATTCACTAGACCCCTTCGTGACAGACAATGCTATAAAAGCCGAGAATCCCTTTCAGACTACTTTAACTGAACTACAAATTAGACTCTTAGACAATCCAAGCTACCAAGAAGACTCTGATACTAGGCCAGTTGCTTGAAAAGAAGCAAAGACCATCTGAGCTATCTTGAAGAGATTTAGATCAACTGAGGCAACCTAAAAGGGCACTCTCTAATCTGTAATGCTGCTGGCAGGCTGTGCAGTGTGCTCCCTGTTCCCAGCTTGTGTGAGCTGTCATCCATGCTTCGGTGAGCTTTGGTGAGCTATCTTTAAATCATTTCTGCTCCTGTAAGTAATCCTTCACACACATTCCTGTGAGTAACCCCAATTAAACTCATGATTCACCAAGTTGTATTTTGTCGGTATCCATACTTTAGTCTGTCATGGGATCTCTATCTGGGATGAGTAGACATGTGTATTGCATCTATCCAGGAAAAATTTTGTCACACAACATATGGTGCTGACTTGAAATTTCATTTGCCAAAAGAGTTAGTCCATTATTTTTTAATTTAGCCTAATTTAAGATTTTAGGAATCAGGCAGGCATAGCGACTTTCTTGTCAAAACATCAGACAATTTGCTTTATTTATCTCTAAAACCTCATGAAGATGGCTCCCAATGTCTGCCTTTTTTTTGTGCTGTTCTGGTTTTCCAACTGCATCCCAGAATGCTCCCTCAAGCTCTACTTACAGCCTTAACCAGCCCCCCCCCCCTCTCTCTAGCTTACAGCTCTAAACAGCTCCATATTCTTACTGCAAACCATTTCCAAAGGCCTATTAATAGGTCACAGCACAGACCCCACCTCTCAGTCCCTAGTTTTTATATTAGTTTCTTTTCTATTTAAAAAAAATCCAACATCAATGAACTTAAAAGAGTTTGTTTTGGGTCCTGGTTTGAGAGTACTGTCTCTAGCAAGAAAGGCATAGCAGTGTGGGTAAGAATATTAGGTGGCTTACAGAAACAGAAAGGAATGGGGTTACTCAGATTCTTTCTCACCCTTCTACCTTTTATTCAACCTAGAACCCCATTCTATAATTTTTTGCCTCCACACATTCAAGATGGGTCTTCCCATTTCAGTTGGTCTACTCTGGAAATACCCTTATAGGCAGATCCAAAAGTATTCCTCACTCATACCCTAATGCTTCTTAATATAATCAAGTTGATTAAAATTTAGCATCACAGTTTCAAACCGAAGACAGTCCAATATGAACCTTATAAACATGAATGTGAATTTTCTCAACCAAATATTGCTGAGTTCAATGTTTAAAAGAAAACTATTAGAAGTATGCAATTCTGATTCAACATTCAAAAACCAGTTAGTGTCATCTACCAAATGACTAAAGAAAAGTCACATGATCAAATCAGTAACCAACAAAGAGCATACAAGGGCGGGACTGAGGCCCCACCACACAGCTGCTTTGTCTGGCCAAAGTGGAAAAGGATGCATCTAACCATGCAGGGACTTGATGCACCAGGGAGGGGGGAATACCTGGGGGCCACCCTCTCAAAGAATAAGGATGGGGGATTGGGAAATGGACTTTGTGAGGGGGGACTAGAGGGGAAATAGCATTTGGGATGTAAAAAAAAATATTTAAATCAAAATAAGAAAAAGAAAATGCAGCTGAAAAAAATCAGAGACTTGGTCACAATTTAAAAAATAAATTCTTAGCAAACTAGGAATAGAGGGAAATGTCCTCGATTACATTAAAGACAGCTGCGAAAACCCTTCAGGTACCATTATATTTAATGAAGAAAACCTAGTCTGTCCTCTGTCACCATTCCCACTCAAGATCATCCTGAAATACCTAGCTAATGAAATAAGACAAGAAACAATAATAAAATATATACATATTAGCGTAGAAGAAACAAACCTGTCCTAACTCTCATGTGGCATAATTGTGCTAAGTCAAACAATCAAAAGACAAAAGACTCACAACTCTCAAATCTAATAAGCAATGATAATGTCATTATAACATACAAAGTACTAACAACAATTCAATTACCTTCCCACATTTTAGGGGCAACTTTTAGAATTTTAAATTAAAAATAAACATTAGTGCACACATGCAAGTACACACACTCAGGTATGAAGGACATCGATGGAAATAAAACAAAACTTGGTAACTAGCATCAAACTCAATTGGGAAAGGCTGGAGCAGGAGGAAGGCAAAGGTATTCATGTCTGTCATTTCTACTCATTATTATTGTATCATAGTTTCTAGGGCAAATGATCAAGATAAAGAAATGGAAGGCATCTAGGCTGAAAGGGAAGAAATAAAGCCATTTCTACCTGCAGATGACACAATAGTGTATAAATAGAAATTATAAAATCTACATAAATGCATACACGGAAGCATATTATGATGGATAAATGACTACAGTGAAGTTCTGGAATATGAGACAAATGTACAAAAAATTATTATTCTACACAATTGAAATGATGAAAATGAAATCATTTCTGCAATGTGCAATGCAAAAATAAAGTTTAACAACCCTATTTGGAAATGCCATTAAAAAGAATGAAATGCTTAGTAATAAATGTAATAAAATAAATGAAAAATGTATGTCTGAAAAACTATAAAACATTGTTGAGGACAAGAATATAAAGAAAAATCCTCATGGTTGTATAGGTAAGCCCTGCACTAACTATGCTATTTCCCATCACTGTATGATTCCATTTTAATAAAATGCCCAAACTTGGAAACCATGATGACAGAAAGTAAATTAATAATTGCCAGGGGATCAGCTGAGAGGAAAATGGTTATATGGTTTATTAGTGTCATGAAGACATTTTGGAATTAGTGATGGTAGCTACAAAATTTATGATTTTACTTTCACCCTTAAACCACTGCATTATATACTATGAAAGAGAAAATATCGTATTATGTGAGTTTATCTTAGCAAAAGGCTATGGAACATCCCATTATTAGAAAAATAAAACTCTAAAACAGGATTAGATGTACTCCGTGATGTAAGAGCAGCTAAAATTAAAAATGATACCAGCTGCTGGTGGACACACAGAACTCTGGACTCTCACATGTTCCTGATGGTTTTGATAAATGATACAATCACTCTGGAAAACGGCTGCTGCCTCTTCTATAAAATTAAGAATATTCGTAGCAAGGTATGGTGATGTACACCTGTAATCATACTGCTTTGGAGGAGAATCACAGGTTATAATCTGGGCCACATAATGAGACCCTGTCTCAAAAGCAAATACTATAATTAATGATCAAGAAATTTCAATCCTGGACACTTGCCCTAAATTATATATGTTTGCACAAAAACATGCACTTAGATTATGTGGACTTGTGCAAATTTAGTCAAGTCAGGTGATAATAAAATATTTAAATCTGAAGACTGTCTAGTTTAATTCTGGAAAATGTTTGGACAATATCTTAGATTTTTTACTTCTTCGGTGCCTTGGTCATTCACTGTAGAATCCCCAGTAGATGAATATTGAAAATTCTTTAAAAGAAATTCTTTTTCTCATATCTTCAATGTCTTTATCTCCCTGTGTTACATTCAAAATAACCTCATAAATACCGCCAGTTCACTGATTCTTTCACCAGCCGTGACTAATCTGTCTTATCTATCAGCTGAATTAGGATCAAAAGTAAAGTTACAGTTTTATAAAAAAGGATGTCATAGTAACTCATTCTCCTAGTAATTCATGCTTCTTCATTTATTTCTTTTTAATGAGGTTCACTGTGACATTTTCATACCTGCATATAATGTGCTTTGATTATTCACCCCATTGCCCTCCTTTATCATCTCCCTTCCTCCATCTATTTCATAAATGCTTCTAACATTTTCGTTGTATAATCTTTTCCTTGGAGCAATACCTAATGACCCCTTTTGTGATGACTAATTGTCTTTTGTCATCTAATCATAAGCATATGATTGGATGTTCTAATCATAAGCATAAGTACTCCAGGGCTACTGTGAAGCTTCCTTGTAAAATATTTCCACCTTTGCTTGGCCACGGCCCTAAGAGTTTTATCTTCTTTATTTCAGGCTTATAGTCATTTTTCTTCTTGTGTTTTGGGCACCACGTGGGATGTGTTTGCTGATACAACACCCACATGTAGTATGCACATGTACGCTTGCATTTCAGATTCTTCTACAAATTACCCTCCTGAGCATAGCATTTCAGTTTTTGAGTGTTCCTTTCAAAGTACAGTGCCTGACCTGAACAGATTAGTCCAACAGATAAAAGGCTGAAACACCTCTTTCCTTACCAATGGATCTCAACCTTCCTAATGCTTCAGCCCATGAATACAGTTCCTTATGTTGTGATGATCCCCAACCATAACATTATTTTTGTTACTACTTCATAACTGTAATTTTTGCTATTGTATGAATTTTAATGTAAACAATCTGTGTTTTTCTGATGGTCTTAGGCAACCCATGTGAAAGGGTCATCCTGGGTTGAGAAACGGTGGCTTAAACCATACACTTCTAATGACATTAAAGTCTAATTTATTCAATTAGATAAGAAGCAACTCGATTTGCTGTTACAGACATTCCAGGTGATCTGTGTGTTTCAGAACAAAAATATCCCCCAAAATATTGGAGTTTTGTTGCTTAGAGATATGAAAATTATCAGATAAGAGTTCTTCCAATTCTGCTTATTATAGCTAAAAGACTAAGCAATAAATGCAAGGACACATGTGTAAGTGTTGCTGTCAGAAGGAGTCCTCAGGTCAACTCCTTGAGTCTGGGATCATTCCAGAGCAATTTGTCTAAGTTTTGCCTCTTTCATGACAACATGAAGACAAATGTAAAGCAAGGCAGATGATCAGGGTAAGTAAACAATAACACACACACACACACACACACACACACAAGTAAATGTTTCCTTTAACTGACCTGCTGCTCTCCTTGTTTAAGGCGTAGACAGTTCTGGAAAAAATGACATTAATGGTCTGATTGAGAAAAGATGATTGATTGTTGATTCAAAATGTAAGGTGATGGTTCTCAATGCCCCTAATGTCCCAACCCTTTAATACAGTTACTCACGTCGTAGTGACCCCTCCAGCCATAAAATTATTTCATTGTTGTAATTTTGCTACTGTTATGAATTATAATACAAATATCTAATATGTAACCCCTACCGGTTGTGAATCTGCTTTAAGTGAATACTTGTTTTATTTTGTCACAGGCCTGGGTTTGATTTTTCTATTTATCCTAAAGTTCATTTGGGCTATCAGTATCCTCTTACTTGATGCTTTCTGTAGATCTTATTCTGTGGGTATAGGATTAGGTATAGGCTTAGATTTTTCAAAACCTACTTTAATAAGGGTTCTTAAATGCTTTAACCTTTATTCTAGCCAACCACCCAACAGAGGTAGTAGAAAGAAAAGGTTAATATGGCAATGGAGAATGTGGACCTGTTTAGAAATAGTTTTTTGGGGGGAGTGAGGGGTGATTCAAATCTTCATGGTCAGGATATCAGCAGTTCAGTTCATATGAATCAGTAGTGGTAGCTCAGTCCATTCACAAACACTATTCATTAATCAGCAATGGCAATTCAATCCAGAAGAAACTGAGAGGCTCTGCCAATTGGCTCAAGTCAGCGGAAGCTGAAAGAAGCCACAGGAACACCAGCAGAAGTTTCATTGATGCTTTTCTCTCTACAAAGTCATGACAAACAATGACAGATGACTAGCAAAGAAGTCAAGGCAAACCAGTGCCACACAGCATCATCCACTGTGTCTTCCAGAAAAACACCACGTGTCCACTCTTGGCAAAACACCTTCTCACATGTCTGCTTCAGCAAAAACATACTCTCATAAAACAGTTTACAATCACATGACACAACTGAGTCTCCAAAGAAACCAGATATCCAAGAAAATGATCAGTGCCCCACCCAACATCTGTCTGTGCTTTTATGTGAGTGAATTTCATCCTATGTTGACAGGGACAACTAACGATATTTTTTTTCCTTCTTAACATTCTTTTTATTTGTTGTTAACAAAGAGCATGTAATCTTATTCTCTTTATGAGAGACTCAAGGAATATAAAATTATAGATTGTAAACTGTAAATATTCCCTTTAATATTTCTGCTGCCCCTTAGAGGTAACAAACATTCACAGTCTAGTGGATTGTTCTGATTCTACAGTCTATTATATTTTCATATATGTATATGGAAATATGAATATATATTTTTATTAAGGTAATGCCATGCTCTATACATTCTACTAAAACCTCTTTCCTCAGTAACACATCTGAGAATGCACCGAATTATTGTTCATCAAGTTACCTCATTCTCTTCTGTTGTGGCACTGGGAATCTAATGTAGAGCCTCACACATGTAGGGCAAGCACTCTACCACTGAGCTATACTCCCAGCCTTGCCTCATCATTTTAATTACTGTAGTATAACTACAACCAATACCTATAACAATGACACTATGTTAAGAATCTATCCAAAAACACTTTGTATTATCAATCTCCTTAGCTTTTACAGTTACATTCTTAAATAAATAAAATCATTAGATTTTTTTTCCCACAGATGAAGAAAGTTGGGTAATTTTGCTCACACGATGGCAATGATACCAAACTCAGATAGCTTCCATACTAAAACAGGTTTTTTAATTCCTAGGCTTTGCTACGTCTTAATGATATATGTATTTGGTGATGTATTTAAATGCCTCCCTACTACAGAGACTTTAGATTGGTCTCATTTTTCTCCATTATAAACAGGGCTGTAATTAGCATCTTTCTGTGTGGAATCAAGTCCATCAGTCTTTCCCTTTATAGTTTCTGAGTTTCCATCTCATGTGGGAAGGAGTCTTGCTTTCCAGGTTATAAATAATCCTCCCTCATTTTCTTCTATAACTTTTATGGTTCTATTTTATTCATTTAGCACTCAAGCCCCCCCCCCCCGGAACTTACTTTGATGCACGGCATTGTTTAGTCATCTAATTTGATTACCTTCCATATGGACAGCTGCTTGTCCCAGTGTCATTCTTGAACAGTCTATCTTTTCTTGGTTGAGAAAATATTTCCCAAGAAAATCTTTAAGAATTAAAAACGTCTTACATCAACACATTAAAATCTACCCATGCTTAATCGACTTGAGAATTATAAACACAAAATGGCTCATTAAACATACAGAAAAATCTAGTTTATATTATGGGAAAAATAGGGACAGAAAGCAGGGATTCTTTTCCCCTTTTTCATAACAAATGCACTGGTGAATCTTCCTAATGGGAACATTCTGCTTTTAGTGGAGTTACTGGCTCTGCCCCTTAGCAATAAATGGAAATGCACTCCCTCCCTTTAGTGTCTCTGCTTCCTCGGTTCTGAAAGGGAGCAGTCTCTTCCTTAGAAACCTGCTGTAAAATTTGGCTCCTGTCCCCCCTTCCATGCAGAAGGTTTCATTCCTGTTTTGTTAAGGAACCAAAGTGTTCCCAAGGCTGGTCTATTCTTAAGCCCCAAGTCATTACGTGATGCAGCCACTTCTACTACTCAAGAAGATTTGTTTTCACGGAACACTATACAATGTTCTCAGTGGACCTTGGATTTCAAGGACAGAATTCTAAAAATAAATACAAAGATTATTGGAAAAAATAATAAAGAGAACCCTCTTGCTTTTTTTTTTTTTTTTTTTTTTTTTTTTTTACTTTTATGGACTTTTCTCCATCTGCTATGTCATCGTCTTTGAAAACTAATCTTATCTCACTTCCTACATAAGAGAAAGTAGATCTTATCTTCTGTGTAACTTCCCCGCTTCCAACCTCCCTGGTGGCCATATCTCTTCTCCCTTCCACAGGCCTTTGTGTCTAAATGGATGCCTGCACATTCTACCTTCACTTTGACCTCTCTTGATCAATAATCCCATCCGTCTCTAGTTCCATAGTCTTTCTCCTTTTCTATTAGATTCCTTTTAATCTGGTATAAAGGACATACTATTCAAACAATCACCACAGCAAACTCTCCTTTTGTAGCACAAGCCCATGGCTTTTATTCTTCCCATCATAGCCAAATTAGAAGTGCATGCTAGCGGTGTTTACATTCTCTCTCCATGGATATTCCAGCCTACTGTCATGGGCCTAGTTTCCCCATCTCTAGATTTACTTCAGCATGATCAAGAAGCTCCTTCTGCATATTGCCACGCCCACTCTTTGGTGTGTGTTTGCTTGATCTCTTGATTGACTTACATTTATAACTATTTCTTCCTTCTCAAAATGTATTCTTATCTTGTATTTCATGACAGCATACTTTTCTGGGGTATTTTTGTTTGTTTATTTCATGCTAGGGAATCCAGAGCCTCTTGTATAGTAGGCAAGCACTTGGCCACATCTCTAGGCATTTTTTGCAGTCACCTTTCATTTTTTTTCTAGATCCATTTACTGACTCTTTTGTGCCTTTCCCACATTTTTTTTTAAATTTAGTACATGCACGCTTATGACTTTATTTAATGATAGAAAATATTTTCCTTGAATCTAGAAACATCATCAGTGTCAGACACTTCTCAGAGCATAAAGACAGGGAAATGGAATCTTCCCTGTTACTCAGCTCAGGTGGTAAAGTGTGTGGGAAGATGCCACTCTAAACTGATGTGACTTAAAAGGCAATCCTGGTCCACAGTGCTGGGCTGTTTTATTTGCATGAAGCACACTGCTACTTATATTGAATAATTACTCTCAAAGTAGAACTTCAGAAAAGGTTCTCAAAATAAGAAACTTTCAAAAGAACTTCAAGGAAGTTAGGTTCCTTAAATAGAAGCAAACGCAGATAATCTCATCTTCATCCCCCACTCCATCATCTGTGAAAATGACCAGATACCAATGTTGTTCTTCCCCGCTTTGCTGAGCTCATGTCAAGTATTCTCTGTTTTATCCCTGAATATCTCCTGAGGCCATTCGCTTCTCTTCAACCTCATAGCCACCACTCCAGCTTTATCATCATATCTCAGCTATAATTCACAGTTACCTTCCAGTTAGTTTCCTGACTGCCTCTTTCCTCTGTTCCATGCAGTCTGATTCTGTAGTCAGGGTGATTAATTTGATCCTTCTATTTCTTTTTGTCCATCAACGATTCCTCATTACTCTCACAATAAACTTTAGAGTTTTATGTATCCTATGGCTTATGATACTTGCCATACCATTATCTCCTACCATTCCCACTTCTATCTGCTCAAATACATGCATATATGCACATGTATACATATATACATACATACATACATACATACATAGAGATAGAGAGAGAGACAGCGAGACAGAGAGACAGAGAAAGAGAATATGCACTGAACGTTTTAATTCCCAAAATATCTGTTTTGGCCTGTACATTGTTTTCTCTCCATGCAATACTTTCTACTCAGGCTTAGGTTCACCGTGGTTCCAAGTACCTTCTTCCCCACTCAGATTTCAGATTTCCAAGCACAAATCACTCTCAAGTCTTCCCTGGGTTATTATTCATAAGCTCCTGTGCTAGCCAAGATCTTCCTGTACTGGGAATAACCCCACTCTAATAAGTTATCAGTGTTGATTTCTTTCTGTAACCAAAAATTCACGAGCACCCTACTTTCCAAATAGGGTAATGAATAATGATTCCTTATTTATCCATACATTGTCCTCCCAAACTCCTAGGAAATTTTCAGTTTGTCTATCTAACTTGTCTGTATTCCAACATAGCTCAGAAAACATGAGCCCCAGCTTCAAAGAGAGGTCATTTGCCTCATAGAAATAGGGAGAGTTTGGTAGAGGAAATCACACAACACTCCCTTCTGGTCTTTATAGATGCACACTGGCCTATATATGTGCATATACACTCACACACGTATATCCATACATACTAAATAAATGAATAGATAAATAAATACATCTTTAAGAAAGTATACTTAAATTAAAACCATGTTATATTTTTAAATTAATCATTCCATTCCTTTACATCTCAAATGATATACTACTTTCCTTTTACCCCCTCCATCAAACCCCCATCCCACATCTGCCTTCCCAGTCCCCTTTGCTTATATGAGAGTGCTTCCCCACCCACCCACACTCTCACATTCCCACTGCTCCAGTATCCCCCTACTCTGGGGCATCAAACCTCCCCAGGAGCAAGGGTGTCTCCTCCCGTTGCTGTCAGGCAAGACCATCCTCTACTACATATGTATCTGGAGCATGTATCTCTCAGGTACAATCCTTAGTTGGTGGTCTAGTCTCTGGGAGAACTAGGTGGTCAGGCCAGCCTATGTTGTTCTTCCAATGGGGTTGTAGTCTGCCTCTGCTCCTCTAGTCCTTCTGCCAGCTCCCTGATCAAGTTCCCTGAGTTCAGTCTGATCGTTTGCTCCAAGCATCTGCATCTGCATTAAAACCATGGTATCTTAACCAGAGTAGTCAAAATTAAGAGGAACAGATAATTAATAGTCTCTTTTAAAAGAGATTGCTATCAACACTTACCAAAATTAATTCTATTTAAAATTGTAACAGATGCCATTAATAAAATAATTTATATTTAAGAATATTTATAGATACATGGACATGCATTACCTCCTACCATTTCACAGATGAATATTTCTCATCTAACTACAGCTATGACAATTGCTCAATCTATCACTGTCACCCAGTCACATGTTCATGGACTCAGGACTCCTGTGCAAGAAACATTAGGAGTGTGTAAATCAAAAAAGAAAAGAAACAAAACAAAAAAAACAAAAAAGAAAAACAAACAAACAAAAGCTCTTAAAGCCTTAAACCCTTTGCTTTCTCAGCCACAACACTGGGCATCGTATTTCTGTATATTACCCAGCAGTTTTCTTTGACATATTAACAAGCAACATCCTATTTTCCCAATGCCATTCAACTTAGCTGAGACTAATGTCTGAATCAACAGCATCTAGACGGCTGTCCCTTTCCATACCCATCATGGATTATTAAAAATTCACCATGGTAACTTTCAATGTGTTCTCCGACCATGGAGCAGACTAAAGAGTGCCCCCATAAAGAATGAAGTAATTGCTAATTTCTCTTTCCATTATCTCTTCAAAGTCTCCAGAAATTTATAATTTTTCTGTTTAACTTGTCTGTATAAAACACTGAAAGGAAGAACAGTATGAAGAAAACATGGAATTACAGTCAAACAGACCTGAGTATGATCCTGATGCATTATTTAACCTTTTTGAACTTCAGTTTCCTTATCTCAGAATGAAATGGAAGCAATGGTGCCAACTACATTAGACCTCATTCTACTCTCATGCACGTAAGCATCTAGCACTTAGTAAATATTGGTCCCACCTTATGCACAAGGCCTAGTAAGGTCAACCTCCATGTGAAGTACTCAAGCACAATTGAAAATTAACAAGAGATGTTTTCTAATTATAAAGGTTCAAAGCCTTTAGACTGTAAAAAAAAAATCCCTTTTTATAGTAATTCGATAATGGAGAAAGAAAAGGCGATTGAGCCGGGGTCTGAGAGCCCGTATCTTTAAATGGAGGGTCCTTTGATGAACTCAGAATTGCAAGTAGACATATACCTAAAGCTGGATTCTGAAGAGGGACTGGCAGCCATCACATGCTGCTTTCCAGAGTCTCAAAGAGTTTACAGTGCTCCACTGATGGGGAAACAACACATTTTCATTCACTTCCACTTTGTTTTTTTATTTTAGTACTGAAAATTCTACGTTCCAGGAAACCCTAATTCCCAAGAAACCAGGAAAACTGGTCACGCTACACAAGACAGTGGAATATTTTAGTAGTGAATATCAGAGGCAATTTTTCAAAATGCACTGTGGTACTGAAGATTGACTCCAGGACTTTGTCCAAAGTAGTCAGTTGCTGTATGACTGAGTTATACACCCAAATAACTTTTTTATTTATATTTTTGGTACATAACTTTAATTTTCTCAAATGCCTATTATTAATTATGGTTCTTAAATGTTTTGACCTCCCCTGTAGTTCACCACTCACTAGTAGTAGTAGAAAAGAAAAGATATGGGGAGTGGGCCTGTTTAGAATGGTTCTTTGGAACAACATCCACCTATGTTCTCGGAAATAGGCAGTTCAGTTCACAGATTAGCAGCAGCAGCTCGATCCACTCACAAATACTTCACAGATACCTCAGCAGTCCAGTTCTGTAGAGTCAGGATAGCAAACACGAATCAGCTGTGGTGCCACTACCTAGCAGAGACAGCCAGGCCTCAGCCTCCACTTAAGTCAAAAGGAGGGACCAGAAGAGACACCAGGAGACGTCCTCCACTGTGCCTCTCTCAGGGAAGTGAAAATCAACAAAGATATGAGACCCACAAGCCAATAGGTCTGTAAGCAAGCCAAGCCCAGCCTCCCATCACTATGAGTAGAGTCCTATTTATACCCTCCAAACATCATGTGTCCTCCTCAGCATGTGTGTCTGTCTCAGCTGACATCATTCTGCCAATCAGCCCAAGTCTGAAGAAGCGCAAGACACTGCAGCACACCACCAGAAGTTCTTTGGTACATTTCTCTCTATGGTGTTCCGACAAATGCAGCTCAACTACACAATGTAAGGTGGACTAATACATGCATGTCATTAGCAAACAATCCTTCATCCTGTGTCCTTTTGTGTGCTTGCTTTAGCAGAACATCCTTTCACTTGTGTCTGCTTCAGCTAAATGTTCCTTCATGAGTCTGCTTTAGCCTTTCACCTGTGTGCACTTTAGCTAAACGTTCTTTCATGTGTTTGCCCCAGCAAAATACCATCCAACCGACTTTCCAAAGAACCCTTAAGTTTCTACTTCAACAAACTGTAACTAAGTTGTCCACACTGGTCTTGAAATTCTACTGAGTATAAAGGCTCAGAGGACTGTGCCACCACCAGCAATTTCTATTTGATTAGAAAGTAAGAGGCCTAGAGAGTAGGACTCAACCACTAAGAGCACATGCTACTCTTCCAGAGGACCTGAGCTTGGTTACCAGAGCTCCCATATCAGACAACTGACAACCTCCTCTAACTCCAGTTCCAGGGAATTCAATACTTTTATAACGACCGACCATCAAAACACAGAGACACGTTAGAGGAAGGAGAGAGGGAGGGAGGGAGGGAGGGAGGGCGGAAGAAGGGCAGGGAGGGAGAAAGATACACACTTAAAGATAAAATAAATCTTTACAAAAAGAAAACAGTGGTGAATGCCAAATGTGGGGTATAAGCCTGTGGTAATATAAGCATTTAGGAGGTGGAGGCAGGAGGATCAAAATAGGTCTCAATTATATGAATTAGGGGCCTACCTGCATGCGACACTACTTCAAAAGAGTAAATAAATAAAAACATAAATAAATAAAAGCAATGGCATGAATGTAAAAGAAAAAAGAGGGGAGCCTTCCCCATCACTGTGGAACTGTAAATTCATACAGCCACTATAGAGAGAGATATGAGGGTTCTAGTAACTATTAAAAATGAAAATGCCATATTATCTGGAGAGCCCTCTCCTGACTATATTTCCAAGTGATATGAAAATCATATAGTGAAAGATACCTGCACTATATATTCACTGAAGCATTCACAATAGGCAAAACATAGTCAAAGTTATCAACAGATGAAGAAAAATGTTAAAGAGATATATACATAGTAGAATACTATTTAGCCTTTTAAAGGAAGCAAATCCTGTTATTTACAATGTAGATGAACCTAAAGAGCACTAAAGCCACACAGAAAGACAGATGCTGTGAGCTCACACCTACATGAGCAAGCTAAAGAAGCTGAATTTGTAGAAGCTGACAGTAGAATGGTGGTTACCAGAGACTGGATGTAGGTGTTGAGGCTCCAGAGGGAGGTGGCCACAAGATACGAAATTTCAGTTAAATAGAAGGAATGAATGTAAAAGTTCTATTATACAACATATTGATGACAGCTCTTAACAAGGTGCTGCAATTTTGAAAATCACCCAGAAAAGTAGACTTAAGTGATCTTATAAGAGACCTATACTATGTGTAATATAAGCCAAAAACTGAAAATAGAATCTCTAGGATATGTTTTATTTAGAAAGCTTCGCATATGAGAAAACAGGATTAGTATCCTAAAGATATCTCTTCCATCTCCTCTTTAACCACTAGACTGTACTGGAGGGGAAATATAAGCCGTCAATAAATTCAAAGTTTAGTCTTACCCACCTAGTCAGGTAGTCATTCTTGTCTCTGAGATCTATAGTGTTGTTTCTTTTCTCGTTGATATCTCCCCTCTCTATGTAAGGAAGGGAAAGGCTCAAAACACCAAGGCCATGGAGTCCCACATTCCTCCTGAGCCTGTCCTTCAGATGACATCCAGCTTGAAGGTTAACAGAACAAACAAATATTTGTGTAATCCCCTACCTACAACATATAGTACAAATGTGTTTTTATAATCTAGACTATGAAATGCCTCTATCCATTCCACCATAGACATGATAACCACATGACATTATGCCCTCATTAATTAACTTGGTTCGCTAAGTCCACAATGTATACGTATATCTAGGTATCACAGTAAGAGCTGAAGATGTAGCTCAGTAAAAATAAAAGCATTTTATATGTGTGTTTTATATGTATATATATATATATATATATATATATATATATATATATATATAGTGTGTGATAATACAATTTTTGTCAATCAAAAATTTACTAATTTTTATTACTAAAAATTTGTGAAGAGAAAATACACCCAATAACTACAACTGGGTTTTAAGAATTTCCTGGTTGTCCCATCTAGTGCATAGAATAGATAAGTTTTTATGAAGGTTTATAATGCAATAATTCATATCCACGGCTACACAGTGAATCGCCCGAGGAGATTACTGCTTCATTGTTATAGGGTGGCACCTAGGCAGAGACTTTAAAACTATCTTTAGGTGATGTTAATACATAGCCAGGATTAACAACCTCTACCTCTAACTAAGTCTCGCTCAAAAGAATTGTCTGTGTTCACCCTTGAGAAACTTTAAAATGACTTCCAAAATATTAAATGGGGGGTAAGAATATAAAACGACCTCTTTTCACATGTGTTAGCAAAACTAAAATATGCTTAAGAATGGAAAATGCTAACATTCACAGTAAAACTGTCCAACAATTGAGTTAAGAAGGAATTTGCCAAAAGAAAAAAAAAAGGAGCTTTTCAGAGAAGCTTTCCTTGAAACAAAGATCTCAAGAGTTACACATCTGAATTATGTCCCTTGAACGTTGCTACTACATGAATATAAGCCATAAACCTATTTTAATGATGTTGCCACTGTAGAAAAATAAATTTATTAGAGAGAAATGCCTTGGAGGCTGAGGTAGCTTCGTTAAAATGTGTTGAATGGGAGAAATCTTTTATTTTTAGTTCCCAGTTTAATCTCTAGAATCGATAAACTATCACACAAAGCCAAATGGGATGAAGTTGGTGGTTCACAAAGCTCGGGGGCTCACATGCTGCTGTTCAGTCCAGTGTCTCCACGAGTTTCTGTTCAGTCTCCTTGGCTCTGCAGAATCTCCCTCCCCTGGGTGTGATCCAGAAGCACGGTAGCTGAACAAGAACAAACTTACCTGGTACTTTGCTGAGGTAAGACTGACCCATGGGAGGACACATGATGTTTGGAGAGAGCATATATAGGACTCAACAGACAGTGAGGGCCACTTGCATAGCTAGCTTTGCAAATGATTTGTTTGTCTTACACTGATCTCTACTTCCTTGAGAAAGGCATGGTAGTGAACTTCTCCTGGTGGCCTGGCTGATTCTGGTCACTCCTGCTGATTCCTTTCAGCAGAGGCCTGGCTGTTTCTGCTGCATTGTGCCACCACTGCTGATTCACGTTTGCTATCCCGACACTACCGAACTAGACTGCTGGTATCCTGACAATGGAGATTGAAGTTGCCTCAAAGAACTACTTCTAAACAGATCCACATCCCCTTGTCTTATCTTTTCTCCCCTACCTTTGGACTGTGGGCTGGGGGGGTGGGGGGGTGGTGGTGGTGGTGGTGGTGGTGGTGGTGGTGGTGGTGGTGGTGGTGGAAGTGTTCGAGAACCCTTATTAAAAGTGGTTTTTAAAATATCCAAGCCTACAGAGAAGCTGGTGGTAGATATAAATGTGAATGCAATTGCCCACAGAAGGGGCCTTCAAATTCTCTGGAGCTACCACCTATGTGGTATGCTTGAAATCAAAGTCGGGTCCTCTGCAAAAGCAGTATGCTCTCTTAACTGCTCAGATACCTCTCCAGCACCCTGTCAGCTCCTTTTAAAACAACACCTGAAGGGAAGGGAGAATGCATGGGGGTGTGGCCTGCTCTGTGAGACAGTGTACCTAGCAGACTTGTGACCTAACAGGGTACTCGTTCCTAGAAAGTAGATATAGGTGGGGGGTTACCATTGGAAAGCATATTGGCGAGCAGAAGCTCACAGTCTAGTGAAGGTGTTAGGTCTCAGCAGCCTCCATCCACCGGGAAGAACCCAAAGACTACTCCTCACTACAAGAAAGCCTTTAATCCTCCTGTATAGACCAGGGATGTCCACTAGCCAGGATTTCCAGCTACCTTATTCTGGGTGAAAATAGTCTCTCTAACTGTTCTTGTGATTTGTATTTCTATAACACACCAACTTCCTTTCCAAGCAACATATTCATTCTTTAGCTATACTAGCAAAAATCAATCATTTTTATAGAATCTCTCAAGTTTTTAAAATGAACATTTCTTGTAAAGATGAATTTGTGCCTTTCACTCTGGCTCATTGTGGATCGGCCTTAATGTGTAGCTCCTGTTTTTCTGTGTTCTGAATGGACCAAGTTCTGCAAGTGTATTTAGCTCTTTATGTCCTTATGATACTTTGTGGTAGCCAGAGTCTCCCAAGTTAAAAACAACAAATATGAAACTAACAAACAAAAACCCATAAGAAAAAAATCATTCATTTATTTTTATCCACTCAACAAATCTTGGCTCTTCCAGGGTATTTTCTTAAGGCAGGACATTCAGTAGTAAACAAAGCAGATGAAGATCCCAATTTCATGAAGCTAACGTTCTAGTTGGGAGACAGAAATTAGGTGAGGGAACAAATAGCTATATAAAAATAAGTTCACATAGCAATAAAGAGAGAAGGAGTAACATTAAAAACATCTATTAAAATGTTTATTTGCAAGGTAAGTGAAAATTTTCACCTTGGGGAGTTATTAAAGTGTATCTAGCCTGGCCTCTAAATGACTGGAAATGTTATTATCAAAGTAGAGAAATGAAAGAGAAAGTTCCACTCAAAAGAATATGAAGAAATATGATTCAAGGGTATACATAAGACAGTGAGCAACAGACCTGGGTGGTTCTGCAGTCCCTGAAATCTGTGCATGTGAATTTCCTCCCTGCCAGTGCTGTTTGTATTTTTGACACTCTCCCCAGGATCTATGGCCTTAAATGATGCATGGAGAAGTGGGGAAATTGAAGCATTTTTTTCTGTCATACCTGAATTTAATGGCTAATAGCAATGCCCCAGATTCTTACTCCCTGGGTCTTGCAAAAGTAATGTCTCACTATAAGATGTGGACAAGAAAGAGTAAGAAAAGGAGTGTCTGAGTGTTTGAAAATATGGCTATAGTTAACTTAAAAAAAAAATAAGAAAGTAGCAACCAGACGTGCTTTTGATAATGAAAACACAAATTGAGTATCACGGTGCATCATAAGATTGAGGCAGCAGCTTGCATATTTTGCCCAAATAAATTTCAATACCTGTGTGACCTAATCTATAGAAAAAAATCACAACCAAGGGAATATAGTTCAGCAGCTAAACAAAATTTTAAAAACAATTATTTTCTTGTATTTTGAATTAAAATTTCTTCTAGACTTCGATTTCTTTTTTTCCTGTAGTGCTAAAGTACTTAACTACTTCTCATCCTCTTTCTCCCCCTTTTTGATTCCCTCTTTCTGATTTTATTTCTTTAACCATCCTCCTAACTTTAAATCACAGTCAGAGAATCTTAATCTTTAAGATGGAAAATAAATGATATTAAAGGCAATATATTATCTTCATTGGGTCTTAACAAGAACAAATAAGGGAAAGGCTAAGACCATGAATATACGTTACAAACAATCATGAGAGATGATTATAATATTGGCTCCCAAGAGACCCCTTTTCTCATTGTCAGCTCTTTTGAAATAGGATACACCTCTCTTGAATAGAGTAGACTGTGGTCTTCTTGGATCCAATACTGTGGCAGAGGCAATGTTATACGGCTCTGTTCTAGAGCCTCTCTGTCCTGGATAAATTGTTTTAGTAACTTTGATATAAGCCAGGATCACCTGAGAAGAGTTAACCTGACTAGAAAAAAAACTTAATTTATCAGATTGTCCCATAGGCAACTTTGTGAGGCATTTTCTTGATTAATGACTGAAGGGAGAGGGTCCATTGTAAGTGGCACCACTTGCATAGGTGATCCTGGATTGTGTAAGAAAGCAAGCTGAGTGAGCCACAGCGTGAATAAGTAAGCAACATTCCACTAAGGTCTCTGCTGTAGGTTCTGCCTCCAGATCCCTGCACTGATGTCCTTCAGTATGTATTGAGAGCTTTAAGAAGAAAAAAAACTCATTCCTCCCCAGTTGTTTTTTGGCCATGGTATTTATTACAGCAATAGAAAGCCAGCTAGGATAACTTTCCCTGGAGGAATCTTACAACATCTATGTTTGCTCATCAGACTCTGAGATTACCATGCTATGAAGAAACTCAGGTTAGAAACTAGAGGAGACACATTGTGAGAGTCATTTGTTCAAGACCAATCAAGACCATCCCAGCTATACCAACTACCTATAAACAACATTTGAATTAGCCCTTCTTGAACCTTTTAGGTCCAGTTAAACTATCAGCTGATGTAGTCACATGGAATTCTAGAAAAGATTTAAAGAATAAATGACTAGGTTTTCAAACCACAACATTATAAGAATTACAAACCTGCTTGGTGGTAGATGATATCAAATCAAAAGTCTCTCATGTATAAACCATCCATGCATAAATTATTGTAACAGCAAAAAAAAATACCAGCTATCTTTACTTCATAAATGAGAAACTAGAATTATAGAAGATTAAGTCTACTGTTCAAGATCACAGAACTTTCAAGAGGTAAAACCAGCAACCCTATTTTCATGTGACTTCAAGTCTTATATATACATGATGCTCCAGATTCAGAGCTATACGATCCGTTAGCAGTGTATACTGAGAGTCTTGTCTTTGGTTAACAAATTCTTTCTTGGTGTCTCCCACTTACCAATAGCTGTAGGACTTAAGTAGGTTCCCTATCACTGTGTAAAACATGTGTACTTCATGTCACATGGATAATAATGACTCTAGGATATAGCATATATAGATAAGAATGCCATTCAACTTATACTTTGAAGGTATTTTATTGGCCATCATTTTTTCTCCATTTTCTTACTTCAATTTTACCATTATTAATTGTTGGAATCATACAAAGAATAAAACTTGCTACCAATATTTTACAATCATTATCTATTTAATATTCACATCCTCTCTAGTGTGCTGTGATGATTCTCTACGTTTTGCATATGAACATGCTCAGAGACTAAAGGGTGTAGCTAGAATGAACCCGTTTTTTACATTTAACTAGGAGATTTCATTTATTGGCATTCGGGTAAATGGTTTATTTATCTGAAAAAATAAAGCATCTTCAATAAACAGTGCTGGTCTAACTGGCAGGCAGTATGTAGAAAAATGAAAATAGATCCATATTTGTCATCTTGCACAAAGCTCAGAAAAGATTCATTTTTAAACAAAAGGGTTTTGATTCTTAAAAAATGTTAAATTTCCATGTTCTGTGTATGAGATTTTGAAAATTACTCAAATGTAGGATAATTGAGAAATCTATACAACACAATATCATACAAACACTATTATTATTAACACTTTAGATATATTTCCTAAAGTCTATTTACTGTGACCACACACACACACACACACACACACGCACAGAGGGAGAGAGAGAAAGAGAGAGAGTTATATTTTGTTTTTCAAGTTAAAATTTTTTTTAAATTATATCTTAGGGTAACTCTAACCAAACAAGTGAAATATCTTTGTGACAAAAACTTCAAGTCTCTCAAGAAAGAAATATAAGAAGACCTCAGAAAATGGAGAGATCTTCCATGCTCTTGAATTGGTAGGATTAACACAGTAAAAATGACCAGCCTACCAAAATGCAATATACAAATTCATTGCCATCCCCATCAAAACTCCAACATAATTATTCAAAGACATGGGAAGAGCAATCCTCAATTTCATGTGGAAAAAACAAAAAACCCAGAAGGGCAAAAATAATTCTTAACAATAAAAGAACTTCTAGGGGAAACACCATCCTTGAGCTCAAGCTTTACTACAGAGCAATAGTGATAAAAACTACATGATACTGGTATGAAGACAGACAGGTTAATCAATGGAATAGAATTGAAGACCCAGAAATAAAACCACACACTTATGGACACTTGATCTTTGACAAAGAAGCCAAAAATACACGATGGGAAAAAAAAAAAAAAAAAAAAAAAAAGAAAAGAAAGCATCTTCAATAAATGGTGCTGGTCTAACCAGCAGTCAGTATGCAGAAAAATGAAAATAGATCCATATTTGTCATCTTGCACAAAGCTCAGTCCAGTGGATCAGGACCTCAACATAAAACCAGACACACTAAATCTAATAGAAGAGAAAATGGGAAAGAGCCTTGAACTCATTGGCACAGGGAAAATTTTCTAAACAGAACGCTAATGGCTCAGGCTCTAAGATCAAGAATTGATAAATGGAACCTCATGAAACTGAAAAGCTTCTGTAAGGCAAAGGACACTGTTAATAGGACAAATCGGCAACCTACAGATTGGGAAAATTTTTTCCCTAACCCCACATCTGATAGAGGGCTAATATCCAAAATATATAAAGAACTCAAGAATCTAACCACCAAAACATCAAACAATCCAATCAAAACATGGGATATAGAACTAAACAGAGAATTCACAACAGAGGAATCTCAAACGGCCAAGAAGCACTTAAAGAAATGTGCAAAGTCCTTAGTCATCAGGGAAATGCAAATCAAAACGACCCTGGGATTCCACTTTACACCAATCAGAATGGCTAAGATCAAAAACTCAGGTGACAGCACATGTTGGTAAGGATGTGGAGAAAGAGGAACACTCCTCCATTGCTGGTGGGATTGCAAACTGGTACAACCATGTTGGAAATCAATCTGGAGGTTCCTCAGAAAATTGGAAATAGATCTACCTGAAGACCCAGCAATACCACTCTTGTGCATACACCCAAAAGATGCCCTACCATGTCACAGGGGCACATGCTCCACTATGTCCATAGCAGTCTTATTTGTAATAGCCAGAAGCTGCAAGCAACCCAGATGCCCCACAATGAAAGAATGGATACAGAAAATGTGGTTCATTTACACAATGGACTACTATTTAGCTATTAAGAACGAGGACATTATGAGCTTTGCAGGCAAATGGATGGAAGTAGAAAATATCATCCTGAGTGAGGTAGCAGACCCAAAAGGACATGCATGGTATGTGCTCATTAATAATTGTATATTAGCCAAAAAAAAGTATAGAATACCCAGGATACAATCCACAGAACTCAAAAAGGTTAACAAGACAAAGAGCCCAAGTGAGGATGCCTCAATCCCACTTGGGAGGAAGAAGAAAGCAATCACAGAGAGGGGGTGGGGGATACAGAGGTAGAGAGGACCTGGGAGGGAGAAGGGAAGGAAAGGAGAAAAGGGAAACATGATCAGGTATTGGGGTGGAAAACAGGAGTGAAGCCCTGAGGGCCAGCAGAATGAGTGGAAACAGACAACCTCTGGAGGTGGGAAGCAGGGAGACTCTCTAGAATGTACCAGAGACCTGGCAAGTGAGAGACTCTCAGGATTTAAAGGGACAGACCTTAGATGAAATGCCCAGCAGTGTGGAGAGGGAACTTGTAGAGTCCACCTCCAGTAGAGAGACAGGACATCAAGTGGAGGGATGGGATTACCATCCCATGGTTAAAAACTCTGACCCAAAATTGTTCCTGTCTAAAAGAAGTACAGGGACAAAATTGGAGGAAAGACTAGGGAAAAGGAGGTCTGGTGACAGGCCCAAATTGGGATCCAACTCAAAGAAATGCTCCAAGACCTGACACTATTACTGATGCTATGGTGTGCTTACAGACAGGAGCCTAGCACGTCTGCCCTCCAAGAGGCCCAACAAGCAGTTGAAAGAGCCAGATGCAGATGCAACCAATAGACTGAAGTTGGGGACCCCTGTGGTTGAATTAGGGAATGGCTAGAAGATGTTGAGGAGGAGGGTGACCCATAGGAAGACCAGCAGTCTCAACTAACCTGGACCCCTGAGATATCTCAGACACTGAGACACCAACCAGGCATACACTGGCTGGTACAAGGCCCCCGACACAGACACAGCTTAAGTCTGCCTGTTCTGGCCTCAGTGAGAGAAGATGTACCTAACTCTCAGGAGACTTGAGACCCCAGGGAGTAAGGAGGCCTGACAGAGTGCAGGTGTGGAGGTGGGGTCATCCTTTTAGAGACAGGGGAGAAGGAATGGGATAAGGAACTGTCAGAGGGCAGATCAGAAAGGGATAAGAACTGGACAGTAAGAAAAAAAAATAAGGTAAAATTATAACAAAAGCACTTTTGTAAGAATATTCCAGATAATTCAACAGGAAAACTGGATCCTTCCTTATAGAACAAATTGCCAAATTAGAAAAGAAATATTTTTAAAACGTGAGAATATTTTTAAATATTTTCGAAACATGAGAATGAGGAGCGTTGTTTACTTGTGGTGCTGGAAAATTGGTTAGCAATTTGGGGGAGGGGCAAAGCATTCACTTGGGTCTTTATATTACCCATCACACTAAAACAAATTCCTTTGGGTTAGTATTTCTTTTAATACTCCAATACAAAAACTAGAGCAGAACCAAACATTTATTATACTTCTGGCGGGGAAGGACTATCTCTGTTCTAGACTGAGACTTGGTTGAATAAATCAAATGTAACTACAAATAACTAACGTACTATCTCCTTTGAGAACTGAATCAAATCAGTAAGGAAGATCATTAAATTCATAATGATTAAAATGGTGATGGACGTAGACAGATAAAAGAGAAATCTAGTTAATCAGCCTACAAGAAGCATGGAACTCAAATAGAAGTCAGGGAAATTACAACTGAAAACAATTTTAACCTATTTTTTTTCCCACCCATTAGATTAGCAAGCTTTAATCACTGAACTCAACCCAGACCCCAGCAGTCAGGAGACCCTATGTGTGCTAGAATAGTAACCAGTCACAAAGATCTAGTAGACGAACGTAAGTTGAGAAACTTTTGTGAAAGGGGATAAATAGTGAGTATTTTAGTCTTGGTGAGCTGTCTGGTTTCTCTTGCAACTGCTCAAATCTGCCCTGCAGCATAAAGGCATCCTAGGATGCTTCCTAGATGAATAATTGCCAATGTGTTTGTGTGAAAAACAAGTGGGGGGCAGGTTGGCCTGTAAACAATCACTGGCCAACTCCCAGCTTAAAATTATGTTTCTCCATCACACTACAGATCCTTCAAAGGAGAGGTTTCCCTCCATTACACATACTTGGAGATCCATTCTAATGGAGTCTCTACATTGATTTTTGCTTCGCAATTATCATCATGTCTCCAGAGACCCGCAGTTAAGAGACTGAGCCGTTTACTCCCATTCATCTGTCATCAATCAGTATCATGGAAACACTGTCTCTCTCTCCTCTGAGGTGGATGCGAATTGGGGACACTAATCCTACAACCAGGTACTAATGAGGAGGACAGAGGCGTTCTCGTAGATCACTGGATTTTGATGTCCATGTGTGCGCAGACGATGTGACAGGTATAAAAAAAAAAAAGTATAGGATGTCCTATGAAATTTTAACTTCAAAGAAATATCGGATACGTTTTTTAGTGTAAGTAAGCCCTAATCACGCCTCTTACCTGGCCTGCACTTCGTGTTCTTGTGTCAGCCTGGAATATGAGGTAATACCCTTGTTAAGGATGCCAGAATGTGTCAGAAGCAAGGGTTCAAGTCTACAAATCTCTTTATTCCAAGTGATGGCCCAGGTATAAAGGCCATGCACTGTGTCTAAGTCAAGCTGTTTTCATTTTACTGAAGGTAACATCTAAAAGAATTCAGGTAAAATGTTCACTGCCACACATGTGGCATTTGGTGGGGCAGGAACTGACTCAGTCTTCACGCTCTGTGGCCCCTCCTGTGCTATAAAAGGGGAAATCCAGGAGGGATGTGGGACCTGCCTGTGTATTTCCCATGAGTACAATAAAGGGCAGAGGAATTAGCTTGGGAGGGCTCTAAGGACATCCAGTTATGAGACTCTTCAAATCAGGGATGCTTTGAAATGAATTATTTTAACAAATGAACATTGAACAACAGGTATGTGCTTGAATAGAGTATTCCTATTTAACCTATATTGTCACTGGGATCTTACGCTAGACCCCATCATCTCCCCAGTCCTTGCAGTAGCCATCCAACTATTTCATATAAGACACAGAACATAGTGTAGTAGACAGGTAGGGTCTGTTGAGAAGTAAGGCATACAGACAGGAGGTATGAAAGGACAATAGCCAAAGACCAAATATCCCAATCTACATGTATTATTTCTAAAGTCTCTGATACAAGCAACAGTTCTTGAAAGTGCAGATGGTTGACAGGCTTGCTCGTTTAGACTTTTACAAGAGGGAGCAATGAACTCCCTCTTGTAAAGCACCCAGACATACAGTAATCCAATACGTTAGATTAAGCTCCTGAAACCAGGTTTAGAGGGTTTATTTAAGGATCTTCCAGGTAGTTTATAATGTTATGTGTCCTCCCCGGGCAAAGTATATGACTCAGTCGCCCCAGTGTTCTACCAGTAATTGGTACTTCAGTTCCTATTTATACTGGCTACTTTTATTCAACTGGACACAAACTAGAGTCATTTAGGAAGAAGAAATCTCAACTGGGAAAATGCATCCCAGGGCCAGTCTGTAGAAAACATTTTTGATTAATGATTGATGTGAGAGGTCCCCACCCACTGTGGTCCTGGGCACTGTAAGAAAGTGGCTGAAAAAGCCTTGATGAGCATGCTAGTAAGAAACAATCTTCCATGGCTTCTGTTTCAGTCCCTGCCTCCAGATTCCTGCCTTGAGTTCCTGCCTTTGCTTCCCTGGATGATGGACTACAAGCTATAGGATGAAATAGTCCTCCTTCTATACCAGTTTGTCAAAAGAGGGTTGGCCTGGCACTTTGTGTATAGAATAAAGACTTTTGTCCCCTCACATGAAGATGCCTTATCCCCAGTGGTCGTTGTTTCCAATACTCTTTCTCTACAGTTGGGTCCCTGGCATCACAATGGGCAGATGAGCACCTGCCATGGAACTGACCTGTCCAAGCTCATTTGCATGTGCTAAATTGTTTAATACAACATTCCAGACTAGTGTGAAAACTCATAGGACACTAATTCATCAAGGTCAAAATGGCTACTAATGAGCTTACCCAAACATCAAACCCATGCCTATATGACCCAATTAATTCTATTTTTCTCCCATCAGGTATCAGTCTCTAGAAACAGAATCCCACAAAGGCATACCACATGGGGCACTGGCTATCTCCATCTGTATCTTACCTGCTTCTTTTCCCTGTACTATCTCCCATCGCCTGTGCAAACAGCCTGTCGTTTTCTTACTCCGACAACTATTTTTAGCCTAAGTACCCTCATCTCAGTGGTGATTTTCTTTGGTATCCAAAATCTGTTCCACTGACCAGCAAGTGCTAGACATCACCTGGGGAGTGCATAAGAAATGCAGTGTTCTGAGCCTTGCCCTATATCTGTGGAATCAGAATTCATGTTTTATTAGGATCCCCTAGGTACTTGCACACCGAGCATGGGAAGGAATGCTATATTTAGCCAAGCTTCTTTCTCCACAGCCTACAGCTGTAGGTGGTCTTCTGTCCTCCCTCCCTCCCCTCTATGCAATACAGTCCATTTTTCCTTGAGTTTCTAGTACATCTGGTTGGTCTCTGCACACTGCAGCAGAGCAACACCCCCAGAGGGCTAGAAATGTGCCAAGTTTCACCAGCTCTGGGAAGAGGCAATACACTGTAAGACCTTCAGGAAGGATCGACTCTACAAACTGCTGCTCTGCTTCCTTTCCTGGATTCTCTGAGTAAAAGTTTACTTCTGGGAGGGATTTTCATTTGGGGTCCTCTATAAAGGGGTTGACACATGGTGTATTTTATCACACCCTGCCTTTTAGGGATAGCTCCACTCACCAAATGACAATATAGCTTCTGCAGTATCACAAGTACCTGAATTGGACTCAGTGCCCAAAAATCCCAGATGGCATCTGCTTCAGTCTTCAGCCCTGTCTTGGGTTGTAGCTTGTACTCTGGCTTGAGGACATATTCCTGGGTTTGTCATCAGTCAGTGCCCAAGCCTCCTTCTTGAGTTCTACTCTGTTCTTGACAAGAAACTCTTATCACATGCCTAAGTCTTCTGGATACTCCCCTGTCCACCTTTTCCTCTCCCCAAGACATGCACTGATTTATCTTGCCAGAAACTGCCTTGGTCTTAGAAGCTAGGTACTATTTCTACTCCCAAGTTGAGGGATGCTCCAGGAAAAGGCATGCCTCTACTGGAGGAGCCTCTACAGGACTTAGTCAGTTCATTTCTTTTAGATGAACAACAGATTTTGTGTCACTACAGTTTCTACATGAATTCCTTGTTGCCAGCAGGCCTGCTTAATATCGCTTTTTGTGCAGGGCTGTCTGGGTGCCTGTGGGAAAGGAGGTGGTCTAGACTTCTAGCTAGAGACAGTATTCTTAGGAAATAGGGTGGCGACAGAAAGGGAAAGAGCTTACCTAGCCCTAGAGTATATTGTCATCTGATGCTCAAAGAGCACAGGGATCAAAGCATCTCTGAATATCGCCAAAATGTATCAAATAGAAAAGGGAGCAGCCAGGAAGAAAAACTCAGACCTACAGAAAAAAAAAAAAAAAAAAAAAAAAAAAAAACACCACTACACTCCAAAAAGGACACAGTGACAGAAGGTAACATCCAGAGGACCTCTAGGGGTGCCAGGACTGGGGACTGGAAGGAAACCTTTTATGTGGAGCCTAGAAGCACACCGTAGGTATTGGGGAAAATGAAATGATCAAACTGGTTTAGACAAAAACAGTATCTGACACAGAATGAAACTGGTTCTGCAGTGCATAAATTCTATGTTCACTGAATCACTGAGCTGGAAAAAAAATGGATTCATGGCTAAGATGTTTTGAACTGATCATGTCAAGTGTTGGCAACCATGAAAATTAATTAGAGCTCTCATAGCTGCTCAGGAAATACAAAATGGTGTAGGAATTTTAGAAAATCTCCACTCCAGGCCATGTACAAAGATAAACAAAGCACATGGCTGCAGGAAGCCTTGTACCAAACATTCTCAGCTTTCAGGTAACCAAAAACTATAACTGAACCAAATTCCCACTAGCAGATAATGAATAAACAAAGATGAAGTATTCTCACAGCAGAAGCCCACTCAGTGGTGAAGAGGAACAAGGGTGTTATCAATACACACATCAGAAGTGATTTTCTAAATCATTTTTTTCTGAGTGAAAGAAGCCAGTAGTAAAAGAATAAACGCTAAAGTTTATTTTAAAAATAAGTTCGAAGAATACATTTAAACAAAACTCTAGAATATGTAAAATTGCTTGCACTAAAATAAAAGTAAATGGAAACATAACACAAGCAAGCAGAAACAGTTAACAATTGCTTGAGTAGTCTGTTAGAGAAAGCCATGATTACAAAAGAGAAAAAAATTGAGGTCATCAGAAATACTTGTTTAGTTCGCTATGGTGACAGAGGGTACATACAATATATCAGGATGCAGGGTGGTTTTTATGATGCTTCAATTTTAACCCAATAAACTTGAAGAAAATCAAGATGAAATAACGAAAAATTCAGCATGGAAGCCCTCACATCCCCTTCCTTCCTTCCTCTTGAAATAACAGAGACAGAGAGATGATGGAGCCACTACTCATCTCCATTCCTGAATAAGACATACAAGCTTTCCCAGTGAGGTTTGTGATAAATATACACCACAAGCCAGAAGCAAACTCTTATTGTTTCAAGCAAGAGAAACTTGGGCATGATTTATTACCACAGCATAATCCTAACCTAGCTGAGTGATACAACTCACAAACTCAGTTTACTGTCCTAAAATCTCATTGAAAAAATTAACAGCCCCAACTATGACAAAATATGATATACTGCAGTACATAAACTCTGCCCCCATAGAATTTCTGAGACATAAATCAGACTTTTATTTGTTCGCGTGAAAGAGTAATTGTCACATTCATTTCAAGATGGAAATCTCTGCGATGATTTAACACATCAGTCAACACATGTAGTTATCACAAGGAGTAAGACTTTAAAAGGAGATGATGGGGATTCTGAATGCACTATAATCCACCCCATTTGAGACTATGATGTAATTCAACAAAGATTGAAGAACACAGAATATATCCTGAAGGAAGCAACAGGAACAATATGAATGTGGGTATTTGTAGTGAGGTGAACTGTACATGGCCTTGCTCTTAGAAAAGAACCTGAAGTTACGTTGACACTCTCTTATGATGACATCTCACATCCTCAATGGCTTGGGCAATGCTTTATTGATTGACATGATGCTCCTCAGAATGAGACCTGATGGAGAAAGAAGAGCATTAATGTTTTCATTAAAAGGAAGGCTGAAGACTCCTGTTAATAAGATATTTAAATTTCTCACAAGACATTAGGCTATTATTCAAAAAAATGAATTCTTGAGATGATGAAACAGTATGCCATCGTCATCATTCTGAGAAGGAGTCAGAGGCCATCATCATTAAAGAGACAAAGAAAAATGAGGTGTAGGTCCGAGCCATGACCTACCACAGTGAATCAAATAAACTACTAGCCCCAGACATCAACTGTTGAGAATAAACAAAAACAAACAAACAAGCAAAAATGACAACAACAAAACTTATTCTAAGTACGACCATTTCATTTTCAGGAACTAAAATCAAGGTCCTATGCCCTAGGGGAGCTGGAGACTCCCCTGTAGCTGAACAGCTTTTGTTGTAAACAGTTGTGTGATTCCAGATGTCTCAATGACTTCTCCACTTTATTGGTGGGGTCAAACAAGTCTGTGTTCCCAGGCCTAGGAATGAACACCTATCCCACTTCTTCAAATGTTTTCCTAATTGTCTGTTAACTGGTAAAGAATATAGAAATTGCTGTTATCTAAACGAAGGTGCATAAGTTGTAAAGATATATAACCAATTGTCTGTTATGCCCTAATTAACTACATGCATTGACCTGTTCCTTTGTCCCCTTATCACTCTGAGCTCCAGCCCTAAGTCTAGGAAAATGAATTAAGGACCTTGCAGCAAGGTGCCTTGGGTATGGTCAGGTCTCCAACAAGTACTCTTTTCTTAACCCATAATGTCAAAATACAGTTGGATAACACCGCAGCTCACCCCAGCTTCCTCTTTGTTTTGTGTTCCCACCATTTAAAAATGTTGTACAATCATCCTTTGGGGACATGGTTCAGATTCCAAAATGGTCATCTCCCTGAGCGATCAGAAAATAATGCTTTTAGTCTGTAAGCTTTTGTATCTGAAGTGAGTTTTCTTGGTTTCCACCCTAATCCCAACACTACTTCCAGATCAACTGAAATAGAGTCACCCAGTTACATAGACAAGACTGAGAGAAGGTGTTTTCATCAAAGAGTGACTGGTGTATAATCCTCCCTGACCCCACAGTATACTGAGAGAAATGATTCAGAGTGGATTTATTATGTTTTATGTGTGAAGTATTCATTCATAAACAGATCCTAAATTTTTCAACCATTGCTTCATTTTCTTTTATTCTTCCAAAATAATGGTCTGCAAATAATGAGAATGGTCTTATTCTCATTTGCTGAGGAAATCAGTAAGAGCATCCAGACACTCCCCACTTTGCCAACACATAGAAACAGGTTACTCCATACTCTACTTTGGAGCCAACACAGATTTAGACAAAGAAAAACTTTAGAGTAAGGTTACCTAGGAGATAGTGGAGGTGACGGTGAGCACACGAGAGGATGAGGCTGGAGCTCATTGCTGTAAGGCAGGAGTGTGCTGTGAGGAAGGCTGGAGAACTTGTAGAAGGGCAAAACAAGCAGAGGACAAGGATGGTGGCATGAGTAAAGCAACCAAGTGGTGTCCACAGAAGATACTTGCTGACACTTCCAATTCTAAGGCCGTGTCCTCTTCTTTATCCCATGACTCAAGGGGATGGATTGTTTACTGTAACTCTGACGAGTACTGTAGCAGCATGCTCACTGGTCTCCCTTGAAGATCGAATCACCTAAATGTTCTCTACATTCACATGAACTCAGTGGCCATCAAGTACATGCCTTGGGAGAGCTAGGTCAGCCTAACAGATACCCCCTCTAATGTCCTCACAAGTGGCATCTATGGCTAATCCATGGGGAAACTGGAATACTCTTCACAGCTGTGCATGGTGGCACACACATGTAATCCCAGTACTAGAGAGGCAGAAACAGGCAGAATTCCTGTCTCTGAGTTTGAGGCCAGTCTGGTATATGTAGTGAAACTCTGTCTAGTTAAAAAAAAAAAATTATTCCTACCTACATTCACTTTCCAGAACACTAGAGAATGTGAGTTTTGTGTCTGTTAATCAATTTTCTTTACATAACAAACACATGAGATACTTAGCTTCTATAGAGAAAAAGTTTACAGATTCTAGAGTTTCTATCTACGGTTGCTTGCTCCCACTGGCTTTGGGCTTGTGGTAAGGCAGTATGTTACAGTAGAAGAATACATGATCAAACAAAGCTATTGCATTCACCAAGGACAGGAAACAAAGAAAAGGAAGAAAAGACTGGCATCCCACAATTCCCTTCCAGGCAGGTCCTACCTGCAGTGACTTAAGCACTGCTATTGTTTTTCCTTTAAAAGTTCTACCACATTCCAACAGCACAAAGATGAAGACCAAGCCTTTAACACACAAGCCTTTGGGAGCCATTCCTGTCTCTCTGTAGCAATGTTCTTCCTAGCTAATGTGCTGAGAACGATGTTAAACTATATCCTATGCTTTTGTGCAAGAGCCTGATGATTGATTAGTGATGCCTGATGATTGATTAGTGATGCCTTCCATGGGAAGGAAGAGTTACATTGTCTAACAGGACATTAGCTACTCACCCGATCTCACAGTCACTGCTTTATCCAGGATCTGGACTCAGTCCTATTTTAAAACAAATTTCTAATTAAACATCACATTTTCTCTATTTCTAGTCCATATAGTTCTTTAGGGACACACATGGGATATAATTCCTAAATAATAGAATCGAAAATATGTTTGCAAGCAAAGTAGCAGGGTTAATTTTTTAAACTGACACAGAAGTGGAAGGTGCTACCTAGAAGACATTCAGACAGAAAATCACTCTTCACCTGTCTCTTTCTCTCTCTAAAAAAGAAAGAAAGAAAGAGAAAGAAAGAAAGAAGGAAGGAAAGAAAGAAAGAAACAAAGAAACAAGGGCAAAAGAGAAAAGAAACAGAAAGGAAAAATTAACCCCAGACTAATTCTATACCTAGGTGTGAAACGGAGTGAGGAAGTAGTTTTATTGGCCAGTCAGACTTTACATTCAGAAATCTGTTGTAGACACCACATGACTGAAGGTATAATTATAGTAATTACACAATAGACACAGAGTAGTCAAAACACTGTCTTATGATTAAATTTTGGGTGCACCTGGGTAAGATCTTGAACAAAGCAAATATAAACAGCTGGATTTGTGGTGGTGGCCAGAGCACGGGTTAATTTTCCTCTTCAGTTTGGTTTCCAGCAATGTCGTCCCTATAACAAATAATTTGCAAAAAGCCATTAAGGTACCTCAGTGACAATTGTAAAACCAATTATAAATTTCTGAATCTCAGAAATGAGGCTGGAGCAATGGTGCAGAGCCACAGTGCGGAGGAGGAAAGTCTCTGTGAGATTGTTGTTTGCATGAATAGAAGAAAGGCATTCTTAAAGAGAGCAGACATTTTTTTTTTTTATCTGTGCACCCTCTATCTGTGTAGTACTCTAAGAATATAACCTGTGAACTAAGGATGACTCAAATTGTCTCTTGAGAGTCATCTCATGTGTTCAATTTGGAGAGTTTCGTTGGACATGCTGACCTGTTACAGGGCTCACGTCCCACATCTTGCCACAGTCACTAGCCTGAAGAAATCCTTTTCTCTCCTCAGGTCCCTTCTGCATAAACTGCCTAGGTCCCTGAAGAAGTCAGAATACTGTCTTATCAATAATCTATCAGCAATGCTAAGTCAACTCAGAATTGACTCAACTGGAATCAATGAGCCTTTAGGATGGATGCTGGGTTGTTCTTCCTTTGTCTGTTGCCATAGTCACATGTGAGTTCAGAAAGTTGGCAATTGAGGGGAAAAAAGCAGAAAGTATGCCACTGGATTAAGTCAACCTAATAATGGTTTCTAATCATAAGATCATTATTTTTCATGCCAGTCTGAATTCCACCCTAGAGCTGGACCATATCTACTGTCCATCTCCTGAGCAGGACACAGGAATCCAGCTGACACTAAAAGTTGGGACTGTATCTTAGCTAGTGTGAGTGATTACTGTTTTTATTTTATTTTATTTTTATACCCAGTTATATTTTCCATTTCTCTCATTCTTTTCTCCTCCAAGGTAAGATCCAGTCACAACATTGGAGTTTCCTCTGCTCCCTGGCCCCCTGTTATTGAGATTCTCGTTTTTCATCTCTGTGTGTGTTCTCCGATGCTACGACCTGTAAGGAAATCAATTCCTTTGGCTGTTAGTGGACTTTGGCTGGTGTGTGTTGGCACCCAAACTGTGTGCTGTCTCTGTTGTTGCTGCATGCAATTCATTCTCGTTTCTGATGAACTAACTTTTCCATTCAGCCTGGCTTCCATTCCCATCACCATCCCTTCCCCACTTCAGGTATGCCTTAAATGGTTGAGCATGAGTGAATCACCACTTGCTACACCATCTGCATATGCATTTATTTTTCCCTGGGCAAGCTTCAGGGAAAGAAATCAACTTGCCACTGTATCACACAAAGAGCATGGAATTGTATGGCATCAGCTTTTCTTATACTTAGGTCTCTCGGGGCTTGAGCAGGGCTAATTTGAAATGCATAGGTGATCTGAAATCACTTAGGTGATGTCAGTGAAAGAACACAAGACAGATAATAGGAAGTTTTGACTTAGTGCAAAGGAATAAAAACATGCATTTAAGGGTGTACTGTGGGATACACTGTGTGTGGGACACACTGTGGCTTTCACAATGAGATTTTTTTAATGCTTCATTTTGTTTTGTTTCTTTTTGTTTTGCTTTGTTTGTTTTGTTTTCTTTGGGGGGAGGTTTGGAGGGTGGAGGGTGGATGAGAGGGGAAGGGGTGATGGGTGGGACTGGGTACATGATGTAAAACTCACAAAGAATCAGTGAAAAGTTTGAAAATGCAAAAAATAACAACAAAATGCTAAAAAAAAAAAAACCTATGCATTTAAGTTGTCATATTTTTATTAAGAAGCTGCTTCAAATAAAAAACAAAGTTGGATCAGGTGGGAAGACATAATCACCCTGGATTCTTGTATTCCCTCCACCTGAGTCACTTTTGGTCATAGTATTTCTCACAACAGAATGAAAATTTCAATGGGATTATTTGGAAAGGAAAGTTGAGGAAATTTTGCAAAACAAATTTTAGAGTAAACTAGACTTTTAGTCTGATGCTAATCTATTTAGAAATGACCATTTGTCAGGAATTTTATGTGAGATTTTGGCACTGGCCCATACACAGGTAGGGGCTTTTGAGAACTGGAAAAAATGTTTGGGTTCATAGTAAAATAAATGTATGATGAATCAACAACACAGTCAGAGAACAGGGCAATGGTAGTATTTGTCACATGGCTGCTTTCCTATTCTAGACTAAATTGTTCTTTAGAAATCACAAATATAAAGAAATGATGAAGCAGAGAAGTTAATGAGTAAAACTATGAATCCAAACCACTTAGCACTTAAGTCTGATTTTTGTTACAAATGTGCTAGTCTCAGAGGAGTTAACGTATTGGCCCTGTTCTGATTTTCAACTTAAAATTCCCCTGGTCTTGACAACAGCCCTTGGCAGCCTGAGCTTCCTGATCAGTGAAACCTATCTGGGGAAAGATGCTCCCTGAAGAGGTACAATCCTGTGATACTCTATCTACTCAGAGTCGGATAGTAGAAGGAAGTCATCCTTTCCTTCTTCCACACTTGTCCCTCAGCCAAAACTCTGAGGTATAGTGACATGGGCAAGAACATGGAGACTTTAGCCCATTGTCACAATAAAAAGAAACCAGAGCTAGGGATCCAAAGAAAAAGGGGAAATCTCAGACTGTGTAAGCTACCCATGCTAGACATGTGTGTGTGTGTGTATATGTATATATATACATATATGTACATATACATCATATCCATATACACATATACATCATATATACACATATACATCATATATATACACATATACATCATATACATATACATCATATACATAAACATATACATATACGTATGCGTATACGTATACATATATACATATACATTGCCAGGCCCTATCCAAGCAACCTAAAATTCCTAACTCATTTCAGGGACAGGCAAGGGCTGTTTCTTACTTGTGGGAGTGCCTGGTACTCTGTTTCTTCTGGAAAGTCTTGGGTTATCTGAACAAACTCAAAAGTGGCTTCAGCAAGGAGCTGTCCAAATTGTGTTTCTCCAAACACTTGATTCTGCTACTAGTTTCCAGACCTTTGTGTCTACCCTAGAAGTCTGCTCCCACTTCCTGGCTTCCCCAGGCTCTGCCTAATGGACTTCTGATTATAGTGGTCCCAGAGTAAGCCAGCTTATACCCAGGGAGAGGAAGTCAGCAGGGAACACTCACCTTATGGTGCATAGAAAATGAGCCTCTTGCTGGAAATGCAAATTTTTAAGAATAAAATTCTTACTTCTGAATACATAATAGTCTCTAATTAGCTCACAGGTAATTAGAGTAATTCTAGGGGGCAACACACTCTTTAAGGCTAGGTACCCAGGTTTTTTTTTTTTTTCCTCTAGGGAGAATATATGCAAATGGTTAAAATTACTTTACAGCAAAGATTATATTTTTTCCATACATTATCATTGGATTAAGTGCTTGACTGTGGTCATAAATTTTTGGCCTTCTGCTACTAGTTTCCTGCTTCTGTTTGCAGCCTTTTCTGTATGTCATTGACAGGAGAACCTTAGCTTCACTGTCAGATCAGGAATGAAGGATGCAGTCTATCTCAGAGCTGTCCAGACAGTCCAGGAAGGGCCAAGGGTAGGTGAGGCAGAAATCTGATGTTATGTCCTCAGAGTCACTGGGCTACTCATAGGTTCTGACTTTGCAGCTCCACAGTGTGATTCTTTTGAAACAAAGAAAATCACTTTAAGAAATGAAACCATTCACTGTTTCAGCCTGAGCTGTCCATAAAGCTGAGCTGAAATTACAAACCCTTTGTGCTACTTCTTTATTGGAGGGCTTAATAGGAATGAACCAAGAACTTATTGGATGAAATCCTCTAAGCACACAGTGAGTAGACAAGGTTAGAGGGAAGAGGATTGCTTAGAATGTTGTTGCTTGAAATCTGTGAGGGGCTGGGTTACTGGAGGCCCTATAGGCTAGAAAGTACAGAGCAAGTCAAGAGCAATTTCCTGCATGGAACAGATAGAACTGTAGTCCTCCCATTTTTAATTGGGCCATTTGGCTGGCCAGGAGCTATCTGGGAGGTGTTGCAGCTTGTGGAATGCATCCTAAAGTTTGCCACCTGGCCATTGATGGTCCTTCACCAGTTTCCAACTCTAGAGCTGTCCGGATGTGACTGCACCAAATGCTGTTGACTAAAAACAGAAGTCAAGGACTTGCCAATTTGGATAATACAATCATTTGCAACTGGCTCCGTCTACACCATTTATTTGTTTGGCTTCTCCCTCACTTCTGATGTCTTAGCTCCTAATGACCATGCAATAATTTAGGTAGGAATGGGACTGTGAACTTACAGAAAGTGTGGACTCACCCGTGAGGAAACCAAGATTTAGAAAGATCAGTTGTTTAATTGACCCTCTGGTCAGACTCTCTCCATGAGATGTCCAAGTAACTCACAACAGAATTCTTCCCTGATACTTGACTGGCCCTTTCTTGCTCTATGGCTACGCTCTGCTGGCTCAGTTTGCAGCTCCAGAATGGAGAACAGGCCTGAAATCTATCTGATTCCATGTAAACCTCAGATGAACTCATGATCCAATCCCACACCCAGACAGCTTTATTTACAAGAATATTGAGGGCATCACTCTTTCCCTAGAAACTGTCCCACACAGATGTATCATAGTGAATGGCTCTGTTGGACATTATTAGATATGAAACTTCTTGAACGCTTTTTAATTGGCAAAGATGACTTCACATCTTTCAGAACATAGTTCATTAAAAATGTTCTCTCAAATATTTTGCCTGTAGCTGGGATGTAGGTCAGTATCTGGCTGACAAATTCATTCTTCACAACCCTATGTTAATCCAGCTCTTCCAGGAAGCTGTCCATGGTAAAGCTGGCTTGCCCCCCCACCACAGATCCATACTTTGATTTTATAGGTTGGAGCTGGTTTTAGATAAAGACCACCTGAACAGGAACTGTACTTCTAACTGTCTATACCTAGATGAGGCCATGTGACTGGCATTAGCCAATAAAATATAAATCGGATCTCCTCTAACGTGACTAAAATCTTGGTTGTATTTATGCAAAATTGCTCTTTTCTTCCATAAGCTGGCCAGAGCTCAACACTCACAGAGAACCCAGAAAACACAGCATATTGAAGATGTAGGGTCATCATTGGACTGTGTCGCCACACATGGAGGAAAACTTGTCCATTTCCTCATAAACGTGTTGGTCATGGTAATTCCCACTAACCAGAAATATCTTCAATCAACTCTTAGATAATTAAGAACAAAGTGTATATGTCAAGCCATTACAGTTCTGGCTCTTGTTATTGTCGCTCTTGCTGTAGCTAATGTTAGCATAAGTAACTAACTCTTTGCATCCCTCTCTTTGCTTTCTTGGATGTATTATACAATTTTACTACAAGACTCTGTGGCTTCTCTTTCTACACTGTAAGGTGCTAACTGCTTATCCATGTGTCCATGTTGTAGCTCATAAGGAAAAGATAATAAATTCTTCCTAATAGTGTCTCCTTGCTACTAGAACAAAAGAGTTAATTAACCAAATGTTTGCCGAGACAAGTTTCCAATAAATAATTCTGTAATGTTTACCAGTTCATAAAAATTTTCTTCATAATTGATTTTTAGATTTACTCATTCGTTCGGCATATATTAGAATAAAACTCTGCCGCCCTCTGTGTGAAAAGGCTATGGTGATACTTTTCTTATTATCCCATTGTTGTCATAGGAAACTGTAAGATGAAGTTATGGGTACCATATGTCACATCAGATGCTGGCTAGTAATGACACTAAACTGATTCTCAGTGGGATATCTGGGAGCAGAATACTCCAATTAGTAATCTGCCTTCTGATGTACTGTTTTCTGCTCTCTATTTCCTTTGAAAGGTGTTAATTTACTACACGGGGAATGGAGGGAGATGAGAGCTGGTGATTTCCTTATCCTGTGATCTGGATAAATACCATCACAGGAACCTGCTTTGCTATAAAACATATATAATTACTATGTAAAATTATAGACAGAATCACCAGTGAACTGGTGTGTAGCTTCATGTCTGCTGGGTTCAGTGAAGTGCACTGGACCCTGAAACCAGAGATTGGTTTCAGTCAAGAATGCTGAAAGGCAATTCTAAATGCCCAGGGTGTGCAACCTTACACCAGCTTTATAGATGAAATTACTAGTAAGCTGTCTAGCATGACTGCTGGGTTCAGTACAGTGTGCTTTCCTCCAGAATGAGATTGGTTTTCATATAGAATGCTAAAATGGAATTCTAAATGCCCTAAGTTTGCAACCTTATGCCAACACCATCATCTGGATAGCAGACCTAAGTGGCTGCCCATACAGGGAGCATTCACCTCTGTGTCCTTGCTGAGGAAACCCAATTGTGTCCAATTTCCCCATATAGCCATTGACTTTTGCTTCAGGAACATACATATCCTGGCCACAGAGTCTGTGAGTAACCATGAGAGATTAAAAACAGGAAAGAGGTAGTTCTTTTTCAAGTGATTGTGACAAGGTATGGATGTGATATGAAGAACCAGCCTAGCCATACTGAAGATAAGGCAACAGGAAAAGGAGAGTAATGCCAAAAATACCCATAGAGGGACAGTAGACAACTGAAGAACACATTTCAGTTCTGTCCTCTTGATGGCCTCATCACATAGGTAATAAACACCCTGGTCTATTAAGCCATGGTGAGTCTACTTACATTTAGACAATCTAAACATTAACAACCTACCAGTTGCACTTAGCAATTAAACCTCAATTAAGAGAAATTTAAATAAGATGGGAGAAGATGCATATAGGACTAGGGACAGTTAATTGCTGGCATTGAATTGTTAGGACATCAGGGTTAGGATGTACATTGGCAAAGTACTTGAGTAGTATATAAACTGTAGGTCCCAAGACCAGCACACACACACACACACACACACACACACACACACACACACACACTCACACTCACACATGCATGCACGCACAACAGAGAGATATACACACATACATGCACACACTGAACATCAAGACCTTTAAAGTTATCTTAGCTTTCCCTAACATATGTAAGTTGGTTACTTCATTTCTATACATAATAGCTGAGCTCCAAGAATGAGTTAGGCCCTATAGCAAAATGTCATGCAGCAATACAGGGGAACACAAACATTCTTAAAACCCAGAGGAAGTTTATGTCTACAGTGACTGACCCAAAGGATACTATAGAGTGATTGTTTTCATCTGAGTATTATGACATCCTCAATAAAATCAGAGTTTTTCTATTAAGGAGAAGAGAAGAAATAGATGTTAGGTTAAAAAAGGAAGAAAGAAAGAAAAAAGAAAGAAAGGAAGGAAGGAAGGAAGGAAGGAAGGAAGGAAGGAAGAAAAGCAAGTCTCTGAAGGATTTAATAATGCTTAGAGCTAAAGACTCCCACTAAAATAAGAGCCAACTAAAATTCCTTATTGGAGAATTTAGAATACAGTTGGAATATAAAAGTTCCCTGACACCACAAAATGCCCAACAAAAGAGAAATTCTGCAGCCAAAAGTAGGAGGAGCTGGACCAAAATGTGAGAGTTTGAGGCTTTCATAGGAAGAGTGTTTCCTGTGGATGGTGCTATGCCACTGCTCAGCAGCTGTCTGGGCACAAACCGTTCAGGTCTGCTGAGATGCAGGAGTGGGGGACGCATCTGTATGGGGAAGGAGGGGGCAAAAGGCCGCTCCAAGAATCCAATTTAAGTGACCAATTACCTATACAGCAGCTTCCGTGGACTGTTTCTGGATGGAAATTAGAGCACAACCATTCATCTTTCCACTCTTTGCATTTTCTAGTATCTAAAAATATAAAAACAAAAACAAACAAACAAACAAAACAAAACCAACCTGGTATCAGTGTAATGGAGAGTGGCATAAAGGGCTGGGAATTTTATGAAATTTGCATAGAGTGGAATTCGTTGGGGGAGTTCCTACCTGTCTCCTAGGTGATGGGGTCTTAGAGAGATAATACAGGAAGCAAGTGAGAAGCAGTCCTAGTAGACTGCAAAGAACTTCTACCTGGCAATTCTGGGAACAGAAGTGGGAGGGACAGGAGCAAGGCTTGTGACAGTGAGTTATGTGGGGACATGCTCCTGTCTTAGCGCTGAGGGTTGGCTATGTGTATCCGGCTTACAAGGGATCAATGGACTGTTAAGAAACACAGTGCTTTAGGTGCAGCAGATATCCTTGTCAGCATGGGGAATTGTGTAGTCAGTAAGTACCCAGCTAAAAGGGGAAACAATCCTGTTGTCCAGGGAGACCTTGTTGCATTATTGACTCTGGTTTCTCATCCTCCTTAGTATCCCCAGCACCTAGAACTCTAACTTGACAAATACATGTCCCCAAGTTGTAGCAGCAGGGACCAAGGCAAGAATTGCCTTTGGGACCACCAATACAAGGGAAAAAACCTTGGAGGTTCTTAGCCATCTGGAGGAGTAAAAATTCTTGGAACTCCTTTGAATGGAAGGCATTTATACTTTCAGCCCAGAGATTCAAAGTCAAGGGGCAGAGGGGAAGGAATTGCCTCAGCTCACATCTAACCATGGCAGTGCAGGTTACATATGGAGTTAGTTCCCCACTTATCTCTGATATTATACCACAGGCAGGGAAAAACTGGCATTCAACACACCAGAGTAGAATTCACAAAAGATTAGCATGTAAATATGGCTCCTCCATCATCCCTACCAGATAAATAGTCCTTGTTAATATTGATTGTCAACTTGACAGGCTCTAGAATCAGAAGACTTATGAGAGGTTATCTTGATTGGGTTGGCCTCTGGCCATGACTGAGAGGAATTTTCTACATTAGACAACTGAGGTGGGACAATTCACCCTAAGTGTGAGCATTAGTACTTCTTGTGATGGGGTCCTGGACTATATAAAAAGAAAAAGGCTTTGCGTGCCAACATTTGTAGCTCTCAGATTCCTGGCTGTAGGCACAATGCAACCAGATACCTCGCGTTCCTCCTGCCATGCTTTCCCTGCAGCCACGGACCCTTTCTCTAACTATAAGCCAGAATGAACCATTCCATCCTTAAGATGTTTTAGCAGCCCCAATAAAGAAAGTAACTAATACAGACCTACAGTCTAATAAATAAAACCACAAAGGAAATGTAATTTTTTTTAGTCCCTCTTTTTCTGATGCCAAGAGATGTGAAAGGGATCCCCACAAATTTAAACAGAAAACACACTGAAAAAGCTATACAGCCCTCTGCCTAGTGAAATACTAACGAAGTCCCCAAATATGAAAGTTTAAGGCACATAAGTACCACATGCTAACTGGTTGCACCACTCTGGATGAGGGTTTGTGCCCAGTCTAATTGTGAGTTGTTATGCTGAGTTCAGTTGATATCACTGGGAGGCCTACTGTTTTCTAAAGGGAAAGGGAAAAACAGTGTATCTGGAGGAGAGGGGAGGTAGGAGTGAGGATCATGAGGAAGAGAGAGGAGTCTATGGTTAGGATATATTGTATAAGAGAAGAAAAATAAAGTTTAGGGCATTAATAAAAAAAGGATAGTTTTAGATGCACATTTAGCCCAATATATGCAAATGACAATGCTTTATGTAGTGATAAACTTCTGGAGTCAAAAATGCTTTGTTATAGTAAAACAGCTTTATTACCAATTATTATAACTAATATTATATTATTATTATAAGACTACTTATAAACAACAGGAGCAAATATAAACAGTGAGTTATTTCCCACAACACACTGTAGGGTAGGTGCAATCAATTTTATCTGTTTTAAAGATGGTGATATTAGCACTGAAACTTTTTGTCACTAACATGCCCATGGCCACACATCCCTCACAGAAGCAATGGCAAATCAAGCCCCATCAAAAACTGAACCCAGTCATCAGAAATCTCCTCAAGAAAATTCCCCAGAGGCAAAAGAAAATAACAGTGAAGGTCGTGGTTACACAGATCAGAATGGAGATGATGGCTTCTTTTCAAGTGTTAAAAAAAAAAAAAAAATCAAATTTTGGTGAAGTTCAACTAGTCTTCATTTTTCTTTAGTGGGCCATAAGTTTTGTATTTTACCCATGTATCTTTTCCTTTTCTCCTGTTGTGATAAAAGACCATGACGAAGGCAACTTATCAAAGGAGTGTGATTGGGCTTACCGTTTCAATCGAGATGAGTTTCTTATATGGCAAGGAAGCATGACAGAGAGCAGGAGGCGTGAGGAGGGCCAGAGCAGAAAGCAGAGGTTGAGAAGGAAGGGGAGGGGAGGGTTTAAACTCTCAGTGCCCAACCACTGGATGGACTTTCTTCCTCCTGCAAGGCTGCACCTCCCCACATCCTACCAAACACCATCCCTAGCTGGGAGCCCCAGTGTTCAAATGCTTGAGCCTCAGTGAGACATTTCTTACTCAAACTGACACAAGCCAATAAAACTTTCCCTAATTAAAAGATTTCGGTGTTTGAAAGCTTATTGTTTTATCTATTACACACACACACACACACACACACACACACACACACACACACACACACACACGATCTACTTTGATTTAGTTTTTACATATGTTATATGGTGATGGTCCAAGTTCATCTTTGTCGTGTAGCTATCCAATTATTTCACTAGCACTTTTTTTTTCAATAAACTCATCCTTTCCCTCAAAGAACAGCACAGATACCATTGTTAAGAAATAAATGGGTGGGTATTTTTTTGTAGGTATTACCCACATTTACACATACACATGTGCATCCATACACATTACATGCTAGGATCTGCAGGTGAAAGAGAACATGAGGATTTTGGCTTTGGGGCTTGGGTCACCTTGTATCATAGGTGATAATGAAGCATGGAGTGTGCAGAAAGTCACCTAGGACATAAAAGAAAACAGGAAGTGAGTGGTGACAGGGGTAGATCAAGAGTAGCAGGCTGTTGGGGATTGGTCTGGGGCTGCTATGTATTCAAATTACATACATTCAAATGCTGATTACTGGCCCCCAAGATCTGGTTGCCCCTGACAAGAAGACCCTCAGTATGGCAAGTGATACTGTGTAAACCCTGCTCCCCAATTTAAAATTAATTGGATAATAAAGGGCTAGAGCCTGTGGCTGGGCAGGTTTTGAGATATTCTGACTTCCATCCCAGCCATATATCCCTTACTCAGTGTTTCTCCTGGCCACATGTTCATGGTCCATCTCTGCTTGTGGTGGCCTCCTCCTCACTCCCTGTCCTTTTTTCTTTTCCTTTCCCCCTGGTCTCCCCTGAAACCCTTCATTCAATTCTCAAGTCCAACCTTTCTCACTTTACTGCCCAATCACAGACTCCAGCCTTCTATTAACCAACTGACTTTAAATTGTGGAGCAGGGTTTACATAGCATTACTTGGTATACTGAGAATCTCCTCTGAGCGGGGAGGATGGCAACAGCAAGCATGTAGGAGACAAGGAGAAAAAAGACTCTACTAAAACCTACTTTGTTTGAAAATGTCATAATGCTATCTAATACTTTAGTGTTAATTTTAATAAATAAACTGATTTTCTGCCAAGTTGTGTCTAGACGCCTAATCCTATTCCATGGATCTATGTCTCCTTGTGATCTCGTGACTGTCTTGATAACTGTGTCTTTATGGTAAGTTTTAAACTCAGGAAGTGAATGTTTTACAGCTACATTTTTTTCACAGTTCTATAACTTTATTTTTGTTTTGTTTTGGCTGTGCTAAATACTTCATACATCCATGCCAATGTTAGGTCTCATATATTTTTTACAACAACAACAAAAAGGCCACTGGCTACTCATTCATTGGTGAAGATTCCATTGGATCTAGATATGAACCTCAGTTAAAAGAAAATTGCTTACAATAATACAAACTCTTCCAATCCATTAACACAAATTGTCACTGTTTATTTGGATTTTCTACTTTCCTCAGGAACATTTTATAATTTTTAACATTTTTTATTATTAACTTTATTTGAAAATGACATCATCTTCAATTATAAAACATATGTAAAAGTATATAATTACAAGTTATACATTTCTGTTACAAGTTTATTTCTAAATTTGTTCATTGATGCTATTACACATGAAGTTTTCTTCATAATTTTGTGGTATCCTATATAATTTTTTGCCATTTATTCATACTGATAGATTTATAAAGACATTTTTAATATGGGAGCAAAAAACAGACCCTAGACAGCCAAAGCAATCACCTGGTGTAGAGAGAGCCATGCTGGGGTTATCACAATTCTAGATCTCAAATTATATTATAAAGCCATAATAATTTTAAAAAAGGAATAGTATAAAAGACAAGGAAATAAACCCACACAATTACAACCACCTAACTTTTAACAAGTTATCAAAAGCACACACTGGAAAAGAGGCAGCCTTTCTTCTGCTGGGAAAGCTGAATTTCCAAATGCAGAAGAAAACTAGATTCACACCGTTGCCCTTTATAAAACCAGTTCAAAGTGGGTCAATAGTATTAATGTACGCTTGAGACTTTCAGACCGCTAAAGGGAAACACTTTGAAAGTGCAGGCATTGACAAGAGTTTTCTAAACCACATGCAGGAAGCAATCTCAAGAAATAAGAGAAAGGAACATGTGAAATGAAGAAGGTCCTGAACAGCAAGTGAATCAACCACCAAAGAGAAAGACCACAGAGTGCAAAAACCAAAGTTCACAGAGTGGAAAAAAGCATGGCCAGCTACATGCCACTAGGCTCTAATATCTAAAAGAAATGTAAACGATAAACACCAATAAAATCACAACATTCTGTTGTGTTAGGAGAAAAGGGTAGAGAATTACATCGATGGTAGCATACAGGACCTGGTGGGAGAGAGACAAAAACTCCTTCCACAAGGCTGTGATCTAACAGGCAGGGCATGTGCAATAGAAAGTGTTCACCACCCAAGGCCTACAAAGTTACTCAGGTCACTAGGAACAGGTGTCATAAAGCCTCTGCCCTGTCCCCAGCTCTGGCCCACTCCACTCTCAAACTACTTTCCTCTCTTAATAAAGCACCTGTGTTTCTGGACTGTTCATGTGTCTCCGTCCAATTCCTTGTTCTAGGACACAAGAACCTGCAAAATCCGTTTAGTGTCTACAGATCCTGATATCTGTCTATGACACAATCAAATGGATCCAGTAACTGAGCAGACAGTCAACAACAAATAAAAGTGGCCAATAAAAACTTTAGAAAGTGTTCCACATCCTTAACCATGGGGAAAATGCGATTAAAACTGCTTGGAGATTCCACCCCACCCAATCTAAATGACTGTCTACAAAAAAACCAAGTGACAACAAATTCTGGGGAAGAGGAACCCTTATTCAAGGCTCAGGGAGATGTAACCTTAAGCAGCCACTGTGGAATTCAGTGTGGCAGTTCCCAAACTACTAAACACTACCATATGAGACAGGCACAGCACTCCTGAGACCATAACTGAAGGACTATGCTAACCCACTGCAGCAACTCAGTCACTGCTGGACTCTCCATAATGGCCAGGAAGTAGAATTAGCCTAGATGTTCATAGACAGATCCATAGGCAAAGAAAATACAACACATACATAATCGAATTTCGTGCAGCTATATGAAAAATAAATCATGACATTTGCAAGAAAATGGATGGCAATAGAAGTCATTAGCTGATTAAGAAAAACAGGCCAGGCTCAGGAAAACAAACAAATAACGTTTTCTCTTATATGAACAATCTAAAGGGTATGTGTGTGTGGGGGGGTGCATATTGAGAGGTGAGGAAGATATCTTAAAAAGAAGATCCATGTACCTTGAAGAAAAAGAAAGGGTAGAGGGTAAAGATGACTAAGTGGTGGTTTGGAGTGCTTGCTGCTGAGAAACTGCACTCCATTCCTGGCACCAGAGAGCTGCTGACAACCATCTGTAATTCCTGCTTTAGAGTATTTGACTCCCTCTTCGGACCTCCAAACGCACTAGGCATGCATGTAGTGTACGTACATATATGCAGGGGAAACATACACATAAAGTAATTGTTTTAGAAAAGGGGGGAAGGGAAGACTGACGGAAAGATGTACGCCAACGGGAATACTGGAGATAATGAAGGCAGACATTCCAAGAGGGGGAAAATTAGAAGGAAGTGTAATTATTTTATGGTTTGCCTTCATGTATGTAAGTGCACCGCATGCATACAGAGCCCAGAGAAGCCAGAAGAGGGCACTGTATCCCTGGAACTGGGGTTACAGACTGTCCTGAGTTTCCATGTGGGGGCCAGGAACTGAATCTTAGGTCTCCGAAAGAGTGATAAGTACTCTTAACAACCGAACTATCTCTCTAGCTCACTAACTTAAAATTGAAAAAAAAAATAAACATTTAAAAAGAAAACAATAAATATGTAAAAGTGAGATTTTAAAAGTAAAAAAATCAAAGATGGTGAAATAAAAATTAAATATATATATACATACATATATATATGCATATATAGATAGATATAGATATAGATTAGAGATAGAGATAGAGATAGAGATAGAGATAGAGATAGAGATAGAGATAGAGATAGAGATAGAGATAGAGATAGAGATAGAGATATCCCTCACTGTGTTGCTTAAGAATTTTATCTCTGCTGGCGTGAGAACTGCCCACCTGTGTCTCCAGTTCAAACTCCTTTGACCAGGCTGGTAAACAGTGATTCAGTGGAGTTCATACAGCTTCCAGCAGAGCAGAGTTTTTTTCAGATGTCAGCACAGATCCCTAGCTTTCAGCATAAGGCATCTTCTGCAGCTGGAGTTTGTGGTCTGAGTTTTACGCATTCCGGCTCTACCAGGTTCGTTTCTGGTTAGCGCTCCTGAGGAGTGTCCACAAGGTTTGTGGGTTGTGGTCCTGAGATTCTCCATCTCCTGCTCTTAGTAGGAGGGGGAGGGGTGATTTAGAGCTTTCTTTTTTGGCCTGTCAGTTCCTAAGGGCTGCTTTGAAATTTGGAGGCAAAGCTGTACAGAGTTTTCTAGCTTTCCTGGCAGAGCGCGCTGACTGCAGAATTTCTCCCAGGCTCTGCTTCCTCCTTATCCTTGAGAAGTAAGTGGCAGCATAGCACAGGAGGGACTGCGGCAGGGCGAGACTAGCTTCACATACCTTGTGCTCTCTCATCCAAAACTTTGATTTTGCTTCTTTATTTCTGTAAATTCCCCACACACACACACACACACACACCCTCCTTCCCCTTCCCCCTCCCCCACTTAGAGAATTCTTCCTTCCCCGACTGCACTGCATTTCTTCTGTATTTTAGGGTACAGTCTGTTGTTTCGGTTAAAAATCTGATCATCCATTTTCATTCTTATTTTCCCTCTGTTGTTTACTACGATCCGCCCTTGCCACGCACACGTCTCAGCTCTTCTTGAAGTCGGGAGCGAATGTTTTCTTTCAGACTGAAGTGGATAAAGGAGAGCCGTTGGTTCCAGCCCTACCAAATGAGACGGCTCTGATTTTGTTCTTGATGATTTTTTTATGATTAGTAGTGGTTAAAATTGATTACATGAAGCCATAGTGAATAGCTTGGTAGGGGGTGTTCATCATGGTTATTGCTTATGCAGGCAGGGCTCAGACGTGGGCATGATGAGTGTCAGGGTCATTCCCAACATTTTTTTTTTAATCGTTGCTCTTTTTGTTTGCTTGTTTGTTTTTGATCATGTTCTTTTTAAAAAATTTTTTTAGATTTATTTTATGTTGTGTGTGTGAGTGCTTTGCCTGCATACATGTCTGTTCCCCACGCGCATGCCTGGTGCCTAAGGAAGTGCTGCCTCCATGTGGGTGAGGCAGGGTCTTACTATGTAGCCCGGGCCCAAGCCTTGAACTCATGAAGATCTGACTGCCTCTACCTACAGAGTACTTGAATTAAAGGCACCTCTAAGCCTGATGATTCTCCCACCTTTCTCCACCGAAAATATTTAGGACTTATTCATGTCAATGTTGGGTTTTCACAGCAACTCTAGGACATAAAAAGTTGCCTGTTGTAGTTTAATCGACGTTTATCCCTTCTGACAAACTGTCTGCATTTTCAGGAACAAGCACATCCGACAATGTTAAGTAGTAGTCTAGTAGATTGCTCACTAAGAGGACAATGCTTAACCCCTCAAATAGAATACGTATATGGGGAAATAGGCAAGGTGCTAAGACTTGCTGAAATTCTAGCATTGCTAGACATTTTGCTGGGGTTATGTTATATAAATCTCATAAATCCTTGTAGATAGACTATCGTTCCAGCTTGTTAACTAAGGAACTCAGACGCAGAGGATTTAGGCAGTTCACTCACAGCACATAAATACCACCTGTTACCTGGGCTATTCACCAACAGTAACAGGCCAGTGTTCTTAACTCCTGAGCCTGAGAGGCCTGCACTTTTCTAAAGGGAAGCAGAGGAGGAATAGATCTGGGGGAGAGAAGTAGAGGGAGGGCCTGGAAGGAGTAGAGGGAGGGGAACTTGGGTCAGGATGGGTGAGTGGAAAATAAATTTAAAGAAGAAAAAACTCATGAATGAAACAGGGGACTAGAGAGAAATAGTTCCTTAATGCCCACCTGTCTTAGCTAGTTTTTCTGTTGCTGTAATAAAATACCTTGACAAGGGTGACTTAAGGGAGAAAGGGTTTCGTTTGGCTCACAGTCCAGGGAATGACTGTGGTGAAGGTGTCAAGGCAGCAGCTGTTCACATTGCATCCACAGTTGGGAATAGGGAAGCTATGGGATAGCTGCTGTGTTCACATTACTTTCTCCTTTAAATAATAGTTCTTAGCATTTATATGAGGAGTTATATATGCCATGGCATGAATGTAAGAGGTCAGAGAACAACTTGCAAAAGCCATTTCTTTCCTTCCATGAGTTTACCCATTGAGCCATCTTGCTGGCTGCATTTCTCCTTTTTTTTCTGTTGTCTAAGATCTCACACCAGGGGATGGTGCTACCCACTGTGGGGGGATCTTCCCACTTCAATTAACCTAGTATAAAAAAACTCAAAACAGGCCTGTCCAAAGGGCCATCTCAAGGTGAGTCTAGCTTTCATCAAGTTAGGAATTGAGATTGACAATCACACCATATATAAGATTTAGCCCCAGAATCACCTTTTCTGTTAATTTTTCCCCAGACCCTGAGTGCAGTTACTGCTCTTTTACCCATTAGACATACAGTCTACTGTTACCTTATATTGTTGTCTAATATTAGTTACCAGTGACAAATAATTTTTCTCTTTTAGGATCTGGGTACTCTGTGGACACAGATAAACACTGTTCTCTGTACCTTTATTTCTTAAGATCACCCATGAATGGTATCAGGCCCACCATGTTAAATGAACAAATCTTACTCTCCAAGGAGATAAAAGACAGGATATGTCTAGATTATTCTTATTTCTGGGCTTGGCTATTTCCATCTTCTATAATAAGTATGACCTTGTAATCACATGGTTGAAGCTGCACTTTTCAGGTGACCACTGCCCAGATCTCAGCCATGCTGTACTGAGAGCTGGCTTTGCACACTCAGCCTGGAGGTGACTGATTCTGCAGCAGTTGCTGCTTTGTTTCCCTGTGCCTGCTTCCCTGCTGTCCTGTTCCCTGGGCTCTGTCTACAGGATGAAGCATGTCCTGATGTCCTTTCCCTTCACTAGGAGACACATCTGGTGGTGGGTTTAATCTTGGCATTCAAAATTGCCAGCAACATCCAGATTTCAACACGCAGTTTCTCTCCGGGGATGAGAACAATATATATCACAGTCCTTTAGAGCAGTGGTTCTCGACCTTCCTAATGCTGTGAGCCTTTAAAACAGTTCCACATGTTGTGCTGAACCCCAACCATAAAATTATTTTTGTTGCTACTTCCTAACTGTAAGTTTGCTATTGTTATGAATCGTAATGTAAATATTTTTGGAGACAGAGGCCTGCCAAAGGACTCAAGACCCACAGCACATACCCTATCTCTTAACCTTCAAAATTAAATTCCAAAGGGGACATCCACATTCTGGTTTTTTAAATTAAGTTATTTATTTACTTTACATGCTGACTGCAGCGTCCCCTCCCTCTTCTCATCCCAGTCCCTCCCTTTCTCCTCTTTCCATCCTCCTTCCCCTTCTCTTCAGAAAAGAGGAAGTATCCCATAGATATCAAGTGCCTTTGACTTATCAAGTTGCAGTAAGATGAGACACATCTTATTCTACTGAGAATAGACAAGGCAGCCCAGTTTGGGGAAAAGGAATCCAAAGGCAGGCAATGTTGTTGGAGACAGCCCCTGCTCCAGCTTTAGGAGTCCCACATAAACACCCAGCTGTAGAACTATTATATAAGTACAGATGGCCTAGGTCTGTCCCATGCATGCTGTCTGATTGCATGTCAGTCTCTATGAGCCCCTATGGGCCCAGGTTAGTTGACTCTGTAGGTTTTCTTGTGGTATCCTTGACCCCTCTGGCTCCTTCAGTCATTCCCCCCCCCCCCGACACACACCCCTTCACAGGATTCCTCAAACTCCACCTAATGCTTGGCTGGGTCTCTGCATCTGTTTCCATCAGGTGCTGGGGAGAAGCCTCTCTAACAGTTATGTTAGGCTCCTGTATGCAAGTATAGCCGAATATCACCAATGGTGTGATGGGTAGGGTCCCTCTCATGGCACAGGACTCAGGGTGGGCCAGTCATTGGTTGGCCATTCCCTCAAATTTTGTTCCATCTTTGACCCCTGATATTTTTTTTCTGATTTTATTTTATTTATTTTATTTTTTATTTTGTTATTAGATATTTTATTTACACTTCAGATGTCATCCCCTTTCCCCATTCCCCCCCCCTTAGAAGACCCCTACCCCATGCCCCCTTTTCCTTTTTGCACATATACATTTTTTTTAAATGTTAATCATAGGCTTTATAAGTTTGGTATTGCTCAATCAGAGGTGTAACCCACTACCCAACCTAGATATATCAACTATCTTTGACTGGTGGAGATACATGAACATCTGCCTCCCTGTCTCCCCCCTCTTTCTCTCTTTCATCACCTAGCTTCTCCTCTCCTTCTTCTCCTCCTCTTCTTACTCCTTCTCCTCCTCTCAGTACTCCTCCCACCTTAGCTCCTCCTACATATCACCCTTCCTGTTAAAATGAAACTTTTCTCTCAAAATACAATTAGAGCATAATTATGCCAATTTGTACCCGTGAGGTGCAAGATAGTCCTCATACCCAGTCCATCATTTTGTTGACTAACCAGAACCTCTGTCATCTATCCTAACTAAAACACTTAGTTCTGAACCTGGCTTTTTCCTTGGCTTTAGGATGAATGTCAGCTGACGACCATCCACTCAAATCTTTTCTCTCAAGGTAAATAGCCAGAATTGGCTATGAGGCTATAAGTTTTCAACCCCATCAGAAATCCAGAATGACTGAGTTGACTATAATTGTGGGAAGCACAAAGCATAGCTTCTAAAACTTAGCCAATTTATAGAGACCTCTGAACACCTGGACACTCCCTCTACTACAAAAGGTTGGAGCATCTGTTCTTCTGCCTTCTGGCCCAGGATCATCTGACAGACCTTAGTGCTGCAGAATTATTAAGGGCTGATTACTCTGTCTAGGCAGATATAATCAGTCGACTATTCTGCGAGTGTGTCCTTTTCTGGACAGTAATTTGTCTGTAGAAGGACAGAGGCACTTCTTGTCTAGTGGCTGTCTCACCACAACTGAAGTAACTCCAAAGATGCTCAATTTCTTCTTAGAATTCAATATATGAAGCTGTCAGGAGCAGACAGGTCTCTAATCAAAATGAACATTAATACAGAAATGTTTGTCATGTCAATTCTGTGGATTTCTGATGTTTTGAAAACCAACTATCCATGTAAGGTAATCTGGACTGTTGCCTGTTAACTCCACTCAGCTATTTCTAAATAAAACATAGAAAACACCCTAACAATAAACTCCAAGCCATGAATTTGCTGTAGTCCCTTAACTCACAGGCTGACCATCTCAAATCAGTTAAAAAAAAGTTAAAGAAGGACTGGGTCTAAGCCTTGTATACCTAAGTGTGTTATACTGGTACAATGCCTATGAGAGTAACAATATTCATCTCACTCTTATATCAATAAGGAGCTCGTACCAATGAAAACCTTAAAATTTGTAATCAAAGTAAATTGGTGCCATTTAAGAATTTATATCTTCATTTTGATAGTAATTATACAGATTTCTACTAATAGGTTATGGCTATGCAATAAACCCTAGCTAATCCTCTCTATTCCCACAAAACGACTACTTTTCCCTAGAAAGACAGCCCAACATGTACCACCTTAGTCCCCAAGCCCAGGGAATAGGGGCGCTGACTCATCATTAGCTTCTTCAAGCTGAATATGGGCGTTGAGATATTAGAAGAGGAGTGGGGGGAAGAGCAAATTGATAAGCCTCTGATGCTGTGTCTTCACTGCATCCAGATGGAATTCCTGGACCTCAGAGGTTTGAGCAGGTCTGCCCAGCTTGCTTGTTGAGTAGATACACCAAGGCTGATCATTCTGCAATATACAATTCTCAAAACAAATTTTAGTATCAAGGTAGTTTTTTTTTTTTTTTTAAAGAGGGCTGACATTTTATTAAGGATGTTGGTTCTAACCGCTTTTCTTTTTTTCCCCTCTTTTATTGGGTATTATATTTACATTTCAAATTTTATTTTATCCCCTTACCGCATTCCCCCTACCTCCCAGGAACCACTTATCCCATCCCCCCTCCTCCTGATTCTATGAGGGTGTTTACCCACCTACCCCCCAATCCCCCTACCCACCCTCAGATTACCCCCTACACACACACACTCAGTGCTCAGCCTTTAAGGTACCATTTGAAAGACCCATGTCTCAGGTCTTTCACTCTGAGAGACCCCCGTCACCAAAGACACCGAGACCAGGTATTCGGATGCAACAGCAAGAGGCTTTATTTTTCCAAACGGGTACCCGGGCGTCAGCATCTCCGTGGAGGACTGCCATGCGGTGGTCTAGGGATTGGGGTTTTTATAGAGGTTCAGAGCAGGAAGCGAGGTTTACAGAAGCGAGAAGCATGGTTACAGGGCTCTAATTGGACAATTCAAATAAGGCCAGGTTCAACCTAGGGTCAACACCCTGTTCCAGGAACGAGGTGCTGGGGCAGTCTCTATTGTTCTTTGGATCACCTGGTTTTTTTCTGGGTACTTTCCATCCCCCGCCTGGGGCCAGGTGCACTGCTTTGGCACTATCTTTGACCTGCTCAGGGGCCCAGTATTTTTCCAGCCCTGCAAAACAACTCTGCTGAGCAAAATAACTCTGCTGAACAAAATAACTCTGCTGAACAAAACAACTCTGCTAAGCTGGGGTCTTTCACATTGACCTCATCTCCCACCTATGCCCAACAAGGCCATCCTCCCCTACATGTACAGCTGGAGTCATGTGGCTCTCCATATGTGCTCCTAGGCTGGTGGTTGAGACCCTGGGGAGCTCTGGCTGGTTGGTATTGTTGCTCTCCTCATGAGGCCACCAACCCTTTAGGCTCCTTCAGTTTACTCTCTAACTTCACCATTGGGAACCTTTGATCAGATTAATGGTTAGCTGTGAGTATCTGCCTCTGGGTATGTCAGACTCTGGGGGACCTCTAAGGAGACAGTCTTATCAGGCTGCTGTCAGCTTTCCCTTCCTGACATCCATATCAGCATCTATTTTTGGTGACTGCACATGGAATGGATACCCAGGTGGAATGGTCTCCATATAACCTCTCCTTCAGATTCTGTCCCACACTTTGTCTCCATATTTGCTCCCTTGAGTATTTAGTTACTCCTTCTAAGAAAGACCTAGGCATCCTCACTTGTTCTTTCTTCTTCATGAGCTTCATGTCATCTGGTAGTTGAATCTTTGTTGTTTCAAACTTTTGGGCTAATCTCCACTTATCAGTGAGTAAATACCATGTGCGTTCTTTTGTGATTGGGTTACCTCACTCAGGATGATATTTTCTAGTTCCATCCATTTACCTAAGAATTTCTCAAATTCATTATTTTTAATAGCTGTGTAATATTCCATTGTGTAAATGTACCACATTTTTTGTATCCATTCCTCTGTTGAAGGGCATCTGGGATCTTTCCAGCTTTTGGCTATTATAAATAAGGCTGCTATGAACATAGTGGAGCATATGTCTTTGTTATGTGTTGAGGCATTTTCTGAGTATATGCCCAGGAGTGGTATAGCTGGGTCCTCAGGTAGTGCTATGTCCAATTTTCTGAGGAACCGCCAGACTGACTTCCAGAGTGGTTGTACCAGTTTGCAACCCCACCAACAATGAAGGAGTGTTCCTCTTTCTCCGCATCCTCACCAGCATTTACTATCACCTGAATTTTTGATCTTAGCTATTCTGACTGGTGTCAGGTGGTATCTCAGTGTTGTTTTGATTTGCATTTCCCTGATGACTAAGGATGTTGAACATTTCTTAAGGTGCTTCTCGGCCATTCATGTTTCCTCAGTTGAGAATTCTTTGTTTAGCTCTGTACCCCATTTTTAATGGGGTTATTTTGTTGTTTGGTGTCTAATTTCTTGAGTTCTTTGTATATATTCAATATTAGCCCTCTATCGGATATAGGATTGGTAATGATCTTTTCCAATCTGTTGGTTGCAGTTTTGTCTTGTTGACAGTGTCCTTTGCTTTACAGAAGCTTTGCAATTTGATGAGGTCCCATTTGTCGATTCTTGATCTTAGAGCATAAGCCATTGGTGTTCTGTTCAGAAACTTTCCCCCTGTGCCTAGGTATTCGAGGGTCTTCCCCAACTTCTCTTCTATTAGTTTCAGTGTGTCTGGCTTTATGTGAAGGTCCTTTATCCACTTGGAGTTGAGCTTTGTACAAGGGGATAAGAATGGATTAATTTGAATCCTTCTACATGTTGAGCTCCAGTTGAGCCAGCACCATTTGTTTAAAATACTGTCCTTTTTCCACTGGATGGTTTTAGCTCCCTTGTCAAAGATCAAGTGACCATAGGTGTGCGGGTTCATTTCTGGGTCATCAATTCTATTCCATTGATCTTCCTGTCTGTCTCTGTACCAATACCATGCAGTTTTTATCACTGCTGCTCTGTAGTACAGTTTGAGGTCAGGGATGGTGATGCCCCCAGAAGTTCTTTTATTGTTGAGAATAGTTCTCGCTACCCTAGGTTTTTTGTTATTCCAAATGAATTGGTAGATTGCTCTTTCTATCTCTATGAAGAATTGATTTGGAATTTTGATGGGTATTGCAATGAATCTGTAGATTGCTTTTGGCAGGATGGCCATTTTTACTAAGTTAACCCTGCCAATCCAGGAGCATGGGAGATCTTTCCATCTTCTGAGATCTTCTTCCATTTCTTTCTTCAGAGACTTGAAGTTCTTGTCATACAGATCTTTCACTTGCTTTGTTAGATTCACTCCAAGATATTTTATTTTATTGTGACTATTGTGAAGGGTGTCGTCATTTCCCTAATTTCTTTCTCAGCCTGTTTATCCTTTGATAATGGAAGGCTACTGATTTGTTTGAGTTGATTTTACATCCAGCCATGTTGCTAAAGTTGTTTATAAGGTTTAGGAGTTCTCTGGTGGAAGTTTTAGGGTCACTTAAGTATACTATCATATCATCTGCAAATAGTGAAATTTTGACTTCTTCCTTTCCTATCTGTATCCCTTTGACTTCCTTTTGTTGTCTAATTGCTCTAGCTAAGACTTCCAGTACTGTATTGAATAGGTAAGGTGAGAGTGGGCAGCTTTGTCTAGTCCCTGATCTTAGTGGGATTGCTTCAAGTTTCTCTCCATTTAGCTTGATGTTGGCTACTGGCTTGCTATATATTGCTTTTACTATGTTTAGGTATGGGCCTTGAATTCCTGATCTTTCCAAGACTTTTAACATAAAGGGATGTTGAATCTTGTCAAATGCTTTCTCAGCGTCTAGTGAGATGACCATGTGGTTTTTTTCTTTGAGTTTATTTGTGTAGTGGATTACATTGATGGATTTCCAAATATTGAACCATCCCTGCATTCCTGGGATAAAGCCTACTTGATCTTGATGGATAATTGTTTTGATGTGTTGTTGGATTCAGTTTGCGCGAATTTTATTGAGTATTTTTGCATCAATATTCACAAGAGAGATTGGTCTGTAGTTCTCTTTCTTTGTTGGGTCTTTCTGTGGTTTAGGTATGAGTGTAATGGTAGCTTCATAGAATGAATTGGGTAGTGTTCCTTCTGTTTCTATTCCATGGAAGAGCTTGAAGAGGATTCATATTAGGTCTTCCTTGAAGGTCTGAAAGAATTCTGCACTGAAACCATCTGGCCCCGGACATTTTTTGGTGGGAAGATTTTTAATGACTGTTTCTATTTCTTTAGGAGTTATGTGACTGTTTAGATGGTTTATCTGCTCCTCCTTTAACTTTGATACCTGGTATCTATCTAGAAAATTGTCCATTTCATCCAGATTTTCCAATTTTGTTGAGTATAGGCCTTTGTAGTAGGATCTGTTGATTTTTTTTAATTTCCTCTGTTTCTGTTGTTATGTCTCCCTTTTCAGTTCTGATTTTATTAATTTGAATACTGTCTCTGAGCCCTTTGGTTAGTCTGGCTAAGGGTTTGTCTATCTTGTTGATTTTCTCAAAGAACCAGCTCCTGGTTTTGTTGATATTTTGTATAGTTCTTTTTGTTTCAGCTTGGTTGATTTCAGCCCTGAGTTTGATTATTTCCTGCCGTCTACTCCTCTTGGGTATATTAGCTTCTTTTTGTTCTAACGCTTTCAGGTTTGCTGTCAAGTTGTTAATGTATGCTCTTTCCAATTTCTTTTTGTGGGTACTTAGAGCTATGATTTTTCCTCTTAGTACTGCTTTCAGTGAGTCCCACAAGTTTTGATATGATGTGTCCTCATTTTCATTTAAATCTAAAAAGTCTTTAATTTCTTTCTTTATTTCTTCCTTGACCAAGTTATCATTGAGTAGAGCATTGTTCAGTTTCCAAGTGTATGTGGGCTTTCTGTTGTTTTTGTCCATGTCAAAGACGAATCTTAGTCCATGGTGGTCTGATAAGGTACTAGGGATTATTTCAATCTTTTTGTATCTGTTGAGGCCTGTTTTGTGACCAATTATATGGTCTATTTTGGAGAAGGTACCATGAAGTGCTGAGAAGAAGGTATATTCTTTTGTTTTAGGATGAAATGTTCTATAGATGTCAGTGAAGTCCAATTGGTTCATAACTTCTGTTAGTTTCATTGTGTCTCAGTTTAGTTTCTGTTTCCATGATCTGTCCATAGCTGAGAGTGGGGTGTTGAAATCGCCCACTATTATTGTGTAGGGTGCAATGTATGCTTTAAGCTTTAGTAAAGTTTCTTTTATGTTTGTGGGTGCCCTTGCAATTGGGGCATAGATGTTGAGAATTTCAAGTTCCTCTTGGTACATTTTTCCTTTGATGAATATGAAGTGTCCTTCTTTATCTTTTTTGATTACTTCTGGTTGAAAAATGATTTTATTTGATATTAGAATTGCTACTCCAGCTTGTTTCTTGGGACCATTTGCTTGGAAGATTGTTTTCCAAAGTAGTGTCTGTCTTTTTCACAAAGGTGCGTTTCCTGAATGCAGCAAAATGTTGGGTCCTGCTTACGTATCCAATCTGATAATCTATGTCTTTTTATTGGAGAATTGAGTCCATTGATATTAAGAGATATTAAGGAAAAATGAATGTTGTTTCCTATCATTTTTGTTATTGGCAGTGGAGTTATGTTTGTATGGCTACCTTCTTTTAGGGTTGTTGGAAGATTACTTTCTTGCTTTTTCTAGGTTGTAGTTTCCCTCCTTGTGTTAGAGTTTTCCACCAATTATTCTTTGAAGTGCTGGATTTGTGGTAAGATACTGTGTAAATTTTGATTTGTCATGGAATATTTTGGTTTCTCCATCAATAATGATTGACAGTTTTGCTGGGTATAGTAGTCTGGGCTGGCATTTGTGTTCTCTTAGGGTCTGTATGATATCAGTCCAGGATCTTCTGGCTTTTATGGTCTCTGGTGAGAAGTCTGGTGTCATTCTTATAGGTCTGCCTTTATATGTTACTTTGCCTTTTTCCCTTACTGCTTTTAGTATTTTTTCTTTGTTTTGTACATTTGATGTTTTGACTATTATATGGCGGGAAGTATTTCTTTTCTGGTCTAAACTATTTGGAGTTCTGTAGGCTTCTTGTATATTTATGGACATCTCTTTCTTTAGGTTAGGGAAGTTTTCCTCTATAATTTTGTTGAGGATATTTACTGGTCCTTTTAGTTGGGAGTCTTCCCCCTCATCTATACCTATTATCCTTAGGTTTGGCCTTCTCATTGTGTCTTGGATTTCTTGTATATTTTGGGTTAGTAGCTTTTTGTACTTTGCATTTTCTTTGACAGTTGTGTCAATGTTTTCCATGGTATCTTCTGCACATGAGATTCTCTCTTCTATCTCTTGTATTCTGTTGGTGATACTTGTGTCTATGACTCCTGATCTTTTTTTTAGATTTTCTACCTCCAGGGTAGTCTCACTTTGTGATTTCTTTATTGTTTCTACTTCCATTTTTAGATCCTGCATGGTTTTGTTTAATTCCTTCTCCCATTTGGTTGTGTTTTCTTGCAATTCCTTAAGGGATTTTTGTGTTTCCTCTTTAAGGGTTTCTATCTGTCTACCAGTGTTCTCCTTAAGTTCCTTGAGAGTGTTATTTATGTCTTTCTTAAAGTCTTCTATCATCGTCATGAGAAGTGATTTTAATTCTGAATCCTGCTTTTCTGGTGTGATGGGGTATTCAGGGCTTGCTATGATGGGGGAACTGGGTTCTGATGATGTCATGTAACTTTGGTTTCTGTTGCTTGCATTCCTGCACTTGCCTTTTGCCATCTGGTTAACTCTAGTGCTGCCTGTACTTGCTGTCTCTGACTGAAGCCTGCCTTTCCAGTTATCTTGCTTGTGTCTGATCTCCTCAGGGTCCAGATGTGTTGAGGCCCTCACTCTGCCTCAACATTTTTGGGGCTAAGTGCTCTGGTCAAGAGAGAGAGTGGGGCTGGTGGGGCAAGCAAAGAGAACAATGGAGACAAGACAGGGTGTGTGGTCAGGTCTTAATTCTCGTCCCATCTCTTCTGTCTCTCTCCCGTCTCTCTTTATTGAAAGGAAATCTGGGGTGTTTATAAACACAAGCAGGAGAACACAGGTGAAAACACTTTACCATGTGCACTATACAGCTGAGGTCACTAAACAGCAAAACAAGCTATGTGGGATAAACAATATATTTATCAGAGTGTGCTTCAGCTGTTATAGGCTTTTGAAAACCAAGTCTTTCATCAGGGTATATGGTTCCAGATGGCTGCAAAGTTGATCTAGCCGCTTTCTACTACAGTCAGCTCCCAACACAGATGTCTCTGATCTTCTCCAGCTGCACTGAGTACAGTGGTACCTCTAGGATGCCTCAGGATATGGTGCCTCCAAGCTGTTCTGGGTGTCTGCTGTTCTGGGTGCAGTGTCTCCTCTAGGATATCTCAGGATATGTTGTCTGACTCTCTGAGTTCAGTTGTTCCTCTGTGACTCTGGGTTGAGTGGACCTTCCAGAATGTCTTGGGCGGAATCCAGGGTCCACACAACACCAGACCAGGCAGAGGTCTGGTCCAGGCCTCAGATCTGGGAGTGATGTCTTGCTTCTTATGTTCTTTATAAATTTTGGACTTCAGTCTCTGTCAGATGTGGAGTTGATAAAAATCTTTTCCAATTCTGTACACTGCTGTTTTGTCCTTTTGACTGCGTCCTTTGTCTTACAGAAGCTTCTTAGTTTCATGAGTTCCTTTTTATCAATTGTTGGTCTTAGTGCCTAAGATGTTGGCTTTCTGTTCAGGAAGTTGTCTCCTATGTCAATGATTTCAAGGCTATTCCTCATTCCTCTTCTATCAGATTTGCTGTTTCAGGTTTTATGTTGAGGTCTTTGATTCACTTGAACTTGGGTTTTGTGCAAGGTAATAATATGGATGTATTTGCATTCTTCTACATGCAACACATCCAGTTAGGCCAGCAACACTTGTTGAAGATGCTTTCTTTATTTCATTGTGTAAGGTTTTTGGTTTGTTTTTTTTTTTTTTTTTTTTGTCAAAAATTAGATGTCTATAAGTGTGTGGACTTATTTGCTTCTGGTTCTTCACTAAGTATAAATCAATCTGGTTTTTTGTTTGTTTGTTTGTTTGTTTGTTTGTTATGCCAGTACTGTGCAGTTTGCAATTCCATAAGTCAGTGGCAAAACAAGACTCTACACTCTCTCCATATCTATTCAATATAGTACTTAAAGTTTTAGCTAAAATAATGTGACAACTAAAGGATCAAGAGGTTAAAAATTGGAAAGGAAGAAATCAAAGTGTCAGTATTCACAGATGATATGATAGCATATATAAGTGATCACAAAAATTCTATGAAGGAATTCCTAAAGCTGATAAATACCTTTAGCAAAATGGATGGATATAAAATTAACTTAAAAACATATCAATAGCACTCCTATATAAAAATGAGAAATAGGCTGAAAAGGAAAACGGAATTAGGGAAACAACACCCTTCACAGTAGCCAAAAATAATATCAAATATCTTAGTGTAACTCTCACCATGCAAGTGAAAGACCTATATGATAAGAACTTTAAAGTTTTGAAAAAAGGAATTGAAGAAGATACCAGATGATGGAAAGATCCCCTATGCTTGTGAATCTGTAGAATTGACAGAGTAAAAATGGTTATCCTACCAAAAGCGATCTACAAATTCAATGCAATTCCTATGAAATTTCCAACACAATTCTTTAAAGACCTTGAAAGAACAATACTCAACTTCCTATGGAAAAACAAACAAATAAAAACCCAGGATCCCTAAAATGATATTGTGCAATAAAAAAACTTCTGGAGGTGTCACTATCCCTGATTTCAAGCTGTACTACAGAGCAATAGTAATAAAAAACCTCATGGTACTAGCATCCTGATTGTTAAAGATAAGGAAGCCCTAAGGTCAGAGGGGATGATGAGATGCAGTGGATAGGCATACAGATCATCAAGCGCTATCAATCAGGACTGCCCAATCTCACTGGGGACCCTACCCAGGCTGAAATCCAGCTCTTCCTCTGCACTACTGACATATTGGGCCATATCATTTTGTTCAGCAGCTTGTGCACTGGCATCCCTGGCCTCTACCCAGCAGATGTCTATAGCACCTCCCCATTTTGAGAGTTGAAATTATCTCTAGAAATTACCAATAGCCCTGGGGACATAATCATCTCTGGGCTGCTTGCCCATTCCAGGCTCAGATCTTCCTTGAAAGCTATTGCAATGAATTCTGGTTAGTGTAAGATGGAATGGAAGAAATGCATCATACAGTGCTGGAGGATTCATAAATGTCTATAGAAATTCTGTGAAATAATATTTTGGTGGGGCAAAGGACAGGCTGCCTCAATTGCTCTACAAGAAAATGGCATTCTTTCTTCCAATAAATGTTTAGCTTAACAGATATTGTTTTGGGGGCCTAGGACCAGCCTGTGTATGCTCTTTGGCTGGTGGTTTAGTCTCTGGGAACTTCCAAGGGTCCAGGTTAATTGACACTGTTGGTCTTCCTATGGGGTTGCCATCCCTTTCAGTTACTTCAAACCTTTCCCTAACTCTTCTATAGGGGTCCCTGACCATAGTCCAATGGTTTGCTGTTACTGTCTGCATCTGTCTCAGTCATCTGCGAGTAGAGCCTCTCAGAGGACAGCCATTCTAGGCTCCTGTCTGCAAGCACAAATAGTATCATCAGTAATAGTGTCAGAGTTTGGTGCCCACCCATGGGATGAATCCCAAGTTAGGCTGGTCACTGATTGGTCATTCTGTTCCATTTTTGTCCCTGCATTTCTTTTAGACAGAAACAATTTTGGGTTGAAAAATTTGATCCTGGGTTGTGTGCCCATCCCTGCACTATATGTGTGTGGGGGTGAGCTGTCTAACTACAGGAGATGGTGTCTTCAGGTTCCATCTCCCCACTGTTGGGCATCTTGATTAAGGTCACCCACATTGAGTCCTGGGAGCCTCTCCATCCCAGAACTCTTGGGCCTTCTAGAGGTTCCCTCACCCCCATTCTGGGCAGTTGCACATTTAGATTCATTTCCTTGGCTCTCTGGAGCTTCTCTCCTGTCTTGCCCCATACTTGATCTTTTCTCCCTTTTCCCTTCCTCATCCCCTGTCCCATCCAATTCCTTTCCTTCCTATGCCTCCCATGATTATTTTGTTCTCCCTTCTAAGTGAGATTGAAACATCCTCACTTGGGCCTCCTTCTTGTTTAACTTCTTTGCATCTGTGAGGTCTATCATGAGTATTCTGCACTTTTGGTTAATATTCACTTATCAGGGAGTGCACACTATGCATGTCCTCAGTGGAGAGGATGTGCCTAACCCTGTAGAGACTTGACGCCTCAGGGATCAGGGATGCTTGGAGAGAAACCCTCTCAGAGGCAAAGGGGTGGGGGAAGAACTCTTCAAGGTGGGACCATGAGGGGTGGGAACATTTGGGATGTAAGTAAATAAGATAATTAAGCATAATAAAAAAAATGTGGATGAAGTAAAAAAATAAATTAAAACAAATTCAATACTTACACCAAAGCAGACTGGCAAGCAGAAAATCAAGACAACCAAATCAATTAATAAATAAGGTCATTAATATGCATTCTGATGCTTAAATAAGTAATCATGCATTGAACATCTGAATGGGTAAATCTGTCAAGAATTGTACCTTAAATGTAAAAATACTTATTACTTGAAAAGAAATCAATGGGAAATAGATGGCCTTTCCATATTAAAAAAGAAAAATAAAACCACGAACAGATATTAGTTTGAGTGCCTAGTGTATGGATATATTTGGGATACATCAGCAAACCAAAATACAAAAGAATAGACAATACAGATACAGACTGGAGAGATGGATCAGCAATTAGGAACACTTACTGCTCTTGAAAAGGTCCCGGGTTGAAATCCTGGCACCTGCAGTGGGTACCTTACAACTGCCAACCACCTGCAACTCCATTTCCAGGAGATCCAACACCCTCTTCTGGCTATTGCACATACAGATCACACTCAGGAACATACATATGCACTAAATAAATAAACATTTTAAAACTGCAAACATGAATGCAATAAACAAAATAATAATAATATTAATATTATATAATATAATAATAATATTAATAATAATAAATGCTAAAATATGGCAAATCCACTCTTAAAAAGCAGAGGAGGAAGAAGGATTAGCCTCCCGAATGAACCACAAGGCCTGCCTATAGTATACAATTTGAACTTGTCTCAAAAAAAAAAAAGAAAAAGAAAAAGAAAAAAGTAGAAAAAGATAAAAGATTTGAGTGATGGAAAAAAGGTTTGTAAGTTTTCATTAAATTTGGCTGAGACATCACTCCTGGCCATGTACAACTGCAACCCACTGCCAGCCACTAAAGGCAGAGGGCATCATGACTAGAGGAATGATTCTCCATCCCATATTTCTTTGCATCACTGGACCAGCTGCACAGCCTTGGGTGGTAACAAATGGCTTAAGCCTGGATCTCATGACTGTATCCCAGTGTCCAGAACATGAGACAAGAGTCAGGATGTGTTAGCGTTTATAGGAGGAAGTGGGCTCCCTTTCCCGTATAGGATGCCAAGTGGAAAATAAACAACTGATGGAATGTAAGTCTACAGCTAGGAGAGCAGGCAGGGCTGGGGAGAGGAAGGAGTAATGACAGCAGTGCCCATTAGCAGAGGGTTTATGAAATGAGACAGATGAAGGATTCCACTTTCAGACCTGCTCAGCTGAACCTATTATACATCTTCTTGAAACTTCCCTTTTTTTAAAAAAAAAAAAAAAGGAGCCAACAAACTGTAAATGATTTTATACAAACTATATTCTATATTTCCACCTCGATGAGCCCACGTTAAAGTCGGATGAAAAAAACTCAAGTCACTTAAATTGCTGTTTTCCTAACTGATGCTGAGCAGAACATTCACAGTGATAGAATCAGCGACTGGGGCCCGGGAGTCAGCATATCAAATGTACCATCTTTCTCCTGTACTGTATTAAAGAGCTCTTTCAGATGTTGGTTAGAATATGGGGCCTTGGTGCATCCTCTGACTGCGATGATGCAGTTCAGTTATGAAAGATTAAAAAAAAAAAAATAGGTTCAGCCAACACAGAAATAAACATTTGTGATCCTTTCATTTAGTTCATCTGCTTAAGCTCCAACTTTCATTTATCATTTTCAAGATTTCCAGATGGGTTGGTGGAACCGCTGCTAATACAGTGCAGCCGTCATGGCCAAGTGCTAACGAGATTAGCACACACATTAACTATTCTAGTGCCCTTTTAGCAGAGCCTGTGCACAACTGGCCAGCCTTCTACGGAAATCATGAAGGATGGATTTGGAACCAGGCATTGGAATTACCTTCATCTTACAGGAGTAAAGATGGAAGTCAGAGAATAGTTAGGACTACACTCCTGAATCCCTGTCTAGTGCACGGGAACAAAGGGACCTTCGTCTGCTCTATCCCATGGAGGCAATGCTGGCTACAGATATCAACCCCATACATCATTCCCTTACAATTTTAAAAAGTCCAACAGAAACAGATGAAATAAGCATGGAGAAAAGCTTTCAGAAGCTTATGGTATGGACTGGCCTTTTCTGAGTGGTTGAATCTCTATGACTCAACATTTCAAGAATATGTAATATACACAATGTAATCACAGGACCACCTTCATCCATGGCCATCCCCAGACCTTAGAGCATTAGCCCAGGGAAGGTTTGGTTTGAAAAATGCTGGGTCCAGGTTCACCCAGACTGACATTGCTACTGTCAGAAAACAGTCGAGAAGAGATTTACTATCCCTTTCAGTAGGCAGAAAAAAAAATCTTTAGAGGTCATAAAATCTCTCCCTTGTCCCAATTATTGCAGGATGCTGACCATCAGAAGTTTATGACCAAAGACCTTCACTCCAGTGGAGGAAACCATTTAACAGGGGCATATTTGTTCTCCGTGGTCATCCTCCTGGAGCTTAAGCAGAAGGGTAGAGATCTCTGCCCTAGGCATCCCCTAGACACCTCAAGACAGGCAGTTCTTGGTCATGTAGTTTTCCGTATTATCTTGCTTGTTCCACTCTTGTGGCTATACCATTTTCTTCTTGGGCACTTGGTGTCCCAGTGGGTTGAGTGCTGTGTCTCTGCTTTTCTCTGCCTTCAGGAATGATCAGAACCACCCTTTGCACATGGGAATTGGTGAGTTTGAAGACCTGTCCTCCAGCTGGGTGAATACTTGAAAGATCAAATGATACTTGATACTATCCTTGTCAGAAGTAATCTTAAATTTAGGAATCTGAAGACGACAGGAGAGATGACTCAGCAGTTAATAACACTGGCTGCTCTTCCAGGGGATTTGGGTTTGAGTCCCAGAATCCATAATAACTCCTGTCTCTATATCCAGTACCAGGTAGATCTGACATCCTCTTTGGAGCTCTGTGGGCACTGAGTGTACATAGTACACAGACATACACACAGGCAAAATTCTCATAAACGTTAAAAATGATAATAAAATTAAATTTTTAAAATGAAAAAAAGTGAGGAAACTGGTCAAACTCCTGAAGGTAGTTTGTGTATTTGAGGCTGAAAATAACATATTTATTTCCCACTACAGCAAGTGGTCAAGTGCATCCAAGCACTGGGAAGATGGCCTTACGGCCTGACCATCTGTTATTCAGCTTGTGAGCACTGTCAGCAATAGTAGCACTGAGGATTGCAAGACCTGTTCAATAATAGCAAATAACCAAGTTTGCAACACAGCCCACTTAGAGATTAGCACAGCCCCCTGAGAATAATTAATAGCCAAAATGTCGCATGTATAACTGCCCAGAAAACCATTCAGACATCTTGTCAAGCCAATGAACTCTGTCTAAGCAAGAGATCAATGAATTGGACAGGCTTCTATATTGGTTTTTTTTTCTCTTGGTTTTGTTTTTCTACACAGACTAGCTCTGAAGCCTCCCTAGTGGTATTTTCCACATTTCACAGTTGTAGTGCTTTTACTTCAACTAAGGAGAGAAACCTCTCACATTGACCTGAGAAGTTCATAGTCTCCCTTTAATTTCCCATCTTTCTTATTACAAAATCAATATTTATTAGTACCAGCTGAACACTAACATTTGAAGCTGTAAAAACCCAGATAGGTAAGATTTCGGTTCCTGATCACTCATAGCATGCACGGACACACGTGTGTGTGCGCATATGCACACGTGCGCGCAGGCACACACACACACACACACACAGAAGGCTAGAGCTCAACAGCAGCATTATTTATATTGGGGGCTAAATAACTGTAGTTGTTTGAATAAGTTTGGCTCCCATAGACTCGTGTGTTTGAATATGTTTGGCACAGGGAATGGCACTATGAGATGTGGCCTTGGAGTGGGTGTGGCCTTGGAGTGGGTGTGGCCTTGGAGTAGATGTGTCACTGAGGGGGTGGGTTTTGAGATTCTCCTCCTAGCTGCCTGGAAAACAGTCTTCTCTTGTTTGCCTTCAGAACAAGATGTAGAACTCTCAGCTCCTCCAGCACTATCCCTGCCTGGATGCTGCCATGCTTCTCACCAAGATGATAATGGACTGAACCTCAGAACCAGTAAGCCATCTCCAATTAAATGTTGTCCTTTATAAGAGTTGCCTTGGTCATGGCGCCTCTTGACAGTAATAGAAATCTTAATTCAGACAGTAATTATTAGTTTTAAGAACTATATGGTATTTCTTAGAAACCCAGGTCTTTACCCACTAGGCAGCACTACTAGGCCCCCTCCAAAGTTGTAGCAACCAAAAATGTATGGAGATATTGCCAAACATCCCTGATGGATCATAGGTCCTCTTGATTGAGCCCCATTGGCTTAGCTGATGAAGGCTTCCATAGTACCCCTTCTTTTTAAAGAGAATCTTTGCAAATATCTTGCCAGAACACTAAGAACTTCTCAACCTAGACAACAGCTATCTATCTATACATAGTTACATAGTTGCCATAGGAGATCGCTGAGCTGGTTTCAAAGTGCCCTTGCTTAATTCAATTGTGATTGAACTACTTAGAAAACAGCTTGGCCCAGTGAGGAAGTTTTCTGGTTTTGGTGAAAGATGGATAAAGAGTGATGGTACCCTTTTTCAGGGTATCTTCCTTCAGGGTGAGGGACACAAGAAGAAACACTTGTTTTGATGCCATTCTGCTAAAATCTTCACCTGTATGCATAAGTTCATTGCGCAGCCACCTCACTGTGCACGGCTACCAACTTGTGTAAGTTCAGTGAGACTGAACTACTCTTATGCATCAAGTTGAATTAAGTGAGCTTACTACAGATAGACATGTAAAGGACAATGGAAATCTAGAATTCACGTGAGCTAGCCCTGCAAGCAGACCCAGGTTGTTTTGGTCGGGTTCCTTTTATCACAAGATACTGCATTCTCAGCAGTTTCTAGTTATTCTTTTTTTAACTGGGGGAGGGGTGTTATAAGTGAGAAAGTGGTAAATCAAGCCATTCCAAGGTTGTTTAGAGTCCTGTCCTATGAGGTTACCTTATAGACTGGGACTTATATAAAATTGGCTCAAAATACTTAACCAAAATACCCAAGAGGATAATGTAAGGGAGGAAAGATTTTTTGGGGGGTCACAGTTTCAGAGTTTGCTTAGGCTCATACAAGCTTGGGAAGAGCAGTGTGGCAGAGGGACAGTGTGGCAGATGTGTCCCTGTGACAAAACATCTGAGTAAGTTAATGTTTGAAAAAAAAAGACCAGATTTATCTTTTGCCCCGAGTTTTTGATGGACAAAATGATGCATGCGTAACTGCACATAAAGCTACCCAGACATCTTGTCAAGCCGTGGCAGTTCATGATTGAGTGATCTTACCATTTGGGGCTGATAGTGAAGTGGTGAATCATTGCGACACTCTGTGGCAGAGCAAAACCACTTATCTCATAAGCCAGAGTGTAAGAGAGAAAGGGAAAGGGTAGCAGACCCCAAATCCTCTTCAGAAGTATGGCTTCACTTACTAAAGACCTCCTATCAGGTTCCACCTCCTGAGGGTCCACAACTGTGCTGCCAAGAGGACCAACCATCTAACACAGGGACCTTTGGTTGACATATATCCAAGCTAAATAGTGTGTGTGTGTGTGTGTGTGTGTGTCTGTCTGTCTGTCTGTCTGTCTATCTATACATGTACATGCAGGTACATATGTGCATGTGCATATCTATTGTATGGAGGTCAGACTTCAACCTTGGGTGTCATGATTCAGGTGTCATCCACCTTTTCTGAGACAAGATTTCACACTGGTCTGGAACTCACCAAGTCAGGCAGAAAATGAAGAATCTTTCATTTTCATCTCCATGATATTCTTTGTCAGAATAAACATTCAACTAGGATCAAGCCTAGTTTACCCAAGTTTAGATTTTGTGCCACTATCGAAGGCTCTCTTGATCTCATCATAGGCCAACCTTAGGAGAAGCAGGTGGTTGCCTGCTGTGGAGATTTGGCAAGGTCAAGGGTAAATTTGCAATGGCATCTTCAAACTGCGCTAAGCGGTCATTTCAAGATTGGGTCCTGAGATGGTCCTAATTTTTTAACCTGGGCAGTTTGGCTTCCCAGGATCAGCTTGTTCTAGTAATAATGAGATGGATACTGAAATACAAAATATTCCTTTGAGACAGACAAACCGCCCTGGAAAGGGGCAAGAGATAACACACACACACACACACACACACGCACGCACGCACGCACGCACGCACGCACGCACGCACACGCACACGCACACGCACACACACACCCCAAAACAAAAGGCGAGGGTGGGGGAAAACGTGCCAGGCCAAGTTAGAACAGGATGAATGCCAGGCAACTCTGTACCTCATTTGAAAACAAAAAAGCACTAGCCATGGGCAAAGGAGATTCTAAGAAGCCAAAGGGCAAAACGTTACATGTCGGTGAACACTTGCCCAAAGGGACACCAGAAGCAGCATCCAAATGCTTCAGTCAACGTGCAAGAATTTTCTCCAGAGTGCTCAGGGAGAAAGAAGACACATGCCAAATGAAAAGGATGATGACGTTCCATCTTCTGTTGTTCTTAGTGACGCTAACAAAATAAATGTTGTTCTATTAATGTTCCTAATACCTCTCTGCAGTTGCAAAAATAAGTCACAGCTGTTTCATTGACATTCTGAATTCTAAGTACAGATTTTTGTTTTGTTTTGTCATCTATTTTGTAGGTTTGAAATTGTTCTACTTGAGGGTAAGTTCTTTTGTTTTTGCCCATTTTGATTCAAGTGAATTGTTGCTGGGTTTATCTTCTTGTATAGCTAACTGATATGTTTTATTGGTCTAAACTCCCTGCACATCATGATGGAATAATAAAAACTGTAATTACAAACATATTAAAGCTACAACCAAAACTCCAAAGTTTTGATCAGTTGACAAAGAATTTCCCATTTACAAAATGCAGAGTAACTAGGTGTAATTGCCACATGGTGAAAGGAAAGTCAGACAAAGGAACAGTTTCAGCAACAGAACAGATTTAATTCCAGAAAACCTGCAGAAGGGAGATCTCAGTCTCAGGAATATAGCGAGCTCTCTGTCTGCTTCTAGACTAGGAATAGTTACACAGACAGAACAGAAAGAAAGGGTGGAGACAGGGGTTAAAAAGGTGCCCCTTTAGCCCAAGATCGGCTGTTGCTGTGAGGAAACATGGAGCATTAAATAGTGAATAAAAAACACTGGGAAATGCATTAACATCTCTGTGGCCAGCCATTGCCTGGGGTAAGCAAGAATCTAAGAAAACAAGTTACTTTAGATCTTGGGGTGGTAAATTATTATAGTTTGGGAAAATGGTCATCAATTAACCAAAACGAAGGAGCTTTACAAATGGCATTGACATGACACACGCAATCATTAGAATCAAACAATCTGAAGGTCTGACTATGTTAGTCCGTATGACTATGTTAGTCCGTATGAGTTTTAACTAAGGGCCCTCTATGATGTAACCCCTCTTACCATGTAATGGCAATTCGATTTTGTAATTTCTACATTAAAGATGTTGGGATATCAGAACACTGAAATATTAATTTATGTTGAAATTAACCTCAGGAAAGGCTAGTAAGGCTACTTTCCTTTTCTCTAATTTTTGTTTGTTTGTTTGTTTGTTTTTTGTTTTGTTTTGTTTTTGTTTTTTGAGACAGGGTTTCTCTGTGTAGCCCTGGCTGTCCTGGAACTCACTCTGTAGACCAGGCTGGCCTCGAACTCAGAAATCCACCTGCCTCTGCCTCCCAAGTGCTGGGATTAAAGGTGTGCGCCACCACCGCCGGCTTCTCTATTATTTAAACACAGAATGTGAAGGAAACTTGAGACTGTATTCAGTTTGGAGCAGCTTATGTAAATAATTAAAGTTAACTGAACTACAGACACACTACCATGTTTTGCTTGGAAGAGAGAAGTTAAAAGATGCTAGTCTAATTTATATATGTCAGTCTCACCTGTAATACAGTCTTTGCTCATAATATTTTATGTACATTCTGAAGCTAGTCTTTTATTTTCTAAACATTTGTGATTATTAATTTATATCATTCAGGTATGTTGTTTTCTCCTTAAATTACATAGCAAGATGAAGATGAAAGAGTCTAACATCAAAACCATAGCAGAAAAGCATTTCATCACACAGGATATACTATTATATGTACATAATGAACATAAGCTTCAACTGTACCTTAGTGGATTAATTGCCAGTGTGCACAAATGCACTGGATGGAAAGGCATTCTCCATCTAGTCCTAAAGGTGAACTAATTTTGCTTGAAATACACTTGCCTTTCCTTCTTGGTGAAATTGGACACTGATGGTATGAATAAAGTCCAGGCGAAAGCATACACTGAATACATCGGCTCGTCCTCAGTAGACTAGACCTATGTTGTGCTTACTGTCCATGGTAATCACCCGACATTAGGAACAGGCTGCAGACTTCCAGCTCCAGGTGCCACATGTGACACTGGAGTGTGAAGAACTAAGAGCAGTAAGAAAGTATATGAAGCAGTGTCATTGGCTTGGCTGGTGCTAGGTAACTGCTGCTGGAGGGAATGGGGGCTCATCACTCACTCAGGGATGATGGCGGTGGCTGATGGCCATGTAGAGATCAGGAGGTTTTGATGCTGCCCTCTGTTCTATGTCTCGGTTTGCTCTCTGATAGGAAGATTCTTTGTTAGATGTCATATCAACTCACACTCTGCTTTGTGGTCCTAAATTGGCAGAGTAAAATCTATGCCAGAAGAGGATCCCCTCCTTTCCCAGTCAATGTGATAGGCTTTGACCATGGATTGGTCATCAGAGTTCAAGTCCCACCTCTAGAACTCTTAATTTCTTAATTTCTTGCTACCTATCACCTGCCACCACAACAGAAAAGTGTGCAAAGAGGAACAGAAGGAAAAAGGAGTTTTTCGAAAATAAGAAGTGATATCTATTTTTTAAAAAATGGACTTGGCATATACACCAACTAAAGGGATGTACAAAGATGACGCTGTCACAGAAACAAGGCCCCTGTCACTAATGAATGATTCAGAGGAGGAAGGCAATTTCACAGAAATACCTTTTACAGGATATTCAGGAGATGCTGAAGTAGATAACCTATAGGGGCCAGAATTTCAAAAGCCACTCAGTTTAATTCAACAAAAGCATATATGTCTGGCTACTTCTAAGGTCTTAGAATAATGCAGTTTTGTGAAATGTTTAATTGTACAAAAATAAGCATACATCAACTCTTACTTGGTTTCCACCCGAGGTGACCATCTAGACTCCAGCTGGGTCCTTGCCAGGGGCATTAGCATTCCTGAGATGTGGAACTGGACTCCATCTGCCTTAATTGGATGCCCTGGGCATTGGTGTGTCTCCAGAGCCTGTAGCTATTTCTTCTGAGCAAGTGTCCCCACTGAGCTTGGGGCTAAGGTTACCACTGTTTCTTAACACCAGCAGTGGGGTGTCACAGTGCTAGGAAAGGGGAGGTTCTAGGTAGCACAACTCTGAGGAGGCCACAGAAGCTGGGCCCCTGCCGCCCATGGGAATTCGGAAGTCACTGGCTCCCCAGGAAGGCGCTGGGGAAATGGCAGACAGCCACAGAAGAGCTCCACACTCCATAAATGCCCATTTCTGTAGAACAGACCTCGGCTTGGGTATAGAAAAGCAGTCTGCACACTGCAGTTTCCCACCACACTGCCCTCACCCTACCGAGGTTCAGTTCTAGCTTCCATGACTCCCCCACCTGATCAAGGGCAGGCGACATCTGAAAGATGGAAGGGCAGAAACTAGATGGCCAGTGTGAGGAACAGCAATGGGATTTGTGATGGAGGAAAAAGACCTTGAATGAACCCAGTTAGCAGAAGGAAACATAGTGACCCTGAAGGAGTGCCTTGGGCCCTTTCCCTAAAAGAAAAGCTGGAGAAGGAGCCACCTGAGATTTACTAAGGGAATGTTTTCTGGAGTTGGGGGAATGGAGGAGCTAAGTCATCACATGGTCTCTGTGGGAGCAAGCTTCCATGGTGAACTGTGGGCTGGGAATTCTAACAGAGTTACTTCCTCCAGATAGGGGAATGTTCTGTGCTATTTTCCTTATAAGTCGTCATTGACAAAGAGCCTCTTAAGGGAAAAGCAGAAACCTGCAGATACTCAGAGCAGTTTTCCAGACAGGGTCCAGCTGAACATTAGCAGCCACACTCCCAGCAGCTGGAGGGGGGGATTTCTCAGCTCCATCAGTAACCCAGAGGAAGAAACCAAGAGCAAGCTTCTGCTGCAGGAGCCAGTAATCCTGATGGAAATCAAGCTTTTCTGGACCATGTTTCCAACCCCAGAGGAGAGTTCTTTCTTTTTAGTTCTTCTTGAGCCAGGGGAGGGAGAAGAGTGTCATGAAGGCTGGGGTAAGAACAGAGATGAGTTTGATCCCCAGGACCCAAGTGTAAAAAGCTGGGGCCAGTGAGATGGCTCAGTGGGTATCAGTGCTTGTGTACAGGCCTATAGACCTGAGTTTGAGTCTCAGATACTATAAGATGGTAGAGGATAATGGACTCTACATAAATATTAAGGTACATGTGTACCTGCAAACACACACACACACACACACACACACACACATGAATGTGGAACTGGTTACACTTTTTTTTTTTTTTTTTTTTTAAAGAAAAGCTGGGTCTAGTGATGGACCCTTGCAATCCCTGTGCTGGGGCAGTGGAGAGTCAAGGATCTTTGGGATTCAGTTAGCTCAGCCTACTTTATGAGTTCCTGGCCAGTGAAAGACCTTGTCTCAATAAAAGGAGTGGGGGTGTCGGCAGTGCCTGAGAAATGACACCTGGGGTTTCCCTCTGACCACTCCCCCACACACACACATATCAATATGTACACATAGATGAAGTGAAGGGCCAACCCCGGAAGAAGAGGGTGGCTGAAGACCAGCAGGACAGAGAAGCCTGGCATGTTTCAGTGTGTGGCCATGGTTGAAGTAGACACGTAACAGCAGATCCCCCTGGGAAGGCACGAAGCTGCTCATGGTGACTTCCTTAAGCTGGTGGCCTGTGGATAGCCACCATCTCATCTTCTCATCTTCTCTTCTGGATTGCTCAGATCCTATTTAACAGGTAAACTTGGAAAACAGAATGGAGCAGGCATGGAGGGGGTGAAAGGGAAAAGGGATGTTAGCATTCTTAGCATTGACATTTGTATTCATATGAATGTGTGTGTATATACAAGTGACATATGCTACAATAAATATTACCAGTCTGTGCACATAAATGCCTAAGCTACAAGGCAGAGCTTTAACAGTTAACCCCACTCCAATGCAGTGCGACTTTCACAAACCAATTTCAAATCCTTATATATTTAGAACAAGACAAATATAACAATCCTTTTTGAGCAACTGTGTTAAGCTTCACATACTTTATTTACATGGTGCTAGGTTTTACATATATCATCTCTTTAAAGCCTTTTCACCATCTCTAGGAAGGCATAATTATTCCCACTTTACAAATGGTGGGGGGAGAAAAAAAAAACCCTCTAAATCCCAAAAGTCTCCACTCTGGCACACAGCAGAAACCAAATATTAAAGTCAGATCTTCCTTTTAACTATAGAAAGGAAATATTTACAATGGAAATATCACAGTTTGAATATGCAGATGGTGTTTGCTCCATCTGAATATGCTCTTTGAAGATCACAAAATATTCTTTCTTAGAAATATCTTAGCAAAGGCTAGGGATGTAGCTTAGTCAGTAGAATGCTAGCCTTGCATGAAGGCAGGCCTAGATTCAATTCCCAGCACCACATAACCCGGGAGTGGTGGTGTGTCTAAAATCCCAGCAGTTGTTAGGGGAGGGGTGTTGATGAGCACAAAGCCCAGGCTGTTGAATATTCTCACTGCAGTCAAGGCCGTGTCCTCAAAGAATGGTGCTGGTTTCTAGCAGTCATTGGTTAGCCAGGCACAGGTTATGGTGGGGTGTGAGCTGGCAGGGAGTATATTTGTCCTGTCAATTCAGCTGTCTCTATGCAGAGGAACACACTGGCTCAACCTGACTGCCTGTTGCTCTCAGAAGTATAATGTTGAGTGAACGGAGCCAACAGATAGATACTGTACAATACTCTTCTGTGATGCCAGCACACAATTGAAAACCAACAGCACTCAAATCGCCAGGAGGGGTAAGGATGTGAAACCAGGAGGCAGTGACAGGAACGGTCTGTGCTAGGATCAGAGCAGAGACCATGTGCCTACATATCTTTATCAAAGGTCACTGGATGTGATTTGATGCATTTTACCATATGTGGACAATTTCAATGAAATTAGTTTTGGAGTCCCCTCCTTTCTTTTTCTTGTAGCAATGCATATATCCTGCCTCCAAAGCAGAGGTACTAACCTCTTTCTAGTTCTTTAGGGAAAATGCCTCAAGTCTCATTTTGGTTTTGTTCTGTGTGTTGTCGGGGATTGAACCCCAGACTCATGTATGCAAGGCATGAATCCTACCAGCTGAACCATGTCAGCAACCCATATCTCATTTCTCTGCCAGGTCATCCTGCCCGACCTATAGCATTTGTCTTGATCTAAGCCTATCTAGACTGTTCTTTCTTGTGACTAAAAGAGTTCTGTAACAAGGAAAATTCTGAAATAAATCAGATAATCCAAATACCTAAGAATGTTAACAGAGTCTGATGTTTTGTTCGTGGCTTTCTCCGTTCATGTGGCTTTCTCCTTTCTGGAATGATCATTTCCAGCTTGCTGCCCTTCTATCCCCATATGAATATTTCGGTGAGCTGAGTTCCACCAATTCCATTTGAGGACTGGGCTCATGGACCTGTGGTTGTTCCTCAGTCACAGTGTTCCTGGCACCGTGGTCCTTAGTCTTGCAGATCACAGTTGAGAGATATTTTCTTTTAGGTCATTCCTTGGGACTGTAGAATGCTAACAGGTATGTATGGTAGTTGCATGGGGGATATCAGAGTCCAAAGGAGCACTTAACTCTCCGAATTCCTGAAGAGGTTTCTGCATTAACCTGGGTCTTCAGGTCCTTGTGACAGCTCCATGGAGGGAGGGTACAACCGTCCCCCTGATCTGCAGCCAGTGATGCACATATGGACACAACTGTGTGTCTGTGCAGCGAGCACCACAGAGACCACCATCTATCTGCCACCACACCACACTCCATTGAGTACTGCAATTCCATTCTGTGCTGGCAACACAGCAGCCAAGCGTCTGAGTGTTTGCATCATTACAAATGCAATTAAAGGCAGAAGGAGCGTATCACTTCTACCATATAATTTTAACCTTTAAAATATCTCTCCAAAATCCTCTTCATCTTCTCATTTGAGAAACCTGTCATCATCCCAGGATCCCCAGAGTCAATTCTATGGCCGGTCAGCTGGCCCTTCTTAGCTGACAAGACCATATTCTGTACTGGCCCAGTGTCTAAACAGTGCAGGTGTAGATACCAGCTTGATGGCCCAGTTCAATAAGTCTGAGGACATAATACTAGGCAGGATACACCTTCTATACTCTTAAAAGTAGGAAACTCGTGTGGGTATAAGTGTGCACACTCTGCCATGTGTTATCTGAGCATGTGCATACAAGCACATACAGGCGCATGCACTGACTGATATGTAAACACTGACATGCATGGGCCTGAGTATGCATGCTTTGGTGTGTGTGGTATGAGTGTGTGCACACCAGCATTTATTTGTGGGTCTGTGTGTTTGCAGGATGCATCCATTATCTGGATACTTTGTTCTAAGTATAGATGTGTTGTCTGAACCTTTCCTTCACAGCCTGGTCTCTCTCTCTCTCTCTCTCTCTCTCTCTCTCTCTCTCTCTCTCTCTCTCTCTCTCTCTCTCCAGAGTCACCTGCTTGATGTTTGCCCAGCCCTGTTGGTCCTGGAACAGGACCCTGAGCTAATGACAGACTTCTAGCAGATTAGCTGTTCTGAATTAGGTAAATCACTTTGCCTCTTTGGTGTACTTCTTTTTTTTTTTTTTTTCTCTGTAAAGCAAAGTCAGGGCTGTTTAATTCACAGGGCTCATGGGAGAAATTGATGAGTAAACCTGTGCAGAGGCATCTTGTGGATGTTCATTACATATTAATAATAATCCTGAAACGGTATAAAATGGTTCCAAGCCACGTAACAACAAGAAATGTTCACTGAAATGTGCCACCGTGTACTTACTCAGACCTAGGGCACACCTAGGTTTTTTTTAAGAGTGCAGCATTGCCTCTAGGGCCATGCTGAACAAAACAAGAGCTCAAATCCAGCACAAGAGAAATAATATCATCAGAAAGCATGGTAAGCACAAGGGGTATTGAGTGCCTGGCACACTGCTGCACAGTAAACTAATTTTAATAAGTAGTGCTAAAGGGGAAAAGCCTATTATAATAGATATATAAACTAGTAACATGGTCCTGTATTACCCTTGTGGAGTATTAGGTGCTTCCCATAATAGAGCTGTTATGCTTTCAGAAAACTAGTAGCTAAGTGGGTTTGTTCATAGACTATCCCCAGAAATGATGAATAAGGAAACACATTGCCATATCATGATGGCTGCTGGGAATTTCCAGCTCCCTTATAATCTTTCAGGACCACTGTGTCCATGGGATCCTCTGATAAGCACTTGCCTGTACTGTGTAGCAATGGCATTTCAGCCCCCAGTAGTAGTTAGTCTCTAGGAGAAGATCAAGATAAAGTCGTTCATGTGTATGAGAAAGAGAGTGGCCAAAGAAGGCAGGGAAGAGAAGCCAGACAGTGATGGCTGCATTATAAAACTGGCTGCTGATATAGATGACAAGAATTGTCCCTCTGAGGGCATCTAGGAAAGGGTGAAGAGGGTATATACTTCAGGACTGTTTCACCAGGGCCTTCAGGAGCTGACAGGGTGACACCAAGTCTATCAGCCATCAGTGAATGCCGTGTGGGCTATTAGATCCTCAGCACTTGCAGTCTGCTGGGAACGAGAGGCAGAGCTGCAGCCTTAGCTAGGTTTTGATATGTGATGCACTCCTATTGGCTTCGGGGACAGGGAGCTGGCGGCATCTGCTTCAGCAGCAGATGGGCTACACTGCAAAGCTCTGCTTCACACACAGAGACCTAAATCCAGGCAGGGTGGCCTCAGATTCCAAAATGAGAAGTGTAAAAAGGAAAAGTTCGGGAAAAAAAAAATCAACCCCAAATGAGAGCTGTCTTAAGTCTAGCTGCATGGCACCCACATCTCCGTTTTATACACACACACACACACACACACACACACATACACACACACACACACAAATTGTTTGAATGTTCTATGCAGACCTCCTATTAGATACTTTAAGTATGGTGGTGAGCCAGAGAGACTGGCCATGCCGTCCTGGTGTGCTGGCAGAGATACCTACTCAGACAATCATAGGTTAGTAAGACAGTTGCAAAGATGAATCAGAACCTCAGCTGAAAGCAAATGCAGATGAGCAGATGCCACGGTCATCTTCTGCATGGCACCTAAGTGCAGATCTGAAGGCTGAGTACCAGGGATGAGGTGAAGAGGAAATTCTTAGCAGTTGGCTTAATATGTGCCAGGGCACTGACGTAAGAATGAGCTTGGTACTCTCCATGCATGTGTCTGCAATGTGTCTGGAACCTGGAGAGAAGAAGCACACAGAAAAATGAGCAGAGCAATGTCTTCAAGCAGGCAATCCAGATCCCTGAGAAAATGATGTGATATGGTTGGGAATCAAAAAGAACTAAGAGTCATCAGAAGGCTACCAAAGAGCAGAGCTGGACATTAGTTAGGTATTCTGAGTAAAGGAGTCACTTAGCCTCTAGTTCAAATGGCTCCATGTAAACCCAATGCAGACCCAAATTCACTCAAACTGGTTTTCTGTTAGAAAATGTCAGCCTCTCCTTCTCCCCTCCTACTCACTCTCCTCCTTTTCCATATATATACAATACATACATACATACATACATACACACACACACATACATACATGAGTCAATGTGAGTATACACCTGGAGAGACTATGAGTTCACCCCCACATCGATCTGCATATAAGTGACACCAGGCCCCATGCACCAGAGGTGCTTGCATTGTGCTGTGTCATCTGCGTCCCTGCAGCAGCATCCCTGACAATGATGTCATCTCCTCTCACAGACACAGAACTCGTAATTTAGGTGGTTTCCTTGGTGGACTGTGGACTAGATGCCTGCATCAGTTCACAGTGCCCCTTGTTTATAAAATTCAAATCATTTGTCAACCCCTGAAGGACAGAGATCTTTCCCTTTCCTCGAGGTCATGCAGAAGAGAGAAGAGCCTATTTATATCCTGGAAAGGTCTTCCAAAATTTTCAATGAAAACTGACTCTGAAATAAAATCAGCTTTTTTTCTGCTGTTTGTCTGCCACAGCATGAAGAAAATTCACAGTCCACCCTGAAAAAGGAGAACACCCTGCAGAGTGGACAGGGTGTGAAGTGCCTTGTTTCCTTAATTTCTCTGCTCTTTAATAAAGCAAGCAGTGGATCTGATCTCCAAGGATGTCTGTTTTAAACCCATTGTCTATTGTGATGGCTCTAAAGACCAAACGTGGATAATTTAATTTGGTCAAATTGTTTGGGGCTTCTAGCATATTTTAAAATTGTATATAAGAAAAATTATTCTACTCACCTTGGCCTTTTTATTTTCTTTAATTATTTCAGCTTTTTTGTCCATATTGGATGGTCAGAATGTATTTATGAAAGGCTCGTATGTACATGCATTCCTCTTCCAGTGCCTTCTTTCTTCTGCTGTTATGATATGCTGTATTCTAAGTGCTCAGATCCAAGGAGTGTATGCGTGCGTGCGTGCGTGCGTGCGTGCGTGTGTGCGTGCGTGTGTGTGTCAGTGTGCACATGTGTGAAGCTGCTGGCATTCCTTTTGTGTAAACTGTAGACCCCAAATATTTTTTTAATTTTTAAATTATTAATCATTTTATTCACTTACATTTCAAATGTTATCCCCCTTCCCAGTTATCCCTCCACAAATCCCCCATCCCATCTGCCTTCCCCTCCTCCCCTTTGCCTCTATGAGGGTCTCCTCTACCCACTTACACACTCCTGCCTCACCACTCTAGCATCCCAATACTCTGGGGCATCAAGCCTCCACAGGACCAAGGGCCTCCCCTCCCATTGATGTCCGAAAAGGCCATCCTCTGCTACATATGTATCTGGAGCCATGGATCCCTCCATGTGTTCTCTTTGGTTGGTGATTTAGTCCCTGGGAGCTCTGGGTGATCCAGTTAGTTGACATTATTCTTCCTATGGGGTTGCAGTCCCCTTCAGCTCCTTCAGTCCTTCCCCTAGCTCGTCCATTGAGGTCCCTGGGCTCAGACCAATGGTTAGGTGTGAGTATCTACATCTGTATTGGTCAAAATCTGGTAGAACCTCTCAGGGAAGAGTCATACAAGGCTTGTGCCAGCAAGCATTTACACAATGGAGTATTACTCAGCTATTAAAAACAATCACCCCAAATATTAAACACTGAAGTTCACCCTGCCCTTTGCCCTTCCTTCCTAACAAGGCTTCTTGGGTACCTTGGAACATAGTCTAAGACCTACTGAACAGTACTATGTGTCAGTGACAAATGGTGACACCACTCATTCTCCTCACCCATTTATGCCTAAAATGAGCATCCTCTCAGCCCAGACCAGGAAGCAACCCCTACCTCCATCCTGTTTCACGTTGGAGGTCTCCTCTGTGGTATCTCTTTTCTCACAATATCCCCTGGGTCTCCCTTACTCTCATCCGCTGGCCTTCTAGATACTGTTGCACAGTGGGACTTCTTCATTTCCAACCAGGACACTCTTTTCCTCCTCTTCTCCCTGTTAGCCCCCGTTTTTCTCAGGATGCTGTGCCCCATCAACATCACACGAGGAAATGGGAAGCTGGACCTGGAAGTGTCTTTACTAACAGGTAAGTGGGGCAGGCACTTTAGAGACAAAATCCTTTGTCCTACTTTGGTTTTAGTCTGCTTACAGCTTCTGACTGGTCCAAGCTTTCTCCATGAGAAAGTTGGTTAAGTTCACACCCGTCAGATGAATAGCTCGTCTCCTCTCTAGTAAATCTCCTATTAAATGGAAATCCCAGCAAGGCAGAAACCCAAGCCCCGGAGTTGAGCTCCTGAAATGGAACATATCTTAACAGTTCAGAAAGGAAGACACTAGAAGAGTGACAGCAAAAGAAGAGAGAGCATGGCTAGATGCTCATGTTGACTCTCCTCCTTCTATCTATCCCCAGTTAGGACACACAAATCCATCCCAGGGGCTCCGGGTCCCATCTGGCTGGCCTGCAGCCACTCTGCTGGAGCTCTAAGAGTACACCTGCTGTGTCCACAGTAACAGACCATGTGTCCAAACCCCATCTCTTCTCTCTGCCCTCTAGGCTACCTCACCACATTTCAAGCCTGACTGCTTGTACACAGCATGCTGGCCTCCTCTGCCTAGAGGGTTCCTGGTGATCGCCAGGGTCTCTTGACCACCATGGAGCCAGCACCCTCCTCAGTGTGGGAAGATCCAGGCAATGTTCTGGGATACGAACACTGTTCCAAAGGCTGGATCCTATTAAGGAGTCGAAGAAGAGGAGGTCTCCATGGCAAGCACAAGGGTTGAACATGTAACCCTGGGTAAAATTGCCCTGTATTCGGTATTTTCCCAGAGCAAGAGGGACAGTGTTCTATTGACACTGGGGGTTTCCTTGTTAGCAGCTAAGAGAGGCAGGGTTCTTGTGAAAAACTCCTATATTAACTAATGCACAAAATGTTCTTTCATTCAGTTTTGGTTAAAGAATTTTGGGGAAAAAGCTAAACATGCCCAGATATATTCTTGTCTTCCATCTTTACAATGTAAACTGAATGTAATTTTAATCTTTTAAAGATCTATTTTTATTGATGTTTCTTAAATGTTTTAACATCTTTTTTTTTTTTGGCCCATCATCCCTTGGAGATAGTAGAAAAGAAAGGATATGGGGGAAGTGGACCATTTAGAAATGGTTCTTTGGGGCAAATCTCATTTGTATTGTCAGGAAATCAGTGGTTCATTTACAAGTCAGCCGAGGCAGCTCGATCTACTTGCAGACATTGTACAAATATATCAGTAGCCTGGTTCGGTAGTGTCAGGATAGCAGCAGCAGTGGCACAACCTACAGGAACAGCCAGGCCTCAGCAGAATCAGTATGAGTCAGAAGGAGGGATTTTTAGACCAGTAGGGACTCCAGGAGGAGTTCTTGGTCATGCCTCTCTCAGTGAAGTGAAGATCAGCAAAGATGAAAGACCAAGAAGCAGTCTGTACAGCTAGCTCTACAAGTAAGCCCCAAGCTCCTTTCAGAGTCTGCTGAGTCCTGGTCATATTCCCCCCAAACATCTCGGATGCTCCATGTGTCTTATCTTAGCATATGAGTCTGTCTTAGCAAAACTCTATGAGTCTGTATTAGCTGACATCATTTTGCCTATTGGCCTGATTCCATGGAAGCAGCAAGAAGCCGAAGCACACCATCACTCTCTCCGTGGAGTTCCAACAAAAGGAGCTCAACTATTCAGTGTAAGGCAGACCAATACATGCATGTCGTTCGAGAAGAATCCTCTATCATATGTCCTTTCAAGTGCTTGCTTTCCCAGAGGAGCCTTTCATCTGTGTCTGCTTCAGGGAAATGTTTCTTTATGAGTCTGCCTTAGCAAAATGTCCTCTCACCTGTGTCCTCTTCCGCAAAACACTCCTTCCCATGTTTACCCCAACAAAACACCATCCGACACAGCTGACTTTCTAAAGAATCCAAAAGTTTCTACTTCAGCTGAGCATGCCCAGAAGTGTTCCTATCTGTTCTCACAACCTTGAGCTAAGCATCTCAGAAAATGCATCTGCCTTTTTTCCTTCTTGAAATCTACCCTTGAGTTGAGCATTCTCAAAAACATACCTTTTATACTGGGCATGCTTAGGAATGAGCCCGAGCCCAAACTACTTCCATACAAAACTGTATAGGTTCCCTGAACAAGACCCCCCATTCTTCCTTTATTCAGGGAAAACATTGCTTTTAAAATAGATATCACATCTCCTTTCCTGTTACAGGGCCTACACCTTCTCCATTCTTTTATTGTGCTTATGATTCTGCTGTCATGGAGAGATGAAACCACCATGTCAGGTTATATCTAGCAACCAGGAAAGTGTAGCAAAGGTAAGGTGAGGATTCTGATTCAATATCCATCCCAGCCTGGCTACAGAAAAGCACCTTGCTGTATGTCTTCATATATCTACCAGGGTGGGAACCACAGCTCTAAGTCAGCACAAGAGGATACAGGGAACACCATCCACTAACGGGGACTATTGTCCCTGAGTTAAAACACTGTGAAGGAATGAGGGAATTATCAGACTCAGGCACCTCACAAAACATGTAAGACTTAGGAAGCTCATGAAAATTATGAGTCATAAGGCCCTTATAGGAAGTTCCTCAAAGAAAGAAGTCTCCTCTCTGGGGGACTCTGGGGATGAAGCTTTCATGAGCCCACACCCTCACTGGGGTGGGCTTCTAGTGGTACACTGCCTTTGAAACATTATGCTCTTGTAAGTAACCCTAATAACTTCAAATGTTTACCAAACTAAACTGGGGTGAGATCATGTTCTGGTCTGTTGTCAGTCACCCTACCAAAGTGCATAGATGCTCACTCACTTCTCCCTAGTAAAGTAACATACTACACCCAGGTAAGGAGCAAAGGGAGTATATGGGAACCCACTGGGCTGATCAACTTTGAGAAAGCCCTCAGTCCTGACACCCATCTTCAAAAAGCAAGATCTAACTGGGGAAATGTGGGGGTGTGGACTGCAGCTCAACCCTTTGCCTTCTGTGTAACTTACTTCTCTGAGCTTTACATGGACAGAGTGGAAATTGTAAATCCTGTCTCAGAGGGTTGATAGGAAGGTTTATTTGAAGAGTCTGTGTGCGTCAAGCAATAGGCAATACTCTGGGGATATAATACTAAGAAAAGCCAAGCGTGGCTCCTGACTACACGGAGTTTGTAACCTAATGGGAGAGAGTGACATTCAGCAACTCATCTTTATAACAATGAAAATTTCATTAGGAATGAAGGCACTGAAACGTGGAGAGTACTGAGGAGCCTTTAGGAAGTGGAGGGAAGGCAGGTCGTTGGGTTTTCCTGGAGAGAAGAACAATGGCATGATGGGTCAGGAGAGCATCCACCGGGAGGGAGGCACAGGGAGTGTATTCTACAGTGCAGGTGGAGGGACAGAGTGCAGAAGATGGGCGTGGGCCCCAGGGTGACTCTGGGCAGGTAGGATGCTGTGAAGAGCATCTGAGGGCTACTGTAGCCATAGAGAAGAAGGCCCAGAATCACAGGCAAATGAGCAGCAGGAGGGTCATCATTAGTCCCAAATCCCAAGAGGCTCTTGTTTCCCCTGGGAAGCCAAGGTCCTCAGATCTGCATTAAGATCAGCATTCTCTACCTTTGGTGATTGCACATAGGATGGTGCAGTCACCAAAGGTAGACGCTGATGTGGATGTCAGGAAGTGCATGCTGACAAGAGCCTGATAATAGCTATCTCCTTAGAGGTCTGTCAGAGTTTGACATATTCAGAGGCAGATGCTCACAGCTAACCATTGATCTGATCAAGGGGTTCCCGATGGAGAAGCTAGAAGACTGAAGGAGCTGAAAAGGTTTGTGGCTCTATGAGGAGAGCAACAATACCAACCAACCAGAGCTCCCCAGGGTCTAAACCACCAGCCTGGGAGCACATAGGGAGAGACCCATGGCTCCAGCTGTATATGTAGGGGAGAATGGCCTTGTCAGGCATAGGTGGGAGAAGAGATCCTTGGTCTTGTCCCGTGAAAGCTGAACACGGGAGGGGGGGGGGGATTTGCGGGTGAGGAGGTGGGAGTAGGGGGTAGGTGGGGGCACATCCTCATAGTAGCAGGAGGAGGGGGGATGGGATAGGAGGTTCCTGGGTGGTGGGGGGAATGGGGTAAGGGGAAAAATCTGAAATGTAAATATAATATCCAATTAAAAAAACAATCAGCATTCTCAGGAGGAGGAAGCCAGGGACAGACACCCTTTAACTAGCACCTGCCCTGCCTATTCAGCCAGGATGGAGCATAATATTCAGCCTTATACATCTCCTAGTTGGAAGAGCAGCAGAGGCGCCAAGTATCCACTCTGTGAGTTCCTCCTCCAAGCTCCCACTTAAGGAGAAACCACTGCCTACCCTGCCCTTCTGCAGCTGTGTGGAACAGGAAGTAAAACTCAGTAGTCCTGGGGCCTTCCAGCTCTTTAAAATTCCTACATCTTGTGTTTCTCCTTTATCTCTTTTAGTGTAGGTAATTAAGAAGGGAGGGGAGTCTAGAAACTCCTTTTCTGATCAGTAATTCAAAATGCTGGTCTCCTGTGACATTTTTGCCATTATTATTCTTAGGTCAGGCCTTCATGAATTCTCCAGGAAAAGTTCCCTGCTGGGACGCCAAGGGAGAATGAATGTAATCTTTGAATAATTTTGTATTTTTTAATTACCCTTCCTTTTCTTCTTAAAGCACTGTATATAAATAAAGGTGACTGTAACAGTCTCACGAGTTAGAGATTTGTAAAGCTGGCTATTTAATTTGAGTACAAATTAGAGAAGCAAGAAACTTTGTGGGTATTTGTTGAGCCAAAAAATACCCATTCAGCTGGATGTGGTCATGTAGTTCTATTTAGAAAGAGGTGAAAATAATTCACGTGACATTTAGAAACTCCTGACATTTCAGTTTTATAATGAGCACCACTGGGGTATCCATGGCCTTGAGAAGTGCTCCCACCCCCCTCCCTCTCAGTTTCCCTCCCTCCCATGTACTCTCCCCTTTCTGCCCCCTATGCACATACACAGGTCTGCTTGATTCATGCTCTTCCCCCTCCTCACCTAACCTGTCCTATAGAAGGCACTCTAATAGCTTAGCTAATACCAGCATCTTCTTCTCTCAATATTGTATAGTGACTATAGGATCCTGAACTTGTTAAACATGTCAGCATACTCTATTAGAAATGCCTCTCTGATTCTGTTCTAGCTAGAGATGCACATGGTGAACCATTTGGCTAGTGAAATGTGAGCACAGGCTAGACCTGCCCAGAATTATTTGTTGATGCATGCAATGAGTAGCCCAGAACTTGACTTTAGACAACAGCAACCTTGATCTTAGTTACCCCATCTTGAGTGTAAATGCCAAGGAAAATGACTATATATATAATCTTGTTTTGAACCACACAATGGTGGCCAACAACTATACCTGCCAGCATACCTGGAGATAGAAATTGATAACATGCAATCCCCTGGAGCTATGAGAGCCCCAAGACAGATACGTATCAGGCACACTGTCAGCGATGGGCCCCTGCCGCTGTTTCCAGGCTCCAGTTCAAATCTTCTACTGCCCATGATCTTTAGATTACTTTCAATGGAACCTGGAGTGGCCTGACACCAGGACTTGTATTTGGCAGCTGTAAGCCTTAACAGCTCTATGCTGGAAGGTCCTAAGCCTCCCATGGATTCTTTTCTGTGTCTGCATCATCTCTCTGCTTGGAGTTTATGATAGCCTCTCAATATTGCAGACTTTGTAGTACTTTCTTGGCCATTTTTTAAGCTGCACGTGTGCAAATTGTCCTGTAATGTCTTAGGGTTGGTATGAGAGCTAATATTTGTAACTTAGATTAGAATAAAATAATCTACGTGACTGGTTAGATGGCTCAACAGATAACGATTCTGGGTTTGATCTCAGTGATTCACCCACCAATTTCTCTTAAGTTTTCTGACTTCTACAGATGTGGTCTGGGATGCAGATACAAAGAGAGACAAAATAAATAAAAATTTAAATGAAAAAAAATCTGTTTGCCAATGGCCAGCTATCAAAATAAATCAGATTACTTGGCAAATTGCAACCAACAGAACTGGCATGGCTTGTGAATTTATTGGTCATTCAATAAATTCTGACATAGTAGAAAGACACAATATGGCCATTTGTGTTTCTGCCATGGCCCACTCATGACAGATGTCAACAGAAAATGATGGAAAACAGAAGTGACTCCATCGGTCTGAGTCTGTACCTTCTACCTTATTCCTGCCTGGAAAGTTGACTCTGAGGGGACCAGAAGACAAGCAAAAGTCATGCTGACTTAGAGCCATGCTGATAAATCTCACATGAATAGACGGGACAAGCAGAGAGTCAAAGGAAACCTGGACCCAAGCTCCTCCTTCAGCACTTACACCAACCTAAAACAGGCTCTGTGGGACCCATGTTACTTGTAATGAAACTACATTCATGAAGATAGTTACAGAGTCAAACATGTTACCCCAGTCTGCATAAAGCTCCCCTGTCCAGGGATTTTTCTGTCTCTCTTGCCTGGATCACGGTCATCACGGTCTGAGATGGAACATCATAACAAGACAGTTCTCCACTATCTGATAATAATTTAAGACAACGGGTACTTCTACAGGCCCCACCCACCTACATGCTGGAAATGAGAAACAGCATAATACCTAGAAGGCCCAGCCCAGTTTCCAGGAGCACAGTGAAGACCTCCTGCTATTGGGAAAGCCTCATAACATACTTGCTGGACTTCAGATGCTCAAATCCCTTCGTCCCCATACAATATCAGTGTAATACAGCTACCTGTATTCACATGACCTCAGACCTCTTCTGGTACAAGAAGCAATGCGTCCTTCTGAGCATAGCCTCCTACCCTACCCAGGCATCAGCACTGTCACTCTGGTGACACTCTTCTGGACTAGCTCTTCCACTGTAAGTGCTTGCTACATCTCCTATCTCTCTTTGGTCAACTTCCACAGGCACTTCTGTGCCCTGCCCCAGTTCTCGATGACCATCTCCTTGCACAGACTGATGACACAGTCATCTTTGTGTTGGTGAATTAAAGAACTTCCCTTCCTTCCATCAGACTCTAGCCTCTGCTCTCCAACTGACAGGTCAGCCTAACATCCCATTTGGATGATTCCCTAAGAGTCTTCAGCTGAACATGCTCAAACTTCAATTTTTATTTGATTAAAACAAGGAAGCAGATACCGTTTCATTTCACACATATTAAAAATGGCTATTATCAGAAAACAAAAACAACACACGTCAGCCAAACTGTAAAAACAAAGTTAAGACATTGGAGCATATGTTTTCTCGGTGGGAACTTAAAATGTTGCAGTCTCTGTGGGAAATAAAAATACAGTAGTTTCTAAAGTAAAAACAAACAGAATCCTCATTGATCTGGACATTCTGCTGAGCATAAATTCCAAAGACTAAGTGCAGAGAGTCCAATACACATCTGTGCAGCTTTGTTCTGAACAGCACTGCTCACAACAGTCCCATAATCAACATGTGGAAACAGAGCAATTGAACCACACCAGATAACTACAAAAGCAAACTGTGCCATAGACACACGTGGAATGTTATCCAGCTGAGCAGTAGAAGGAAACCATCTGTAGTGCCGAGGCATGGAAACCAGGGCCAACCATGGGCACACTAGGCAAGAACTTCACCCTGAGGTATGCCACAACCCCAAAAGAAAGGGAATTGAGACTTATGTTACAACATGGGATAGACTTGAAAATACTGTGCTAAGTGAAATAAAGCTAAGTAAAATCAAAGGATAGAAACTGGAAGATTCCATGTATACAAAGTACCTAGAGTATTCAAACTCATAGAGTTAGAAAGTGAAACATTATGGGATGTAGAGCAAATGGAAAGCTGTAGTTAGCCACTGGGGAAGATGATTCTCTCCCTAGTAACTCTAGGCTGTGTGCTCTAGAGCTGTTAGTTTCCAAGTGGGGAATGAGGTTCCTACTCTCCTGTTGCCAAAGAGATGACAAGCACTGCCTGCTGGGTTGGCTAGACTATAACAGATCCTGGTTATCAGAGGGAAAAGGATTGTGTAGCTGGCTGAAGAGTGAGTGGTGTCCCTGCAATGCAAGAGATCTGATGGGGTGGATGGTTCATGTCCAGTGATTAAAACTGACAGAGAGCTGGCTGGATGGTTCAATGGGCAAAGGTGATTGCAGCCAAACCTGAAGATATGATCCAAGTTTGATCTCTAGCATCCACATGGTAGGAGGGAAAAACTCATTCCTGAAAGCTCTGTTCTGACCTCCACTCAGGAGCCATGGTAAGCATGTTCAGGCCCCCATATACACATAATAAATGCATGGGATAATAAAAATGTGCACAAAATTGCTGGATACTTACAGTCAATTTATACATGACTGTGAATAGTCTAGGATCAGCAAACTATAGCCTACAGCATTTTATTGTGACACTGCAACATTCAATTGAGTAGTTGAGACAGAATCACTAAGTCTTATAATATTTGCTTAACTCCCTAGACCCTTTACTGAGAAAGGTTTGATGACTTCTAGTCTAGACCTACTGACTACTGGGTACTTGCAGAAAGCAAAGGTGATATCAAATAATGGATTATAACTAGCTATGGTTCTATGACCAGTTACATAAAGGAGACTCATAATATTTATATTATTTTGATGTAAATATGTATATATTGGGAATGTTTATATAATAAGAATGCATCTCAGTGGGTAGAATGTTTGCCTAACATGCACAGTGCCTTGGATTCAGTCCCCAGAATAATCTGGCATTGTAGTATACACCTGTAATCACAGCACTGAGAAGATAGAGGCCAGAAGATCAATTCAAAGTCATCCTCAGCTGCTTGATGAATTTGAGGCTAGTAAGAGCTACATGAGAGTTTATCTTAAAAAGCAAAAAATAACAACAAAATCCATAAATTTTTATGCATATGAACTGTGACCCTCTTACTATTTACCTAGGAAGTATTAATAACAGCTAATCATATATACATATGTGTGTATCCAATAGATAGATAGATAGATAGATAGATAGATAGATAGATACATGGATACATAGATACATACATAGATACATAGATACATAGATAGATAAAGAGAAAATACAAATAGCCAAAAAAAACTGTAAGCATTACTCTAAGGCCCAAAGGAAGCTTTTGTACTCTCTTCTGGAAAAAAAAAAAAAATGTGTCTGGTTGTACACAGTTCATAAGACAGAGATGTGGCTTTTCTGTTTTTGTGTGCATATGGCTTAAGATAACACAAGTAAGTGCTGACTTGACAAAGCTATCTATGGTGATTTCCTGATGTTGAATTCCTTGGTTGAATTGAGTGACATTCCCAGAATTCCATGTTCTGTGGGTTTATGTTCAGCTCTGGGATCTTCATGCAGATCTGAAAAGCAGGGTACAAGCATTGTTCATTTTCTCCTGTACTTTGTCACTGCTTTGACTTATAGCCAAGCCTGAAATGTTCCCTTTCCCCTGAGTTCTGATTCAGCTCCTCTCACTCCTAGTCTGGATATGGACAAACAACTCCAAGATGAAAGTCCTTGGCTCCTGCACAACACCTGTATAACTGTCAGGATCATGGGTCCAAGCTATCCCCTGCTCTGCAGCTCAATCTGAACTCCTGTCTCACATCCATCTTCCATCCATAAGTACCTCTAGCATCCAGGAGTCTAACATTTGTGGAACAGGACCAGCTATAGATCAGTGGGATCCCTCTGTGGTTTTGCCTCTCTCTGTGAACTCTGATTTCTATATCATGGTAGTGGATGATGAACATACAAAGTCTCCAAGGGCCTCACACTACAGTGGGGGGAAAGGAGGCCCAAACTATTGAAATAGAAGAAAACTGGAAAAAAGAGCAAAAAAAAAAAAAAAAAAAAAGAAGAAGAAGAAGAAGAAGAAAACTGGATTAAAAGAAGAAAATAAATGCTATACTTGGGAAGCGGGTAGGAAAGGCTTTGTGGACAGCCAGTATAATCTTGGCTCTACCAATTACCAGGCATATGACTTTGGCCATGTCACCAGTGGCATCTTACTTCCTTTCACTGGCCCACAGGTAACTAAACGCAAGATAAAACTGACATCTCTTCCCTTCATTTCTTGTCTGTCTTTTTTTTTTTTTTAACTTTGGTTGAAAGGACAAAGATGCCACTGCCCTTAACCTTTCCCCTTGCATCACCTTAGTTTGCTGGCACAGCAAAGTCTTACAGGACAGCTCCTTGCCCAGATGAGGGCAATTATCCATGATGGTGAAGCCATACCTTGTAGTTATCTAAGAACCAAGTGATACCCTCAAGTAATGACAGTGCAGAAGGGATCTTTGGATCATCTTGCAGAACCAGAACCAAGAGAAGGATAACCAGACCACTATTCGACCATGGATGCATACTCATGCCTTCCTCTGTGTTCAGTGCCCTAGTCCTTGCTTTCCTAAATCTAAGCTGATGTGAGTGTCCCAAAGTTGATTTGTGATTACTTTAGCCCTTTATCTGTTCCTGTTCCCAATGCAGTCACAACAAAGTCTCTATTGTTGCCATTATTTGTCCCTTATTTGACAGATAGCTGGACCTAGTCTATTGGGGTTGCTAGGAATGAGAGGTTTTGCCCTAAAGGCTCTGGTAACAATATTAAAGGATGTGGTGCTTCTATTGGACCTTGCAGGAACACAGATAAGGGTCGCACTTTCTCACCTCACCTGGAAGGAGTTCATGTGCATTGGTAGGTCAGGTTTGGAAAAGGTCTTTCTGTTAGCTACTAAACAAAGCAGGCACCTTTGGGGGAAGACACCTGTGTTAATGTACAAAGTATTCTTTCTTTCCTTCCTGCTGAAAACTTATGCTACAAGCTAAGCATGCCCAGGGGCATTTCTGTCCAATCTTTTACATACATGTTCCATGACTTCAAACACTGTTTACATTAAAATTCATGACCTTAAACTGAGCATGCTCAGGGCTTTACTTACTACCTAAATGAGCAAGCTCAAGAATCAGTCAACCCCTATGTGAGTATAATATCCATACATAAAATCCTTATGCTTCACTTGATCTAATAGGATATGGCTTGAGAAATGACGATGGTGCTCTCCTTGTTTTGTTACAGGTAACAAATCTCTTCCCACCTTTTTTATGTCTTCACAGTATTTATTTCAGATCGGCACTCGAGACCTGAACCCATTGCACTGGGTTACAATCCTGCAAATATGCAAAAGTAAGTTCATGAAACTGTGGGCTCTTAGCCATTTGCTGCAACAAACCAGCTTGGTGCTTTGCAGCCTTCAGCACTGTAAAGCCAGTGATATTATGACTCCCACTTGGAATGTATCGTGTTACTTTTCCAAGACTAAATGTAAACACATACCATACATTATATCTATAGACCAATTATGCTGTGTTAACGGGGCCATTGTTACTGTTTGTGAATGATCAATGATAAACTACACTGTAATTTCCCACTGGCTATTTCCATTGTTCTTTAATGTCCCACTGATCTTTTGGAAATGGAGGAATTTCACATAAAATGCATAGCTTGATGAACTTTAATCTCGCCCATAATTAGATAATAAAATTAGTTATATGCAGTAATCAAAAGGACTGTGATAAGAGTCAATCTGTCATTCATTTTGATCCTTTTCCCAAACAGAAATTCAGCTTGGAGGAGACTAGAAACCAAATAATGACCCTCAAGGGCAGAAATGGCTCAACGGGTAAAGTGCCTCACTTGCAACCCCTGAGAATCCGAGTTCAGTCACTGGGATCCATATGGTGGACGAGGAAAATCAACATGTGTTAGATGTCCTCTGATATGTACCATGGCTTCTATTATTCTCTCTCTCTCTCTCTCTCTGTCACTCTCTGTCTCTGTCTGTCTGTCTGTCTGTCTGTCTCTCTCTCTCTCTCTCTCTCTCTCTCTCTCTCTCAGAGGGTGATAATAATATTAGTGATTAATTACTTTAAAAAAAAAACAATGACACTCCTTTGTGTAGGAAGGCTCTGTTTCCTGTTAGAGGAAAAAGTGCTTATAGAGATTTCCTGCTAATTCCCACATTAGCAGGGGATGGTACCATTTGAGAAGCTTCCGTTTTAAAGTTTAGGCTTTGACTTTTAAGCAAACAGGGAGTAAACTGCTTGATTTTAATCTAGTGAGTTTGATTTTCCAGATTGTCTCCAGCTGGTTTATCCAGCACACATTGGCCATTGCTACCTCCTTTGCATAATGTAGAGCTTGCAATTCTCCCCTCCCCCCACTGGAAATTCTGATGTAGTACATCTAGGATAGAACAAAGAAACCCACATTTGTAAACAAGAGTGTGGGTACTTTTTGTGATGTGACAAGGAATTGATTTTGTTCCCGTAGGTCTCACTGTAGAATCACTTGGCAAGATTTAAAAATGAAGATCAAGATAGTAATAGGCTGGCCAGGCAGTGGTGGCGCACGACTTTAATTCCCAGCACTTGGGAGGCAGAGGCAGGTGGATTTCTGAGTTCGAGGCCAGCCTGGTCTACAGAGTGAGTTCCAGGACAGCCAGGGCTACACAGAGAAACCCTGTCTTGGAAAAAAAGACAGTGATAGGCCAGGCAGACCAGCTCTTCTTAGGAAAAGCAAATGAAACAAAGTAATATTTTAGGAGAACTCATTATACCCAGAAGCATCAGAGAGCTATCAAATGCAGTGAACTCTTCAGGTATCGGGATCGCTATGAGGAAAAATGCACAGAAGTGAATTAGTGTTGGCATAGCATGCCTCAAAGTACTTGCTGAACCTGAAGCTGAACTTACAAGCTGAGGAGCTGCAGTTTTTATCAGAGAGAAGCTAAAGGGAGAAATGAAGTGGGGATTAAAAGCCTCCGAGGCTAGGGCGGAAGCAGAGCTGTGGTATCTTTTTGCCTGTGAGGAGCAAAAGTACAGTTCATGATTCCCCCAAAAGAGGGGCCCTGAGATGTCCGCAGATTTTTAGAAGAATCTCCTGAATTCTAGCAATGTTACCAAACACGGTGATTTTGACTGTATATATACCCATCTGCGCATACTCTGATTTCCAAAGGCAAAAGTGGATCTCAAGGGGAGAGATAGTACCACCTAGACCTTCATAGTATCTTCAAAATTGCTCACACAGTATCTGTTCACCAATAAACAAGTCACCAAAACCAATGAAACAAATTAAAGATAAAAAACCCCAGAATTCAAGAACACAAATGTTGAGAGAAATCCAAAGTTTCTGATACTGGCCATATAACATAAGAAAACCCAAAGTAAATGTAACTAATATGTCCACCCAAATAAATTTTAGAAAGGAAGTAAATCCAAATGAAAAAAAAAATCTTGGTGTGAAAATATAATAAAGCAAAGAACTCATTAAACTTAATGGTAAAGTAGACACAGTTGGACAAAGAATTAGTGAATTAAAAAATAAACATCAGAATATTTGTACTGAATAAACGGAAAGAAAATCATGCACAGGAAGTACTGGGCTGGACCAGGGCAATACATGAGACCCCATGTGTTGGATTAAGGCCTACACACATGTGATTAAACTTCTGCAAGAAAACAGCGCTGGGGGAAGGTAGTCATTTTTACAGAATGACAGAATTTCCCGAAAGTGACAAAATATGTCACCCCAGTTTCAAGAAGTGTTATAAACTTTAAACAATGAATACAAAGAAAATCACTTTTAACCACAGTTGTAAAGCTACTTTTAATTTTAAAACCACTCGGGAATTTTTACTTCTTTTAATTTTTAAATTTTAAAGCCAAAGCTGAAGACACATTCAAATTTTCACTCACTGGTTTATCATTAACTTCTTCCCATTACTGACTAGCTGCATGAGAATCTCCTGGAGCTGAGCCATATAGCGTGGGCAGCTGGGGTATGCTTTATACCAACACATTCTGGACCACCGTATAACTCTGCTTTCTGTTGCTAACAACACAATACCTCAAATTTGGAAAATTACAAGGAAGAGAGGTTCATTTTGGCCCATAGCTCTAGTTCAATGTCAAGGGCCTTCTGGAGTCCTGCCATGGCTCAAAGTATTACATAAAAGGAGGCAGGGGACACATATGCATGTGGAAGGAGCACATTCATGTACTTTCTGCTCTTTCTCCCTGTTCTTATAAAGTTACCAATAGTCCTTAATCAGAGATGCTCCATGGCAGGAAGCTCACAACTGAGAAAAACCAGACAAGGAATAAATTCCCCATGCAAAGTATCTCCCAAACAGAAAATGAGTGACCCCCAAGCCCTTTGCCCCACTTTACTCTATGTGGCTTAGAAGGTTTTCAGCGAACTGGAAGAAACCTCAAAGAATGAGAAGGAGATAAAAGAACAGAAACATAATAAACAACAGGCCCAAGGCACAAGAGCTGCCATAGGTAGGTTAACATATTTGTGTTGGGTAGAGGGACTGAAATTGAATAACATCCTCTCCTAGTTCTTTGGAGCTGCTGTAACTGTGGCCAGGAAGGACACTTTAGTCTGGCCAGTGCCTATGTTATAAACAAAAAAAAAAAAGACAATGGAAATATGACTGGCCTGCTTTTTTTTTACAAGACGGATAATCATCTTTTTGACCAAAGTCTGAGGAAGACTGTCAAAGGGGACCAACAGTTACCTTTGACTCTGTTTCTAGAATCAGAGTGTGGGGAGCCGACAGAAGGCGGCTATCATCCTTGCAGCCATCTTGAGCCATACCCTGAAAAGAGACTTGATTACATTAGCCTACAACAGCTGAGCACACTCTGATAACATCTTGCTTTAGATACCCAGGATTTTCCCTTGGGTGTGTGAGACTTAAAGGTGTGTGACTTAAGGGTGTGACTTAGAGATCAGATTTAGAGACAAGACCTAAGGGCATGATTAAAGGCATGACTTAGAGGTGTGGCTTAGAAGTGAGACATATAAAAGGCAAGAGGCAGACAGGAGAGTTCAGAACAATTTGGAGTAACAGAGATTCAGACACTAGGAGTAGGAGTAGACATTAGACACTCGGAACAGTGCAACTTGGAGGAAGAACTTAGAATTAGACATTAGGCACTTAGCACTTGGAAGAAGTAACTTGGAACTTGGAGGCACTAGGGACTAGGAACTAGGGACTAGGAACTCAAGACTTGGACTTGGAGAGAGGAAGAGAGACTGAAGAATAAACAGGATTGAATCACACTCTGTCTGGTCTCTATTCCTCAAGTCTGTCCTCACTCTCTCTCTCTTGCTGAACCCCAACCCGCAGACCGGGGCAACTTGGGGCAGTTTGGGCCCTAACAATTTAGCCCCCAAGGCTTTTGGCAGTGCGGGTTCCAACACTGATAGAGCGGTCCTCAAAATTTTGGCCCCCAAGCATGGGGCAGCTCAGGCCACAACAGAGGAGTCTTCCCCAGCTTGATTTATGGGGCCCTACAGGGCTGTTTAATCTTCTATATTTTCTGGCTCTGCATAACAGCAGCTAGAAGGTTTAGTCAATACCAGTTGCTTATTTTGCTTGTATTTCCTCAGATCCACCTGCAATCCACAATCCTTCTCACTGGAAATGATAGGCAAACACAACAGGACCACTTCACACTTCCTCTAGCATGGGCATTAGAATGGTCCATCCACTCCTAGTATAATCTGGTGTTCACATCCCACTGCTAAGAAGAGATAGCTTATCAAAAGTCAACTCTACCACTGTTGTCCAAGCATTTCAGCATTCCCAAACACAAGTTTCCACACTGCCTAACCCATTCCAGTTGGCATCTGGGATAACTCACTCACTAAACCATCACTACCTACAAGCTTCATAATTTTTTTTCCTCAAAAACTCCCAATTCTCTTCCAGGTACTCTCAATATGCTCTCAGTCCTGAAGCTGAGAAGAAAAGATCCTCTCATGCAGTTTTTGGTCACCGTCCAACTCTGTCCTTAATACTCCACTGGCAGCAGGCCTATGATGGCAATCCAAAGTCTTGATGGTACCTTTGTATTCTACTAAAATGTAATTCTCATGCAAACTTTCTAGGTCACACCCCTAGACCTAAATGATGCCTTCTGCTATTCCCAAGTATGTCTGATTTTCAGTTCCTATTTGTCTTTGGGTTATGAGACCCTGACTCCTAGGTCCATCAACAAATGAACTTGGACTGTCCCATTCTAGGGTTTGCAAGATAGCTACTCATGACTTAGCTAAGATTCTTTCTCCATTAGAGAGCCTTCCCAATAACCTTCTTATATAGATTGCTTGGTGATTTCATTCCCAGAGAAAAAAATCTGTCAACTCAAATATGACAGATGTTGCAAAAGATGACTTCCTGTGCTAACAAAGTCTCTCCTATCCATGGCACAAGTGTATCCCCCAAAGGTACAATTCTAAGGCTAAGGTAGTGTAGTTCTAGGATATCACTCTTGTCCATCAATCTCAAGAATTAGTCTTAGACACGGACACCCTTAATAACAGACAATCATTTTACTCTTTTCTAGGAATGACAAAATACTATCATTTCTGGGGCCCCTGGTTTGGACTCAGAGCTAAGCTACTTAATGAGGTCTTATGGAGACCAGAAGTTGGACTTTCTGTAAAAAGACACACCTACTGCCCTATCTTGATCTTATTGCACATAAGAAAAATCTTATCTATACACTCATGAAAGAAGGGCAATTGCTTTGGGGTTCTTGCATAAATATTGAAAAGGCTCATTCATCTAGTAGCTTACCTGTTGAAAATCTCTGACTCAGTGGCTCAGGGCTTAATGCCAATGTATTTAAACTTGGGCTTCAGTCACTTGCTTAAGTTAGCTTAAGAAAGAACCTAAGCCAACACTGGATTTCCAGGTAAATTTTCCCCATATGCCCAATGCAAGGGACTTAGATACTTATCTGAGTCCTTCCCTGCTCTGAATAAAATGGCCACAGAGGTCACAAAGAGCATCTAGAAATCCATTCACTTGATTACCCTTTCTTACTACAGTTAGATAATGGCCTGTGGAAAGTGGCTGAAGTCCCAAATGAATGTGAATTGTTGATCTGAGCAGGGCTATCTTAAAGACCCCAAATGCCTCAGACCCACAGGAATAGCAAGCCCTTCCCTGAAACCCAGGACGTTCCAACGTCAGCTTTGTCATGAGGATGATGGCAGTCTGACACTGCTCCCCTACAAAGAGCCCCCAAAGAGATCAGATACCCTGCCCCCTCACTCACACTGTTATCAGTAGATGTGCTGAGCTTTCTGGGCTGACTTTGCTGTACCTCCAACCAGTGCATGGTCCACACAATACCAACTTTACATTTCTTATCTTTGTCATTTCTTCATTCCCATGGTCCCAGTCATGCAGGGTCAAGTCCCCAGGTCGGGTCTAAAGCCATGCAGGTCAAGCCAATGACCACCTTTTGCCTTACTTGTAACTCAAAACATTCAGTGAACCCCTACAAATGAAGTACTACCCACATGCTTCCCAACACTGGCGAACATCAGGAAAAGTAGAGAGAGCCAAACAGACATTAAAGAGGCTCCTTACTGGATTCATGGAGAAACCCATCCCTCATTGCCAACACTGTCCCCAGTGGCACTCCTAAGGTCCCATCTCATTCTCTGAACTGAGACTCATCTCAGATCATTTGAGGTCCTATTTAGAAGGTCATTTTGGCAGACACATCTTTTTCTTCTCAGAATTGTAAATTATGTGTATGCAGGTTTGTGCGTGTAAGCGCGAGTGATCTGGAGGCCAGAGACATCTGATTCCCCTGGAGCTAGAATGACAGGCAGTTGTGATGCAGGGAGCAGAACTCATCATATGCAAGAGAATTATATGCTGTTAAGCTTTCTCCAGCCCCCAGACAGATCATTTGCTAGATCTGGGCAGACATTATCTTGTCCAGTACATTACATACCAAATGCTGTATCAGCACCAATATGACACTAATTGAGGCTGCTTGGTGCTTCCAGCTGCCCCTGCTTTCTTCTTACAACTGCACCCTATGTCTGAGAGACACTCAGTCATGCCAACAGGGGTAAAAAATAAATAAACTTAAACCAACTACCTCTGTTGCATCCTGGGAACGGTTTTTAAAGGAATCTACTTTTAGGCAGAAACCCAATTTATATACAACCAAACAAAATCTGTAGAAAAAAAGAATGTCTCTCTAAATATAATTAAAGTAACATCCTCTTCTTTATTCTAAGTCTCTCTTACACTTAAACTATTCTAAACCAAAGGCTCCATTATAGGCATAAGAGCTGATCAAATTAGGCTCCTTAAACCTGAAAATTATACTGGGCTATCACTCCTCAAAAGTCTCACAGGCAGCTAAATTTGTCCAAAGTCCACTGACATTCATGACCTCTAATATAAATTTTGAGTTAAAATTATATATAGAATATTATTCAGTGGAGAGCTAGTCTGGGACACACACACACACACACACACAAAACATGCTTATCTGAGCTCAAATCCCTTCTACCTTCCTGTACTGGTTAGTGCTTTGTAAAGTTGGCACAAGCTAGAGTCATTTGGGAAGGGGGAACCTCAATTGAGAAAATGATCTCCAACACATTGGCCTGTGGGCAAGCCTGTGGTTCATTTTCTTAATTAGTGATTCATGCAGACAGGCCCAGCTCGCTTTGGGCGGTGGTACTGGGCTACTGGTCCTAGGTATTGGAAGAAAGCAGGCTCATCAAGCCATGAGAAGCAAGCAGATAAACAGCATTCCTCTTGGCCTGAGCACCAGTTCCTGCCTCCAGGACACTGCCTTGAATTCCGTCCCGACTTCTCTGGATGATGTACCACAAAGTGTAGGATAAACAAACCCTTTCTTCCCTGAGTTCTTTGGCTCATGGTGTCCTATAACAGCGACAGAGACCTGAGGCAACCCCCTCCTCTACATGGAATCTTAACACCATTATAGTTGTTTCTATGGACTCCAGCTTTCTGGGCACTATGGGAAACCTTCCTCGGTTCAGTTTCTTAACCCCTAGGATCATATTATCCTGAGCCTATCTCTGCCTTGCAGCTACCTGCACAGGAACTGGTACATTAGCATCTATCCCTCCCAAACCACATTTCATCAGGACTCTATAGCCTTACCATAGTTTCCTCTCCCACCTAAACTAAAGAACAGCACTGCTTTATTTATTATTTATTATTCCTGCCTTCACCCTCACTATAGGTACAGGAAATCCATTTTACTGCTCAAAGACTATCCCCAGAAGCGCTGAGCCAAGTAACTGTAGTAGTCCAAGAGCTTTCACTAACACAGAGACAGTGAAATGTACCTGGAACGGTTGTATTTCAGCACCCATGAGCCTACATCTGCTGACCTGAGCCCCAGACAGAACCTGTTGCTTTTACATCAACAAATCCAGATGAATAAAGCAGAAACTCTAAACTACTGAAGGTGCCAATGATGTGGGTGAGCAAAGAGTAACAAGAAAGATTGGTGGGACTGTAAAACCAGTGTCTGGTTGTGACCATCCTGCTTGCTTCCATTTCTAGAAGCACACATGGCCATGTGATTCCTTGTATTTTGTCCCCGAAGTGTTAAACTGTCCATTTGTTTGTTCTAAGGTTCCACAGTTCTACTATAGAGAATATTTCAACATGGTTTTCAACTTTTCCCATAGGAAGCACAATTTCCATCAGCCCACTAGAACAGACAATGAGGAACTTCTACCAAAATTACTGCCTAGGAGAGACACTATGTGAGACTGTAGTGTGACCAATTTTTCCTGGGAACACAACACTTGTATACTCTCTCAGAAAGGGAATCCGTGGCAGATCAAAACATCTGCAGTGTAACATCCATACAGCTAACCACTGAGGAGTGCAGTGTAACATCATATGGCTACACACTGAGGAGTGCAGTGTAACATCATATGACTACCACTGAGGAGTGCAGTGTAACATCATATGGCTAACCACTGAGGAGTTTATTAGGCTCGCTGACAGGATTCTGAAGGAGGATTTATGTACAAAGATCCCAGATAACATAAAACCAGCTTCATCACCCCAAAACCTACCTCAACATAGGTGAATCCCAAAACTGTAACCCCATACGGCTCTCTAAAAGCTGCAAAGCTGAGATGCTCTCTATGCAGCTTGTATTCAGCTCCAAATTGCAATTTGACTGGTCGGAGTCTCCAAAAGTTTACTTCTTTATATGGCTGGATTTTCCAACTTTCGGTGTTCAGAGACAAGTGAGCTTTGGCTTACCTTCTGAAGCCCATGAACTTCCTTTTCCTCTCTCTGGGGAACATTGAAGGAAATGTTGCAGTTTTGGGGAAAATGCCATTTAACAGACACTTTGACTAACTTCCTTTGATAAGAAAATTGGGCCTAGGTCTATGTAGTTTTTCCAATTTTCTCTTTCTTTCTTTCTTTCTTTCTTTCTTTCTATTTATTTATTTATTTATTTAAAGTACATTTCAGATTTTATCCCCTCACCCCATTCCCCCCACCACCCAGGAACCCCCTATTCCATCCCCCCTTCTGCCTCCACAAGGGTGAGCCCCCACCTACCCACCACTCCCCCCTCCCTGCCCTCAAATTCCTCCCCACTCGGTGTTCAGCCTTCATGGGACCAGGGTTCTCCTTTCCCGCCCATGCCCAACAAGTCCATCCTCCCCTAAGTATACAGCTGAAGTCATGGGTGCCTCCCTTTGTGCTCCCAGGCTGGTGGTTTAGACCCTGGGGAGCTCTGGTTGGCTGGCACTGTTGCTCTCCTCTTGGGGCCACCAACCCTTTCAGCTCCTTCAGTCCTCTAACTAGTTTTTCCAATTTTCTACACATCACCTACTGTATTTTGTTCTTTATCCATTTTCATCCTTCACCACAAATCTAAGATATTATATATATATATATATATATATATATATATATATATATATATATATATTGATTATTGATTATTTCTCTTTATAGAGGTAAAAAGAAAGTAAATTATTTCTACAGACATAGAGACCATAAGTAGCAGACAGGATAAGAAACTAGACTTGCCATTCTTAGAATATATACATAGCTTCAAACTTGTATTGCACCTACCATGTCTGACCTTCTCACTAGTATGGTCACCCCAGAAACCAATTGATGCCTTCAGCAGCATCTACCTGGCAGATGGCATGGCAGCCTGTAGAACAACAGGGCCTATCATTTCCTGGCTGTGACACTTTATGCTGTGATTCTATATGGTGTCAGGAACAACCACACCCTTCTGAGGCCATCCATTTCTTCATTTGAAAAGCAGGGACAATAATGCCTATCTTCAGAGTGAAATGAAATCAAATAGCAGTAGAAACCTTGGGCGAGATATCTTTCTATCCATGGGCAACTGGTGGGTAGGGCCTGAGCTCTGAGTAGTCAGTAGCTAACATCCTGCTCAATGAGCATAGCCCCGTGTCTAGGAAGAATTTGGCTCTGTCCAATACTTCTTTTTTTTTTAATTCTGCCTCTGCTTGAAGAACAAAATAATAGCTGAATCATATACCAAAATATGTCAGGCCTTAGGCTCCAATGTACCCCCTGCTCATGAAGAACATTCCTTAACAACATCAAAATCAAAGTTTATCTGTCGACGTATGTCACTCAGATCCCCAAACCAGAACAAGAACATGAACCTGTATGACCAGGAACCTGCCGCTACCTAATCAGAGCTTCTGCTTGACGGTGACAGTGACTATTAGCTTTATGTTTATAATAATAAAGTATTAAAGGATGTCAGATAGGTTTCCCTCTAGTAGTCTCCAAAGTGGGAACAGCAGATAACAAATATTAACACCTTCTAAAGTGATAGTCAGGTTGTTTTATCCTGGATCCTCAGGAAAACAGGCACCCAGGACAAGGAATTATACAACTGAATATCAAGAAATAGGAGTTGGGAATGGGAAGAGGGGAACAGTAGAGGCAAGGCCACCCTGAGGGTGACTTAACTAGCTGATCACCACCATGGGCACAGAGGTTCCATGCCTGGGATTCCTGTCAGGATAAGAAGAGAGGAGATTTCATCAGCTGTCCCCCAGCCTACCTTGATCAAGCACAGCTCCTTGAGGAATTGACTCTCCCTGTTTCAGGTCTACATGCATGATGTGTATGAGTTATGAAGAAGGCTCTTCTTCATATGTCATATGTCATAACATATGACAGCCCAGAGTAGAGAGCAATGCAGGTGAGTAGTATAACAATCACGGATAAGGAAAGGGGACATGACAAACATTCATAAAGATTTGCCGATAGGCAGCTGGCATTTTTCTGATCAGTTCCCACCAATGATTAAAATTCAGGATCAATTTTAAAAGGAAGCCATGATGAGATCCTTGGAAGGAAGGGAATTTGCAGATGTAGAAAGTACTGTCATCATCCTTTCTCTCACCATGACTCCTTGCCAATATTCCAAACCAAAGAGAAGTTCCTTTCAACCAGAAGTGTTTAACAAAAGAAGAACTGTCTCCTAGCAGACTCACATGTCCTGGTACTTATCACAGGGTCTGGATGTGAGAGTTCCTGGGAAACACATGATTACAAGCATTTGTGAAGACGGCAGATTTCAGAAAGTTGTACCCTGTCTGGAAAAGCCATCAAGAGATCAAACACAGGTAATCTAGGAGCTAAGGACCCTTGAAGCTTGGTGGGACAAACATGCAGCTAGGAATGCATTTAGCTAACTGGTCACCCCATGAGGAGACCATACTGAAGCCAGCATCAAGGGAGCTTGACCAAGGGAACTGCCAGATTGAATGAGGGAAGGACTTGGGAGGGGCTGCCTCCTGCATGTACACTACTCAAGATTGTATGAGCTCAGCCACAGAGTGGGACAGTATCCATGTCTGCAGAGCTCACCCTAAGACTCCCACAGCAGCTCTATGGAAATCAGCTGGCTGTGTGGTATGTAGAAGGCTCCAATGGCCAGGTGTCAACAGCAATGGTTTAGGCACTTTTCTATTAGAAACCTGAGGACCAGGAGAAAAGCCCTAAGAGAGGAAAATCAAGTACTACACTGAAAACCACTCCCACAGTTGAGAAGATGTGAGAGAGGTACAAAAACAAACAAATAAAAACCTAGAGAGCTGGGGATGAAATTCTGATAAAAAATGGAGACAAACTTTTAAATGTTCTTTTTAAAGAAAGTGAGAACTGTGTGTGGTTGGTTGGTTTGTTTGTTTGTTTGTTTGTTTTTTAGATCTGAAAGGTAATAATCAAAGAAGTAGTATTTTAATTAGAGTTTCTATTGCTGTCAAAAGATACCATGACCATGACAACTCTCATAAAGAAAAACATTTAACTGGGGGCTGACTTACAATTCAGAGGTTTAGTCCATTATCACCATGGTGGGAAGGAGGCTGGTATGCAGATGGCATGGTGCTGGAGCAGAGAGTTCTTCTGGATCAACAGGCAGCAGAAAGACAGAGTGACATGGTCCTAGCTTGAGCAGCTGACACCTCAAAGCCCAAACCCATTGACACACTTCCTCCAAAAGGCTACACCTACTCCAACAAGGCCACATCTCCTAACAGTGCCACTCCCTACAGGCTTATGGGTGTCATTTTCATGACCACCACGGGCAGGTTCATCCCAAAATATGTCTCTAGGAAAAAAAATAGGTTCCCAAAGATTTGAAGAAGAATGGAGTTCTTAGCTGGTCCTTCCAGGAATGAGATTTATCCTTGAAACAGGATGCAAACTCTGATCCTCATACTGGCACCTAGAGGACCAGAGGCAGATGGGACCTGAGAATGTATCTGGGATGAACTGCACACCTGTTGGATGCTGGGGGCTGATGGCTTAGAATTCCTCCATCCTGCAGCCCAGCTCCACCAACAAATCCTCTGAACCTATAAACAACTGGCTTTGATTTTCATGGCTGGAAGAATTTATTTGTGGGGAATTTAGTTTGATTTTTATTTCATTTTCCTTGTTCAATATCTATCTATCTATCTACCTATCTATCTATCTATCTATCTATTGATTTCCTTTAATTCCTCATGGCAGATAAGCTGGATCACTTCCTATCTGTGACTGACATTCACCTAGTCCTATATTAGTTTAATATCTAGAGATCAGATTTTGGTTATGGATGTTTGTAGAATGTTCCTCTAACTTTAACTGGTATAAGAATGCCCAAGGGATAGTTGTTAAAATGGATATCTCCAGTATCTTATCCCTACAGATTCTGACTCAATGTGCAGTCTCCAGAAAGCTGCTTGAAAATCATGTTCTAGAAAATATGCTGCCGGGCAGAACTTTCTTCTGTGAGGAAATGTCCATCCCTGGGATATTCAAACATGGGCCATATTCACGGCTCTCGTGTGGCTAATGGGACCAAGATAGTTTCAAATAGAATTTTCTGAAACTTAAGTTTACTTAAATTTAAACTACCATTTGGGGTTGGAACGGTTGTTCTGGTGAGTATATCTTGGAATCTAGCTACTCGTCTGCAAACCAAACATGCAGCACCATTTGGGATCTTCTACGGCAAAATGCAGACTTTCAGGTCAAACTTTGAGGCAACTAGACCAGCGTTCACATATTAACCTAATTCTCATGTGAGCCTCATACCAATAAAGTCACTATCCACTTTTGGAATATTGCAGTGCCTCTTTGAACTTTTCTGTTCCGTTCCTATTCTATTGTAGAAAATTGAGCTCTGGCAGTTCTTGCCAAGCATAGTAGATGTGACTGTAACTAACATTACTAATCTGGAGTGGAGGGTGGGAAAATTGTAACCTCCTTGGAAAACACCCTTTCTGTATGAGAGCCAGGTTTGGGCCTTATTCTATAATCAACAGAACGGTAGGAAAGGCTGTTAAGCAGGCAGGGAGTGTTTTATGGGTGTAATGTTCACAAGCATGGAAGCGAGTTAAAGGAGATGGCAGCACTGACAAGTGATCTCTGCAGTTCGCTGGCTCTACCTTATGTGTATCTACTGAAAACCAGCTTTACCTCATCTTATTCCAGATTTGAAGGACAAAAATAAGAACTACAGCAGTGAATCCACTCTACAGTAAGCACCCACGGGGATATCAACCCAGAGCTTCAGAACACTGCAGTGCTTTTTATCTTCAGACTTCAGGGGGAAAGAACACGTCCTTCAGTTGTAATTCTAAAGAGTATTTTTCTGTGATCAACTAAGTACTCATCGTTTGTAGTACGGTCCCTGCATTTGCATTCGCCACTGAAAGCTTTCAAAGTGTGCTTTTCAGGCACGTCACGTTTTTATTTAAAGCATTTTGCTGGGGCGTGGGCATGTTTTGTCCATTGCATTGGGGTAGGCTGTCGTCATAACAGACCAGAATGTTAGAAAGTACTTGTGACTGATGAGAGGGAGACAGAAAAGAAAGCATAGAAAAAAGTGGAGAATTTAAAAGAAATTTCAGTTTTTATTACTCGAGTCCTGAGAATCCTTTGATGAACTTCACAATTTAATTCAATTAAGTTTCCCTAGATGTTAAATTAAGATTGACATCAGCTACTCTACCTTTTTGAAAGTTTCATGTCTGGTATTATGTAGGGTTTGTGCTTGAGGGATAGGGATGTGGGAGGAGGGTTTGGCCACTTTCAGCCCATTGAGACATGATAGTTTCTACACGGATTCCCAAGAACAAGGACTTACCCACTGTACTGTGTAGTCTCTACTAGATCAACCCTCCCAAAATACACAAACGTCTTTAAAAGATTCCTGTGACACAACAGCAAACCAAACATAAGTCATCAATCACAAAGTCACAGATGAGCAACAGTTGCTGATGCTTCTGTTTCTGGAACAGGCTGTGTACAGCTTCACAAGGAAAAACTTAACGTTTTGCCAAGAAGTCAGCTCAAAAGTTTGAAATGATCACAAAGATTTTTCCCGAGTGAGGATTTGTGCATCTGTGGTTCATGAGGGCTTTCACATCTCACAGCCACAGTGACGACTGTGACTGTGACATCTATATCACTGGAGAAGCTGTGACACAGAGGAGGAAGATGAAGGCAAACTCACCTGTTCAGCAGTGTATGGCATCCTGAGATGCCAACTTTAAGGTCTGTGAAACATTGCTCACTAAATACAGTGGCAAATATTTATACATTTTAAACGTGTTCTCACTTAGCAGAAAAAGACAAAAAGTAGCATGCTGTTTAAAAACTACATATTCTTCATGCCAAAGAAATGTGAATGAAGTAGAGACAAAGCAACGAGAGGAGAGACAGCTGCATCCTTTTGTCAGGAAGCATCATGGGAGGACACAGAGAAAAGTCCTTTGACAGGCTGAAAACCTCAATGAAAGTACAAAGTGTACAGGCTGGGAGGCTGAAAGAAAGGACAAAGCTTCCTCTTGCAGTGTGGCTGTAAGGAAGATGTTACGGCTGAGGCAAGGTAGAGCTGAGGGATAGCTCAGTCTGTGAAGTGTTTGTTGCACAATGGCAGCCTCCTTGTAATCAAGATCTGGGGAGGTAAAGACAGCCAGATACTTGGTGCTTGAGGTTGACCAGCCTAGCCTTCTTGTGAGCTCCTGGCCAGTGAGAGACCTTGTCTGAATAAAAAGGTGGATGGTTCTTGAGGAACAGCAAACACCTGAAGTTGACCTCTGACCTCTACATATATGTACACACATTCGAGTGTACCCACATGGCCAAAACACATACCCGGGGGTAGGGGGGGAGAAGGAGAGGGAGAGAGAGAGGGAGAGGAAATAGATATTTCTCAAAATAACATTTCCAATCCCTGATGGAGTGGCTTCTTTGACTGAACTCAGACAGTGGCATTCATTCACATGGAGAACTAATACATCATTTACAGGGGAGAAACGTCCACATGAGGCAGGCTTCACTGACATGGATTTTATAAAATCACATTTTAAATAAGTAAAATATTTACCATTCTTTGTGATATGTTGAAAATTTTCTGACCTTTGTAAACTATAATGGTAACTGGTCAATTGCTACCTAAACAAACATTTTGAACACATAAATATATGCAATTTAAATCTTTCACATAGATGGCCATGTTCCATCAATGACAACTATCTTCCAAAGAGGTCATGTGACTGAGGGTGTGGTTCCTGGATAGAATGCTTGCCTAGCATGTGTGAGGCCCTGATCTTGATCCACGGCAGGCAGAAGGAAAGGAGAGGATTGAAGGGAGAGGAGGCGTGAGGTAAAGAAGTAAGGAAGAGAGAGGAAGAGAAGGAAGAAAGAAGGGAGGAGCAACAGAGTATAGTGAAAATGGCTTTTTGCCATGACTTTATATTGTGTAATTGAACTGCAAAACCCATGCGATATGCATACACCTTCATATTTACACAAGTACAATTGAAAGTATATTGTTTCTAAATTGTTTTAACATGTTTTTAAAACTTTCAATAATCTGTGAACTTAGTTATCAGCAATGTAGATGGTTCATCTTTAATTCCAGCAGGCAGAAAAGCAGGTGGATCTGTGTAAGTTCAAGGCCAGCCTGGTCTACACTGTGAGTATATTAACTGATATGCTCATTATTACCAAAATATTTGATAAGAAACAACTTAAGGAAGTATTGATTTTGGCAGTATACAATCCGTTATAGCATCCAGAGGCACCCACAGTCAGGAAGCGGAGAGCAATGATCATTAGTGCTCACCTCATTTCCCCTTCTCATTGGGTCCAGGGTCCCACCCAGGAGACAGTTACCAATATTGGGTAAGTCTTCACTGTTTGACTAAATCTTTTGGGAAACACCCTCATAAACACACCCAGGGATGTGCTTCTACGGTGATTCTAAATCCTGTCAAGTTTACATGATCACCCGTTACAGGGAGAGATCATGTGGCTTTTGATTTTTCTGAATCTTGAGTGCCCAGCAATTTCTGGCAAGTCACTTGTCTATTCTAACTATACCCAGCTCTTACATGCTCTCTTTTAATACAAGAACAACATAGGTTAGGAAAACAAAGCTTTCTTGTTCTGCAACAGCTCAGTAATTTTATGATTTAACTATTTCACACCAACAGTCATGTCAGTTAGAATAACATTTACCTTATCCTTGTCGTTGAGGTAACACTGAACAAGATTAATCAGTAAACTAATGCCATCATACATTGTAGTAATTCAATTTCTCTCACAATTCTCATTGCATATTCTAAATTGTAAAGATCCACTCTTACCTGAATTGGCATTTTTAAATATATAGATAGAGATAGAGATAGAGATAGATATAGATATATATTTAATTTTATATATATTTAATTTTATATATAATTTAAATATATATAAATTTAAATATATATTTAAATATATGCATATATATTTACTTTTGTGCACAAAATATCAAACTGTATATTATTATGTAAAAACCAGTAGATCTGTGTTTAAAATGAAATAATTGTACATATATCCTGTTTATGATTTTTTAAAAAAATGTTGTCAAACACTCTCCATCAGTCACCTACTGAAGACAAGAAGCTCTTTTGAACTTACAGCCTCATGGAGGGACAGACATGGACACTAATAACTGTTCTGTAGGACAATGTGGTAAACAGGCAATGGCCACAACAAGGGAAGGAAAAGGAGCTGGAACTGGCAGGAGGGGAGTGAGCCAAGGAAGACCTGGAGAAACAAAGCAAGGGCAGAGCCCTGAAGATATCCAACAGTTCCCAGGACAAAAGAAACTAGCATTGAGATTGCAGGAAAACAGGCTTGCGCTGGGCAGAGGGTCTGTGGTGCTTACAGCATGCACAGAAAGACATACAGGGTAGAGGGAAGAGATGATGGGGGGGGGGGGCTTACAAAAGATTTTTTTCCACAGTGGAAGATATCTACTTGTTAAAATGTCTACAAAATACTTCGATGTGGAATGTCCATACTAGATTTGTGTCTTATCAGATCATCCCTGAAATAAATTGGAGGCAAAAGAAGCTGAGCACAAAGCCTGCCTACTTGAGCTGAGAAATGCTGAGAGTTGAAGAAATGAGGAGCAGGAAGTCAGGAAGGAGAGAGCAGATGCAGAAGGCGTCCCAGAGGCAATGCCAGCAGGAGCTGGTGACAGGCTGCAGGTGGAACCAAGCAAGCAGTCATGTCCAGGAAGACCCCAGAGTGTCTTGTGATAACCAAATCTTCCCCATCAACAAAAGTACCTCTCCCTAGCTGTGAGACCATCTGGCAATGTCCCGTCCATGGCAGCCTCCATTTCCAAATGAAACCCACGAATTAACAGAAATGCTTCTTTATGTAAGTCCTCAGGGCAGAGACCAATCAGCTGAATCAAAGTATGTAAACCACAAAAGATTCCCAGCTATTCACCACACGAAGCTACAAAATGTCACACACAAAACTTCAAGGTGAGTAAATGAAGCCATGATTAGGTGGTATGACAATATTCTTGGGGAGTATTTTATCCATACCAAGTACTGCCAAACCAATTAATAACAGCTGAGTCTCCATATGCCAGAGCAATCAGGCCTATGACTGGATATTAAGAAATAGTGCCTTCACTCACACCCAATTTCTATGTTTCTCTAATACTCATAAATATTTAATTTAAACTAGAAGACAGAAAGGTCAACTTAACATCTGAACACCAGAAAGCTAAGCTGAAAACCATGCATTTTCCACCTCTGTTTGAATATTAATATTCTAATAGTGACATTTCTATTGATTTCCAAAGATTTTATATTATTTTATTTTTACATTAAAAAAATCACAATCCATATTCTCTTTAATGAGTCATTTTGGTTCATTTTTGACAAGAGGAAAATATCCGTATGTTCTTAACACCGGTACAAAGCAGTAAGTGCAGCCATCGCGGTGTAATTTAAGACGCTGGGGAATCTTCGTAAAGGACTTCATCTACCCTCATGTCGTGCTCATCCACGGGGACCTGGGGACAGATCTGCTCTTTAAAAGCCAGAGCCATGGTGTAGGGCTTCACTTCCTGATGCTGTACACAGCGCTTCAGGTAGGTGTCATAGTACCCCTTGCCCCGCCCCAGCCGGTTGCCATCTTTGTCAAACCCGAGGCCAGGAAGGAAGATGAGGTCAAGTCCACCTGTGGACAACAGAAACGTACTTGGAATATCAGTGGTTACTTCAAGACTGCGTCAGGATAGCATGTGATTTCTATTAACACCAATCATTTTCCTTATTTTTTTAAAAAAGTATATAATCCTTATGAAATGAAAAAAAAAACTAAGTTGGACAAAGGAAATAATTCTTCAGCAACATTATTAGTCCCGCATCCATCCTTCTGAAGTTCTTTGTGCCTCTATAGAAGTGGCAGGTTCCTAGCCTCGTCCACATCAGCGAGAGGACCCTCCGTAGGCAGACCTCAGACTGTCCTTTAACTCGAACTTGTGGCTGACTCTTCACACCTGTCTGGTTTGGGAGCCAGTATCCTGGGATAATGACAGATGGAGGGGTGTGAGAAGGCCAGGGAAGACAAAAAGAATGGAGCTATTTCACAGCTGTTAAGAGTACCATGTAGTCCGCAAGGCCCACTCCTCTTCCTTTCGCTCCTGCTGACAGACAAGGGTAGGCTCAGACCTAAAGCTTAGGTGTGGGCTAAGCATACAGACAGCACTGCTGCCACAGCAGACCATGGCTGAAAGCCAAGGACTCTCCAGCTCAGGATGCTAGAAGTAGGGTGTTCAAATAGATCAGTCCTGGCTTCAAGCAGCTGATGACTTCCTATGAGGTGAACCCCACTTCCTGTTCCTGCCATGTACATGTTCACCTTACCTGTAACATCCCACATGAACAACTCAGGTACGGTCAGATCCAGCCCTCTCAGCCTGCCTGTCTATTCCAAGGCCTGTTTGCTTAAAAAAATAAAAAAGGTGATGACACTGATCTTTCCTCTCTATCCCTGTCCCATTAATTAATCTCTACAGGAATGAACAGTGTACTGTACATATGGACCCTGCTCCCAAGGGGCTTCTTTATGTTTCCTGAGCAACTAAATTAAAGTTCCTGTCTTCTAAACCTGTAGCACACATATATGTACTATGATTTCTTCCTCTCCACATGTAAAAAGGTATTTTGTAAAATCTTCAGAGGATACAGTCCCTGCCTTCAAGAGATGGCAGTTCAGTTAAAATAACGTGTAACATCAGGCCAAGATGACATCTCTATCAACTGTCCTCAAGCTATAGAAGCAAAGGCTCTAGTGACTCCAGCAGAGAGGAAGTAAGCTTAGCTGGGTCCTGGTCATGGGGTATTTTGACTTGACACGGGATTTTTAAGAATGTGTCAAGAGCCAGGCTATATCCTGGAAGCCAAAAGAAGGGTAGCAGGTTGATGCCAGGGGAAGGGGCAAGCTGCAGTCTCATATGGGGCAGAAAGACTGGGGCAAGAAGTAAGATAGGTGTGCAGTTCTCTCCAGCAGTGGAAGAACAAAATGCCGGACAGTGGCAGGCTGGGTTCTCAGAAATTTAAAAGTAGAACTACCATAAGATCTAGGCTAGCCTACTCCTAGAAACCTACTCCTAGGCATTGATCCAAAAGAATTAAAATCAAGATCTCAGCAGATCTTTACACTTCCACTTTCACGTACAAGTGTACCCAACGGCCAAAAGGCAGAACAGCCTAAACGTCCATCAGAGTAATAACTGATCAAAACAAACAAACAAAAAAAAAAACAATAACTAAAACCATGGTACATGCATATGGTAATCTGCCATATATTAATATGCATATATTAATCTGCCACAAAATTGAAGAAAATTTTGTGACGCTGGACATGGATGAGCCGTGAAGACACTAGGCTAAATGAAAACCATCATCTAGACGCATGCACTGTATGATTCCTCTGGCATCAGGTATCTAGAATAGTAAAACTTTTATAAACAGAAAGTAGAATGCCTTTTGCAAGGGTCCAGGGGAAGATCCTATTTGATATGTACGGCATCTCAGCCATGCAAGATGAAAAAGTTCTACAGGTCTGTTATGACATTGTGCTTACAGCCAAAATAAAAATATCTAAAATTTTAAGAGGTTACATCTCATATGGATTACCAGTTAACATAATAAAAAAATAAACTATAAAAGCAAAGCAACAAAAAGGGACAGCAACAAAACACCGGGATATTCACCAGTGCCAACTCATACGGAAAGAAGGCAGAATGTTGGAGCCACCACAGTCATGCTGGGGGAGGAAGAGACTAGAGAAGAGAAACAGTCAAGGAAAGCCATTCCAGCCCTCGTGCTGAATCAAGCTTACTGCTGCTGCCCCTGCTCCTGCTCCTCCCTGTGCTTGGTCTGCTGCTCTCCCTGGAGTCTATCTTGTAGAGCTGAGTGTATATGTCTCTGTCGACTAGTCTGGACAGCAATTTTCCTTGCAGGCCATAATTTTTTCCAAGCCATCCTTCACGCTTGAATTTTAATAGACTTCTAGAGCACAAAGACCCTGAAAGATGAGTACATTATCTTCAGACAGATCAATCCTGGCATGGCACCCCTACTTTAATAACTCTATGGTATATATATTTGGATTAAAGAAGTGACATTGTGGGACAAAATGACAAAGTCTCTCCTCGCATAGCCACTAGTTAGACGTAAAACTCTATATCTGTTAAGGAGAAGTGGGAATGGCCTTTGGGCCACTGGGTAACTCAGGGATCTGAAACTGTTCTGCAGAGGTCCCAGAATTCTACCTGGGATGCTGGCTTTGAGTCCAGACCCATAGAACTGGACCCAAATCCCTTCTACTATTTGTGCACTTGACTGTGGTCCCGGTTCCAGTCGTTACTTAAGGAGTCCTTTCTGGTGTGCTCCCACTTCTGCTGTTTGTGTTTTTCTGAATATATACTGCATTCCTTACTGACTTCATCCATCTGCCATTGCCCTGAAATTTCTGTGGCTTACTACCATCCTTTCTTCCTTTCTCTCTTCTTCCACTGCCTGATACACACATGTACACGTACACTCACAACCCTACCTACCTACTTACCTCTCTGAGACTCTTCACACTTCCATAACACTACTTCTGGATGCCACCTTTCCCCAGTGAAGAAATCAGTGGGACAAGTAAATCAGGTATGGGCTCAACCAGCTTCCCATGCCACATATACTAGAGTATGACCCTAGACACCCTAATGTACCACAGAGTCAAAATTCAGTAAGAAAAACAAAAAAGCCTTCCTTCTTCACGCATACTCTTTCTACATGACCCTATTGACAATCAGCAAAGGCCCATTAACAATAGGCATTCGCATAGCGTCCATCACAATCCTGATTTCAGTTAACCCCTTGTGCTCTTGCCTCCCAGGCCTGACTGGAATGAAATGTAACTAGGAGAGCTAAGGAGCTCCACTCATCAGGACGGCAACAAGACCTTCGGGCAGAGGTGCCTGGGGGTCAGTCAGTTCTTCCACACAGTCACACTTTATTGTTTTTGTTCTTGCTGGCAGAGGTGTAGTTTCATAGCTCTCTTGCACTCAAAACTGCAAAGCTAACCTTTGGAAAAAGCACACCAGCCTTACACTCCGCATCTGTTTGCAATCTTTCTTTTTCCCATAATTTGCTATTGCTCTGACAGAGCAGCCTCCTCTGAAGGCAGCTGGTAAGGGGCAAGGACTATGCTATTTCCTAGCTGTAGGATCAAGGGTGAGCAGCCTTCCAGTCTGTGCTTTCAACATTACCACCTGCAAATCTGCTTGTTCACCTGCTGTCACCTACATTAAATCAGGTAACACTTACGAGCAGTATTGCCCAAGATAATCACATCTATCATGAGACTTTCTCCTCTGAACTAAGAAATATGAGGCACCATTTCTTGAACTGGTGGAGAAAAGGATGAAGTTCCTCTGGAACTCCCAGTGGAATTGAGCAGAGCTTCTTTCTTCAGTTTTCCCTTAGAACTGGTTTGTGCATGCATTCTTTCTGCCTCGGGCCTCGGCCAGAGAGACAGCAAGGAACTGGAAGTGTAGGTGAAGAGCCAGAGTGAGGTGTGTTGACTTTCGCTTTCTATAAAGGGCCAAGGGGTAAATGATTTAGGCTATGACACACTGTGGACTTTAAGTCAGTTTTGTGAAAGTGGCCTTAAACAGTGTGTGTGTGTGTGTGTGTGTGTGTGTGTGTGTGTGTGTGTGTGTGTGTATAACTAGCTATGCTTTTTTACTAAAATAGGTAAAGGACCAGACTTGATCCACAGGCTACAACTGTCACCCTGTCATGAGATATAGAAAGGGTTTCTGAAATAAGGACAGAGGTCAAAGGTGGACAGGATAAGAACCTCTCTTAGAGGTGGCAAGAAGAGAACTGATATAGTAAGGAACATAGAGGGAACGGGAACAAGCAGCACGGTGGACTCTTCATCACCAAAAGGAACCCTGGGAAATAGGTTTTTAGAGAAAATAAAAGGGGATTTTATTCATGCTTCTATTCACCCTAGTTCTGAGGATTTAGCTCACACTTGGGAACATCATTTTCAGTAAGGTAACAGTGATGTCTCTGACAACATCCTGAACACAGACACCCAGAACAGAGATCTCCAGGATGGAGCCTGTTCAGCCACTGAACTGTCTCTGCCCTGACCCTGAGAATAAGTGATGGAGCCCAAGAGAGATGCATAGCCCCTGGATTCAATGGGCACAGTTCTTAGCATTCTTCTCCCTTTAATTCTCTTTATTTTGCATTTCTTGATCATATCTTCTATACACTCTCCTTTAGGAGCTTCATAAACATGACTTAGTGCAGTCATGCCCCTGCACTAGGGCCAGGATTCTCATCTTGTGGTTCTGAATGTACCATTTCTCCACAAAGGTCAGCTGATTGTCCCACTTCCTAAAATGCAGGCTTTCTCCTGGCTCTCCCTTGTTCCAAAGCATTTAGCAGGACTGGGGATATAGCTCAGCTACAGAACGCTTACCCACTGTGCAAAGCCCTATGTTTAACCTTCAGCACTGCCTACAAACAGGCATGGTAAACCATATATGTAATGCCAGCCTGTAATTTTAGCAGGAGAATCAGGAATGCAAAATCATCATTGGCTATACAGAGTTCAAGGCCATCCAGGGTTACATGAGATCCTGTCTCAAAAAACACCAACAGTTCCAAAAAAAGAAAGAAAAAAATTCCAAAAAGTGCATTTAGTATATCACCTTTAATGGTGACATTCAAGGTGACTTTACTTGGCTATGCAAAACCTCCCCTAGTCTCCTGGCTGTTACCCTCCACATCATTTCCCTTGTATTCTTGTGACATCTGTTACATCAATGGATCCATGTCTCACAAACCCACTTGTGATTGTCTGCCTGGATATCTGTGTTCCAGTCCCAAGGCTACCTCATCTAACATAGCAATGGTCATACAGCAAGCCTTACTGAAGCTTCCATGCAGTTCTTTTCTCAAATCACTATGCTGTAAGGAGCTCTTGCCCTGGGGTCCAGTAAGCAGTGGGGATCCTTCTGTCTATGATTCCTCATAGCTCAGCTCTCTCTAAAATGGAAGGATGAGAGTGAAGGACCTAATGACAGCCTGTGGCTCCTGACAATATCCATGTAGTCACCTGCTTAGATCACCACAGGAGACACCTGACTCTGAACCACAGGGCACAGTCAAGAAGAGCAGAGTTCAGGAGCCAGCATTGGCGCAGTGTCCACCAATGGCCAGCACTCTACTCTCCCCAAAAATAAAAGGGGTGAGCAAAAGCGCCACATCTGTAGGCCGGCAGGAGGGCGCAGACTGCTCTTCATACACGAAAAGCAATTCAGAGAGTTCAAAGGATTCTTTAGAGTCACTCGGTTCAAAGAGGAAGCTAACCCAGGAGGGTCAAGATTCAACATCTATGCTGTTTCCACTGCTAACAGGTACAAGTGTCGCTGAGCAAAGAGATGGAAGGAACACAGTCACAAGACAACTACTTCAGAGGCCATGACCAGTGCAAAACCACAGCTTTCACCTCAAAGGGAATAAGGGATAAATTACTCTAAAGTCAGGTATTAGTGATCCTAGCCAGAAACATGAATTCAGGTTATTGCAAATGCATGTTCCAGGAGGTGGAGGTGGGAGGATAACAGTTTTTTTGAAGTATTTATAGTTATAGAACAAAAGAAAGTCATAAATCAAGTCATTTTCCAAATTCATGGTGAGAACATCAGCTTGGCCAGTGAGAGAAAACAGGGAATTAGTTATAAGCTTCGGGTGGTATCTGGTAGCAGTTTTAGCCTTTGGGTTGGTGCAAGCTGGTAGTTTGTTAGTATATTTTTTCAAAAGGATTTCGCTGAGCAATGAATAGCCATTGGAGGGGCTAAAAATAGCTCATAATAACTTAGTTACAAATCTGCAACATACCAACTCTCCACAATCACATAAATTTTAAACTTTGTAGAATTCTTAATACAAGTGAGTTCTTAATACGCCATTTTACTGAGAGATGGGCTGTGCAGGCTTCTAGACAGGCTACCAGGTTGAAATCTTAGCACTATCACATATCAACTATGAAACATCAATCAAAACCACCTTCACATTAGGGAAAGGCTGAAAGAAGCTGAGGAGGAGGGCAACCTTATAAGAGGACCAGCAGTCTCAATCTGGACCCCTGAGATCTCTCAAACACTGGACCACCAAAACGGCAGCATACACCAGCTGATATGAAGCCCCCAACACATACACAGCAGAGGACTGCCGGGTCTGTGTTCAATCAGAGATGATGTACCTAACCCTCAAGAGACTGGAGGTCCCAGGAAGTTTAGGTCAGGTGGGGTGGGGGTGGGGGGTGGGAATAGCCTCGTGGAGACAGGGGGTGGGTTGGAGGTATGGGATGTGGAATAGTCGGAGAGTGGAAGGAGGAAATAAAATCTGGAGTGTAAAAATTTAATTAATTAATTAAAAAAAAAAAACATCTTCACCTAAAACCATGAATAAAAAAATATGATGTAAAGTGTCCCTGATGTAGTAACATCAAATGTCAACTTAACAGCTACATGCCTACTCTTGAAGTCACACAAGTGACTACAAAGACTCAGACATGTTCACCAAGCATGCTTTCATGGAACAAAGACTTGGAAATCCCAAACAAAACACAGGGCCAGTACCTCGTGACAGCTCTGGCGATAGACTCAGAAATCAATGAGACTTTGAACTCATCATGGCTGTGTTAGAGCAGACTGACATATGATTCCTGCTCCTCACGGGAAAACAAAGAAAAACACATGGCGTAATAAAGAAAACTAAATATGTGTTGCAACAAGACACAGTCCACTTCTGATTACACGTATAAATGGTTTTGAAAACAGTGTTTTTTTTTTCTGGGCTAGCAAGATGTTTTAGTGGTTAAAGGTGCTTGCCATCAAGCCACATGGTAGAAGAAGAGAACTGACTCTCCCCAAAATTGATCTCTGACTCCACAAGCATACAACACACACATACACACACACACACACACACACACACACACACACGCACACACACACATTTTCACTGGGTCTCAACATGTACTAGCCATTAGGAATCTTAGTGTAGAATCATATACATCTGAGGACAGGATGACCCCTGACTGTTCACTTTGTGGCATTGTTAATATAACATTCTTGCTTTCACATGGGCACCAATGTTTGTATCAAAACACCAAATCAACATTCATCACCAGGGCACTAGGCCAACCATACAACACCAGGTAAAATGTATCCCTGGGTATAATGGGACATTCTGCTGATACCATGTGCATCATGGCATAAGACAGTCTAGCTACGACTTCCATGAAAACCTAAGTACATTATGAGTGCAAGGCTTTATTTAATCCCATGGATTAGAATCCAAAGGGTACCCACTGAGATCTTCAGGGTTTTGTATCCCTGAAGAAAGAATCAGATCAGGGACATATGTATAGTGGTAGAAATGGAGACCATGACTTAAGGCCAGAGAGCACCTGCCTTCTCCCACTTCTGTACAATTGTCCCTTACATGTAACCTTGTTAGGAGAATCTCTGTGTTTTTGCCAAATCACTTCTCTCATGTAAACCCTGATGTCTCTCTGTGCCCTAACCTTCTACAGTCGATGGAGACAGGGATTTAGATTCTTCTGGGCAAAGCTGAAACACAGAAGAAACTAGAAGTGCATATGGTATAAGTGCCGAGTGTTTCTGTACAGCAGCCTCGACCCTAGCATAGCAGCCTAAAAGTACACAAGGCCAAAAGTCAAACTAAGATGGCCTGTGAAAACAGTCACCCTCTCTCTGTAATGCCTGTGCATTCCTGTGACTCTGCCACGGGAAGGATACATAGAAAAGTGACAGCCTCAGAGATGAAGAATTGGGGAACACAAGGGCCTGGGTGGAAAGGGGACTGCACACCTTCACACCATTCCTTGTGAATTTTTATCAAATGGTGCACAGAGCCAGAAATGCAAAATTCTCTTAAACATCAACCTTTTGTGTGAAGGCAAGAGCCTAGAAGACGATCTGGTGACCAGTCAAGTGCACTGGCCTCCAGATGGACCACTGGGTATAGCCCCCACAACAACCATGGGTAGCTGGAGACTCCTAAGTACCTGAAACTCCTTGAAACCCAGCTTCTTCTTAAGACGGGACAAATACCAACTTTACAGAGTGACTATTAAATAAATAAAGAAAGTATGTCAAAACCCAATAAAGTGCTCAATAGATGAAGGCTTCTCTTATACTTACGGATATGAAAATGCCTATTCTTTGTTGACTCTTGAGTGTTTTTTTCTTAAAGTGTTATTTAGACTTTGTTTGTTTTGTTTTGTTTTGTTTTGTTTTGTTTTGTTTTTTTAGCACAAACCCCATCCAAGAGCAGGCCTAGCTCTCTACCACCACCTGCTGACAGCTAGAAATCAGGAGATGCTCCAGCCAGGAGCAGAGCGTGAGCCATACTGGCTCTCTGAAATGGTGGCTCTAGACAGGTGTGATGGGAAAGCACTGTGGTTACAAAGCACCTTTCCTTTTACAGAGGATCCTCTGGCAAGTGTCTGTTATAAGAAAATCGGGAACAATGGCATTGATACTTGAGGGTCACTGTCAGCTGTGCTGCCCACTTCGTAAACACATCCTCACCTGCCCACAAACTCCACAAGACACTTTATCATCTGCTTTCTCCAAATGGGAAAATCAAGATTCAAAGAGAGAATGCAATTTGATAAAGTCATATAGCCAGTGATGCTGAGACTCCCGTGCTGGGAAGGATGAGAGCCTCTTGCTGGAGGGTATGGCAGACTGGAAGCAGGCTCAGTCACATGGAATACAGCATCTATACTAGTCAGGCTTGGGCCACAGTGTGAACAGATGGCACACAAACTGAGAAAAGAAATTCAATAAAGGGGCCAGTAAAAGGACTGGCAGCTTGTATGTAGTAACTACTGGGTAACACTGGCCATCCAACTTCTTCAGAGGGTGGGAGCACAGAGAGTATGCCTATGGTACCAGCAGGATGGCAGCTGGAAGGGCTGCTGGGCAGGTGTGTGGGCGCTGCACTGGGGTACAAAGTATTATCCCTCCAGCTCACTCAACATCATCCCTTAGTCTCTAATGTGTCACCCTTTGTGGGCTTGTAGCAAGTGATAAGTGAAAAAAAAAACCTATGAGTCCAGTAGTCGCCAACAAGCAGAGCCAGCAATGTTTGAATGTGGTGAGTGTTAGTGGTTACTTCGGGCATGGAGACAGGTTGTTTATTGTTTTTACTTTATGTCTTATCTTTATGATCAAACACGACTGATCTGTTTGTTTTATCTGGACAGAAATTACTGTCTCAGTGCTATAATGTAGTAGAGGTGACTTTGGTCATAGCCATGGTAGCAAAATAAGAACAAAAATACAATAAAAGCCAGGTCTATGGTAATGGTAACAGCCATCCCCTTCCCTCACAGAAGGACTTGAAGGAGGACTACAGAATCCTCATCCGGGATTCCAGCCATCACTCCTTCCCACAAATCGGCTGTGAGTGCTCTTAGGAGATACTACAGTATAGAACAAGTTAACTGAAAGTGGAACTCCATGACACAGTCTGCACATCATCATCCGTGATGGAACAGGACTTTGCAGTGATGCAGCCATTTGGGGGCTACCCACACTTCTGAAAGTAACCCCTTACCCATGTTCCTATAAACAAACTCATTGGTTTACCATGTTGGTCTAGGGTGGATTTGCTGTTAGGGTTACATCTGGGTTAAGTGAATGCTGTTTCACATCTTCCCAAGGAAAGTTAACACAAAAACAGAGCACAGCTGTTTCCTTTTAGTAAATATGTGTATGTATGTATATATGTATGTATGTATGTATATCATGTATATATGCATATATATGTGTATGTATGTATAGTGTGCATGTATGTAATGTATGTGTGTATGAATATACTAAAATTCTAGTCTTTACCAGGAGACATACTTCAAAGCATGTTAGTTATTTTCTTAAGCACTTAAAAAATTATATGTATTAGGGTGAAATGTTATATATATATTAAATGTTATATATATATAACATTTAAAATATATATATATATATATATATATATATATATATATATATATATCAGTTAAATCCATTTGGCTCATAACTTCTGTTACTTTCATTGTCTCTGTTTAGTTTCTGTTTCCATGATTTGTCCATTGCTGAGAGAGTAGGGTGTTGAAATCCCCCACTATTGGACATCTCCCTTAGGGCTTAAGGGCAGAGAAAAATCAATCCTTAAGTTCATCCTATCTTAGAAGATACTGACTAAAATGAATATTAAGGAAGGAGGAGATTAAATTGTTTTCAGTACAAAAACGAAGTTCAGAGGTGGTATTATTTTAATCCAAATGCCATTCCTAAGTTTTGTTTTGGCACCAAGTTTGGGAGAGACTCACTACCATCCATAGTCAGATGGGGCCAAACAGGACAATAAAAGTGGGGAGAAATGAAAGACTTTCCTATGCCTTTTCTCTAACTTGAGTCTCTTCTGGTTATGTGATCTAAAGAAAAGAAGGAAAGAAGGAAAGAGAGAGAGAGAGAGAGAGAGAGAGAGAGAGAGAGAAGAAGAAGAAGAAGAAGAAGAAGAAGAAGAAGAAGAAGAAGAAGAAGAAGAATTAGAAGAAGAAGAAGAAGAAGAAGAAGAAGAAACTTCAGTGTCTCAGATGTATTTCAAATCTAAGTTAAAGATTCTAAGAACTTTAAGGTTAACTCTTTTTCTGTGTGACACAATCAAGAAATAAACAGAGAACCACAGAAAGACAAGTCCTACTCAAGTCCACTTACACATATGTAAAGCAGTGAAACCCAGAAAGGAAAGAAGAACTGTGGTTGCCTCAGGGCTGGGGCAGGGGTGTCATCTCTCACTGCGCAGTTTCAGGTCCCCAAATGGAAATCTTAAGAGAGCTGTTACACAACAGACTGGACTTAGCACTGCTGGACTGGGGTATTTCAGGAGGGCAAACGTGGATTTTATACTATGTGCTTCTTTACAATAATAAAGAGAAACAACTATGACAGGAGAGAAAGAGGACTGGGGGTCTGGCAGCGCGAGTGGTTCCCTGGCATGTGTAAAACCACCAGCATCAGCCACAGGCATCAGGAATGAATCAGTTAAAATGTGGCTTACTCTAGAGCAGCGGTTCTCAACCCATGGATTGCAACCCCTTGGGATGGATGGAATGACCCTTCCACAGTGGTCTCCTAAGACGCCTAAGACCATTGGAAAACACAGATATTCACATTACAATTCATAACGGTAACAAAATTACAGTTACGAAGGAGCAATGGAAATAATCTATGGTTGGGGTTCAGCACAACATTAGGAGCTGTATTAAAGGGACGCAGCATAGGACGGCTGAGAAGCACTGCTGCAGAGTAATGAAGGGCATCTTTCATAGGTGGAGGGAAAGGGAGCCTTTGCAGCTCTCACTATCTATCCTGCTTTGTACATGAGGAGCTCACAAAGTCCTTATCCTAATCAGTGACAGTGCTGCCCAGTTCCTCAGTCTCAGAGTTAGGCAAGACAGAAACTGCTAGCTGGCTTCCACCACTTCTTCTACCCAAATGTTTAACAGACACTTGAAAGCTGGGCAGTCTCTCTAGGAGAGCAAATGTAACTAAACTCACAGTCTGTTTCTTCTGCTTGCCCTCCTCTTGCATGCATAGGAGGCCTCAGAGCTCACTGACATGAGTGGTGTGCCATCAGAACGACTCCAACTGCTGCAAACCTAACATAAAATACGTCAGTGCTTTGACATAGTATCACCTAGAGACATATATCATCCTTTCCTATGGCTTCAAGTGCATTATTTTCACTCCAGCTAGTCTTGCTATCTGTTTCAATACGCCTTCTTCTGCTGGATAAAAAACTTCCTCTTGAAACTCTTAATGCACCATAAAATCAGCTGACAAGAAAGGGGAAGGAGAAAAAATTTTTCATAAAGCTTTAGGACTTATCAGAAAGTCAATGCAATCAAGTCAATAACTAGCCATTATTAACAACTCTATAAATATGCTAGCACCACCGAAGGAAGTACAGGAACATGGGACAGGTATATGCCAACAAGAACTAACAACTTGCTTAGCTAAAACCACACCCAAGAAGTTGAGTGTAAGAAACCACCTAAGTTGAAACACTAAAGGTGGAGTAGTGCAGGTGCCAAGACAATAAACAGTAAGGAGATCATGGTTCCCCACTGGCAAGAGGTTAAATCACAGATAATGACATTTAAAAAGTGGGTGTTGGAAGAACAGAACTTCTAGGGATCTGGAAGAGGGGCAGCAACCACCTGTGGCATCAAAATGAAATAAACAAAAGCACAGACTTGGGGAGCCTGCCATGTGTTTGGGAACAATGATAGCTGCCTCTCAAAAATAAGATAGCATGGACCATGTTGAAAAGTGCCTCTAGTGGCCAGGAAAGAAATCCACTAAATTCCATAGATAGAATTAGTGAAGCCCTTGGGCAGCCTGACAGGAAAATCAGGGAAATCCCAATGGCTATGGAAGGCCGGACTAAATTTCCAAAGAAAATAAATTCCACTGCGAGGTGGAGAAGGCAGAGGAAAAGTGAGAAGCATCTTTGAGACTACAGAACAAGTCTAAAATCCTTCCTTGCATTTAAAAGCACTGTATTATCTCCCCACATAAGCAACCCCATTCCTTCTGAAAATGCAGTATTAACTGCACAGGATTCCCACATCCCCTGGAACTCCATGAGAGAAGGCACAAGGAAAGGTACCCACTGCTAGTGGCTGGTTTGTAAAGACCCGGGAAATTATACCCACGTGTATGCAGCCAGACCTGACTCTTTAAAGATCTTTTCAAGACTTTAGAAGCAGAAGAGTTGCCTAACAGGGAACTTGGGTGCCAGCAGGGTACAGGTGCACCGCATAATAAGGAGAACCTTCTGGAGCCTAGCAATTGCATGTCTTACATTCCTTTACAGATTTTGAAAAGATGGAGGGGTTGGCTAAAGGTAAGGTATTTTCTTAAAATAGATATTAACCTCTCTATGACTTTCTCTAAGTGTTTCCTTATTTTCCCTGGTTTTTCTCTGGCCATAGTAGAGAAGAAAAAGAACATAATTTGTCTATTAATTCATGCATTTATTTAGCAAGATAAAAGATTCCTTGATAGTACTTTTCAACACAGGTTAAACTAAATTGTTTGTATGATTTTGCTCCAATGCACTGGATAAGGCTATGAGCAGACAGAATGTGAGAGTCTACTGGCATCACACAAGTACTGACACTGGTGTCATGTGACCCGTATGGTCAAAGCAAGCACAAGATGGTTTTAAAAGGTCACTTTCACATGGAGTAATTCCTTCTCCAGCTAGCTGCTTTCAGATACTTCCAGCTAATTATACAGTTGCAGAATCTAGCATCTTATTCATCACAACAGAACTGCTGTCTGTACACCCAAACAAGTGGAACAGCATTTGCCTCTCTTCCTCCAAAAGTGAGGCATCTCCTCTGGATTATCCTTTTTTTGTTCTCCATGATTTTGGTACCTATTTTTAATCAGTCTCTGAAAATGGAGTCTTAGAAACAAAAACACTTGGCTTAGCTTCACCACTCACTGTGTGACTTTGATGAATCGTTTCCCACAGAGACTCATTCCCTTATCTACAGGTAAAAGCCTGACTTGGATGGTCTCCAGTTGACGCCCACTTCAGTGATCCACACCACACTATTAAATGACTAAGAGACACACATGTGGGGAGTGTGGACAAAGGCACACTTTAGTCTAGTACATCTGCGAAACACTGCCATCTGCTGGACTTGGAGAAAGGTATGCAACTCATCTAACAGCCTTGAGAGATGCAGTTTGTATACCTCCTTTTGAAAACAGTTAATCAAGGATAAACATTTTTTATAAAACCAAAGCTTCAATGTTTGTTTCAATGGAATTTAAGAAATAATTTAAGATTGTAATGATTCTGAAATTCTTTCAGAGACTCCTGATTCTATTTTAAAACTTGAGTCTATGCTGGTATACTTTTCTATACAACAGGGAAAAAAGCACTTGAAAATCTAATGGAGTAACCAACTATGGTGGCATGTATAATCACAGCTCTGGGGAGCCTAGGGTAAAGAGAATGGTGACTCCCAAGCCAATCAGAGAGCTATCTAGTCAAAAGCTAATTCTCTCTCTCCTTCCATCTATCTCTGTCTCTCTCTCTCTCTCTCTCTGTTTCTCTCTCTCACTGTCTCTCTCTCTCTCTCTGTTTCTCTCTCTCACTGTCTCTCTCTCTCTCTCTGATTATATGTGTGTATACACTATATAAGAAGGAAAAATCCACGTATAATAATGACAAGTATAAGGTGGCTAAAATGCACTTAACAATATACTAAATTAAGTGTGCAGAAGCAAGGATAGAGGCACATGGAGGATACTATGCTAAGAATTCTGTTGGCACTTTGGACCTGTTTTATCTTATCATCCAGTAATCCTATTCAATGTGCCATCTTATTTACAATAAAAATTTAAAAATTTCTGACAGGAAAATAAATATACCAAAACATCCTTACTAACTCTTTAAACTCTTTGAAAATTGAAAATGTAAGGATTTAATTTTAGTTATGTATAGGCATGTGCACATGAGTACGGATGCCTATAGAGGCCAGAAAAGGGAGTCAGATCCTTTGGAGGTACTGAAAACTGAGCTCAGATCTTCTACAAGAATAGTACCTTCTTTTAACTGCCAAACCAATCCTCTAGACCCAGAAAAATGTAAATTTAAAAGCCACCAGAATGTTTACATAGCTATGCTGAGAGTCTAAGTGCAACTCTCCATTGTGATACCCATGCCTACACTTGGGTGTATACTGTCTTTGTCCTAAGCGAATCTGTCTCTGTCTTCCCTCCTCCTGCTCCACCCAACTCTTTTGATACGAGTGGTTAAATGTATATTAAATTTTTTCTTAATAAACTCCAACACTGTTTCAAATTGTTCATCCTATACCTCTTTTGTATGGTGAAGTCAAGCATACTGACTTCAGTGGAGGGGAGATCCCTGAGAAGGAAGCCTCAGACTGAGTCAGAACAGAGCTTTGTCTTCGTCCTCCTGTGGCTGCTGCCTGAGTAGGTGATGTCATTTATAAGCCCAGGAAGGAAATTCACCTGAATATAAAGCCACAGAGCTTACTTTGTCCCTTAGACAACAAACAAAACAAAACAATCCACAGAGCATTTTGCAAGGCTGTAGAACTCTGACTAACAGGAACTGACCCAACACCACCCTATAATCTGCAGAGATAAAAATAAATAAAGGAAAATTCCAGATTTCCCTTATATATAGGTTTTGTTGCCATTAAAGTCAATGAGAGGAAAGAAAGGGTTTCCAGAAGTTTCTTGCAGTAGGGACAGCTAACATTCAACCATTGCCATCAGCTCCATTTTACTTCTTGCTTACTAAAGATGTGATGGCTGGATCTACAGAAGTCATTTTACAAGCAGAAAACAAATGCCAAGAAAATGGTACCCCACAGTCTCATCTTAAACTGAAAGGCCAATGTCAACAATCACATGCCATTAGAATTCTATTCTCATTGCATAAAAATAAGTAATAAATAAGCTCCCTCCTCCTTCAAACTAGACTTCACAAGATTTCCATTCTTGTTAGTGAAATGTTATTACCAACGAAACTGCAATAATCAAATATATTAACCTACATAGAAACTTTTAATAAATTCCAAAAGTTCTAAAATGTTGGTGTTCAACCTTCTTAGTAAATACTGTGACCCTTTAATACAGCTCACGCTGTAATGACCCATAGTCATAAAATTATTTTTGTTGCAACTTCATAACTGTAATTTTGCTACTGCTATGAATTATAATGTAAATATCTGTGTTTTCCAGTGGTCTTAGGTGGCCCCTGTGAAAGGGTCATTTAATCCCCAAAGGAGTTGTGACCCACAGGTTGGGAGTTGCCTCTCTAGGGCAACAGATAAGAAAATGGTTAGGATGTTTAATAACATTTAATAACTTTAAATGATGCTTGGACCAATGCAGCATTTAATACCATTGCGATAAAAATAGATAACAAGACCAAAACATTTTCTATTAAAATATTAACTATTTTTATATGTATACTAATATATGGGAAAGAATGAAAATAAAGGAATAAGGAATCAAAAATGTTAAGCCTAATAGCAAGGTAAACAAAGACAACAATATTGATTGCTTTCATGATTAAAGCAGAGTAAGGGGCAGATAATAAGGAGGTGAAGGAAAAAGTTGGGGGAGACACAGGGAAGACAGATAGTAGGAGAGAGGAATAAGAAAGGAAAGAAAGGCTTCTGGGGAGGAGAAGAAGCTCTAGGAATCCCCTCTGTGCCCTTCCACATCCCTGTCCACAGAAGTTTCTCATAGCTCCCTGGCCGGAGCTCTGAGTGTTCAGGGCCTAAGTGTTTCACCCAGCCAATCCCTGACCAGCCCTTTCCTCCTCAACCAGTCACCTTTCTCAACACTCCTCATCCCACCTATCCACTGGAACCCTGGCCCTCTGCATCCTTAGCCCCTCAGCACGCTGACCACTGCAGGAAGTTAAGAAAATAACTCTACTGAACAAAGCACAGATGTTTCAATGTTCCTTAGAGTTAGCATCACACTGGACTAGGTTACTTGACTACTATTCTGTGCTAGGAATAAAACCTAGCCATGACTACCAGAAGAGATCATTCAATAAACACCACATATGGTTAGTACTTTATGACAACAACTAATATCCTTTTTTAAAAAAAAAAAAAGTATTGAGCTGATAGCCCAGTTAGACAAGTGTTTGCCTAGCAAGCTTGAAGACCTGAGTTCAATCCCCAGTGTAGCATAAACAAAGAATAATTGTACAAACCTAAAATCAAAGTACTTGCTAGGATCAGAAATAAAGAAAGAATCAGAAGCTCATAAGGTCAAAGCCATCTTTAGCTCCTTAAGAAATTTCAGGCCAGCATGAGCTGTAAGAGACTCCACCTCAAAAATGAAACAACGCACTAAAAGTAAATAAAATGAAAAAAATGAAACTGAAAAATATCTAAAAGTTAGAAGAAGAAAAACATAAACAGGAAATCCTTCTAAATCTGTACACCTTAGCCTTTCTTTCTTCCTATGTATTTAAAAAAGCTTTGTGTGTGTGTGTGTTGTTTTAGAGGAGACATACAGTCTCATCATGTAACTCAGGCTGGCCACAAGTTCACAAGGATACTCTTGCCTTAGTTTCCAGAATGCTAGAAAAACAGTCAATCACAAGCATGTCCCATCAACCCAGCTTCCTTTCCTCTCTTAACACACAGACCTAAAATAAGTATTTCTTCCCAATTTCTTTCTGGTTTTGTTTGTGCTTCTTAAGGAGATTAAAACCCACTGATGTCAGGTATAGAACTGTACATCCTGTAATCCCAACACTCCAAAGGCTGAAGATAAAGGATCATAAATTCAAGGACACTCTGGGCAATCTAGAAAGACTCTGTCTCAAAACAAGTAAATGTGGTGACTGAAGATGTAGCTGTTGGTATAATGTCTGCTAAGCATGCATAATGCCCTGGGTTTGATCTCCAGCATTAAATACCTGGGTATGGCAGCATGCATTGTGACCTCAGCATCAGAAAGGCACAAGTAAGGTGAGACGTTTAAATTCATCATGCTCAGTGATATAGCAGGTAAGGCCAGCCTGGGCTGCATGATATTCTGTCTTAAAATTAAACAAAGCCATTAGTGAGTCATGGATTGAAGTTACAAAACTCTGCCCTATATAATCTGATAAATGACTTCATAGCAGAGTTTTGGTAAATGATCCTAGATGGCTGAGCCATTATACTCAGAATTCTTAATTTCACGCAGTGAACATCACTCTTACCCTTGATAAGAGGCACTGAGTCAGGCATATAACTCTGTCGGCAAAAAACTTACCCAGCACTGCATAGACTGGGCAAGGTGGCAGATGCCACCATGTGTCTGGATAGTAGAGGTCAGAGTCACCCTCAGCTACATAGTGAGTTCTAAGCCAACCTCAAGACAAAGGGGGTGGAGATGGCACCTGAGTGGAAAATTAGAGAACTGGATGGCCTCCCACTCTCATTAACTGCCTGTGTGTTCTCTAAAAAGTCACTTGACCGCTCTGGGCTACAGGTAACTCATTGGAATAAGGGGGAGACTGTACAAGGACGGTAAGGATTTGTTCGGCTTTCTGCAATGCCTACGTAGAAGGAAATTTTCTCTATGATCCAAAGAAGGAAGCCACTCCAACAGCCATCACAACAGATAAATGCGAAAACACATATGAAAATGACAGTGGTTTTGATTTACTTTTAGCTAAAAAAGCCATTTCAAAACTTCAAGTAAAATCAACAATGTTTCTGTTGTGTAAAGGAGATGTGGTTAAAGGTTTGCTAAAACACTTCCTGTTAGACCAGAGCTGCTACAAATCACACTGAAACACCAAATCACTATTTAGCAACCTACTTCTTTGCTTAGTGTAAACTATACCAAAACCAAGGGTTCTCTCCTGAGCATATGACAGTCATCTGTGTGGCAGTGTCCCTGAGTCACTGCTTAGTATAAACTATACCAAAACTAAGAGTTCTCCTGAGCATATGACAGTCATCTGTGTGGCAGTGTCCCTCAGTTTCTGCAAGCTGGTGAGTTTCTCCAAGCAGCTGAGACAGTGTGGCCTGGCTCCCAGGCCTACAGATATCCTCAGCTTTCAGTCTAACAATTAACACATTTGTTTGGCCTACAAAAGAGGAGATATATCAGATGTATTATCTTCATCTGATCTGAGGCCTAGCAACTATCTCAATGTACGTTAGGGCATGGTGGAGTAGGTAACCATCTGTAACCATCTGGCAGAAGTGACGATATTTTAAAGAAAGTCAGTTGTGATCATCCCAATGGTTATTAGGACACTGAAACACTTACTGCCAGGCAATCAGAATTTCCCTAGTAATATCATGCTGCAAGGAGGGAAAAGTCTGGTGCCAGTCAGAGAAGAAGAACCTCTTTTCTGCTTTTCACATGAAGGAATTGGGAATGGAGGACCAGCCTGGCTTGTTGAGCCTTCTAGAACTCAAGCTTTTGGCCCTAAATACGCCATTAACAAAACTGTAATTTCTGTTTCTACCAACCTTTAATACAATACCCATGACAAATACACAAGGCCTCCATGCCGGTCCTCAGCCTCCACTGCAGGTGTGGCAACATCTGCAGCCAGGCAGCGTTCAATGTTTCTCTTAACTCAGTAACTTTCCCAAAACCAGCCCTGACAGAAGGAAAATTCCAGGGCCATCTCACAGGAAGGCCCTGACCAAGCCAGAGATAATGTTGACATTTTACATATGATACAAATAAAAAAACACATCATCTATAAAATAATTCCCATGTAATCTTTGTAACTTTTCAAATTCAGGTTTTCTTTCACGGCTATAAAGGATGACCATCTACTCATCCATATTAGCACTGTCTGAACTTATAATAAATTCAGATTTACTTTGAGAAATTTCCAGTATGAATCAACATGTTGCCAAAGTTATTAGGGTCAGAGCATAGACTCTGGCAAATAGAACAAGCCAGGCTCAGCCACTGCCCTCAAATGTCAATTAAACAGACAGTAGTACAAGGCAGAGAAAGGAGATTAATCCAATGTGGCCACATTGGAAGGAGGAATCAATAAAGAGCTTCAATGAATGCCGCCCCACCCAACCCTCTGATGGTCTGACCGTGACATCACACTTTGAGTATGCCTTTATTTACACATTTGGTTAGTTATTCTGTTAATTATTAGGGAAGAAAGCACACGTTACCAAACACATAGGAAGTCAGAAGTCAAGTGCAGGAGTCAGTTTTCTCCTACCTAATGGGTTCTGGGATCAAGCTCAAGTCCTCAGCTTGGTGAGGAAGAATCTTTACCTGAGCCATCTTGCTAGCTCCAAGGTTTACATTTAAATAGCAGCCAAGAGTTGTATAGAAAAAAGCAGTCCCACTCACGGTGTGGACATTGCCATCACTGTTTCTGCTCCAGTTTCTCCTGCAAGGTAGTCTGGAAAGGTGTCAGAACTGTGTGAATCTCTCCTTGGGAGACAAAGTCCTTCCCTGGGTGACACCAGCCTTCAGCTTTCTCCATCTCTTGGCATGGGAATTTTGGGAAAAGTCAATTCCTTGGGACCACTGTTTCAATAATGGTAGCTGAAGGAAAGGGCACCTTGTCTCTCTCCTTAGCCTGTCTTCCTTCCTACCTGGATGGCTATACATACCAGCGAGGCAGTACTGGGGACACAGTATCTTAGACCAAAATCTTGGCCCCTATAGAGACTAAGTCTATTAGCACAAATGTGTACACACACACACACACACACACACACACACACACACTCCCAAGAAGAATTAATAAAACACGGGGATTAATGCTGAGTGCCAAAGATTTAAGAATAACAGAAGAAAAAGACTAGGGTATTGAGAGCAGCCATGGAAAATAGTATTCAAGGATGATGGCGACATTTTGCTGATTCTTCATGACAACACACTGTCCTGCATTTAACTGTATAGCATTCTACTTTGCTTTCACTACAAAACGGCTTCATTAGTTCCAACGCTTGGGTCCTTTCAGCTTTAAGTCATTTGCCAAATTGATAAGGAATTGAACCCAGATTGCAATCTGAGGGCCAGTGATCTCAGACACTGGACTGCCAATATTCTATCCTGAAGAAACGCATGACACATTCTAGCCTAGAAAACAGCAAGCCTCATTTTCACAGACGGCCGTGTGCACTGCAACACAACCCTAGCAAAACAGCGGGCACAGCAGCAAGGTACCCGCACCGAAAAACTACCATTCAGACATTATCCCTTTCAGACATTATCTCACTGAATCTCAGCAACAGCCTATGGGTAGGCTTCATGAGCTCCACCTCTGGGTGAGATATCTGAATTTCACAAGAGCTCAGGGGCTGAAGTCATAGTTAGAAAGGAGTGAAACTAGAGCTCAGTCCTTAATCTCTCACTGACAACTGCAGTGAAATGCTGTCCTCCAGCAGAGCCCTGTGGGAGAAGGAGAGGAACCACACTGGGGAGGAGCAGGAAGCAAGGCGAAAACTGGCTCATTCTGTGGCCTGGACTTTAGAGTTATCCAAAGTGCAGGCTTTTGTCCACAACAGATCAGCAGAAAGTATTGTTGGCCAAAGACAGAGGTCATTACAGTATCCAGAAAAAGACCTAACAGATGGGTGAGTGTGTAAAAAACGGCATCTGAGGGAAACCAATATGATCAGGAAACAGGCTTGAGAGTCATTCCAGGGCAACAGTCGATGTGAAGAGTCAACTAGCGATCAAAGATTGCTGGGATCAGAAGCAGGTGATAAAAACTGTACAAAGAGGAGTTGGGGAAATATTTGAGTGGCTAAGAATGCTTGCTGCAGAAGCACAAGGATCTTTGTTCAAATCCCTAGCACCCATAAAAAGCCAGGTGCAGTTGTGTCTGTAACCCAGCATTATAAAGTGGAAGAAACAGAAGGGTCCACCGTGGCTTGGTCGCCACCAGGCTGAGTGAGAGACCCTAGTTCAAAGCAATAAGGTTGAAGGTGATGGAGCAGGATGCCCAGCACCCCCCTTTGGCTTCTACACACAGCTATGCACACACACATATATAGACCACACACATGCACTGCACACAAATATATTGTAAAGAAAAATCCAGTAATTCTTGATAATTGGATGGTTAAAAAGGAGAGACAAGGATAATTTTATAGGTACATGCTAGCTTCAAACAGAAATATACAAAAAGGATAAATTTATGAATGTGAAATCACAAAGGTGAACAGGTCAGCTCAAAGAAGAGAACCTGTCTTGCTAACAGAAGCCCATCTCTACGAGAACAACAGCTAGTTAACTCTACCACTGTGGGAAGCAGGTCCCCATCACACTTCTCATAGACAGTCCACAGTTTCCCCAATCCTTTAGGGGTTGAGTGACCCTTTTATATGGGTTACCTATCAGATATCCTGCATATTAGGTATTCAAAGATTGAGAAGTACTGGACTAAGTACTTAATAAATATTCATCAGCCAGATGGATATGTAAGTCTATAAGCCTTGGAGGCTGAGGCATATATTGGATTGTGAGTTCAAGACCAGTTTGGGCTTAGAACTGAGATCCCATCTCAAAAAAAAAAAAAAAAAAAGATAAAACATTTAAAACATTTTCAAATTTGTGACACAATTAAAATTTCTTTAGTCAGCCGGTGGTAGCGCACACCTTTAATCCCAGCACTTAGGAGGCAGAGGAAGGCGGATTTCTGAGTTCAAGGCCAGCCTGGTCTACAGAGTGATTTCCAGGACAGCCAGGGCTACCCAGAGAAACCCTGTCTCGAAAAAACAAAAAACAAAAAAAAAAAAAAAAAAAAAAAAAAAAAATTCTTTAGTCTACTCTCAAAGATATTATGACTCTGGTATTTTTTTATTTGCAAGTTCTCTATACCAAATAAAGACTCTGTGAAAGACCTTGATGAAACTCATGCCCACTGTCTGCTGTGATTCTACAGGAACCACACAGTCCTAACAAATAAGGAAACAGGCCAACTGAATGTGAATTTACTCTCAATGAACAAATCCTACCCTCCCTAAGAGCACTTACTGATCAACCTAGAGAGGCATATCCAAGACCTTGCCCTGGACAGTGCCCCTTTAATTACTGTAAAATATTATGATGGAGCACTATCAAATCACTACAGTCACCCACTTTACCTTGGGTATTCTCACAGATATGAATTCTTCAGAAGTCTCAAAAAAAAAAAAAAAAAAGACAGTGACAGCATCTAAAAGTTATATTCAAGAGCCTCTCTATAGGACCTCAGAAATGGTAACTTTTGGCAGGGCCGTATTCGTTCTAGAACAGCACATGTCACTCTCGCTTCACCCCTATAATTCAGCTCAGTGGTTGAGGACAGCTGAAGAGGTAGCCATAGGTCCTTTTTCTCAGTCACAGAAAACCAGTCAGGAATGGTTGTATACAACCCAGGAGTGAGCCAGTAGCCAGTAAACCAATTCCGTGTCTATCCATAGTGATTAATTCAGGGATGACCACTTCAAGCAATAAGAGTTAGGACAAAAATTTTATTGGGACTATTGGAAAACCAGAGTTGCTCTTTTCTGCTGGGAATTCTAGCTCTAGAGGTGATGGAAGTCCAAGCTGCCATGGGCCACAATGAACGCAAAACCAACATCGATACAGAGTCTCAACAAAGACAGACTGACTCCTAAGAACACTAATCCAGAGAGGCCTCTTCATGTAGCCTTCAATTTCTGTACCAATATTACCCCCTTGTGCTTATGCCAAGTTAATTAAGCTTGAATCAGATTATACATTCTCAATGGAAAGACTCCTGGCTAATCAAATTGTCTAAGCAGGATAAATTTAAGGATAAATTCAGTAAAGAGACAACCCCTCTATTTCACTTACCAACTGGTTTAGTATCCTGTAAACCTAAGACAAAAATACCTTACAAGAATTTTTTGCTTGAGAACTTGTATTTGCGACTCTGGTACACAAGTTCACCCTTTTCTAAGCCGAGATAACAAAGGCACACCAGGAAGATGAGTAGACAACAGAGGCTGCAGCAAAGACAATCTCAGCTCCCATTGGCTCACCGCAAACACTGTGAAGCTTGATTTATGCTTTAGCACTGAACTTGCCACATTCTAAATTGCTGATGCAAGTAAAACTGCTCACTGAGTGGGATGTGAAGAGATAACAGAAAGCCTGCCTGCTCACACATTTCTGCAAACGACATGGTTGCGGCCGGGGGTGGGGGGGTGGGGGTGGGGGAGTCACTGCCTCATATCACAACTGAAAGAATCTAAAGCCTCATACTCTATTCTACTGCAACCTGGTTTGTAAATATCACAGGAGCAAAAAAGCCACTGCTGCCACAAACATGGCATGGATAGAGAACAGAGGATGGAAATGATTAAACCCGTGTTGGGGATGCGTATTTGCAAGACCAGTCCCTGAACTTCAGTGTTTTCGAGATTGAAAATATTTTTTTATTTGACTCTTATAGTTGATGTATAGTGCAAGTTGAGATACTTTCATTAACATAAAATTCTGCCTCCCCAGCTACAGTGTGAGTCCTTTCAGACACTGGGCCTTAGCTTCCTAGATATACAGTAGAACTGACCAAAAAATAGATAAAGATATCTGGCAGAAGCCAGAGAGGTGGTGCATGCCCATGAGTGCAGCACTGGGGAGGCAGGACTTTGAGAGCTTGAAGCCAGCCTCGCTACATAGTGAGACCATCTCACAAAATACACAAGGGGGCAGGGGTGGGGGGAGGAGAAAAGATTTTTATAAGAAGAAAAAAAACTCGGATGAAATTGTCAAAATATGCAAAGATATCAACTCTCCCAAGCTAGCCAAGCATGACCATGCTTAGCTTCCAAGATCTGATAAAATAGGATGCGCAACGGTTAAGTGTTTTGATGGGAGAAAAGATGTCTTACCAGTGGATAAGGCCTCCTCCCAAACATCTCCCTCATCAGGCTGATGAATATTCCAAGATGTCTTGGGAAGGAAAGCGATTTCTTCAGGCGACGCTAACCTCACCATGTCCATACGGTTGCTCTGGAATTGGTACCGAGGGATGAAGCAGACCTTGCCTTGTTTGAAAATGTCCTTGATGATCTCTACCGTCTCGATCTCATCTTGCATGCTCAGAAAGATGGAGATTCTTTTGGAATTTTGATACTGACTGTGGGCAATCACCTAAGTAAGAAATGATGGCAATTTTAATTTTTAAGACTGTATTCTTCATAAACTAGTAACTTCTCTTACCAATTTCCCTTTTGCCGTGGCCTTCTTCAAGGAAAGTGATGCAGTGAGTTGAGGCTACATCCTGATTCCTGGCTTTTATTTCAAACCTCAAGATTTGCATACTTGATTCCTTCATCTCTCTAATACGCCTATGCCAGACTCTATGGAAATTCCTTAAGAAGACACAGAATGAAAAAGCTGTCTACCATCAGATTCCCAGGTGTGATCCCAATTTCCAATTCCCGACAGTACACCTCAGGGACTTAGTTGAGGATCTGGGGCTTATTTTTTTCTTTGAAATTTGGATCTCAAAAAAACTTCCAGTCCTTGGATCATTGGACATCTCTCCCATTGATTTTACCCATCTACGTCCCATTGAGACCTAACCTTACTGACTTCTGCAGAACCTTTGCAACATTGTAGGGACACGCAACTCAACACTTCAGTCTATATGGTGAGTCCTGAGTCAATCACTGCTTATGTATCCTAAAGGAAAAATTCTGAATCTGTCCACAAGCTCCCACAGAGAACATGCAGGTTAACAGTCTCTTAGCTCAACCAGTGCCATTCCATTCAGTTAGGTGCTCTCAGAGTTCATTAAGATGGGGGCAAAGGGCTCCTAGTGTAAGAATCCACACTTAGTAGAATCGCTCGTCAGGCAGTGGGAACTAAGTTCTGCTTATAGAGTCCTAGGCAGTCACCCAGACTCAGAAGCCGGCCCCTTGTTCACTTTCTGTGTCTATTCCTTTTCTGTTCTCCCCTGCCCTCCAAGCTAAGAAAAGAAGGATAAAGCAAGAGCAGCTCACAAATACGACTGGCAGAAGGACACAAGGGAAGAAAGCCAAGTTACATTAATACCAAGGGAAGAGAGAAGTTAAGCAAAACTTAGCAAGCTGGGGCTATGGGAGGAAGTCCACCCTGTGAAGCTGTCAGGAGCTGTTGGCAGTTAAGTGAAGCAAATGAAAAGATGAAACCCAGATTTGGAGCAGGCCTGAGGCTTTTGACCCCACTTACTATATGAGAAAGTATTTTTTCTTAATCTTTTTAAAGCAGAGTGTAGAAAACCAAGAGCTGAATAAGCAGTAAGACACACAGCTAAAATTCAGTGTGAGACTATGCACATGCATTTGCTTTCCTTCCTCAAGCCCATTTACACGCTGTTAGGAAGGGAGGATGAAGACAACATTCCTACAAGACACAGGGAAGATGAGACAGTATTTATAGACAAAGCAGCACTAAAACGTGGACACAGGAGGTGGGCAGAATCCACTCTTCCCTTGGAATCCCAAACAGTATCTGCACAAACAGAGGAAGGCTTGTAGCTAACACACTTTCATTCATAAATATATAGAGACAAGTGCCAGGGGTTTCACCCACTACCATGTACCAGGTCCTGAGTTGGGGCTCACTAGCCCCAAAAGATATAAATACACATAGCCAATAAATGATTTTCAACCCTGATTTTGAAAAGCCGAAATACAAAATAGAAGGATTTTTAAACATAAAAAATAGAATGGAAAAAAAATGAGTTAGTGGCAAACAGGTAATTCAAAAGACGGAGATGATTTTTACATTTTAATTAGTCTTCTCAGACAAACCAAAAACAATAACTGAATCTATAAAACATTAATAGAACACTAGGGAAAGAAATCAGTAAGAGACCAAAGGAACACTCATTGGACATTAAAACTGCAATTGGCCAAATGAGAACAATCTAGGAGGAGGTCCTATAGGGGAGAAAGATTAAGAAAAAAATAAGAAAGTAGTTAAGACACACAGAAGATTAATCTAGAGTCTTTATTATCTAATTTTTAAAAATTCTGAAAGATACAAAGGAAAAGTAGTAATCAAGATGTAACCGTTTGAATGAGAATGAGCACCATAGGCTCATACATTTCTATGTTTTGTTGTCTCTTCAAAGGGAGAGATCTAAAACGTGGTTTACATCTAGAAGGCTGGGAATGAATTCAGTTAATAGCCTGGTGACCTCTGAACCATCTGTTTGGTCAAGCCACACATGGCTTCCCCAGATTCGTACATCTGTCTCAGTCTTCCTCCCTTTACCTCAAGTGTTGTTTCTCAGTCAATAGAACCTATCTTTGTGGGAGACATCATGTGTATTTTACAAATGGGAGCAGAAGTGGTTAATAATCTAGTGACCTTGGCACTATCTGTATGACTGAGACCACACCAAGACCCTTAACTTGTCACATGTAGTCAGTCTATAGAATCCATCTCTATGGGAGAAGACGCATGTACCTTGTAAAGAGTTTCTAAATAATTATGAGTTAAGCTTTGTTCACCCTGGATTATGTTAATTATAACCAGGAGACTTAAATATGCCTAAAATAAACCGCTCGGTGTTAAGACTCTAGAAGTTTGAACCAACATCAGTTATTTAGTCATGTTGAGTCAGACTTCCTTCTTGCTTCATGCTGATAACACTCTTCTGGCGTCTGTGGTCACAGAGACCACCAAAGTGAGCTTTGAGGTTCCAAAGCCCACAGCCTATGGCAGGCCCACTACCTTCATCTTGTGGGTAAGATGTAAGTGTTCAGCTACTTCTCTAGCTGCCTGCCTGCCTGCCTGCCTGCCTGCCTTCTTCAATGCTTCCCACCAAAATGATCACAGACCAGCCTTCTGAAACTGTAAGCAAGCCCAAATTAAATGCTTCCTTTTATAAGCTGCTTCAGAGCAATAGAACAATAACTAAGCCACAAATTATAATACATAAATAAAAAAACTTTAGTCTCTAGATTGGAACCCATAGGTACTAAGCAGAATGAGGAAAAAAAATAATTAAATCTTGAGATAAATGGATCAGTCAAATTGGAGTTGAAAATATTTTAACATATATTTAAAAGTTGGGTCTAGAGAGATGCCTCAGCAGTTTAAGATCATGTATTGCTCTTGCAGACAACCTGGGTTCAATTTCTAGCACCCACACAGGGACTTACAACCTGCCTTAACTCTATCTAGTTCCAAAGGATCTGGCACCCACTTCTAACCTAAGGCACCAGCACACACACAATGTACTTACATACGTGCAAGCAAAACACGAATACATCTCAACTACAAATAATGATAATCGTGTAGGTATTTTCTTTAAAATAATCCCTTTGAGGATACACTCTAGGAAAGCTGAGAAGGAAAACTAAGTAAGAAAGGAGACAAAACAAGACAATGAGTACCAGAAACAACCCGAACTCAGAAGCAGCAACCCAAGGTGTAAGTGTCTGTGCAGTGAATGCAGTTAAATCACAACCTGAACAGTAAACTACCCGTGGATAAACTCAGTCTAGTTTTGCCGAAAACAGGCGATTTAAAACTCCTAGAAGAACAGACCCAAATTCAATGTATGTTCTAAGTATGGACAAATAAAATATAGCGCATTTTGAACAGTTGTATCACTGAACCATATCCCCAGGAATACTATTTTTCATTTGTCTGCTTTCTCTGCTAGATCCTCCGATCCGATCCGTTCCGGGCAACAATCATGTCTGTCATCTCTATTACCCAACACACAGAAAAATGGTTTACTGGGTGTTCAACACATGCGAATGGATTACATTTAAACCTGAAAGTGTGGGCGTGGTTCGACAGTCTCTACAGCTACTAAAGCTGGCTGCAATGCCTTTCCTCGCAATAACAAAACAACTCGGTTTGAATGAACAAACCTGCCCAGGACGCAGCCCCCTCAGAAGCTCCGGGGCTACGCAGAGCCCGCCCCTGCCCGCGGCGCGCATGCCCAGGAGCACGCGCAGGCGACCCGGAGAAGTGCGCCTGCGCAGACACGCTAGCCCAACCTTCCCGGTTTTAACTCCCAGCAGTCTTCTCGTACCTTCTTTGTGAGGAGTTGAGACTGACGCAGCCGTTCCTCCGCACTCAAGGCCCGCAAGCGCTGCTTCAGCTCTGCCCGCAGGCTCCGCTTGGCGCTGTACACTGCGACCGCTGCCATTTCCTGGCAAGCACCGCCCCGGCCACGCCCATCACCCTCGGCCGCGCTGTGGTCCATGGGTCGGAGCTCCAGGGGCTGGACTCCAAATTCCTGATCACGCCCCTTGCCTCTGTAAACCAGCTTAGGCAATTGAGCAGACACCCACTGTGTGGCAGCGAATAGCAACGCGCTGTGGCGTCCTTGACATTTCCTGCTCGATGGCTGGGGACCATGCACGTAGCCCTGTACGCTTACCCTCTTTCACAGCCCACTAAAGGTAGCCATGCTTCTGCAGAGGGTCTAACAAAGGTTGTCAGCTATACTCCAGGACTCAATATTCATCTAATTGTGGAATACAGGGCTGGAGAAGCATCAGAAAGGCAAATCAAGCCATATATGCGTACATCATAGTACATCATACCGGTAGACTCTTGATTCCTCCTGGTCAGTGGATAAAGCATTCTTTACCACAGAGTGTCTTCCTCTCAATTTTTCAGTCAGTTGGCTCATTACTGATAGATTTTGGGGCCGCTTTTTATAACAAATGGCAGGCCCTTTCTGAAGATGGATGTCCCGTCTCTGGAGAGCCCAGGATTCAGTCACCCTGTTCATTATTATAGAAGTATGTAACCGCTTTTGCTGCTGTTGGAATCTGCTGTTCAGAGACAAATAACGCCTTTCTCTAACAGGACGTTTGGCTGAGAGTGGAGCAGGGAATAAAGTAAGTAGATTTGAGGAGCACTGAGTCAGCTTTAGGTCACCACCCCATGTTGCAGTAGCTGAGGATTGATTTTTGAGAGTTAACTTTTCAGAGCTGGGGAGATAGTTTAGTTGGTAAAATGCTTGGTACACAAGTTCGAGGAGCTGGGTTCTCGGATCTCTGGCACCCGTGTAAAAGGATATGTAGTTCAGTTCTGTACGATATAAGTGCCAGGAGACTAAGCAAGGTGGAAGAGAGAGAACAAAGATGAATAAAATTCTTATCATGGACAGTAAAACACTGAATTCACTTACATCTGGAATTGTGTCCTTATGCTTATAGACCTAACAATTCATGTCAGTGTGCCAATGTAATGTCCATTTACCAATACTTAAACATGAGTGTGGCATATGAATCAGTTTCTCCTGAAAACATGTTAGACATGGAGAATCCTGAGCCATCCTCAGACTTAGGGAGTCCAAATAGTAATCTTAACATTGTCCTCAGGTGATCCCTACCCATGATAATGTTTGTGAATCACTGCCATAAATCAGTGTATTCATCAACTATTAATTTGCAGGAAGAAAGAACTTAGAATAACAAAAGCATGTATGTGGTAAAGGGTTTTATTACCAGCACTACAAAAAAAAAAAAAACTGTACATGTTAAATTCTGAAGGTGGGGCTTTTCTGGATATCCCTGGCAATTATATGTGGCTCCCTGTATAGACACATCCCTTCAACAGTAAATACATAGTCTAACAGCATAACCCAGGGGTAAAGTGCCTGCCTAACATGTACGAGGCTCTTGGTTTGATCACCAGTGGTGCAAAAATAATGAGAGTTTTGACAAAAATATATGAGTTACATATGTACATTTTCTTCAAGGATGTATTTGTACCTATAACTACATGCAATCTTAGCGTGTAAAGCTCTCTAGAGTTATGTGTGGCTGTAGGGGGTGCATTAGCGAGCCCATGCTGAGGCACCCCTTCCAGGTACCAGTCATAAGACAGATACCATATAAACTGAAGCTGGGGGGGGGGGCATTGAAAGGGAGGATTCAGAAGGGAATAAAGACAGAAAGAGAAGAGAGAGGGGGTGGGGAAAGAGAAGAGAAGCTGGCCAGAATGCATGTGGAGGAGGGGAGGGAAAAGGAGACAGAGAGACCAGAGGCTGGGTCATCAGAGAGAGAAGAGGGTCTGAGAGCCCCCTGAGGCTAAACAGTCCTTTTATAGCAAGCCAATCTCCTACCTGACTATTGCTAGGTAACTGTTGGGCAGGGCCTAGAAGAAATGCTAACACTAAGGCACCATGACAGGATCACTGATAATCGCTATTTCCCCAATGTTTTCAATCATCTGGAGCCATTATTTCCAGTAGTAATCAAAATTATAGGAAGACTCAGTGGCATAAAAGTTTCAGATACTAGGGGAAGCTGTACTTGATACTGAACGGTGCTGAAACCAAGGAAGAAGAGGTCACATTCATTTCATTCATTTAGCAAACAGGTTGTTAAAGGTCTCACAGGGCAATGTCTGAACCTTGAAGGTTCTAGGCCATTCTAAGCTACATAGCAAGATCCTGACTCAAAACAAAAGCAAAGAAAGGTCACATAAAATGTCTTGAATGTGGTGGCACACACCTCTACTCTCAGCATTCAGAAGACTGAGGCAGGAGGACTGTGCTGATAGGATCATGATAAGCTACACAGTGAGACGAGTGTGTTGGTGTATGTGTGTCTTAAAACAAACACAGTTTCAAGGTTTGAAGGTGAAATTCCTCCACCCACAGTCACATGTATCTGAACACTTAAGTCCCCCATCAGGTGGCACTGTTTCAGGGTGTTGTGGAACATTCTAACAAGTGGCTCACTGTGGGCATCAGAGCTCAAAGTGATAACTGGTTCTGACTCACCTCAGTAGGATTCTAAGTAACTTCCTATCTGGTCTTCTTGCTTATTTCTTTCCACTTCTCCAGTTTAAACGTGGTGATAAAACAGAAGACTATTCTGTTTAGGATATAAAGCCATTGCTATGCACAAAGCCTGGAGGCCCGACCTCCAATGCCACACAAGTTGAATGTGGCAATACCATATCTGTAATCCTAGCCCTCAGAATGACCAGAAGTTAAGTTCATTACTGACTTGCTGTGTCTTCATTCCCTCAATTAGGAATAACCTCTGAGATTACTTGTAAAGATGTACCTAGCCTTGGAAAGAGGGGATCTTTCTTTACAGGATCTACCAACAGCCTCAAGGGAAATATAAGTTATCTAGACCAAAATAGATGATTTCTATATTGCCATCAAACTTGATCTACTGGAACATGGTCTAACAAAAGATGGTTCTCTCTGTGTGTCTCTGTCTCTCTCTCTGTCTCTCTCTCTCTGTATCTCTCTGTCTCTCTGTCTCTCTTTCTCTCTCTCTCTCTCTCTCTCTCTCTCTCTCTCTCTCTCTCTCACACACACACACACACACACACACACACACACACACATCAAGTTTAATAATGGCTTGATATTCCTTCATTTAGCTACTTTTGTTCAAACCTCTCCAGTTTCTTGCTGTAGAAGCAGAAAGAGCAGTGATCACTTCTTGACTATTAGAAAATCAGACTGATAATATATAACCTGACTATTGCCTATTTTGGGGGAAAGTGAGTTCCACTTTTTGTATCTTGCCTTGGGAGAAAATATGAGTTGGTGAGAGAAAGAAGGCAAGAGAAGGTCAGAGAGGACAATGATTTTCTTTTAGTCCCAACACTGCTTATCTGACTGTCCTATCCATGAACCCCCCAAAAAGGCCAAAGAGTAAAGGTTGAGGAGAGAGCATCAGTGAAAAACTGTAAAGATCCAGGGACCCTGAGGATGGATATATATGAGTATGACATGGACCTAGGAAAAGGTAGGAAGCCTTTAAAGATTTTAGCCTCCATGAGGTTTAGCCTAGTAACACAGCCTTGTAGGTCACGAGCACATCCTTATGGGAAGGTCTCTACCTCATGGTAGAAGTACCAAAAGGACCCTTCCAGGTCATCATCAGTCCTTACTTCAATACCTGTCCCCTGTATTGAATGACAGACTCAAAACTGAAATCATGAAACACATTCAGAAACAAATATTAGTAATTTATTCATTAAAGTGGAAACAAAATATCTGCAACTCTGGAAAGTCAAGTTTTGTCCTCTATGTTATCTGTTTGTAAATGGAAATACCAAGTGCTGGTAACCATTCTCTCAGGAGCCAGGGTTCTCTCTGGTCAGTAGTGTTGCTTGAGGAGAAAGAGCATTTCCCAGATCTGCCCTGTTATCTGTAGAAAAGTCAGCCAGCCAGATTTAGGTTCAAACTTCTTTATGAAGCCATCTTCCTAAGAGAACAAATTGAACATTTAAAAATCGATGGAATGTTCTTCTCTCTACTCTCACTAGCTATAGTCATTATATTCTCAGCATTGTTCTCTACTCCAAGGCTAAACTTCTTTAAAAACCCAGTAGAAATATAGTTTCAGCTACACATGCTAGTTTTACTTCTTTTGTTTTGTAGCCACATATTAAGAAGTATCTTAGTCAATCTTCTATTGCTGTAAAGAGACACATAACCAAGGCAGCTCTTATCAAAGGAAGCATTTAATTGGGGGCTTGCTTTTAGTCTCAGAGGTTAGTCCATTATCATCATGACATGACACATGATGGCACACAGGCTGTTAAGCACTGTATCTTGATCTGATCCATAGGCAGAGAGAGAGAGAGAGAGAGAGAGAGAGAGAGAGAGAGAGAGAGAGAGAGGCAGGCAGGCAGACAGACAGACTTTGGAGTTGGCCTGGGCTTGTGAAACCTGTTACTGACACACTTTCTCCAAGAAGGCCACACCTCCTAATCTTATCAATCCTTTTGAATACTGCCACTTCCTAATGTCTAAGCATTCAAATATGAGCCCATGGGGACCATTCTTAACCAAACCACCAGAAGTGAAAAAGAAAACAAGTAATAATAATTTGAAAACATATGTAATTCAATGTATATTAAGTATGTGAATATTCTTTCAGTGTGTAGACAGTATGAAATCATGTTTGAGATGTTATATTATGCCTATCAGATATTCAAAATCCAAAGAGTAATACTTTCCTTTTCACTCAAAGTAGCTTTGTTTCTGATGCTCATTGGCTATAAGCTCTAGGGAAAGGAATTTTCTCTTTTTCTTCTCTTTATCTTTTAATTGCTTAGCACTGAAAAATATTTATATTTATATTTATATTTATATTTATATTTATATTTATATACTGTATTCCCCTTAGAAGTATAAGGACTCATAGTAAATCCAAACTAAACCAATGTACTTGAGCCTAAGAAAATGTTGATTTATCATTTCCACTGTAATTCCTTTAGAGACTAGCCTTTTTCTTTCAACTAGGAAAACCCAGACTGGTAGAAATGATTCAAGCCTCTGAACACACACACACACACACACACACACACACACACACACACACACACCAATGAATTGTAGCACACTGTAACAACATTTTTACAACTTAAAATCTATAATTCTATGTTGGTTGGAAATTACTTCCACCTTATGCTAATTGCTATTTTATCTAATGAGTACAGTGAAGCTGGGAGCTGGGGGTGGGGGAAGTTACCTAAGTTAACAGAACTCATTGTGTGGTAGCACACTGTGGTTTAGGTACTTGTGAGACAGAGACAGGAGGATTACTGTAAGCAAGTCTTAACCACACCGTGAGTTCTGAGCCATCCTGGGCTACAGAGCAAGGCACTGTGCCACAAATTAATAAACGTTAATATAATTCTTTGCCTGGACAGAGTGTGGGATGCAAACATTTCACTCCTTTTCACTCCCCATATTTCAAAACAAACACAAGAAAGGCTACAAACATTTATATTTGTTGTTTTGAGATAGGATCATATGTAGTCCAGGCCAGCCTAGAACTCACCAAGTAGCAAGAAATGACCTTGAACTTTTGAATCTTCTGTCTCTACCTCCTAGCTCTGGAATTACAGCCATGCCCCATCATGCTGGGTTCAGGCAGTACTGGAGATAGACCCCAAGACCTCGTGCATGGTAAGCGAGTGCTCTACCAACTGAGGTGTATCCCCAGACTGTGCTTGCAGCGTGTGTTTGCATGTTCTCTGCATCACCACCCCTAATATAGTTTATGTTTATCTAGCAAACATTCGCTCTGCATCTTGTAAGTTCCAGAATTCAAATGTCCCCAAATGTCTGAACCCTAATGGGCCTAATCCAAAACCAGCGAATCAGATACAGCTCCCTGAGAGTCAGAGGACTCTGGAAGTCTCTGCAGATCTTGAAAGTAATAGTTGTGGAATCATCAGCAAACTAGGGGAATCATTACCAGCCAGGGGAATTTCCCATGTGAATAATTTACCAAGAAAGTGTCTGCGTGCTGTGCACAGGGTCAGCTGTGACACACGTGATGTCATGTCCCAACAGAAAGAAGACATTGCTCATTCCCCTGTTTCCTCATCTTCTAACCTTGCATTCTCACGTATTTCCCACAGTCTCGGGGTCTTTAGACATTTCCGGTTCCCCTTCCCCTTTAGAAGCTACAGTGGTAGCTTCTAAAATGATCTTTTATTAACAGGAGAGCCAATCATTGTCTGGGCAGTTAACATGCTAACTTGTTACATATTTTCAACTTCTAAGGTAAAGGAAAAGAAAAAGCTAAATGAAGATAAAAATAGTTGAAATATGTACATATATACATTATATACACATACATACACACATACATATATAGATATAGATATAGATATAGATATAGATATCCATTTTCCCTTCCTACTGGGCCATCCGACCATTGGCGCAGACCTGTGGCTGTGTGTTTTCTACAAAATGAACCATTCAAAGTAAACTAAATCATCAGAGCATATATGCCAAATGCACTGTGGGAAAAAAAGAAAAAGTACCAGTTTGCCATGCCTGAGTCTAGTGACTCACTATAGAGTGCTGTTTGCCATTAGCAGAATATAGCTGGAGTACAGTATTGAGATTGCTTGTAACTGGTCTCAAACACCTCTTCTGTCATGTTTACAACATAAGCTCACTGCTATAAAAGAAAAGATCTAACTAAGAACCTGCATAGAAGCTTTGTGAAAGTGGTGTGTGTGTGTGTGTGTGTGTGAGAGAGAGAGAGAGAGAGAGAGAGAGAGAGAGAGAGAGAGAGAAAGAGAGAGAGAGAGAGAAAGACAGAGAGACAGAGAGACAGACAGAGACAGATAGACAAACACAGAGACAGAGATGTTCTTTTATATCTCTACTACTGTATTTATGCTAATACCTCTGTGAGTCCCAGATGATGAACACGTTTCTAGAGATTCTAAGAGATGATTCCAAACCCTTCATTCATTTGTATTTTAAGAATTCATGCAATACATTAGGAAGGAGTTAGATTTTTGAGGAACAAATATTCTGTGTCTTCCACATGCTGTGCTAGACAACGAGAGCATAGTGTAAACCTATGGAGCTTGTAAGGTTCTTTGCTACAGGCTCATTTGTGGCCTCGGGGCTAAAAGACACTTGCCTTCATTTAAGGTACACACAGTGCAGCAGAAAATTTTCTGAGTTCTTCCAGCCAATTAGAAGAAACATAATCAATATCTGACATGTTTCACCTAGACCCAAATCAGGCCAAGTTAGAAAGAACAGTAGTTAAAAACATTGAAAAGGAGGACTAATTTATAGTAAGACAGCACTAAGCAAGCAGACTTGCAACAAAACAGAAATGGAACAGCCACTGTTTAATACAGTCGATTGCACCAAACTTTCAAACACTTGTAATTAATGAAGACATAAAAAATTTTAGAAGATAAGAAAAAAACTAAAAATAAATAAATAAATAAATAAAGCCATTGAAAACCAGGCAAAAGATATAAACAGGCAATTCTAAGAATTAGTCAATAAACTTGAATATACTATGCTCAACATAAAGAGAAGCTGTACTAGTAACCAAGGGGAAAATGAATTAACACAAGATAACTAATTCTATGTATTTAGTGTAACAAAGTGGAGACATTTAATAGCTTACTAGGACCTTATATTAGTCTACTTGAACTAAGGAAATACTGGACACTCTTAACATGCTTCTGGCAGGTTTATAATTTGGTAGAACCACTATGGAAGAGAAAATCTAGTAATTTCAAAGTAAATATACACCATGTAGCAAATAACTCTACAAGCAAAGATCCACCCTAGAAAACATGCCTACACACGGGAGACACTGTACCTATACAGTGTATTCAGTGAAGCACTACTTTTGACAGAAAGGTCTGGAAATAACTCAGATAAATATACTCCAGCTGGAAGAGACCAGCTCTTCAACAACACACACACAACAAAACACATTAGGAACTCTTTTAATTTTTATTTAGAGTGCTAGGGGTTGAATTAGAGATCTTGTTCACATAATACAGGGACTCCATAATTGATGTACCTCACTACCTCAGACGATAAAATACTCATTAAAGTGTTATATTGAGTGCCCTGGGTTGACAAAAACAGATACAGAGTAAATCCATGTACTGTTTTGGTGGGGGGATGAAAGAGTCCTCCCTGTGACCAGAGGGCCTTCTGCTGGCCTTCCGCTGACTTACTATGCAGTTGAAGGTGACCTTGAAGGTTTGGTCCTCCTATCTTTGTTTCCTCAGTTCCAGAATGGGCACTTCCATGTATAGCCCAGGTACCAGTTTGCAAAATATTTCCCAGAAAGACTACCGCAGGCTAAGGACACTGACAGAACATGTGCTCAGATTGCATTAGGCTCTAGGTTTGATCCCTGGTGACAAAGGGCTGGGGTTGGGGGAGTCTGGTTAGCCACCCATGGTAGTGTGCTGAGAAGATGGAGTTAGTCAGTATGTAAGTAATGAATGTGCAGAACTGTATGTGTGGTTGACTGTTAGAACACAGTGAAGTACGTATGACAATATTTAATACCAGTTCTTTCTGTACTCGCTCTCGATTGTCATGAGAAACCCTAGTAAAAGACAGGCACTTGGGGATCTGCACTGCTGATTCTGAAAATATGGTTTAAAAAAAAAAAAAAAAAACGGCGCTGTTCTCAGGCTCAGACCTCACAGCTAGAATTAAAGCTGGGGATTCAAATGTTGTCCAACTAAAGAAAAAGGGAGGGGTGTAGCTGGAGAGATGGCTCAGCAGTTAAAAAGACTGACTGCTTCCAAAGGTCCTGAGTTCAATTCCCAGCAACCACATGGTGGCTCCCAACCATATGTAATGGGATCTGATACCCTCTCCTGGTGTGTCTGAAGACAGCTTCAGTGTACTCACATACATTAAATAAATATATAAATCTTATTTTTAAAAGTCTTTAAAAAAAAAAAAAACATTTCCAGTAGGGGCCACTAGAAATGACCCAGGGGAATTATTTTTGTTTAATTTTATTTAAGGGCATCTAAAAATAAGGCATACAAACAGACTGAAGTCCTTTGATTGTTATTTTCTTGTTTGTTTTAATTAGTAAGGAAACTCTTCATTCCTATTCTTCAACAGGAAAATGTATAAAAAAAAAAAAAAAAAAAAAAGTCATCACACATACCCAGCCTCCATTCTGCCGTATCCATTCTCCTGTGTTATTCATTATGAATTCTGCCACAAAACTGGAAACTTGCTTGTAAGCACCCACATCCAGGGCAATCTGCTCTTGTGGAAGTTTTTTGAGGAGAACGCCCCCAAAGGCAAATACAGTCACAATCCTCCCCCAGTTAATGATGCCATCTTCAAATTCTTTTTCCATCACCTGGTTGAATATTATTCTGGCAGTATCTATGGATTCCACATGAAAGCCATCCAAGTATGGCTTCAGATTCTTTTCAACTTCCTTCTGAACAGAGAATGCAACCCTTTGTAGCACTCTGGATGTTTTGCTTGGAGCCGATTCAAAGGCAGGTACTTGCAGGACATACTGAAGATAGTTCTCAGCCAGGGAGTGGATGTACACGGACTCACAGTCAGTCATCTTCCCTGGCAGAGCTGACTGGAGCTGTCCACGTAGAGGCCAAGGAGGCAAAGACTGCAAAGATAGGGCTTGTCAGGGGAGGAACCCTAATCATATCTGGAGGTTGCTGGAATTTCTGTTTGCATCATGTCACAGTGTCCTTCCTTCTCGTCACTTTGGTGCGTGGGTTGTATGTGAAAGCCAAAGTTCACACCGTGAAGGAGGCGAATGTTTCAGAACAACACACCACTTCCTCTTCCTCTTACGATTCTGTTTAAAAGTCAAAAATGAGAGGATGTGGAGAAACAAGATCCTTGTAAGTAGCTGGGAGCTAAAGGCCCTTCAAAGTCCCTCTGGGAATAGTGCTTGAGAAGGAGATATACTGGGTTGAGAGGAGAAAAAGCTAGCTCCTTTCATCAATTTATAATTTCTGATAGAAAACAATCTGGCTTAAAACCAACTCAGTACATACTTCTTTTTAAGTATTCATTTATTTTTTTCTTTGTATTTGCCTGAGTGTATGTATATGTATCACGTGCATGGCCAGCCACAGAAGCTAGAAGAAGGCATTGGATTCCTTAGAATATGAGTTACAGGCTGTCTGGTGCAGGTGCTGGGACAGAACCTGGGATCCCCAGAAACAGCAGCAAGTGTTCTTAATTCCTGAGTCACCTCTCTAGTCCTTAAAACATCTTATATTGTATACATTATCCATTATCTGGGTTAGAAATCATGGGAGAAATTAGGAATACTGACCTAAGAGTCATAGTGCCTCGTCTCAGTTGTAGACAAATCCTTCTTCCTGTTTATTGTGACTTTGGCCTGAACTTGAAAAAGGAAGCCATCTAGACCGACTTTAGAGGCTTGGGGTGAAGCTAAAGGAGATGACCTAAATACTGCTCCTGTTACTGTGTCTGGTGAGATGTAGGTGCTTCATGATGCTCCTCTTCATTCTGTCATGAATGAATGATGATTTGGGTTACCCCCTGGCCCAGTGAGTACAGAACTTCCAGAGTCCACAATCTGAAGTTAAGAGAAAATATATCATTTTGTTGAGTTTTGATAAGCAACTCTGAGAGCTTAGTGGAGACTTGTGAAATCAGTGGTTAAGGCAACAGTGAAACTTCGAATTGGACCTTGCGTATCCTCACCTAAGTATGTAGCAGTGAAAGCAGCTGCTGAATGCACAAGAGATGAGGAGCTATGTTTCTCTGACAACTTCAGGCTGAAGAGCCAGTGATGAAAAAATAGAAAAAAATTCATATCCTTGGAAATATCAAATGTTTCCTCCTTCTGTTTCCCTCCTTCCATACATGCAACAACTTTGATTCTTTGCATCGGCATCTTATGAGCAACAGCAAACACAGAAGAGAAACTCATTCACAACTTGTATTTATGAACCGGTACTATAAAGTTAAGGAGGGAGGGAGAGAGGCTGCTTAGAGTGCTAGGAAATAGAAACCTGTGGTCGCCATGGAAACACTGATAGGCATTTGAAACATTGTGGTAGACATCGATTCAAAGCCAGCTGGCCTATCTTAAACCCTCCACCAACTTTGCACTAGAGGCCACAGGCCCCATTCATGGTCTGTTTCCATTCAGTGACGGCAAGGCAGGACTGTGAAGCCACACTCCCATACAAGCCGATGTCCTCAGAAGGAAACTGGTTATATAACTTTCCGCAGCATGTAGATTATATTAACCTGTTTCCTGAGAGCCCTGCAAACCCACTTCCCACACTCTTCTTTCTTCCTCACAAGGGTCAGTTCTGAGTTCCTCTCTTGCAGCTTGCCAATGTCCTCTGGCTCCCACCCTACCTCCTCTCACAGCACTTTCTTCAGCTTATCTCCTCACGTCTATTTAGCACAGAATTTTCTCTTTTGGAGTATACATACAGAACAGAAAGCTCATGTGCCTAGAGCCATCACAGTTCTCTAATATTTTACCTGCAAAAGTCCTCTGTGACTATTTCCGTTAGCTCATAGATCACAAGGCCAGAACTCCTTTCTGACCTTTAATGGTATTTGAGCATCCTAAGAACCACCACAATGATAGGAGGATTGTTTGCCCCTCTCTCACAGTCCTATGATGTTCAGAATTTCTGAAAAAGTAATCAAAGAATGTGGCTTAAGATTTCAACATTCTTCTGTGGTCAAGGGTACCTTTTCCATATCTTCTTATCACTCCACCTATTGCCTTAAGTCTGGACCCAGGAAAGGCGAATAGCTGGTCTTTGTTGAATAGTTGAAATACACTTAAGTCAAAACTAGGTCCAACTATATTTCAGTTTTACATTTCTGAAATATTTGTCCAAAGAGGAGCTACCTTTATTTTTTTTTAAAAATGTGGCTTTACTTAATTTATTTTGGAGAGTTTCCAAATAATTATATTTTGAGGCTAGATGAAAGAAAAAAAGAAAAATCCCACACACAGTACCATTCAAAAATGGAAGTTTATATATCAATAAAATGCAAAAAGTCTAGGGCAGAATAGTACCCAGAGGGCAATGTGGATGAGAATCAAGTAGCCTGACCAGGAAGCATGTCTGAAGACATGAAAAGTATCACCCACTATGACTACAGTCTGTGACCATGGATCTTCATTTCTGGATAAGTTGATATGTAGAATTTTGTATAAAAATAGAATCTACACCAATACACTCTGAGCAGGTCCACTATAACATGTGGAAACTGAAAACCATATGTTTATTAGATCACTCCATAATTACACACTAAAGAACAATGTACCCAGACTGTGTTATATGGATGGGTGGGTGGATAGATAGATAGATAGATAGATAGATAGATAGATAGATAGATAGATAGATAGATAGATATCTCTACCAACAACACTACCAACAACAAAAATACATCCATCTTATGAATAGTTTTCAGTCCAGAAAAAAACTATAGTATGTTCTACATAGTCCAAGGATTTGCTAAATGGAATAATTAGAAGAGGTCACTCTAGAAGGTTCAAATATAGAGATACTTCCTGAATGACAAAATATGATGGTCCTAGACCGAGGCCATGCATCCATTCTGAAGCTCTGAGTTGTGTCCATTGTGAATTAAGTAGGACAGGTTGATTGGGGAGATAGAGACTATGGAAGAATAATTGCCAATATTTATGTATTTAAAAAGTTTTTTGGCCTAGGGTCTGGGATTTATCTTAGCGGTAGGGAAGCTGGTTAGCATACTTGCCGGGGTCAATGTCAGCAACACAAATACAGAATAAAAACAGCTATGGCCTAACCAAATCTTTCTCTGTGGTTATTTTATCCAGAGGCTTCTATTGAAGAAGCATGATAGCCCAGCCAAGACTGAAGGGACTGCTTGTGACTGCCATGAGAACAAAAATAATTTGTGCCATCTTAAAAATGAATATTTTTGATGTTAATGTTTTATTAGTGTGTAAATCCTTGTGTATTTTCATTGCACTTACAAAAGTACTCCTATGTTCAGTTATCTATACTTATAATAAGCCACCCTCTCAATACTCAAGGTTTAAAATAGTAATTGTGTGTGTGTGATGACCTTGACATTTGACATATTCAATAGTTCTCATTGCTATTTGTTCCTCAATATCTAGGATTTGACTGAAATGACTAAAAACAGTTTGGGCTCCTTTGTGTTCTAAACAAGAAGAAGCACTAGATGTGATAGAAAACAAGAGAACGTAAAGAACCCCAAGGCAGAATTGCATCCCAGTTGATGCGTATCCACAGTGATGCAAGCTACAGCACAACATAAGTAACTTTCAAAAGAAACTACTGAGCTCAACTTCTCTTTTCCCCAAAGGAGGAACCTGAAATTTAATGAGCTTTCTGCTGCTTCCTCAGAGGTGGCATAGGGTGCAGGGGTAGGGGCGAGTGGGGAAGGGGAGCTCTCACCCTGCTTGGCTCTTTCTCTCTTCTGATTTTAGCATAACTACTTCCCTATTCAGAAGCCCTAACCAAGGCAAATTGTTTGTTGAGAAGAATAATTTTTACTTATATAAAATGAGGACATGACCACTCCAAAATATGGGTGAGAAGTTTTCAATTGCAGATTCGAGGGAGAATACAGCCAGACGTATCTGGAAGTGTCCAGAGCAGGAAGAGAAAATAGACTAAACAGGATCAGTAGACAGAACTGGACCATGGAGGGAGGGGGATCAAGAGAGAAAAAGAAGACAGAGCAAAGACAAGAGAACCAGAAGAAGGGACCAAGAACCAAAAGAGCAAAAAGAGGATGCATAGTTGAAATGAAAGGGTTATATAGAAGTGAGAAGCTGGGGAGAGGGAAGCCCATGAGCTGGAGAAGTTTAGGGTAAGGGGTGAGGTGAGAAGAGCTGAGAGTTATAGGGTGAGCCATGGACTCTGTAACAAATATTGGCAATGCTGAGAGAGGCTAAAGGCCAGAATGCTCTTTGGTATGCTAAGAAGTACTGTGGTTAGCCATTTGTCCTCAGTTTCTTTTGGACCTGACGCATTAACACAGTTGGAACACAAAAGACTGAGCTGAATAAGCATGTCTATATGTCCTCCATGACCTCTTTCGGTCTTGTGGGTCAGGCCTCCATGGTCAGAAAAATCCACTGGAGACAAACGAATGCTCCCAGTTTCCTATTTGTTTGTTTTCTTTTTGCTTAAAAAAAAAATACAAACAAAACCTAGAGGTTCACTGTGACAAGGTTCCTAGCAAGAGCTACATTTCTCAAGAAGGAAACTAAGCTTCAAGCTACCCTATGAGCCAAATACAAGCAGTTCCCCTATTTTCCTTCCTATGTTCAGGAGAAAGGCTCTAGAGGATTCCAGAAAGACCCAACTAGTTGTGAACTCAGTGGATAGATAGATAGATAGATAGATAGATAGATAGATAGATAGATAGATAGATAGATACCCAACAAAGCAGAGAAGTGCCAAACAACCTGGCTAGTGGGTGGTCTAAGGATAGAGAGGCATGAGGAGATGAAAGGAGAAAGGATGGGGGAAGTGAGCAAAGGAATAGAAAACCAGGGGAGAGGTTATCATTAAGGATAGCCCATGCATGCTACAGTGTCAGGAGCCATTGAGGAAGAAGCTAGAAACCAGCAGATGATCCTCCTGAGATGGGTCTGCCTTGTATTATAAGCCAGGACAGATTTTCTCCAATAGGCAAGGCCCAGGATAAATACATTTTAGGAAAGATTCCTGCTATTAATATGCTTTTCCTGTTATTAAATATTATTAAATATATATAACAATCACTAGGTATCAGCCCACCCTTTTGAGCAGATCTCTGCAGAACAACAAAGATGGACTGTCTTATAGTGATGCTATATAGACAAATAGATGATTTCTTAATCCTTAATGATGATCCTATTAAGAATTCCTAAAATTATATTAGTAATTATTAAACTCTTTTATAGTGGGACTGCTATTAGGTTCTCTCTGATAATCAAAACTGCATTGAGGACTCTGCCAGCCTTTAGTGTCATGAGTTAATTGCTTCTGAGATAGCAAGCAGGCATCTGCTACTCAGAGCATATTCCAAGAGATTGTAAAACCATTAACCAAAAATCATAAAAAGGAAACTAACAATTTACTATAGGTGCTAGGGCAAAAGATAAAATATTGACTGATTCTATCTATATAAAACTATTTGTAAAGGAGACTATTTTGTTTCCATTCTATATTTTGGACAGTGTTTTCCAAAACAAGATGACTGCAACTATATGACTTTATTTCTGTGTTATCTATTCTAGCCTAACTGGTATTGTTACAGTACCATGCTGTTTTTGTCACAAGAACTATGTAATACAATTTGAGGTGGAAAGTGTCCTACACAATTCTCTCTACTAAGGACTGCATAAGTTATTAGGAGCACTGTGCTTCCATATGAGGATTAATTTTTTTTCTCATTCTGTAATGTCATTGCTTTGATTTTTGTTATTTATTACCATCTACTGTTTTAGAGTTCCGACTGTTTTGTTTTCTAAGACATTGAGGTACACTCTTAAGTTATTTACTCTACTTAGTTCTGTTTTTGTAAAGTACTCAAAATTCTATTTTTCCCTCATAGAACTGCCTAGTTATATCCCAAAAGTTCTGATATAATGTGTTCTCATTTTCATTTTGTTCTAGAATTTTTAAATCTTCAACAACCCCACTAGTCATGAAAGAATGTACTGTTGAATTTCTGTGTATTTCTGTCATTTCTGTTTTTATCTTGCTACGTACTTACAGGTTTATTTTAACACTGGTCTGATATGATACAAGATGTTATTTGGTAATTTTATACTTGCTTAGATTTGATTTGTGGTCTAGAATGTGGTCTGTGTTAGAAAAGGTTGATAGGCTCCTGAGGAGGGTGTTTGTACTATTTCTGTTGGATGAAATGTTCTGTGTACACTGTTAAGTCCATTTACTGTATAATTTAACTGAATTTTTGGTTGACTTTAGTTTGGATGACCTGTTTTGAAATGAGAGTAGGGTATTGAAATCACTCAATATTATTGTAGCAGGATCTACCTGATCTTTTATGTCTGCTGGTCTTTGTTTTTATAAACTTGGGGATATCAATAGTAACACATATATTTTTCATTGTCATATTTTCTTAATAATTTTGTTTCCTTTTTTATTATAAAGTGGTTTTCTTTATCTATTTCTTGTTTTGACTTGGATCTACCTCCTTTGACTAGCAAGTTGTGTTCCTTAGAGATAACAGAAAGTTGGATCTAAATTCTTTAACTCAGTTAGCCAGTCTTTTCTCTTCACTGATGAATCTAGTTTTATGTATGGTTATCACTAAGCTATACTTACTGAGTCTGATAATTTGTTGGCTGTTTGTTGTTTGATTTTCTCTGCAATCATGATATTAGGGGAGGTTCAGATTTATTGAGCTGGACCTGATGAGCACTTTCTCAGCTCTTCTTTGTTTGTACATCTGTCTCTTAAAGTGTATGTTTCCTGTGTTTTGGTATTTAACCCTGTCCTCCTTCCTCCTCCACTTATAGGATTCCTTTAAGCATTTTCTTCAGAGATACATTAGTACTTATGAACTGACTTGGTATGTGCTTGCTTTGAAATCCTTATTTTCTTTCATTTCTATTTAAAAATATGTCTTCATGATGTAAAAATCTTGATTGGCAGTGATTTACTTTCAGGGCCTGAAATACATCATGTCATGATTCCCTGCCTTTGAAGGTTGCCAATGTTGTTTAGATGTTTCTACATTTGTAATTAATTGGTGGATTACTCTTAAATACTTCAATACTCTTCTTTGGCTCTGTATTTTTGACATATTGACTATAATATGTCTCTAGTCTTATAAGTACATACACATGTAAGTACATACACATGTAAGTACATACACAGAGAAGTACTCTGGCCATATCATCTGGTAATCTAGAAGGTTCTTGGTTTGAATGACTATTTTTATGTCTAATATTTAGGAAATATCCTGCTGTAATTTTCTTAAATAAGTTCTCTATGACTTCTTAATGTTTATCTCAGCTTTTTTTCCCTTCTCTAAATTTGTGGCTTTGGTCTATTGATTATAGCTCAGAGCTATTGGACATTGGGGCTATACTCATTTATTTTCTTTTTTCATTAATATTTGGGTGTATACTTCATTCACATTATTTTGTGTTATTACTGAGTCTGTACTAGAAAAATGTCTGATGTTTGCATGAGCTGCCTTTCCAGTGGGAGTTTTCCTTTTCTCTCTCTCTCTCTCTCTCTCTCTCTCTCTCTCTCTCTCTCTCTCTCTCTCTCTTTGTGTGTGTGTGTGTGTGTGTGTGTGTGTGTGTACCAGGGGGACCTTAGCTGGCAGCACTTAACTGCATTATGGACTGCCCAGATTCTTTCATCTTCCTTAAAGACCCCCAGATTGTACCTCTTGGGATAGCTTTTAGCTGAAGCTTGTGGCTCAAATACATTGGGAACATAGAGAGCAACCATAGCAGACAGAGGTCTGGCATTTGTACTTTCAGAGCCTCTTAACTGTTAACCTACTGGAGGATTGACACCAGGCATTTTGTGTACTTTGCTGACACTTCAGAATTCTCGGGCTCTACATTTTAACAACACACGGCATTTCCAAACTTGATCCACCTTCTGGCTTATGGATCAAAGCTACTAAACTCTAGGTAAATTCTTGTTGTGAACCACTCTGGTCCACGTTTGGGGTCCAAAATGTTGTGGACCACTCTATCAGTGTTGGAACCCGCACTGCCAAAAGCCTTGGGGGCTAAATTGTTAGAGCCTGCACTGCTCCAAGCTGCTCCAGTCTGAGGGTCGGGGTTCAGCAAGAGAGAGAGTGAGGACGGACACGAAGAATGGAGACCAAACAGAGTGTGATTCACTCCTGTTTATTCTTCAGTCTCTCTTCTTCTCTCCAAGTCCCTAGTTCCAAGTCCCTAATTCCTAGCACCCAATCCTAGTTCCAGTTGCTAGTCTTTTTCCCAATTCCAAGTTCTTTCTCCAAGTGCTAAGTGCCTAATACCTAATTGCCTGTCTAGAGTCTCAAGTGCCTACTACAAGTGCCTAATACTTAATAATAATTTCTTCTGTCTGCCTCTCACCTTATATATGTCTCACTTCTAAGCCATGCCTCTAAGTCACAGCCTTAAGTCACGCCCTTAGGTCTTATCTCTGTAGACCAGGCTGGCCTCGAACTCAGAAATCTGCCTGTCTCTGCCTCTCAAGTGCTGGGATTAAAGGTGTGTGCCACCACCACCCGAGGTCTTATCTCTAAATCACACCTGTAAGTCTCACACACCCAAGGGAAGATCCTGGGTATCTAAACAAGATGTTATCAGAGTGTGCTCAGCTGTTGTAGGCTGTTGTAATCAAGTCTCTTGTCAGGGTATATGGCTCAAAATGGCTGCAAGGATGATAGCCGCCTCTGTCGGCTCCCCAAAAATTCTCAGTTAATGTCTGTTGAAGTTGACAGTAGCATAAGCTAACCTCCTGCCTGCTGTATCTTGGAAATACCAGATATGCCACAAAACTCCACAATTCCATGTTTATACGTAACCAAGCCATATATGGAGAATATGTCCCCGTGAGAATCTCCATTCAATATTTGTGTATGAGTTATATCTCAGGATTTATGGGATGGAAGCTTGGTCTCCAGTATGGTAGTATTGAGAGCCTATGGAAAATAATTACATCATGACAGGTTCCACCTCAGAAATGGGGTAATACTATAGACAAAGAGTGGGCATGACCTGGCAGGAGTAAGTTAATGCCTGTTGAACTGTGTAGTTAGAAATGGACATACATGTCCTGTACATGTACACCTTTTCCACATGCCTGGTACCCTTTCTGATCTTCTGTGAATGTATTAGTCAGAACACTCTTCCAAGGATATCAGGCAGCACAATACTATGTAGACATTCTAGCTATTAGAATCATGAGTCAAATAACATTTTTCTTTCTATATTGTCTCAAAATGAAGTATACTAAGAAATAAAGCAGAAAAAGTCAGTCCTCACCATAATATGAGTACCACAATGATGACGAAGAGCTGTTAGTGCCCGTGTTTCTCAATCTGTCAAGCCAATAAAATGAATAAAGTCCAGGACTAGTAAGATAGTGTAGCATTCCCCTCCGGCTGGAATAGGGGCCTCAGCCATATGTTTTTTCCTGCCATGATATTCCAGAGGAAAATCCAATTTATAGGGAACCATTATATCAATGATCTGATAGCCAAAGGGAAGGAAATAAATTGTTTTATTTAGAATACTTTTGCTCTTGGTAGTATGGTTATTCACAAGGTCTTTGCTTTCTGATACACTTGGGAGACATTTATCTATCAGGTTAAAGGTAATTTCCAAAGGAAACCCCCTTCCTTTGTCATCTCAGGCACCAGCCCTAGATTTAGGTGGATTTAATAATCATAGGTCTCCACCATGAGAAAATTTTGGGGGGTTTCCAGAACCCTTTCTTCCCACTTCCCATTTCTTATGCCACTTGAGATATCACATATTTTTTTAAGTAAGCAGGGGTTGGACATAAAGCAGAATTCCTAAACACTTGACCAAGCCTCCCACTGAAATCAAATTTCTATCCTTAGAACTGAGTTTCGCTCACAGATCTTAGTTTAGATGTGAAGAATTAATGATGAGTGGTAAATTCTACCATTTCATTGTGACTATTCTACTCTGCCACACTTGGAAACTATAGGGGAAGGAGGAAGTGGTATGTATGAAATACTATGAAGGGATACTTGCATTCCTCCCTTTGGTACTGAACAGCTTAGACAGTGGGTGCCAAGAATCACATGCAGGGAGAAGCAACAAGCTAGGACCCATGGACACACCAGAAAGAGGACTAATTTTCTGGAAAGAGACTTACAACATATCATATCAATTTTCAGGAGAGACTGAAGTTCAGGAGGAGGAAATAACTTGACCAGCACTGCCCAGCTATAGATACTTCTTGATTTTGTTTAAAACTAAACCTCATAGGATTCTGAGGACAATCTTGGTAGAGGAGTCAAGAGACCTTAGTTCCGCTTCCCAGTGTACCACCACATCCAAGATCAACAGGTTTTCAAAGGGTGCCATCTTGTGTTGTTCAGTGGGAATGCAGAAGAGAAATCAGGGTGGTTCAGTGGGGCTAAAGCTAAAAAGAAAGAGAGAGAGAGAGAGAGGGAGATAATATTATTATTTTCTTTTCTGCCTTTCATTATTAATAGTGTGTTGAGGTTTGATCTGTTGCCATTTATTGTAATGGTAAATACTGGTTCCCAAGATCTGGCTGCCCTCAATGAGGGCTTCCTTGGTAATGAGGAAATCATCACACATACCAAGTGATGCTATGTAACTTTGCTCCTTAATTTAAAACTATTGGTTAAATATGTTGACAGCTTGTATCTGGGCAGAAGAGAGGTAGGCAATGTTTCAGTTCCTGGGCTTGGGGGTCTGAGGCAGAGAACACCAGGCGAGAAAGAAGAGGAAGGAAGGAGATGCCAGGGGTAGATGGATAGTGAGAACATGGCCATGAGGGCCAGCTGTTTGGAAAGGAGTGGCCTGCTAGAAACATGGCAAGTTGTATCTGAGGGTTATTGACAGGGAAGTAGACAAAATAGCATAGAGGATTGATATCTTCCCAGCTCTAGTGCTTTTAAGGCTTTATTATAAATAGAAAAGTTTTGTGTCTTTTCTTTGGGAACTGAATGATGTAAGGTAGGGTAGAAACTGCCAATTAATTTTTACTACAACAATTATGTCTTTAATTGAACCATTGAGGACAGGTAGACAAACATGACTGGTTAGGGGCTGTCTTACTTACTTTTCTATTCTTGTGATAAAACACCAAGTCCAAGTCAACTTGTAAAAGAAAGTATTTAACTTAGAGGATAAAGTTTCAGAGAGTTAGAATCCATGGCCACCAAGGCAGAGAGCAAGGCAGCAGACAGGCAAAAATGGCACGGGGGCAGTAGCTGAGAGTTCACGTTTTGATGAGAGAGAGAGAGAGAGAGAGAGAGAGAGAGAGAGAGAGAGAGAGAGAGAGAGAGAGAGAGCTCTGTTAAGAAGGCATTTAGACAGGGTTCTTCAGAATAATATAAAGAGAAGAGTCAGATATTAACTTTGTAATTGATCCTTCTTAGATAAAGAACACTGACATCTATAATAACCCACACTGTAGTCCTGAACTTGTATGAACAGACTTGCCTAAGTGGCAGATGCTGGACGTCATGGTATGGATTATGAGCTCACTATGCAAGTTCTGTGACTTATGGCTGACCTGTACTTAGTTATACTCAGGCCTGGCTGCTGAATGCCAGTATACTTTGAGACTTTGCTCGGAGTACACGACTATACACTACACAGCGACAAAAGTATTGGAATTTGCTCAATTTTCTCAATGGGGAACTGTTGTGATACCAGAGGTATATTACTATCCATTTAGTGCTCTTTCTTCAACTAGACTGGCTAATATTTCTCAAATATATCTTGTTTAAATACGTACAGCTGCTGTATTATTAGAATTATGTTTTATTGTATATTTTGGTCTCTATGAAGTATTTTGACTTTAGAATTTAATGTGTGTGTTTGTATGTATACATGTGCCTATGTATGTGTTTTCTTTCTCAAAAAGTCCTAAACATTTGACCAAGCCTCCCCGTGAAGGCAAGTTTCTATCCTTAGAACTGAGTTTCCCTTGCAGACCTTAGTTTAGATGTGAAGAATTAATGATGAGTGGTAAATTCTACCATTTCATTGTGACTACTTTATTCTGCCACACTTGGAAACTATAGGGGAATGAGGAAGTGGTATGTATGAAATACTATTCTTGTGATAAAACACCAAGTCCAAGTCAACTTGTAAAAGAAAGTATTTAACTTAGAGGATAAAGTTTCAGAGAGTTAGAATCCATGGCCACCAAGGCAGAGAGCAAGGCAGCAGACAGGCAAAAATGGCACAGGAGCAGTAGCTGAAAGTTCACGTTTTGATGTAAGAGAGAGAAAGAGAGAGAAGGAGAGGGAGAGGGGGAGAGGGGGAGAGGGGGAGAGAGGGAGAGAGGGAGAGGGGGAGAGGGGGAGAGGGAGGGAGAGAGGGAGAGAGGGGGAGGGAGAGAGGGAGAGGGGGAGAGAGAGAGAGGGGGAGAGGGAGAGAGGGAGAAAGGGGGAGGGAGGAGAGGGAGAGAGGGAGAGGGGAGAAGGGAGAGGGGAGGAGAGAGGAGGAGAGGGGGAGAGGGGAGGAGAGGGAGAGAGGGGGGAAAGAGAAGGAGAGAGAGAGAGAGAGAGAGAGAGAGAGAGAGAGAGAGAGAGAGAGAGAGAGCTCTGTGAAGCAGGCATTTAGACAGGGTTCTTCAGGATAATATAAAGAGAAGAGTCAGATATTAACTTTGTAATTGATCCTTCTTAGATAAAGAACACTGACATCTATAATAACCCACACTGTAGTCCTGAACTTGTATGAACAGACTTGCCTAAGTGGCAGATGCTGGACGTCATGGTATGGATTATGAGCTCACTATGCAAGTTCTGTGACTTATGGCTGACCTGTACTTAGTTATACTCAGGCCTGGCTGCTGAATGCCAGTATACTTTGAGACTTTGCTCGGAGTACACGACTATACACTACACAGCGACAAAAGTATTGGAATTTGCTCAATTTTCTCAATGGGGAACTGTTGTGATACCAGAGGTATATTACTATCCATTTAGTGCTCTTTCTTCAACTAGACTGGCTAATATTTCTCAAAAATATCTTGTTTAAATACATACAGCTGCTGTATTATTAGAATTATGTTTTATTGTATATTATATTTTGGTCTTTATGAAGTAATTTGACTTTAGAATTTAACATGTGTGTTTGTATGTATACATGTGCCTATGTATGTTTGTATTTCCTCCCTCAAGGTTGTGCTTCATAGACATCCCTATATATTAATACTGTAATACTATTTCATAAACATACCAAGAAATAACATAGGTTCTCTGTATTGAAATTATTAATCTCAGAAAACTGGAGTCGCTTCACAGTAGTGGGTATAAATTATGATACATCTTACACTATAATGTGTGCCTATTTTCATTTTTAACAAACATTCCCTGTCATTTATTTACCAGGTAAACTTTATCCCCTAAAATGTAGACTTTTCCATATATGTGAAATGTTATAGTGTATACATACTCCATATTGAACAATTGAAATAATTTATGGTTTATCCTGAATTGTAGATATCACAATTAGCTAATATTGTGACCCACATATCTTTGGAATTAGGTATCATTCATATACTGATTATTTTGTTCTGAATAAGTGATAAATATTTCAACAAATAAAGTAGAGAATCAGGTGAATTACAGACTGGTGAACTAAGTAAAGTGTCAGTAACTATTTACAGTAATCGATGGGTATAAAGTGTTCATATGTGGTGAACCAGAAGAAAAGTATGCAGAGGTCATTGTACTTCTGTGCATGTAGAAACATGGTGCTGAAAAGATATATCAATTCTTTCTCTTGTTTTCATGTGCCATGTGGTTTATTTATCCAGACACCATTTCAAAGAACTATAGCTGTCTTGATGAATTGGCCAAAGCCTAAATGTAGATATTTTCATATTTGTGAAAAGTTAATTAGCCAAGATAGGTTTCCAGTGTACATGTCAGGAAGTCCAAAGTCTGTAGAGGTCCTCGGCATTATCTACTTTATGACATAGAGTCCATGGTCACTTTATTCCAGGATAGATATTGCTACATCAGTGTCATATTTCATCCTAGTCATTATAATGAAGTACCAGCACTTCTTGTCAGCTCACAGATACTTAGGGTTGGGAGCCTCTTCCTCACACCTGGCCTAAAGCCAACTACAAATGGGGAGATCTTTGACTGATATCTGATGGGAATACAAACGTGACCCTCAAAAGTGCAGCTACCTTGTAACCCACACACCCTGTGAGAGTGACACATAAGTACTCAGAATATCTACCCAGTTTGTAGAGGCTGCATTACACTTGGAGCAACTCTTACATAGAGCTGAGTTAATGAACTTGAATGGCCAGCAGGACCCAGATACTCACTCTTCCCCATCACTGCTCTGTTTAATGTGGATGCCACAAGACACATGAGTACAGAAGAGCATAGGGTAGTAAAGACCAGAAGGAGAAACAAGGCACCGGGTACTTAATATTGTTTTCCAGGATTATGGAATGTCAAAGGATGAATGGATAATTGTAGTTACACTATGTGCCTTAGACTAAAATGTATGTGTTAAAAAGTTAAAGTTCTATGTTCTTTATGATGAATGCAGAATCAGGATGTATCAACTGATGGAGGTTGAAATATGCTTGTGAGATATGGTGAAGAGACTTTTCAGTTCTTCTGGGATTCAAAATGCTTACAGGAATTGATGGTCATGACATTTATTTTAATGGGGAGAGTGAGATGTCTTGATAGTATAAGTGTTTGTCATTGGACCTGATATTCTGATACTAACCCCAGGTACCCACATAATGGAAGGGGAAAACTAGATACCAACAGTTGCCCCTGATGTGATTTCCCCCAAACTGAATACATACATAAAGTTTTTGAAACGTACATTTAGTAGTCATGTATTGAAACATAGACTCTTGTTGCTTTATATTCCCATTCTCTAGAAAGCAAAAGAAAAATAAAAATAAGCTGTTTAGTTTTCTAATCTTTGCCTGTGCTTACCATCAGCAAAGACAGCCCAGTAGTAGGCTAAGCCTAATCACATATACTGACTCAGTACACTTTTATCCATGTCAAAGATGCTTGTGTAATAAATAGTGCCATGAGCTGACAGTTACTTTCTGTCCCTCTAGTTCTACCTCGAAACACAATTCCCACACCTTCCTCAAGAGTTGAAGAAGGGTCCCCAAAGTCCTCGATAAAGGTAAGAAGCCCCTTTTCTTTATGTAAGAGAAAACTTTCTTGAATGATTCCCTCTTGTTTTTATGGCAATCACATTTGAAAAAGTAAAGTCAATTAGGTATAGCATGAGCATTCAATAGTTTATTTAGGAAGAGAAGGAAATGGAATCATATCAGATTGGTGATTTAATAGAACATTCACACTTGCTATGTCAGGTAGTGACCTTGAGTTGGGGCAGGTTGTCTTCTGGACAATCGTGTTGTGCTTTACAGTATATAAATTTCACTCAGAAGGTGACAGGCATATCATCCATGTAGACTTAAATGTGCTCCCCTTTTATGGCTTCTAGATCCTGTGGGTTAGGTTGAATTTGACTGTGTTCCCCAAAGATGGATGTGGTGGAAGCATCACGTGTCCCAGCATGGAATGTTCAGGTGTCAAGAGCTTAAGACATGAGGATGCATGCAAATTATTGGAGTGCTTCATAAAAGGGGTTAGTGTAACCCCTTTATAATAGATGTTAGCTTCACCATATTGTGATATAACTCAGCTAACCTTCAGTAGAAGCCAACACATAGGGTTGTCTGATGCACTATTTAGTCAGCAAATGTGGGAAAAATACTAGTTTTTGTCACAAAGTAGACATCAGTGTTAGCATCACATACTATACTAATACAGAACATTTCACCTGATTCTCCATTAGTCAGTAAGAGTCAGTAGATTAGTAAGAGACTAGATTATCTCTACAATCTCTGGTGTAATTATGTCCTGCAAAGGCATGAACAAAAGAGCTGTACAAACAGAATTTAGCACAATATGAGTCTCTTAAGTATTTTCTTTCCTGTATGTTGCAGGTGGAGCCTAAAAAAGATCAGCACGGTATGTATTCTGCAGTCACTGAAGACACGTGTTAAATATGACTTGTGTTAATACTGGTTGTCTTTTGTATGGTTGCACCACAGTGAGCAAATACACATGTATTGATTGAAAATTGAATGGTTGTTCTAAAAAAAGTGATGCCTCAAGGGAGAAATGGCAGCCATGTGCCTACAGCTGCTGCATCCAGCTGTGACCTCTTTAGTTTGATGTTTTATGTACTAGGCTGCATCTAAACCTATCTTATTTATACAGATATTCAAGGTATTCAACCCAATTTCCAGTGAAAAGGTTTAGAAAAAAATCAGGGTAGAGATTGACTTCTGTGTTTAAAGTTTGCCACAGCCACACATAGTGGGTTGACTTGTATTTCTCTAGACAGATGAATAAACTACAATTCGGAGTAAGTGATGGAGGTATTTAGATGTGCAGTGCACCATCTACATTTAACCCCATCAAGTGCATACAAAACCCAGGAAACAGGTTCCAGTTTTCCAACATCTGCCTGCACTAACTCAAAGCTTCAGGAATCCCAAACCCTGTCATAGCTGCCACAGTGCTCAGAGGGCCTGGGCAGTGTTATTCACCTGCCTACAGACATTAACAAGGATGAAAGAAAAGCCCATGTTTTGATGCAGACCACTGATCCTGTGCTGACCTCTATATTGAAATAGGTTAGATGTGTAGGAACTGGGTTCAGACTAGACTTGGAACTAGACTTGGTTGGTTCCTTCTAGTAAAACCTGGTGAAAAGCTTTAAGGGGTTGACAATATTAGCATGAACACAAAGAACAAAACAACTAAGGGAAAGTATTCACTAAGAACTCTAATTACCAGTTAGATACTAATCTGTACTAATTTTTTTTTTAAATAGAGGATTTTTGTTTGGTTTTAGTTTTTTTTGTTTGTTTGTTTGTTTTTGTTTCTCTTTTTTTAGACCGGGTTTTGCTGTGTATCCATGACTTTCTGAAACTGTCTTCTGTCTGTCTGTCCATCTACCTATCTATATGGCCTGGAACTCACATAGTTCTATCTGCCTCTGACTACAGTGTAGTGTTATAAAAGGAGTCCACTACCACATCCTTGGAATACACACAGAAAAGTGAGGTACATTCTGTGCTCCAGGAGGCTTTCCTCTCAGTAGTGGTCAGTCTCCATATTTAAAGTGTGAATACTGAGTAGATATTTTCAGCAGTGAACCACATGACTCAATATCATTACTTCAAGTATTTTCTGTATAGATCATCTACAGTGTTAGCACTTTGCTATACTGTGCTTTGATTAAGGGAAACTAGTGTGAAACTATGGACAGGAGCTTCAGCCCAGTTGGCTCAGTACATGTTTAGCGAGTCCAGGACCCAGAGTTAGTATCCTAGTTCTGCATAAAATGTGCCCAGGATGGCTCAATCCTATTAATGCTTATCCTTGAGAAGTGGAGGAAGGAGAAACATAAGTTCAAGGTCATTATTTTCTGTAGAGTAAATTACATGCTAAAATAGGATAGAGACCTTACCAGAAAAAATTCAAAATAGAGAGAGAAGGTAGGGCTGGTGAGGGAGGTAGGACCAGGTATGATACAGTCTCACTGCCCTGGAGTCAGTACCCATATCTAAGCAGGAGCTAAGAAAGGCCATTCAGAGAGTCAGGGAGGTTGCCACCTACAAGTGATGTGAACATACCCTGCTTACTATGTTACCACTGCACCAGGCTGCTGTTCTTGTCAGTTCATGATGAGGACATGTCCACACTTGGCTAGTTGAGGGAAAGTTTCTATTCAGCCCAACCATAATGTGACACCTTGGTTTTGAGTAACTTTGAAACTGAGCATTTCTAGAACATATCTCAATGTGGTCTTCTGATCAGCCAATCACTCCCTGAGAAGCACCAGTCAGGTTGAAGTTCTTAGAGGAAGACCACATATTTCTACTAAGCTAGGAGCCTCCTACAGCTTCTTAGGTAAACAGCAAAAATGCATACATTTTCTATTTCCGTATGTAACCAACTGAAACCTCATGCTTCCTAGATTCATTCATATGTAGGTGATTCTTTTGTCATTTAATAGACATAACAAAGCAATTCTATGTGTTTTTCCTTAAGGGCTACCTGTGAGTGTGTGTGTGTATAATTGTATATCCATATGTTTTGAACTAAGATTCATAGGATTTCAAGTGTACAGCATTGTAGTGAACACCACTCAGAAGTGAGAGTGCATACATTTCAGGGTTTTTTGTTTGTTTATTTGTTTGTTTGTTTGAGACACGATTTCTTTGTATAGCCTTGGCTGTTCTGGAACTCACTATGTAGACCAGGCTGGCCTCGAACTCAGAAATCTACCTGCCTCTGCCTCTCAAGCGCTGGGATTAAAGGCATGCACCACCACTGCCCAGCTACATTTCAGTTTTTATGTGGCTCTAAGAGACATGGATTCTGTTGATCAGGTACAACACCAACATAACAGAGTCCTGGTGCTCTTCTCTGTATATTGTCACACTGACGTGAAGTTATGCTTTTCTACACGCTGCTGTGCACAATGCACTTGGGGATCTTTCAAAAGCACCATTGAACCGCTGATGATGGTTCCTGAGGAATGTTCATGAGATGGAATGGAATAAACATAGAACCATTACTGGTTTTTTGTTGTTTGGTTTTTGCTGGTTTGTTGTTTGTTTGTTTTTGCCACGAAGCTGACATGACTTGTCTCTGTCGTTAATGCATTCCAAGCAACACATGTCTTGAGACAGAGCCATCACAGGAATATTGCTGCTCCCCTGCATGCTGATGAACATCAACTCAGAGCTTGTACTTCCAGGGACAATCTACAAGCTGAAGCAACAGGTACTGAGGAAATAGAATAATTTTATTAAATTATACCCAGTTTTTGTAGATCATAATGTATAATACAAGGAAACAAAGATGACCAGATTAGAAACATTTTCTTCTGTAGATGATGTTAATTTGTGTACTTCATTAGTTGAAATTCAACCACAGAATTTAAAACTAGATATAAGACTCTGTTCTCACTGAGTAATGTAATGAGAAAGAGAGGAAAAGTGAACTCTGTCTTGTCTGCATCACTGTCACTTCACCTGCTGCAGGTGGGAACAGGTGAGCCACCCTCTCTGTTACCTAGTCCCAGACACCTGTAATGTGGATGGATTGGATGTCAACCATCTCAAGAGTGACCGTGTGATTATCAAAAGTGTTGAGAATGAAGACAGAAATGGAATTAGATCACAGCGGTTCTGGTCTGACTCTTGGGAGAGGGTCCCTGGAGTAGTGTGTTACACCCTGTGCTTGGGAGGCTTGAGGGAGAGGGAGAGAACAGTAGAAACAAGGAAATGGCAGGAGGGGCAGGAGGTTTCTGTGGGTTTTTTTCTTTCAAAGGCATCATGATGATCCCTGTCAGTTGTGTATTCTTTGCTTGTGGCTCTGTCATTTGAAGGCAGTCTTTTACACTTAGCACTTTTCAGTCTATGCCACTACCAACTGGCCAAGCCTGCCACTGCTGTTAGTAGCTCTCCATGGAAGCTGTGCCAAAGGTACTGTCTCAGTTTGTGTGCTGAAATCCTAAGACCAAACTATGCTGAAGGAGGAATGTGTGGTTTGCCACAATAGTTTGAGTATGGAGGGCACTCTTGCTGAGAACCATGAATGTAGGAGTTTCAGGCAGAGTTCCAGTGCAATCTGAGAAAGAGATGGAGTGCTTATGTCCAGCTCACCTTCTCCCTGTACAGTGATGGATCTCAGCCCAAAGAACAATGTCACTAACAGTGGCACAGTATGCTACCTCAGTTTATTACCTCAAGATAATGTTCCGCAGGCACAATCTCAATCTTATGCAATTGACCACCGAGATTAAACGTCACCACACATACAAACTGTTGTAGTCCCTTTGGGTTTTTCTCCTAGGGTAAACCAGTATCTCTGGTAAAATATAATCCTCTCCTGTGCACTCAAATGACCTATAGATAAAGGCCTTCACTGTGGTCCTGATAATGCAGCATGTACATCCTGTTCCTGTGGTCCCTTGGGATTTTTTTTTTTTTTTTTTTTTTTTTTTTGGTAGTAGTGCCTTTCTTGATCCTCTTAGTGACCATTTAGTTCTGCTTTACAGGACATCCACAGGTTAGACTGCTGAATTAGTTAACAGGATTTTCTACCATGGCCTCCCTGCACCAGTAGCAGTGAGTGCCCTTCCAAATAAAGGCCTAATGTATGTCTCTAGCTTGTAGCAGCCTATGCTCCTTAATTTGACTATCATACTAAGTGAATAAGTCAAGGGAGATGAGAAGCTGACATTCATCTTGGACCCTTTGACTTAATGGGTAAGAAAATGTATACAACTGGCCCACTCTTGGAGCTTTAAGAGGCATTCTTGGTTTAGCCTCCACGAAACAGAGGCTAAGTTTAAGCGTTCTCCTAATATTGCCAGTGTTCCTCAGAATAAAAGACACTGACTCTTGGGGTATCAGTTCTACAGGTACCCATCTTACCATAGGATATTCCTCTCCTCTGCACTGTCACTACTGGAGTCTTTCAGTCTTGACAAGGTCTGACCTGCCTTATGTTTTAGGGTCGTGGGATTTTAGTCTAAGAAAATCTCTGTCCTCTAAGTGGCTTCACTATAACTTCTTTCATAGGTTTACAGCCTGCTCTTCTCTGAAGTATGTTTGCTTTACTTGGATTCTCTCATTCTGCATTTGCTTTTGGCCCCTCTTATAGGCTGTGTCTGTAGGTTTAATGCACATTGTCTATCTGCTTCTGAGCCCTGAGCCAGAGACACAGGATTCAACTATTAGTCCCACCTTTTCAGTCTTCCCTCTTCTGACCTCTTATCCCATCCTTCTCCACCACTTCTCATTCTTCCTGGTTGCATGTTGACTCTGAACTATATGTCTGCCAACCATGGAAGTGTCTGTGATCCCTTTCAACTGTTACATTATTGTTGATGCTGCAAACTAGAATACATTGTCCACACAGTGTGGCCTAACTCCTAGCCATGGCCTAGGTCCCCAGTCTTGGCCTGGGGTATACTAGGTCTATCTGTCACTAAATGTTTTTTCCTCACAAAGCTCATGAGACTGAGATCACTGGAAGAAAACAGAAAAGAACCGTTCTCAGGGAAAGCATGCCTAGAAAGGCAGTCTCAGTAGGCCATCTGGATTAGACCTTTACTCTATGGACAAAGATAAAAGACTACTGGTATCCAGCAGAGGCTGAAGAGAAAATAGTAATTATCCTGTGCTCAAAATCATCTCAGGAACTGACTGTAATCTCTGATTTTTATCATAAGATTTGTGGGACCAGTGAGATAGCTCAATAGTAAGGTACTTGCTGTAAAGACTGAAGACAGGAATTTGAACCTAGAACCTACTTGGTTTACTGAAAGAACTGGGTACATAAGGTTCACCTCTGCTAGATATACAGCCAGTTACTGAGCCTCCCAAATAGAGGAAACAGTTAAAAAAAAGTTTTTTAAAGATTTATTTCATTGTTACATTATGTAACAAATTCTTTCAGGTTGCTTTAGTTTAGCATTTCCTAGAAAGCAAATTTTGTTTCTCATTTTAATATAGGGTCTGCTTAAATCCAACACAACTCAAAAAACAGGTCAATGAAAATGACAAATATTTATTGTAATCAAGCTGCTATTGATTGATTAGGGACACAGAACAGACTTGGGAGTTAAACTGTGACCCCCAAGCCAGAATCTCAGAGAATTTAAGCTTGCCAACCAAGAGCATCTATGCCAAGTTATTGTTACATTTTTCTACTAATAAGGATTTAGGGATAAGGGCTCTCCTTAAGTGGTTGATCTATGTGAACTGCTACAGAATGTCCGTTTTACAGTCCAACCAATGAAATTCCTTTGTTATTTTGTAGCTAGAAACAGCCATTGTATTTTGCGGAGCAAAAGCTTTATAACAGGAGCTGTGGTTAGGAACCGTTACTAAGTTCTGTGGAGTAAAGGATAAACAGCAGGAGCTGTGGTTAGGTACATTCATTATGCTCTGAAACAAAATGGCAGTACTTTGGACAAGTCTCTTTTACTTGTTCTCAATATTGCCCTTTGTCTTTGTACCATATTAAAATCTTTGATTATCTGTTTCTCAGTATAGGGGATTATATTGGGTTGTTGGAACCATGAGCATAATTTAGTTAATTCTTGAATGAATAACTTTAACTAAAGCATTGAGAGTTCATGAGCCTATAAGGAACAGGGGACAGAAAAGGGCCAGAGGACCTGCAAAGGCAGTGAACGTGTGATTAGTCAAGAGAATTGATTGACTATACTCTGGAAGCAGGTATTGGCCCGTCTCCCTTGTTCTTCCCTATCCAGTTTTGTTTTATCTTTTCCTAAAGTGTTCTGGACTACTCCCAAATGGTTGGCATAACAACAAGTTTCTCCCAAAGAGAATTCACTTTGGACTTAGCATTTCCGCCTGGGCAGGGGCAATGTACTCTCTTCTATAACTACTTCTAGCTGAAACTGGGGTATCACTTGTCAGGGACCAGTAAGGGTGAAAGGAGTCAAAAGCTGGGTAATGGGGCATTTTTCAGAAGTGTCTGATTAGCTGATCCAGCTGAAGAGACAGTGATCAGTCACATTGGCTGGGCTGGTTTATTTGAACTCTAAGCAAATACAGAGCACAGCCATTTGTAATTTGCAGGTGCTTCCTGGATGGTATCTGCCAGACAAGTGGGAATCTGCTGAGACAAATATAGACTAGGGAAAGAAGTTCAAATTTCCCAGCAATTAGGGAAGGGAAGGAATCCCATTCTCAGGAATGGATAGGTGCAGAAATTTAGGCTATACTTATCTGGAGTCCACTTGACTTGTGACAGGTGGATTCAAGTTTTATAACTTCTTTGATTCCATGAAGCTTATGTGAATTTTATTTTATTTTTTAATTTACAAAAGAAGATAGAAGTTTAGACATGTTAGCATCACTATTGTATTCCAATTCATATTGTAGAAAAGGGAGTTAGCAGGTTTCTATAAAACAACTGGAGTAGATTCATGCAGCAAAAACTATAGCTTTAGGTTAAAAAGTATGAACATCTTTAAGTTATAGCTAGAAGACAGCCAAAGAACCTCAAAATCGAGCTTGTGACTGAATAGTAAGCAGTCAATGCTCTATCAGCTTATGAGAATTCTTTTAATCGGTGTTAAAATTTGGAACTTTTCAGAATATAACAATAACATAGAGGAAGGAAAGAAGTCTGAAACATTTCCCATTTTTCATATAACTTAAATCATTTTCTTATATCTCTACAATTTGTGTTTATATATCTTTTTAAAAATTATCTATTTACTTTACAACCGACTATCAGCCCTTCCTCTCCTCCCAGTACCCCCCCAAATCTTCCTCCATTCCCCCTTCCCCTCAAAAAATGAAGCCCCCACTCTGGGTTCTCAAACAAACCCCATCCCCCTCCACCCTCACCCCCCCCCAACCTGTACATCGAGTCACTGCAGGACTAGTCACATCCTCTCTCGCTGAGGCCAGACAAGGCTGTCTATTTAGGGAGCAGGATCCACTGACAGACAGGCAGGCAGCAGGCTCAAGAACAGCCCCTGCTCCAGTTTTTTGGGGGACCTGCATGCAGGCCAAGCTGCTCATCTGCTACATCTGTGCAGGTGGCCTTGGTCCAGCCCATGCTCACTATTTGTTTGGTGATTCAGTCTCTGGGAGTTCCCAAGAGTCCAGGTTATTTGATTCTGACAGTCTTCCTGTAGAGTCCCTGTCCGTTTTGGGTCCCACAATCTTTCTCCCAACTCTTCCATAAGATTCCTTGAGCTCCATCTAATGTTTGGTGTGAGTGTCTACGTTTGTTTTCATTGGCTGCTGGGTGGAGCCTCTCAGAGGACAGTTATGCTAGACTCCTGTCTGCAAGCACAGCAGAGTATCATTAACAGTGTCCAGGATTGGTTCTTGCCATTAGGATGAGTCTCAACCATTCCCTCAATCTCTGCTCTGATTTTGTCCCTGCACATCTTGTAGTCAAAAGGCTTTTTGGATGGGTTGCTGTCTTTATCCTTCCAGTGGGAGTCCTGCCTTGCTACAGGAAGTGGACAGTTCAGGATTCATATCCTCCACTGCCAGGAATCTCAGCACTGTTGCCCCCTTAGACCCTCTGTGGCATCCCCCCATCCCAGATCTCTGGCACCTGTTAGAGACTGCTCCCATCCCCAGCTGACCTCCCGTCTCTTCCCTGCTCTCTCTACATATTCTCTGCCCCTCTCCTCCTCATCCGCTCTCCTACCTATTTCCCTCTCCATCAATGTCTGATATCTCTTTTGTTTCTCCTTCTGAGAAACATTCAAACAGCTTCCTTTGTGCCCTCCTTGTTATTTGGCTTCTTTGGGTGTGTTGGTTATAGCATAGTTATCCTGTAGTATATGGTAAGTATATTCACTTGTAAGTAAGTACATAGCATGCATGTCCTTTGGGGTCTGGGTTAGCTCACTGAGCATGATATTTTCTAGTTTCATCCATTTGCTTGAGAAATTCATGGTGTCCTTGTTTTAATGGCTGAGTAGTATTCTGTTCCATTGTGTAGATAATGCCGCATTTTCTGTATCCAGTCTCCAGTTGAGAAACATCTAAGTTGTTTCCAGTTTCTGGCTATTACAAATAAAGCTGTTATCAACATAGTTCAGCAAGTGTCCTTGTGGTATAATGGAACATCTTTGGGTATATGCCCAGAAGTGGTATAGCTGGGTCCTGAGGTAGACCTATTCCCAAACTTCTGAAAAAACCACCAAATTGTTTTCCACAGTGGTTGTACAAACTTGCACTCTCACCAGCAGTGGAGGAATGTTCCCCTTGCTCTGCATCCTCACCAGCATGTGCTGACCTTTGAGATTTTATCTTAGCCATTCTGATGTAAGGTGGAATCTCAGAGTTGTGATTTATATTTCCCTGATGACTAAAGACATCGGACATTTCTTTAGGTTCTTCTCAGCCATTCAAGATTCCTCTGTTGAGAATTCTCAGCTTAGCTCCGTACTCCATTTTTACATTGGGTTATTTGGATTGTTAGATTCTAGCTTCTTGAATTCTTTATATATTTTAGGTATTAGCCCTCTGTCAGATATAGGATTAGTGAAAATATTTTTCCAATATCTAGGCTGTATTTTTGTCCTGATGACAGTGTCCTTTGACTTACAGAGGCTCTTTAGTTTCATGAGGGAGGTCCCACTTATTAATTCTTGACCTTAGTGCCTGAGCCATTGGTGTTCTGTTCTGGAAGTTATCCTCTGTTCTGAGGAGTTGAAAGGTATTCCCCACTTTCTGTTCTATTAGATTAAGTGTGTTTGGTTTTATATTGAGGTCTATGATCCATTTGGACTTGAGATATATACAAGGTGACAAATCTGGGTTTATTTGCATTCTTCTATATACAGACATCCAGTAAAACCAGCTCCATTTGTCCAAGATGCTCTCCTTGTTCCACTGTATGGTTTTCTCTTCTTCGTCAAAAATCAAGTGTCCATAGGTGGGTGGGTTTATTTCTGGGTCTGTGAATCAATTCCATGATCTACGGTCTGTTTCTATACTACTCCTGCGGAGTTTTCATTCCTATTTCTCTGCAGTATAGTTGGAAGTTAGTGATACCTCCAGAAGTTCTTTTCTTGTTTAGGATCATTTTAGCTATCTTGGATTTTTTTGTTTGTTTTGCCATATGTAGTTGAGAACTGTTCTTTCAAAATCTGTGAACAATTGTATGAGAATTTTGATGGGGATTGCATTGAATCTGCAGATTGCCTTTGGTAAAATGCCCATTTTCATTATGTTAATCCTACTTTTCCATGAGCAAGGCAAGTCTTTCCACCTTCTGGTATCTTCCAGAACTTCTTTCTTCAGAGATTTGAAGTTCTTCCATATCTTAAATCATGTCCTTAGACCCTTAGAACTTACTTAAGCTTTCACATCCTCCAACTTTTTCTTTTTCCTGCAAATCCTCGAACAAGTTAAAACTAAGTCGAGGGATGAATGTCTGGCAGATGAAGCTTGGCCAGTTTCTCCAAATATGAAACACAGAGCAACAATCAAGCAACTAAATAAAAGTACAAACATACACTGACAGCCACAGACAGACTGCCACACTAAGCACAACCAGAACTGGGGATGAGATGGAAGAGATACTAGATGGTGCAAAAACAAGGCTCAGATGCCCCACCAACAGGACTCAGAACCAGAATCAGGTGTTCCTCCAATGGGAACCAGAGAGGAAGTGGAATGTCTCCTGACCTCTGATCCTAGTAACAATACTGTGTCTAGTTTCTCCTTCCTTGGGTCCTAGATAGCCACCAACCAACTTACCTTCTAGAGGTTTTGGATTTAAAAATGAAGTCCTGGAATGTGAATGATTACAAAGCGGGGACCTGGGTAGTGTGATTGGATTGCTGGCCAATGCACCAAATGTTATGCAGTCTGTTTAGATTCAATACAACTCAGACACCAGGTCAATGCACATGACAAACAGATATTGCAATCAAGCTGCTACTGATCAATCAGGGACACAGAACAGCCTTGGGAGCTGAACTGTGACCCTGAACCATAATATTAGAGAGTATTTAAGCTTCCAAACCAGAAGCATCTGTACCAAGTTATCGTTACATTTTTCCACCAAAAGGATAAAGGCTTTTCTTATGAGGTTGACCTATGTAAACTGATACAGAATGTAGGTTTTACAGTCTAACCAATCAAATCCACTTGTTATTCTGTAGTTAGAAACAGCCATTATGTTTTGGAGAACAAAGGATGAATAATGGGAGCTGTGGTTAAGAAAAATAATTATGTTCCAAAACAAAATGGCAGTACTTGGGCAAGTTTCTTTTGCTTGTTCCCCACAATTTCTCTCCAGAGCCTTTCTTTGACTCTATTTACCTTCCCAGAAGACAGTTCAGCTTTATCCCAACCATTTCGTTTACTACATTTAATTACATATACTAAGCCCATGCACTTTTACCCACATCAAGTAAAGTCCAGTGTAAATGGTAAGCAATACCATGAGCTGACAGTTACTCTCTGTTCCTCTAGCATTAACTAAACATACTGACAATGCGACTTCAGACGAGGACCAGAAAAAACGACCGTTGAGGAAGGTTAAGGTAAGAGGGGCTTTCCTTTCTCTAGGGTAGAAAGTTTATCTCAGTAGTTCCCTTATGTTTCAGTGGGTATCACATTTGAGTCATGACACTAGCCAGATGCATCACAGGTACTACAGCAGTTACTGAGGAAGAGAATGAAATGGAGGAACTCTACCAACTTGGTCTTAATTCAATACATCACAATGCGGTGCAATTTTATGTCCTGATTTATGAGACTAATCTCTTTCAAGTGGGATTCTCCAGTTTACACTACTCCTCATATTTTAAAGCACTTACCAACTGAACACTTATCAGCAACATGCCAGACACAGTAAGCTTCTAGTGCACCAAACTTTGGGTCATATCATCAAATTAGTTGTAAAACATGGATTCTAGAAATAGAATGTGTATTAGTGAAAAATGTAAGTTTTCATATGTGGTGTAGGTTTTGGGACACTCTAGAGTCCACACAGGTTTGTTTGATCTACCTATGAATCAGTAAAAATGTGAAAGATACTAGCTTTTGTCACAAGTTCAGAGCCCCAGATACTTTGTGGCAACCTCAAATAATGTATACATTAATATAGTCATCACTTGATTATGATTTTTCATCCTTATAGCAATTACAACTCAGAAATGGATCAATCAAAACAATTTGCATATGTTACCCTGCATGATTGTGGAATATAAAATATTTTTCCCTCTCAATTGCAGGTACCTATTAAAAAAAACAGACATGGTATGTATTGTGGAATTACTACAACAGACTTTAGATAAGGATTGTTGTAAACATTAGCTGTGTTTTGTCAGATGCAACACTGTGTTCTAAAATAATTAGAATATGGTTCTAGTTATGTGTGTGTGTGTGTGTGTGTGTGTGTGTGTGTGTGTGTGTGTGTGTGTGTGTGTTTTAATAAAAAAAGAGAAGAAACAACACACTAGATAAAAACTTATGGATATATCTGTGGTCATTAAGTTCATCAGGGTACAATAATCCCTATGGAAGAGTTACAGTTTTTAGGATCTGCTTGCAAGATATCAAATCTAAAAGGATCTCAAATACTGTCCTGACTGATAGAGTGGGTAGAGTAGGTAGTAGTGTTGTTTACCAGGCAGCAGACAGTCAGTTTTAAAAGGGATAGAAGCACAAATACTTATTTTCAGGTGATAGGACGTAAAAATGAAACACACTACACAGGAACAGAAATGTAGGGTGGATATGTCCCAATTGGGTTTCCCATGATTCATTCTAATAAGGTCTATAGAAAGGCTTAAGGGGGTGGACAGTATTAGCATGAACAACAAGGGCAACACAAGTTAGGCACACGGTCAAGTAAGAACTATGGTCTCCACCTAGATGTTGATCAGTGCTGTCTCTCATTCTTTAGCAGGATTCTCTAGTCTGACCTCACTGCAACACTAGCCTTGTCATGATAAGTAAAGGCCTTATGTATGTCTTTAGCTTGTAGCGGCCTATGCGCCTTAATTTGACTAGCATACTAAGTGCTTGAGTCAAGGGAGGTTAGAGGCTCCCATCTATCTTGGACCCCGTGGCTTAACAGGTAAGAAAATGTCTGTATTCTGGCCCATCTATGGTGCCTTTTGAGGTATTCTAGGTTCATCTTCCAAGATACACAGGCTGGATTCAAGAGTTCCCTTAAATTATTGCCTATGTTCCTCAAGATAAAGGACATTGACTCCCAGGTGTCACCTCTCCAGGCACCTATCTGAACACAGAACGTGTCTGCCTTGTGTGCTGTCACTACGTGGATATCTCACTCTTGGCACTCTAGGTCTGACCTAGCTCACCTCTTATGAGTACATGTGGGTATAACTGAAGAAGTCTTTTCCTCAAAATGGGTTCACTACAGCTTCTTCAGTAGGCCCCATAGCCTAAAACCCTCAGAAAGATATCTGTTTCTCCTAGATTCTCTCATTATGCAAATGGGTTTGGTACCAATTTTAGGTGATGCTTATAGGCTAGTGCACAGTATAGACTGGATTGTGAAACACGTATGCCTGAGACACAGGGTTCCACTTCCAGCCCCCTCCCCTTTCAGTCTTCCCTCTTATTACGTCTTGCCCCTATCCTTCTCTTGCCTCTTTCTCCATTTTGTTAATTCCCATGTTGTCCCTTCCACCTGTTACCTTATTGTTGATGCTGTGTACTAGAATACATTGTCCACACAGTGTGGCCTAACCCCAGCCATGTCCCCATCCTCAGCCCTGAGTATACTAGGTCTTTCTGTATTCACCAAATGTCTCTCCCTTACAAAGCTCATGAGACTGGCAAGATCACTGGGAGAGAAGTGAACAGAATCTCTCATAGATACACTATGAATCTTAGTATGACATCTGAATCAGATGTTTACCACATGGACAGATAGATCCTTGCTTGACTTTGGGTCTTCCCTCTGTTTAGTTTGCCTTATGAGAACACAGTCCAGCAGCAGCACAACCATCTTGTTCATCAGGTTTAGTAACATTAACTAATTTCACACACTTTTACCCACATCAAATAAAACCCAGTTTAAACAATAGGCGTACTGTGAGCTGACAGTCACTTCTTGTCCCCTTAGTGTTACCTGAATGTGCTGACAATACACTGGATAAGGGAAAAGCACACCTGAAGGTGGCCAAGGTAAGAAGGCCTTTCCTTTCTCTCGTCTAGAAAACTTACTTCAATGGTCCCCTTATGGTTCAGTGGGTGTCACAATGGAATCATGGCACTCATCAGTTATATCATATTTAATGCTCCTCATGTTTTAAAGATCTCACCAGCTTAGGATTCAGTATGCACATACTGCACACATGGCACTTTCTTTCAACACATCAAATATTGGGGCATACATTTAAGTTATTTCTACATAGACCAGAGAAACAGAAAACTACTTAGTGAAAAATACAAGTTTCCACAGGTGGTATGCGATGTAGGTTAGGGAATCCTCCATAGAGGCCAGACAAGTTTGCCTGATCTGCTTTTGAAGCATGAAAACATGTGAAAGGTCTTTTTCATGAAGTACAGAGCTTCAGATCTTCTGTCACATCACTACATAATGGGCCCATTAACATAGTCTCCAGTTGACTGCTCTTTTCTATCTTGATTGCAACTAGAATATGTCAGTGGAAAGACCAAAGCCCTTAGCAGACATTACTCAGCATGATCTAAGCTTTAAAATTTTTTTTTAATTATAGGTTGAGTCCAAAAGATGCAAATGTCGTAAGTATTATAGAATCACTAAGACACGTTTTAGATAAGAATTGTGTACTGCTTTGTCTTTTGTGTGATGGACAACTGTGATCTAAGCTGCTTACTGATGCTGTTTTTGTTTTTTGTTGTTGTTGTGTTTTTTTAAAGAAAGTGACATTCCAACTCACAAATCATGGCCATGTGTCTGTGGCCACTGTGTTCAATGTGATACTTTAGTTAACAGAGGTTTTTGTCACCAAGGTGTTGTCTAAATCTTTTTGCCCAAGAAAAAGATCCTAATTATCCAAACCACTTTCTAGTAGAAAGTTTATAAATTAAGAAATCATAATACAATTCATCTACAAAAATGTGTTCAAACTTCATCAGGGCCATACAGGGTCAGGCTATATGGTTGTATTCCTTCATAGATGAATGAACCAGAGTTCAGAGATAATTATGAGACATCTTAGCTGTACATCTCAAGAGACACTTCTTATCCCATCAAGGGCACAGTAATCTCTATAGGAAAGTTCTATCTTCTGGTATCTGCCTGCCATAAGGCAAATTGATAGGGATCTCAAACACTACCCTGGCTGCTGCAGAGGTCAGAAGTCCATGGTAGTGTGTCATGCAGCAGGCAGCAGACATTAACAGCCCTGAAAGGTAGAGAAGCACATGCTACTTTTCAGGCTACGGAGCCTGAAAATTAAATTCAGTACATGGGAAAGTGGGGGTGGATATATCCCAGCTGGGTTTCTCACAGCCATGACTCACTCCAGTAAGATCTGGAGAAAATCTTTAGCTGACTAGATAACGCCAGAATGGGAACAAAGAGCCTCACAGTTTAGGGACAGTGTCCACTAAAACTGCAGTCATCATTTGTTTGATCTGTGCTGGATTATTATTCCAGTAATACATTTCATTTGTATTTTGTATTTTACCATTAATATAATTATATTAATTTTGGGAAGTTTATGCAAAGTGCTTTGTCATATTTATTCCTTATAACTCTGTTCACATATTCACTCTGCCTTTTCAATTTTTCCCAAATTCATATCCTCAAAAAAACCTTTCTAGTACAATTTCTGCTAAACATGTGTAGGGGCATCCACTGATACTTGGGTTGACCTTCTAGGGGCAATACCTTTAATCCAAACTGCCCCTCTCTCAGACAAAAACCCTAAAGTACCAATAACTTCTTAGGCGTGAGAAGGGTTTCTGAACTTCTTCCCTTCAAGCCACAGTGTTGTCTTCCTAGACTCTGTGCAGGTCCTGTATAAGCATCCAGCAATATGCGTTCATAGGTCAAGACATAATTAAGTATAGACATAATTTCTCTCTTGTCTGCCACCTACTGACAAACATGTGACATAGCAGTCACATCTACAATGCCTCCAGGGCAGAAAAATCTTCCATTTTTTTCATAATAAATTTTAAGTGAGCCTAAACTAAAGTCCTCCTCCTCCTCCTCCTCCTCCTCCTCCTCCTCATCTTCCTCCTTCTCCTCTTCCTCCATTTCCTCCTTCTCCTCTTCCTCCATCTCCTCCTTCTTCATCATCAATATAAATGCATAATAATACTAACAATAATAACAAAGAAATAAATAAAAAAAATAAAATGGCCCCAAAAAGTCTGTTGATAGGAGAGTTTGTAGAAACTGATCTTGCCCTTAGTATGTTGAACAAATTGCAGGATAGATACATCCCCATGAATATATGATTAGCACCAATTGAACTTAGTGGGTTCAATTGAGGAGTTCCCAAAGAATTAAGAAAATATCTCATTTAAAAATTTTGATGAGGAAACAACAAGCAGACCCAATGCACACTCGTTCCTTGTGTAGCCACGTAGACTGTCTCACTTCAATTCATGTTGAGGGTTTATACAAGTTTGAACTTTCTTTTTTGTCCAACCTTCACGTGACAACTTGATTTAGAATGACTTAGAGGCTGAGTCATCACAGAAGACACACAAGCATAAGTTGCCTCACCAGTGAACACACTTGGTGATGAGAATCACTGGCTGAGAGGAATCTGACAGGGTGAAGGCACTGGAGAAAGGCTCTATTTACTGATTCAGGGTCCTTCTACAACTTGGAAATTTATATATTGAGTCAGAGATCAAAGGCAGAACATTTATTTATTTGGTTATTTGTGTCAGGGAATTTGGCCAGGACATCATGGATATAACTAACACAGCACCCAGGGATTAAAACACTAGACTTCTTACCTTCCAAACTCACTTAAAGTGATATGATATAAGTTTTAAGTGATAAGCTTCTTAAATTCCAAGCTCACTTAAAGTGATAGAATGTATTCTACATAAGCTGTAAAATATTCTGGATAGGGAAAAAAATACAAAGCAAACAACCACTGGGCACTGTCCTACATCAGAGTCAATTCCTGCTCAGGATTTGGTCCTTCCTGTCTAGTGGGTGTGTCCTCACATTTCACAAACACCCCAGAGCACGTGTATAGTCATGTGCCTTTCGTTATGACTTAACCCTATATATTTATCTTTAACACCGAAAAGGTTTCTGTGGGTCATTATGAGATTTCTAGTTTCCTGGCACAATGATGGGATTGCAGAGGGATTGCAGGAATGTCTCTGGGTCATAATGCTCTGAATGGGATTTAAATGCTGCCTATCAGGCACCATAGCAACATTACATAATCATGTTGTGCCTCTTTGTTGTCATACCTGAATGAATTTAGACATTACCTATAACATCATGTGGAACACAGTAGACTTTATCTACATCATAATGTCATGTAGAATTAAGTGCACACTAAACTCTGATATTCCTGCAGCACCATTTTAATTACAGTGACTTCCCTAAAAAGAAATATGATCCAATATACAAAAACTTAACTATTATCATTTTCTTCTGTTTGTTTGCCATGTTGCTGACATAACTCTCCCTGTGAATGCATTCCCAGTTTCTTCGATCTTAAAGAAATTTTCTCGAAAAAAAACTGTGGCCCCCCTCGTTGTGAAGAGACCTCAAGTTCTCCCTGGGGCCTTCACAGAAACAGCCCAGATAACAACGGAAGGTACTGTGGGAATTAACTAATTCTGTCCAATTATGTAACTCTATGCAGAAGTTTTGCTGTAGTTTTTAATATGTGAATAACATTAATTCATTTAGCGGAGTAGAAGCACAACCACAGAACTTAAAGATGCAGCTAGCCATCATCTTTGCTTTTCATTAGCTAATGGCAAACCAGAGGAAAGCTGAGACTTGTCTTGTATGACTGACTACTCCAGGCTTCACCTGCAGTAGCCATGAATAACTGAGTCACATGTCATCCACTTTGTCCCAGACATGCATGATGCAGATGTGGAAAGTCTCAAGAATGAGGATGAAATTTGAATGAAATAAAGGCATACCTAGTCAGATCCATTGAGAGACGGCCCTAGAAGGAGTCATCTTATAACTTGTGCTTGGGAGACCAAGAGTGTGGGAAAGAATATTAAGAACACAGAAACATTTGAAATGTTTGTGCATTTTCTCTTTCAAATGTATAATAGTTAACAGTGGCAAGGTTGAGTGTGCTTTGTTTCTGGCTCTGTTATTTAGAGTCTATGTTTCCCAGAACACTTAGGCCACCCTTCCTCTGCCACTCACAACACCCAAGTGTGTGACTGTTGTTATAACTCTTTGGAAATTTTGTTGGGCCTACTTTTCCAGAAGCAGTGACAAAATACTCTGACAAACAAAACAAAAAACCATTCCGCAGTGGCTTGAATAGGAGTGGTTCCATAGACTCCTGCAATTGAATACCTGGCTCACAGGGAGTGGCATTATTAGGAGGTGTGGCCTTGGAGTAAGTGTGGCCTTGCTGAGGAACTGCATCAATGTAGAGGCGGACCTTGAGGTCTCAGATGCTCAACCTAGACCTAGCACTTCCTGCTTGCTGCGTGCCAATCCTGACATAGAAGTCTCAGCTCCGTCTCCAGCACCATGTCTGCCTGCATGCTGCCATTTTGCCTGCCATGATGATAATGAACTAAACTTCTGACACTGTGTAAGCCAGCCCCAGTGAAATGTTTTGTTTTGTAAGAGTTGCCATGGTTGTGGTATCTTTTCACAGCAATAGAAACCCTAGTTAAGACACATTTTTAGCAAGGAAATGTTGACTTTGCCATGGAAATTGAGTTTGGAGCTCATAATTGGGAAGCAGTAGACAGAGGCAGAAACTTAAGAGACAGTGACATTGCAGCCAAAACCTAGAAGCAAAGAACAATGAGTGAATGTCCTCCATTGAGTTTTCTTCCTCTTATATGGCCCAGGATCCCATCCAAGTGAATGATTGTACCTACAGGAAACAGGTCTTGCCAACATGACCTAATCTAAGCAAAATAAACCCCAGGGGTTTATGCCTGGAGGACTCAGATCTCATTAGTTGACAGCTGAGATTAGGCATGATGGAGCCAACAAAGTGTTAGTTTCACTTTTGAGTATTAACCTGTATCAGAGAGAGTTTATCTGGTAGGAAACAACTTTCTTTCCTCACAAGAACCTGTAGGTAAATATCTTATAGTGCAGGCCCAATGCTGCAGGAGAAGCAGGTCCTCTCCCTGGTTCTTCAGGTCTGTAAGAGCACTTCTGCTTTTCCCTGTGAAGCACCTCTTCATGTGGAGTGCCTAAAAGGCCAGGATGACTCTCATTCTGTCAAAACACTATAGCTTCCATGTCTTTGGAGCAAGGGCTCCATATATGAGTTGTGATGGTTTGTATATGCTTGGCCCAGGGAGTGGCACTATCAGAGAGTGTGGCCCTGTTGGAGTAGGTGTGTCACTGTGGGTGTGGGCTTTAAGACCCTCATCCTAGAAGCCTGGAAGCAGCCTTCAGATAAAGATACAGAATTCCCTGCTCCTCTTGCACCATGCCTGCCTGGATGCTGCCATGTTCCCGCCTTAATGATAATGGACTGAACCTCTGAAGCTGTAGGCCAGCCCCAGTTAAATGTTGTCCTTTATAAGACTTGCATTGGTCATGGTGTCTATTCACAGCAGTAAAACCCTAAGAGATGACTTCATGTAGTTTGTGTTCCTCACCTCAGACTGACATGCAGGCCTAGTGTTCTGATCTGCATCATGGAGCCTCTGACCTAGTTAGTGATTGAAGTGGGATCTGAACTTTAGCGCACCCTTGGCCCCTCTCAGGAATTTCTTGGTTTGGCCTCCAACATTCAGAACTTGGACTTGGGAGTTCTAGTAAATTACACCTATTCCTAGGACTAACGAATCCTAGGTGAGTGGACATCAGTTGTCTTAGCACCTCTCTGGGCATAGGGCTGTGTCTGTCCTCAGTGCTGTCACTATTTGTATCTTTCACTTGTTACAGCTTTCCCTGACTTGCCTATTTAGGAGAATGTGTTCATAATCTCAGAAATGTGCTTCCTGCAAGTATCTTCCCTGGAGCTTCTTCATTATGCTCAAGGCCTTTGCTCATCACAAGTATGTCAGCTTCTCCTGCATCTTCTCATCGTTTAGCTGTGTTTGGCTCCACTGTGATAGTATTAGTGTTACTCACTGCACACCCAGAGCCTCCTGCTTGTGTGTAGTATGTCCTACAGAGCCCCATGACCCACCTTCTAACCTCATACACCTCATATCCCTCCTTACAGCTTCTTGCCTTTATCCTTCTACAGATGTTTCCGCCTGGTTTTTTCAAGTGCCATATTGGCTGGACAATCTGTACTAGACTATTCATAGAATCCTGGAGGTTTCTTCCCACCAATTACCTGGTTCTTGATACTGCATATGAGAATACACTGTCCATAGAATATAGCTTACCCTCCTGCGTGCCCCCATGCTCATTCCAGAGAGCCCCTTTCTTTCTGTATTATCTCTTTCTCACCAACCTCACTGGGCAGATGAGAGCATTAATAGAATAGAGTATAAACCCTTCTTAGGGCAATATACCCAGAAATGAAGACATTCAAATCTTAGCAGTTTATCCTTTGTCTGGTGGACAAAGCTAAGGGGCTCCTCGTGACTAGCTATGGCATGGCTATTGTGAACAGCAAAGGCAGAGATGAACTCACGGTCATCCAGAATTCTCATAAACAGAACAGCACTACACACATTAGAAGAAAAACAAACCCAGAAAAAGTTGTTCCAAACCATAGGGATAAGAAGAAGGAATGACTGACAGGTGGCTGTCACATCAGTCCCTATTTAAATCACCAGTGCTTTGACACAATTTAGAGCAGTATCTGGTCCCGAACTTGATTTAGTGCTTCATTCTGTCTCTGTCTGTGGTCAAAGCAACGTCTCATGTACATGTCCCCTGTTTTGCATGAGAGGACAGAAATCCCACTGAGATACAGCCGTCCTTCTAGCCTGCTATCAATGAAGACAAATTAAAGTACATGTCCTTCACATTGACCTTGTGGGAAAAAAATCCCCATTTACATGTCTTGTATTTTGAATTTTCTTTTAAAATTTGTGTCAACTGTACATGTGTACTGCATGGCTTAAGAATATTATAAACTTTAGATAAATATGGATACATAAATAGTAATTTGTCTCTTACAGTTTATTTCCACAAAACATGTACACAATATGATCAAAATATTAAACTATCATTCACATACTTAGAAGCCATATATAGAGATTTTATTTGAAAGATTTGCACATGAAATCAACACACCCTCTCAAATAGCTTTATAGTATCAACTTCAGGGTAGTTAATGGGTCTGTGAGGAAGAACAGTTGCTGGGAAATCAGGAGACCTGAGTTTGAATCCCCTCCCACACATAAAAAAGCTGGAAAGAAATATTCATACTTGTAATCCTACACTCAATATGCAGAGGCATTTCGGTGTTTGCTGGCTGTCAGCCTAGCTCCAGATTCTATGAGAGAGCCTGCTTTAAGGAAAGGAAACTGATAGGTCATGTTATTCCATGCCCTCTTTTAACCTTCATGTCTTCATGTTCCACTTGACAGGCACCCACCCACCCACACACACCCACACACACAGACACACACACACACACACACACACACATGACAAATTTATGTTAAACACATTATATACAACTGCAACAATCTCATAACCAACTTTTGTTACTGTTGTAATAAGGTCAAGTATTTCAAACGTCCTTGGGATTCTAATCCCAGAAGTTGTGATCTCTTGTGGCTTTCTCATATATTTCCCTGCTTATAATATATGTAGCATTTCAGTTATGATTTAAACCTTTGCTTGATTAAGTTGCCAGACAACAAAAAGCTTAGTATTAGTAGAAATATTCACAGAAAAGATTTTTAAGATGTCAAATATTCTGTGTGAAATGTTTACTTCATGAAAGGTTGCATTCCTAGCATCTTGAATTTTCAGGTTACTTGTATTTTGGTTAATTTAAAATCCATCCCCAAAAGTGAAGAGAAAAATGTAACTAAATTATAATTTCAAAAATTAAAACAGGGTGTGGGGAATCCCCTTCTCCCCTAGAGCTAGGTGTTATGGACTGTTTTGTTTGTTTGTTTGTTTTGTTTTTTGTTTTCCTTGTCATAAACCAGACATTTGGGAAGAGAAGACTTTCTTTCAGAAAACAATTCTACCAGATTAACCTGTAGGCAAGCTTGGTACATTTTCTTCATTGAGAATTAATATATGAGGACCCAGCTCACTGTGGGCAGTGCCACACCTATGTTGGTGGTACTGGGTGCTATAAGAAGCAGACTAAGTGAGCTATGGTGAACAAGCCAGCAAACAGCACTCCTTCACAGCCTTTGCATCTGCTCCTGAGTCCAGGTTCTTGCTCTGTTTACTTCCTACCCCGACTTACCCCAGGAACGGGGTGTAAAGAGAGAGTGTTATCCTGAGATAAACTCTTCCCTCCACAAGTTGTTTATGATCATAGTGTTTGGTCACAGCAATGGACACCTTAAATTAAGACACCATGTAAACCACTGAGGAACATGGAATTATTATTATTATTGTTGTTGTTGTTTTGTTTTTGAGACAGGGTTTTACTGTATAGCCCTGGCTGTCCTGGAACTCACTCTGGAACTCACTCTGTAGTTCACTCTGTAGAACTCACTCCCAAGCTGGCCTCGAACTCAGAAATCCACCTGCTTCTGCCTCCCAAGTGCTGGGATTAAAGGTGTGTGCCGCCACTGCCTGGCAGGGAACATGGAATGATGTCATTTGTAGAAAATAGATGTAAGTGAATATAATTGTCACATTAAATGTCTAATATCGATAAAGACAAGGACAGGATTTTTATTTTTTTCATTTGAAGGTCTAGGTTTTATATGAAAAATAAAATTGCATGTGTATATGATGTGAACAAACTAAAGGTTTTATTGGTCAGTAAGGAGGACAAATCAGAGGCAGGATGAGAGAGGAGGCGGGTGGTGTGGGCACAGTACACACACACTGTAATCTTATATGCACATGTACTTATGAAGCATCACACTGTGCGATGGGGTGAGTACACTATGCCCATTGAAGATATGTTTTCAAGCTGAGCAGTGATGGTGCACACCTTGCATCCCAGCACTCAGGAGGCAGGGCTGGATCTTGGAGTTGGAGGCAAGCTGGGTCTATAGAGTGAGTTGCAACACAGAGTGCCAATGGGACACAGAGAAACCCTGTCTCAAAACACACCCTCCAAAGATAAGGATATATTTTCTTATTCTGAATCCTGTTTAGTGCTACCTCTGATTTTGAGACAGGAAGTTCATTTTGCTCTTTTCTATGTGATAATTCCATACATGTTGGTACTTGATAGTTGATTATATCATTGTTGTCAGATATACTCAAATTTATTGTCTCCCAGCTTGTTCTGCTAACTCAATATTGAATGTAAGATTTTGGAATGTATGATTTGTTCTTCTGTGTTATACTTTAGCTACATTCTGATAGCGTGAATTTAAGAAAGTGATAGCATGCTTCCTTCCTTTACTTCTTTAGACATAGCTTACAGAGTTGTGTTATTATGTGCCATTGCTTGAGTATTTGTTCAGAATTTCCCCAGACCCTCCTGAGCACCAATATCTGAAAGTAAGCAAGCCCTTAGATTACACTACATCCTATAGAGCTGTAACCCATACATGTTCTCCATGTGCCTCAAATCCCTATAAAATACTAACATACTCAGCACAGTATAAAAAATACAGGATATGATAACTTTTAGAGAGTAATGAACATATAACATAGGCAAAATGTTTTTCAGAGATGCTCATCCTACTAAAATTTCCAAAGTAAAATGACTACATTAGCATAGATGAAAGGATACATATTTAATGATAAATGCCGAATCAGCATATGTAGATTGTGGACGTGCCACAAGAAGCCACAAGCAGCCATTGTTCCCTGCTTCAAAACAGGAAGTGACATTATTCTGATACTTAATCATAAAGCTGATTATATTAGAAGAAGATGGGTTGGATTAGTGCATACAGAATGGTATCTTCAGCAAAGCCTGATGACCTCCCTGTAGCTAATCCTCAGAACTCACATGGTGGAAGGAGAAAACCAGACCCAAGGAGCACCTCTAAACTCCACGTGCACAGAGGCACATCCATGGTTTCCTTCAACTGAATAAGTGCAATGCACATTTTGAAAGATTTATTTATTCTTTATACAATAAGATTCTTCTTCCACATTGATTTGCAACACTTTGTTTCCAACAATGTAATCCACAGTTCTGGAATAAGCAGCAAGCAAACCATGCTTAATGATTAGATTGAGTCACATACACCAGCTTCATAGACATCTTTACACATCAAGCAAAGATTCTTAGGGTAATTAAAAACAACCGTGCATTGACAGTCACTTCCTCTCCTTTCAGTGCTACCTGAAAATGCTGATGCTGCACCTTCAGCAGGGGGACAGGGAGAGCCACCAGTGGGGATGGCGAAGGTAAGGTGGCTTTTCCTTTCTCTACTATAGAAAGGTTACATTATCCCCTTTCATTGTAGTGGATATATCATTTGATTAACAGAAGACAAGTGCATCATGGGCATTAAAGGGCTTACTTAGAAAAAACAGGAAATGGAATCGGACCAGCTTGTTCCTGAACATTGAACAACCGAACACAGAAGCTTGCAGTGTCTTTTAGCACAGTTTGTATGAGGAAACCATTTCTCCTGAAGAAAAAAGTTCCTCTTTAGAAAAATGTACAGTTTAACTCAGAAGTTGACAACCACTTCTGGTTCCTGTAATTTTAATGAAGTCTGTGTATGCTCCACAGAGACCACTGTGAGGGAAGTTTCCAGTGTGTGGGTGTTGAGTGGTAAGACATGAGTATTGGTGTAAATAATTGAGGCCCTGGTGTAGAAAGGATTAATCTCACAATCAGGTTATAAAATGCTTAACCATGTTGCAGTGTGGCTTAGGAGCTACTCAGAAGAGACTAAACAGTGTTATATAATCTGGCCTTCAAGCCAACAAAAGTGAGAAGTGGCCCAAACTATAGAGCCCCAGTTGTTGTGTGACACCTTCATAGAACATACTCATATATAGGACCCTTGTCCATTTCCACTGGCATCATACCATGTTGACATGCATTCCAAAGACCCATGCAAGCAGAACTCAGCATGGCCTATGCCTCATACTGTTTCCTTTAAATTTCAGGAGGAGAGGAAAAAACGTAGACACAGTATGTATTATAGGATCTCTTAAGATACATTTTAGAAAGGAATTGCGTAAACACTGGATATCCTTTTGACTATAACACCTCTGTGCTCTAACTCACCTACTGGGAAGAACTTGTATTCAGTTGTTTGTTTTTCTCTTAAGTATTACCTTAACCAACTAAGAAGAAAGTCTTTGTGTCCTCGTGAAGAGTTGGTGGGTGAAAGCATTGTAATGGCTGTAGCTGTGTCCATGTGGCTCTAAGAAGGGTTAGCGTGATGCCCATCGGGCAGCACACTCACACAGCATGCTCAGTCATGTGGCTCTTTCTTTTGTCTTTTCATATCCATCTATATTTAGGCTTTATCTGTGATTCCTGTGATGTCCATTCATTGCCTAACTGATTGTTCACTACATGCAGTGATCTTCCTGACACACCAGTCTCACTCTGATGACTGTACCTGGAACAAGCAGTCAAACCAAATTCTCAGTAGCTCTTAGTTTTCTTGAGTTTTCTGCCAATAAGCTGACATGACTCCCTGTTATAACTGCATTCTCAGTTTTTTCCCTATTAAGAGGAATTTGTCAGAAGACAAGTGTAACCACTCAGGACACAAAAAGACCTTCAGCGTCTGAGGGTCCTTTGACAAAAACAACTGAAATAAAAACACAAGGTACTGTGGGAATTTTATTATTTTGTCCAAATATATATAGTAGCTAAAACTTACTTTGTTTCACATGCAAATCTATAGATAAGTTAATATTGTATTTACACATGAATATATACACAAATGAATAATGTTCATTTATATATGCATCATACATATACATATATGTGTATTTATAAATATATATAAAATCTTAAGTGTAAATATAACCCCAAAATTTTAAATGCATTTAACGTCACCTTGCACTCTAATCAATGGCATGAACCATTGTAAAGCAGGGGCTTATCTTCTGTGAGTCACTGTAGCTTCCCCTGGTATAGACATGAATGGGTGGACCATCCTCTCATACTTTCTCTCACAGTGCCTGGATGGAGTAATTGTAGAATGTCTCATGATTGAGGGTAAAATTCAAGTGAAGTACCAGAATTCCTGGTCTTTATCTGACTGGCTAGGGTCCTAGGAATGGTCATGTTACACACTGGACTTGGAGAGTGAGACCATGGGAAAGATATCAGTAAAGGTTAGGAAAATGGCAGGTTTGAAAGTCTGTAAGCGTGCATTGTCATTTGAAGATGGGCTTTCCCAGGACACTTGCTCTTTTCAGGCGGTGCCACTGTCTAACGTCCAAACTTTTGCTCATGGTAGCTACACTTGAATGTCTGCCTCACCGATTTTCCCAGTTGTGGCAAAATATTGTAAATAAAACAACCTAAAAAAGGAATGGTTTGTTTTTCAATGAAATTTAAGCTTACAGACCATAAACAGGGTAAAGCTATCCACCAGACAGAAATTTGTGACGAAGTCAAACTACAATCTAGTTCAAAACAAACAAACAAGCAAACAAAACAGAAGAACAAATGTCTGTTTTCAGCTCACTTTCTTCTTTTTTACATAGTCTTGATCTTTTCCTAAGCAACAATGTCAGCAGAGTTTATTTAGCTTCCCCCCTCAGCTAAACTAAATACTATCATCTAATACTTGCATGTCCAGTGTCTGAGCATCATCTATCTGACAGCTGAGATTAGCCATGACAATGTCCATGAAGTTTTGCCTTTCAGTTTGTGTACTAACCTGGATAGAGGCAGCCTGTCTGATGAGGGACAATGTTTTTCTCCTGTCCTCACAGGATCCTGTAGATAATAATCTAGCAGTGTAGGCCCAATGATGCTGAAGAAACAGAGTCCCTTCCTGTCATCCTTCAGGAGTTGTAGCAGCCCGTACATGATCTTCTGTTCACTGCTAACCTTTGCTTCATGTGGGACCAACATAGTAGAGTTGTTAGGTTACCAAATGGCTGTTTACTCTGACAGAAGTACCATATCTGCAATGCCCTGTTAAGTACAGGCTTGGTGTTAAATGTAGCTCATTTCCAGCCGATGCTCCTCAACCTGGACTGCCATTCAGGATGACTGAGGTAATCAACATATCACAGCCTCTGATCTATCAAGTGAGGATGGAACTGATCTCTGGCCCCAGCATTGCCTCTTTTTAAGAAATATTTGGTTCAGGCTCTAAGATGCAAAGGGTAGTTAGGGAATTTCCATAAAGAACTGTTCATATCCCATGAGCAATGAGGTTCAGCTCTTCTGGAAGCCATCTTGCCATAGGCTGCATCTGTCCTCTGTGTTGGCCTTATTTGTCATTTTCTCCTGTGATCATCTGGCCTGCTTGACTTTGAAGGGAAATGAATTTATAACCTGAGGAGTGTGGTTTTTTCCCAGTGTCTTCCCTCTTCACTAGGTTCAAGGCCTTTGTCTTCAGAAGTGTGTCTGATTTTCCTGCATTCCATCATTGTACAACTAGGCATGGTCCCCTTTATAGGCAGTCTCTCTCGTGTTAATGTGTTGTGTCTCCTCACTAGAAACTTGAGAGCTCTTGTTTCTGAGCAAAGTGTCTCTAGCATCTGCCCCATAGTCATCCATCTCCTTTCTGTAGCCACTTCCTCTGGGTCCCATGTTGTCTCTAGACCTGTACTTAGAAATGTATCAAAGTGTGGATACTCTTTCCACCTGGTAACAATGAAACATTGCTCAAGGAGTCCTCATGTTGAGTTTCTATGTGCCTGGTCTTTTGTTTCCAATAATTTTTCTCTCCCTTGATAATCTCATCAGAGTCAGGAGACCACTGAAAGAGAAGAGGACAGAACAGAAAACTTCTAGGAGCCTACATGCCCAGAAAGATGGTTGAATCTTAATAGGTCATTTGGCCCATTTCATTTCCTGGTAGGCAGAGGTGAAAGGCATGACCCCAGTCAGTTCTGAGACTGAAGGCAGGTTTATTTTTTCCCAATCTGCTTTTATACCACTTTAATTACATGCAAGTATTAAGGTCAGTTCTAGGTTGAGGAACTATCAATACAATAGATGCAAATAGTCAAGGAACAAGCAAGACAATAAACACAAATAGTCAAAGAACAAGCAAGGCAATATCCAAAGTCCTGTGATCACTTCCATGATCACTGTTTCTAAGGGCTTCTCAGGATGACCAAAATATCTGAGCCTACTTCTCTGTCCTAGCCCAAAGTCATATTCATTGGGGAACCCTACTTCTTTGATCTAGCCTACGATTTAGATTCCTGCCTGAAATTACTTCCTTGTCATAGTCCAATGTCAGATTCCTGCCTGAAGCCCATTTCCTTGTCCTTGGCCAGTGCCACATTTCTTCCAAGCAGCCCCAAAGCTATCCACAATTCTGCAAGCTCTTTGTACATTTATAGCCATCTCATTCTTTAGGTTAGGGAAGTATGTATGATTTTGTTGAAGATATTTTCTGGGACTGGGAATCTTCTTCTTTTTCTATTCCTGTTATCCTTAGGTTTGGTTTTTTTTATAGTGTCCAAAATTTCTTGGATGTTTCATGTCACAATCTTTTTAGGTTTAGCATTTTCTTTGACCAGTGTATCAATTTCTTCTATCATGTCTTCTAAGCCTGAGATTCTCTCTTCCAACTCTTGTATTCTGTTGGTGATACTTGCATCCATAGTTCCTGTTCCAGGATTGCCTAAGTTGTGTTTTCTTTATTGCTTCTATTTCCATTTTCAGTTTTTGACCAGTTTTATTAATTTCCTGTTTGATTACATTTTCCTATATTTCTTTATTTCTTTCCTCTTTAAAGGACTCGGTGTTTGATTGTATTTTTGTGTATTTCTTTAAAAGATTTATTTGTTTCTTCTTTAAAGTCCTCTACCATCTTCATTAGATTAGATTTAAGGTCATTTTCTTGTGTTTCACGTGTGTTAGAATATTCATAGCTTGCTATTGTAGGATTGCTGGGTTTTAGTGGTGCCATGTTGCCCTTCTTTTTTTATTGTTATAGTGTTCTTATGCTGACTTTTAGGTATCTTGTTATGCCTTGTTTTGTCAGGTCTCATAGTCCCTGATGGCAATAGGCCTCTGTGATTGCAGATAGAGCTGGTTGACCCAGATGGCAATAGGCCTCCTGAGATTCTGACAGAGCTGGTCATCCCTGATGGCATCAAGCCTCTGGTGGTTTGAGTGTCAGCAGGCCTCCAGGGATACAGGCAGAGCTCATAGTTCCTGATGGCTACAGGCCTCTGGCATTGCAGGTAGGGATATGGATAGGTAGATGGAGAACAGAGGGGATGGGGCAAACCTTATGGCTGCTGGGCTTCTTGGGAAACTCAGTGGTTTTGATTCAGTGTCTTGATTCAGGCATGAGGATCTCATCTGGTTGTCCCAAGTGGCTGCAGGCCTCCAGAGATGCAGTCAAAGCTATAGTCCAGGGAATAAAGTACAAAAGGGACAGAGTGAAACTCGCTACTGCTGAGTTTGCTGGGTCTGCTTTATTTACATCATTCTATGCCTCCTTCTCCCCAGTCCAACTCACCCTATGTTCTCCCGTCAAATATATTACCTCTTCTATTATAACTATTGTTACATAAACATAAGTCCATTTCATGTTGCTCTTATGTATATATGTTTAGTGCTGTTAATTTGGAATTAGATAATCTATGAGGGGGCCCACTCATAGAATAAACAAATTCTCTCTACACAACCATTGATTACCTGCAGCTCTTGTTATACAGTGGCATATCAATAGAGGTTGTCTTGATGCTGGTCCTGTTTAAGGAACTACATGGTTGAGATTTCATGGCCTTATCATCCTTGTCACTTCTTTTGATCAGGTCATTCGTATACTTAGCACTTTCTTTTTCTAGTTCTTTGTATATTCTGGATATGAATGGTATAGCAGAGATACAGCTGGCAAAGATTCTGTCTCTTCTATTTTCATCTTCAGAGTTGATTTTTGTTGTCGTTATTCAGCTCTTTTTTGTTGTTTTATGAGTTATATCTATCCATTTTGGCCTTAATTACTGAGTAAATGAAGTCCTATTCAGAAAGCCTTTGGGTGCTACTTCTGTGTTTATATGGCTTCTAAGGTTTCACTTTTAGGCCTTTGATCCATTTAGAGTCGATTTGGGGCAAGGTGATAGACAAAGCTCTAATTTTACTACCGAACATGTGCTTTCCCTCTTTCCCAGCCTTCCCCTCACCATTAGTTGAAGATGCTGTCTTGTGTTTATTTGGGATAATGGTCAAGTATGAAAAGCTTTAATTGTGTGCATGAATTTTCTGTTTTATTGATACACATATCTATTTTGTGTCATTACTATGCTATCTTTATTACTAAAATTGCAATATAGCATAATATCTGGGATGTTACTCCTGCCAACATTGTCCCTTGCACAGGATTGCTTTGGCCACTTTGGATCTTTTGTGCTTTCACATGAATTTTAGGACTTTTGTAAATACAAAAAAATTGTGAAATGTTACATGAATTTTGATTTTTATTTCACTGACTATTGGAATTTCTTTGGTCAGATGATCATTGTTCATTCTACCAATCTAATGCATAATGAGGTTTCTATTTTCTAGTGTCTCCTTCAGAGATATAAAGTTTTCACTGCAGAGATCTTTCACTTCCCTTTAAAAATTTACTTCTAAATATTTAATTTTGGAGGCCTTAATGAACACAAATGTTTCCTTGATCTCTTTCTCAGCTTGCTTTGTATTGGTTTATACAAAACTTTTTGATTTTTAAAGTTGAATATGTATTCTAGCACTTTACTGAAGGTATTGCTTATTTCTGTTGGGGTTTTGGAGATCTATACTTACATAAAACATCACCTTACAATAAGGATAATTTTAGTTTTTCTATTTTTATACACTTGGGTGAAGGTTCTGGGTTAGCTTCACTAAGTCCGAATGCATATATGATTGCAATTACTGGCCTGGGTCTGGGGATAGGCAGCAGGAACAGGGGGAATGGAGTCAGATTTACCAAGAGAAATAGCAGATCCAGCTTCTACCTGGGTCTTGAGGAATTCACAGATACAGAGACATGTGGCAACAGTCCCGTTTCCGACTAGTCCAAAAAGCAAATGAATCTGGCTCCTACTTGGATCTGAAACTGAGAAGTGAGATGGGGTAAGGGTCCTAGATGAGAGCAAACACAAGACAGCCCAAGACTATAGACTCCTCCTGTCTCTGGATCTACATGATCTGAATGGATGGGCAGATTGCCCAGGGGAATGTGAGTATCCTAGGTCACACTAAGCACAAGTAGTTACCCTTCCCATGGAAATGGATGACTCTACCAAGGCCATGAATTAACCTGGAATTGAAATATCCAGAACATATATGACAAACGGGGAGATATAGATCCTACAAGTTGTTCTCTGAAACATAAAAGTCTCACCAAAGAAAATACCTGTGAAAACTTAATTTCATAAGACACAATCAAAGATGAATTTTTACGTTACTTTGGGTTCTCCCTGTCTTGAAATGTAGGATTTCTGTTACTCATATATCTCCAGGTCTTTCTTTAATTTGCCTTTAAAGGAAGGCAGGCTAGCAGCAACCTAAGCAACTTACTCATTAGGTCTAGTCCCATACATTTGCTAACTTGACAGACTTTTACCCACACCAAGCAAAGATGGTACATAAGTTGTAAGCAGTACCATGAGCTGACTGTCACTTTCTGTCCCACTAGATATACCGGAGAATACAGATGCACCAGATGACCAAAAAAGCACACCAGAGACTATGGAGTCGGTAAGAAGGCCTTTCTTTAAGATAGAAATGTTACTTTAGTGATCTTATTTTTCCATCAAAATCCCATTTTAACAACCATGTTGAGCAGGGTTATCTTAGGCCTTAAGAGACTTAGCTTAATCGAGGGAACGTGTAATTGTACTAGCCTCGTCTAATAGACTAGAGCACCAAAGCACCCAGTGTCAAGTGTTACAGTCTGTGTGATAGGACCTTTTGTTCTAAAGAAAAAGATTCCTCTTTTGGTAAAACTTTATAGATTTCATTTAGAAGTTGACAAGCATGTCAGGTTTTCTTGACTTATATGCAGTATGTTTCACTAAAGTCAGTATGGAGGAAGCTTCATATGTCCAGTGCAGATGCTACGTGTTAAAACTTACCACGTTAGCTTTAGTATAAATAATTGAGACAATATTGCAGAAGGAATTAATTCCACAAGCCAGTTCTAAAGATGCTCAAGCATGTTGCAGAGTCACATACAGAACAGTCAGCAGAGGACAAACAGATAGTGGTAGTTAATGTGGCCTTTAAAATAGGAAAAGTGGGACGTGGCACAACTGAGAAACCCCAGACTTCTGTGCTACCATCACAGAATGTGCTAATACATAATCTTTCACTTGTAGATACTTGCCTATGTTGATTGGCATTAAAAACATGTTGACATAGTTTTCAAAGATCCATGAGAACAGAAACTAATGTGACCTGCACTGCATACTGTTTTCTCTCCTTTAAATTTTAGGTGGAAGCAAGAAGGCGCAGACGCAGTATGTATTGCCAAGTCTCTTAAGACACATTGTAGAAACAAGTTGTGTAAATGTTGGGTATACTTATATTTGAATGCAACACTGTAATCTAAACTACCTCTTGGGAAGAATTTGGATTTCGTTTTTAAAAATAATAGTTTCCTAAGTTAAAAAATACACTGAGGGCATTTGTGTATACTCACAGGAGCCAGCTATGAACCTGTAGTTAGTTTGGAATGGTGTATACCAGATTGTGTCTAAACCTGTTTTTGTTCAAGATAGGCATTCAGATTACCCATTCCGATCTCCAATGAGAAGCTATTCAATTACCATAATAGGATACATATTTTACCTACAAAATAAGAGTTCAGACTTCATCCAATGTGGTGTATTTGTTTCTTTATGGTGGTACTCTACTGAAGACTAAATCAGAGCACAGTGGTAAGTGATGAGTCTCTTCATGCAGATCAAGAGACACTTTGCGGAGCAAGGACATAGTATGCCCATATTCCATCTTTCCAGCATCATCTTTCAGTAGGTCAAAAATGCAGAGAGCCCAGACACTGGCATGACTACCATAGTGGGCAAAAGCTCAGGGCATTGCTCTTCATCTGCCTGCAGACATCCACAAGCATGAGAGGTAGAAAAGCCCACACGCTCCTAGTCAGATCACAGATTCTGAGGATAGGAGCCTGACACTGCATGAGAAGATGGGCTGGGTGATTTTCACACAGGCTTTTATCATACATGGCTCATTTCACAAACACTGGAAAAGTGGGAAAATATTCTCCTCAGGAAACAGCACACCAATTGTTTGTGCAATGCCACATGCTCAACTCTGAAAATATATACATACAAAACACTATAATAACATTGTACAGGCTGAGCATGCTCCATTTATGTAAGTAGGAACACACACACACACACACACACACACACACACACACACATACACACACAAGGATGTAACAACAGTAATGAAAACAGTAGCCATTATTTGGAAGAGGACAAGGAGAGGTATGTTGATATATAGGAGGATTCACAGTGAGAAACAAACATGGGATTCGCTGTGAATATTATATCAAAAAAAGAAATTGGTTTAAAAAAAAAAAGTACATATATTTTTGCTCCATTTTGGTTTATTTTGTCACATTTAGTTGTTATCTCTTAGAAGCCTGTTATTATTTTTTTCTAATGAGAGTCACAAAGGGAGTGGATCCAGAGGGAAGGGTGGTAGCAAGGAACTGGGGGGAGCAGAGAGAAAAGAAAACACAATTAGGATACATTTTATAGAAAAGAATCTATTTTCAATGAAAGGGTGAAAACTTAAAAACGCTCTCCTGTGAATTCAAGATACTTAGAATGAAAATAAAAGTACTGTATATACATATACAAAATAACAAAAAAAATAACAAAAAGACTTTGTATGTAGATAACATTAGTGTGAACACTAAGAGCCATTCACCTTATGGACAATGTCCTCTAGGACCTCCAGCCACCACGTGGCTAGATATATGTGCTGACTCAGATTTTTGGAAATTGATTTTTAAAGCTAGATTTATTTTTATTTTAGGTATATGAGTGTTCACCTGTTTTAATATATGTGCAGCATTTGCATCTGTGTTTCATGTGTAGCCTCAAACTGGCTGTTGGGTTCCTCGGAACTGAAACTACAGACATTTGTGTCTCTAGCTGACTTGAGTGTGTTAGAAACAGAAAGAGACCTGTGTCCTCTACAGGAGCAGCAGGGGATATTACCCTCTGGTGGTCTCTTTAGCTGCTGGCATCAGGCTTTGCAGTATGAGCTGGTGGATCTTTATAGGCAGCAGTTAGGAGTACGAAGGCATCTTATTGTGAACATGGTGTCTGTGTGAGCTTGTTTACAGGTTACATAGTTTACATGTTATATAGTTACATGGTCTACATTATATAAGCTTGCTACAGAGGGCTTTGTTTCAGAAAAGCTAGTTTTAGAGGGAGCCTGTGGCTCAGTTGGAACCCATTGTTCAGTTATAGGCCTACCCTTTCTAAAACATGGGTTTGATCATCTATTATGCATAAAATGTGCTGTGGTGGTACAACTTTATAAACCAGTCCTTCAGAGTTACAGACAGGAAATTCTAAGTTCCAGGTCATCTATCATAGTGACATTCAGACCACCCTGTCACGGACATCACAGGGCTCTCCAGCAGTGCCTGTGCTTTTTCCTACAGTATACACTAAAGAGATCTGTTCTAGTTTAGAGAGTCTCATGGGAAGTCCTTCTCAACCAAGAGGAAAACCTTCATATCCTAGTGAAGAGTTGGTCGTTGAAGGCATTTTATGGCTGTCGCTGTGTCCATGTGGCTCTAAGAAGGGTTAGCGTGATGCCAATCAAGCAGCACACTCACACAGCATGCTCAGTCATGTGGCTTTCTTTTGTGTTTTCATATGCATCTATATTTAGGCTTTATCTGTGATGTCCATTCATTGCCTAACTGATTGTTCACTACATGCAGTGATCTTCCTGACACACCAGTCTCACTCTGATGACTGCACCTGGGACAAGCAGTCAGATCAAATGTACAAACATGCAACAATTGTTAATTTCCTCTCTTTTTCTGCCAAGAAGTTGACACAACTTCCTCTTTTTAATGCATTCCCAGTTTCTGAGCTATTAAAGAGAATTGAACAGAAGCAAGCTACAGCCTTTCAGGATGTGATGGGACCTGAAGTCTGTAAAGTTTCTTCAGCTGAAACAGCTGTACAGAATAAAAAAGGTACTGTGGGAATTTTGTCTAATTGTCTCTAGTGGTTGACAGTTTGTCTCATATGTCAATCTATAGAGAAGTTTAAGGCTATTTTCCTATGTAGACAATGCTGATATATCTAGGTCTTTAACTGAAATACAACTACAGAATTTTCAAATGCATGTAATGTTTGGTGTCTCCTTCAATAGCATGAACCTGTGTAAAGCTGAGGCTCATCTTCCATGAGTTGGTAGGGTTTCCCCTGGTATAGACAGGAATTGGGTGAACTGCCCTCTAATACTGTCTCTCCTACACGGGTGATGTCAATTGAATATAGCAGAGTTTTCTCAAGAATGACTTGGTAAACATCCAATGACTCATGACTGAGGGTTAAAGTCAAACCAGGTAACAAAATTCCTCATCTTAATGAAGTGGCAAAGACCCCAGAAATAGTCAGGTTCCACCTGTGTTTGGAGGTAAGAATGTGGGAGAAAGATATCATTAAGTATGGGGGGAGGGGATGTTTGTGCGCTTTTCCTCTTACAGGTGCACAGTGCTCACAGTGCCTGGGCTGCTTGTGCTTTAGTGCCATTGTGTCCTTTGTACCCAGTTATCCCCAGAATATTCTTCCTTTCAGCCTCTGATACTAGCAGACCTTTAGGATTTCAGGTTCAGTGACTAGTGCTATGTTTTAATTGTTCCCTATCTAAATAATTTTTGAAGAATACCATGAAGGAAACAGCGTAAAGAAGTAATAGTTTATTTTTCAGACCATAAAAATAGGGAAGTTATATAAGTGGGAATCTGTGGCAGGGTCACATTACAACTTGTCCAAAAAAAGGTGGGGGGGCGGGGGGCTTGCGGAAGTATATACTTCGCAACAAAGAAACATTATAACGACCAGAAAACTGTATGTTTATAAACACATAAAACATATAGATTATCAGCTTTGCAATATACTGCTATAAAACGTGCTCCACATATGACAAATGATTACAATTTACCTCTTTTTAGTCACATTTTTCCAAGATTGTATCATTCTTTACCTTTGAGGGATAATTTAATTGAATATGAGCCTCCACTTTTAAATAGTTGTGCAGAGTAAACGACAGGATGTGCAGATGGTTCAGTGCATAAGAACACCTGCTGTGCACACTAGTACCTTAGTTCAAATCTCCAGGACACATTTAAAAAAAAACAGTGGGGCATTTCTGTGCACACTTGTAACCCCAGCACAATCAGAGCCAGAAAAAGGAAGGTTCTGCTTTTCGCTGGCTTCTAGTCTGGTTCCAGCATCTGCAAGAGACCTTGATTGAAGGAGGGAAGGAGGAAAAGGGAGAAAGCAGGATTGTTTTATATTTACCCTTCTGATTGTTAGAGAATTTAATGTGACTACTTTATTTATTCCCCCTTCCCCTCAGTCCAACATATCCCATGTTCTCCCTTCAAATATGTCCTCTTCTATACCTATTGTTGTTACATAAACACTTGTGTGCCTTTAATGTTGCTCTTGAGTCTACATGTTTAGTGCTGCTAATTTGAAATCAAGCTATGAGGAGGGTTCACTCCTAGATAAAACTGATTCTCATTCTCTCTCTCTCTCTCTCTCTCTCTCTCTCTCTCTCTCTCTCTCGTCATTGATTGGCTATAGCTCTTGATCTAAGGTGGTAGGTCAGTAGAAGCTGCCATGATGCAGGCCCTGTTGAGCAACTGTATTGAGATTTCATGGGTTTATCATCCAGTTCATGTCTAGAAGACACTATCCAGCAGCATATGTCCTGTCCCTCCATCTCTTATAATCTTTCCACTCATCTTCCACAATGTTCCCTGAGCATTTTGACATGTAGGGGTTATCTTGTACATGTCCAAGTTTGGAATCCCACAGTATGTCCTCTGACCTCCACATGCAAACTGAGGCACAGTGGTCCCTCCAAATGGAATACATGTGAAGACTTGTATTTCATCTTGCAAATGAGAGACATTATTTAATGCTGCGTTGGGCTCCTACTGTCTGGAAATGCAGCAATTCTGTTACTCATATCTCTCTATGTCTCTCTTTGCTTTAATTTACCTTCAAGGAAAAGCAGTTCAGCAGCAGCCCAGCCATCTCCTTCATTAGGTCTAGTCACATGTGCTAAGTCCTTGTACTTTTATCTACACCAAGCTAAGATGCTGCATAAGTGGTTGCAGTACCATGAGCTGACTGTCAATTTCTGTCCCCCTCATGTTATCAGAGAATGCCACGGCTCCTTCACCAGTTGACGAAGAAAAGACATCAGAGTCCTCCGTGCAGGTAAGAAGGCCTTTCTTTTCTCTAAGACAGAAAAGTTACTTTGGTGATCTTATGTTTCTGTCAAATTCCCATTAGAACAACAGAACTTAACAGTGACATTGTGGGTATTAGAGATTTACCTTAGGGAAGAGGAAGAAATAGAATTTTATGAGCTTGTTCCTGCTTAAATAGAGCATAAACCTTCCAGTGTCAGGTAACATGGTTTGTGTACAGAAACCTTTTTATCTGAATAAAAAAGTCCCTCATTAGATAAACGTTATATACTATTTATTCAAAAGTTAACAGGCATATCATCTATTAAAATGTGTATTTTTCCTTAAGGGTCCTCTCCTGCTTGTTTCTTGAGTCTGTCAGCTAGATTGAGTTTGAGTCATTCGCCAAAACTATGTAGTGGGAAGCTTCGTGCATTGAATATTTGAATACTGAGGGTATAATACATTTAAAACATGATCATTCATGCAAATAATTGCAATGTCCCCCATCAAGGGATTAATCTGACAAAACATGTTATTAAATTGGTCTACTAGCATAAGGTGCTCTGATCTCACATTCAGTCATCATAAGTGTGCACCATATTAGTTTTTGTCACAAAGTATATAGCCTGTGTTTTCCATGACATCATCATGTAAAGTATTCTACAAGTTCGATTTATGTCTTTTTCCTATTCTACTTTACACTTTGCTGTGTCCCATGGTGAACCAAAGAACTATGCAGACAGAACTCAGCATGACCTGAGCCTTTCTTTCCTTTCAATTACAGGTGGAGCCTACAAGATTCAAATGTTGTATGTATTATAGAATTTCTTTCTCAACACACATTTTAGATAAGAATTATATAAAGACTAGCTGTCTGGTACACTACTGTGATATAAGATTTCTATTGGGAGTAAAACTTGGGAGTTTAAAGGGTAAAACGTGATACCCTAAGTACCCAGTCATGGCCCTGTGTCTACAGTAACTGCATTCAACTCTAATGCCTTTCGTTTGGGGAGGATTTTGTGCACCAGGCAGTGACTATATAGTTTTTTCCCCCAAGACAGTTATCTCCCATTACACAATCCACTTCCCAGTGACAAATTTGTCAATTCAAAATGGAAGATACCCATTTTACCTACAAAAATGTGTTTTACCCTCCCCAGACAGATGTGCAACAGATTTATTTCTTTGTGCAGTTGCTGGGGGGAATCATAACCCAAAGTGTAGAGCTAGGCCATCAGCCTCTGTAGCAATAGAGCTCAAGAAATACTTTTTACCACATTAAGGGTTCAGCAATCCCCGTGAGAGTGTCCAGCTTCCTAGCATCTCTCTGCAATAACTCAACCTAGTGAGATCCCATGCACTGATGAGCACCAAGAGTTGGCAGACGCCTGGGTAATGCTCTTTATGTCCCAAAAGACATTCACAAGTATGGTAGATGGAAAAGTCCACATGCTTGATCAGATCAGAGAGTTCGAAGATAGGAAGATATCTACATTTAAGAAATAGATTGAGTGTGTTTGATAACTGGACTTACAATAGAGACTTACAATGGCTCATTACAGTTAGAACTGGTGAAAAGGCTTAACCAATCAGACAACATTAACAAGAGCCTTAAGAACCATGTTATGGGCAATATATGGGCAATGTCTACTAAGAACTCCAGTTGGGGCTTGGTTATTGAGCAGTGCTGGATCACTCTTTTTGCTATATATGCATCTTTGAAGGTGAGCTCAAACTTGATTCCAATATTCCTTCTATCACTAGTGGTCAGTCTTCATACTGCCTGCTGAGTCTGAGTGCTCAGTGGAACAATATAGGCAGCTATGAGGTCCATAGAAAGAGTTTGGCTGGGATGCTGGATGTGTTAAAATGCCTTCAGAGTCAGGCCTTTGACATGAAAAGGATTTGTCACAGAGAGCTAATATGGGCAGAATGTATAGTCCAGTTGGTTTAGTGTGTTCCTAGCACGTGACAGGTCCTAGTTTTGATACCACTGTCTCTGATATGCGCCCATGTGTGCACACTTGTGTAACCACGGTTCTCCTGAACTGCAGTAACTCATTCTTTTATTTAAAGGTATTTCAAGCCTAATCTTGGATTGTAGATATTTCTGAAAATTAAAAAAGCACATGTAGGGAGTGGGCTTGTGGCAAATGCCCCTTGGAAGAGGAGTTTTTAGAAACTGGATTTTGATGAGTCAGAACACAGCAGGGACGGTATATACTTAGTGTACCCGTTACTGTCCCACACTGCCCTTCCAGCTACACTTTATATGGGTGTCCACACAGTGGCTGAGGATGTTTGTCATCCAGAAAGCCACATGGTTCTAGATACCATCTCTCTCTCTCTCTCAGACCGCTTCTGTCAGAATTTGAACACAATGAAAAGACTATAACTAATATGGTGCCCAAAGGTGAAAAATAAGAGGTCACATAATATTCTATATTTCCCAGCTCATCAAAGGCAGTACCAACATGTTCTCCATGACTGTTAAATACCATGATTAAATAAAAAATGAAGTCAACAACAATCACGTTCCCTGTATTGGATCTAGTGGAATATTCACTGTGAATTCAGTTACAGAGTCCAGCTGAGTTCCTCTGGTACTTAACAACCATCATTTCTGACAGACATCTAGTATTTAACAAAGAGCATTTCTGCTCTACATGAGCCTTTCCTTATGGTTTACCATGGAGAGTCATCTTTTAAACCTGAAAGTCTCATGGGAAGTCTTTCTGAAACATATATTGTTTGAGAGACAGCATGGAGAACAGAGGAATTGTATGAACAATATTGTGTTCATGTGTTTCTCAGAAGGATGTGTCTTCCAACTGGTACCATGCCCATATAACACGTTCAAGTTCTGCTGCTCTTTCTATTATCATAGTCACATAAATGTAGATATTACCTAAGGTGTCTGTGGAGTGCTTAATCACAAAATGTGGTGACCTTCCCGAAGCACAGTTCTGAGTCTGATGACTACCTGGAAACAGGGAAGGAGATCATATTAACAAATGCACAACCATGATTAATTTTCTATTTGCTGCCATAAAGCTAACATAACTCTTCCTGTTGTGAATGTATTCTCAGTTTTTTCACTTTTACAAAGATTTTCTAAGAAGGACCCACATCCTTCCCAGGCTTGGGCGGAACCTCCAGGTCCTCCAAGTACTTCCAAAGAAACATCAGCAAACGAAAAAGGTACTGTAAATACTGAGGATTTGCTTCAGTTACCTGTAGTAGTTGATTATCCTGTGTCCTCTATATAAAACTGTGAACAGACTTAGCTTCTTTTTAATAAGTGAAAAATGCTAATGTGTATCTCATCAGTAGAAATACAACCCTAAAAAGTACAGATGTATCTAAAAGTCACTTTGGCTCTCATTGAATAACATGAACTAGAGGAAAGGCAAGGCACATGTTGGATGATCCAGTGTGGCTTCACGTGATTTAGGCAGGACTAGGTGAGCCACTCTCTGTACTACTTACTCCTACATGTGGGTGATACATTTGGATTAGATCTGAAGAATCTTCAGAGTACAGGTGAATTATATAAAAACCTTCTTGGTCATGTTCAGTGGGAAAGAGTCCCAGAAATGCTCACATTACACCCTGTGCTTGGGAGTATGAGAGAGTGGGAAAGAAATCTGTAAGGACAAGGAAAATGGAAGGCTTCTCTGATTTTCCTCTTTCATGGGCATAAGGATAAGTAAGCAGGAGCTGTCCACAGAAATGGCACCTAAATTATTTTTCCACCCCCTTTAAAAAAAGACTTTGAGAAAAACAATCTAGGGATGAAAAGTTTATTTTGCCCCTTAGCTTGGGAATGCTGGGCATCTATAGAGTTAGAGAGAAGGCCAAAGTGGTATCACGTTATAACCACAGGTCAATGTTTAGACCTGTTTCAAGGGCACCCAGAGAATGGACTAGCTAAACTGGCAGAAAGACTTTTGAGTTTGGCCTGGGAAATAATGGTCAACCGTGTGATTTTAGCTCATTTGCAGTCTCTTCTCCTCACCCTGCACTGACTGGCATGTAACATAACTAAGGCAATGGAGATTAGAGAGCTGGCCCCATCTTACAACCACTAATCTACTGGATGAGGAGGAACCTTGCCTTTGGCCCAGCTTGGGGCATTTTGTTTTATGCATTCTGAGTTCAATCTATAAGATGCAGAGGGTGGACTTGATAGTCCCCATGAACTAGTATCCATGTACTAGGGCTTAAGAAGATGATTTCAGCCCTCCTGGGACCTATCTGGACATTGCCTGTGTCTGTCCTCTACGCTTTAGTGTACTTGTGTATTTCACTCTTGCAATATGAAGTCCATTTCCTCCAAGTGTCTTCAGTAGGTGTAGGTGGTATATCTGGTTCCCCTGAGATCTCATTGTGTACTGCTACCTTCGACTCACCTTTTATAGGCCATCTGTGTAATTTGAATAGATTTTGTCTTCACTGTAAACTCAGGGGCTCCTGCTTCTAAGCAGTGTGCTCCATAAAGACCCAGGCCTCTCCTCTGCCCCATGCTCCTCATTCTCCTATCTCCTTATAAGCTCTTTCCCACACCCTTCTCCAACATCTTCCTCCTGATCAGCACCACCTTGACTCTGACCTCTGTGCCTGGCAATATGTGGAATCTTGGGCTCCCTTTGCAGGGAAGAGAGAGACACAGAGACAGAGACAGACACACACACACACACACACAGAGAGAGAGAGAGAGAGAGAGAGAGAGAGAGAGAGAGACAGAGAGAGAGAGAGAGACAGAGAGAGACAGAGAGAGAGACAGAGACAGAGAGACAGAGAGAGAGACAGAGAGACAGAGAAGAGAGAAGAGGAGAGGAGAGGAGCGGAGCGGAGTGAAGCTAAGAGAAGAGAAGTGAGAAGAAGAGAATGACTAATCCAAGTAGCCTATGTAGTTGCACACACCTTTCATCTCAGCACTTGGGAGGTAGAGGCAGGAGGATCTCTTGCATTCAAGGCCAGTCTGGTCAACACATTGAGCTCCAGGACAGCTACACAGAGAAACCCTGACTTGAAAGGCTAATTTAAAAAAAGAGAGAGAAGAGAAGCAAAACAAAAACTCAGCCAAAGAACTCAAAAGTATACTGCATGTCCTAGAAATATTATAGTAACCAGAAACACGTTTATTATAAAAAACAAAATGAATAATGATTCAGTTTATAATTCCATAAAATGTATGCAGAATATTAAAAATCAAAATATTTTTGTATTTTCACACACCCAGCATATGTAGTGCTTTCCATTAGAAATTCATGACATCATCATGGTATATGCAGATAATGTCTTGACAGAAGAACACTTGATATGCAAGCAATGGCACCTGAGTCTGAATCCATAGGAAACACATAGAAAGACCAGACATATATGTGTGTGCTTATAAACATAGCGCTATCTGTGGTAGGGACAGGAGGACAGCTCTGACTTGATGTCTGCTGGCCTAACTTTAGCTTCAGTGAGAAACACTGCTGAAGGAAAGAAATCAGAGAAGTGATACAATACAGCAGAATAGTGGATACTCTCTTGTGGCCGCCATGAAAATGGGCACAGGCAGGCACTCACACAAAGGCGCGGATATCCCACAAGCGAATAAGCATACTTACATGCCCACATACACATGTGCTCACAGACACTGGGCCTTAAAATAGTTTAGCCTTATTTTTCTTTTGTGTATAAACCTTTTGCCTACATATGTTTATGTGTATACACCTTGTGCGTGCCTGGTGCACCCAGAGGTCAGAGGACAGGTCAGATCCTCTGGAACTAAAGTTGATGAGCCACCATCTAGACTCTGGGAATCAAAACCAGCTTCCTGCAAAAGCAACAATTGTTCTTAACCTCTGAGCCATCTCTCCTGCTCCTAGCACTTGGATGCTTATATGGCACGCATGGCTTCTGTGATAATTCCCTGTATAGCTCCAAGTATCCTCTTTTGTATAAACATTCGTGTGTATATTTAAACTTACAGTTTTTGATTTTTCCCTTTCACATATCCTTGGTGCTAACCCTGCACTCTGTTGCTGTGTTGGAAGGGAGCTTCAACAGAGGGTATAGAATTCTAAGCTCTGTGTTCCTATCTGAACAGAGCTTCAGTGTCAGTGGGAAAGACATAAAGCTTCATGTCTTGGTTGTACTCAGAACTCGCTCTGTGTGTGTGTGTGTGTGTGTGTGTGTGTGTGTGTGTGTGTGTGTGTACATTGTCCTCCATAAGTGTAGGGTTTAGATTGTGAAAAGAATGTGCGAAGTGTGTAGATCATCTCCACAATATTCATTGTGATTTCATTCTATGGAATGTTTACCACTGAGGAAACCACCAGAAAACCACAATATGACCATGCTGTCAGCAACAGATCAGTTGGGAAAATTTGTTTCTATTCCAAGGACAGAAATTATGTAGATCTATTGGTCCACTCTAAAAATAATGTCTGCTCCAGAGAAAAGCTATGCAGTAATCCCGCCTTGGTCCTGCTCCAACACAACAACTTCTAAGGTTGTTCTTTCCCTGATACATGACTGCCCCTTTGTAGTCCATACGCTGAACTGGGAGTGGAGCATGACACCACTGGATGGTAAAATGCCACATAGTTCATTGTACTTGAATAACGTTCTGGGTTGCTGTAAGCCTCACTTGGTTTCCAGCATCCTGTGGTACCCAGATGTACAGCAGAGGAGAGACTTTTCATAGTCTTTATCTTCTCATGTTCACCACTGTTACTTTAAAAACCATATTCCATTGGGTACCCTGGATTATCTGATCCTCAAGATATTATCCCCGAGAGTTTGTACTAGATTCCACCTAGCATAAGTTAAAACTCATATTGTTTCTTGGTCCTAGAAGACCAACTATCTGGTCTTCAAGTGATTGATATGAGTAAGAGACTTGAAACATTGGAAGAGTGTCTTGTCATCTATTGCTATCAGCATAGTGCAGGTGTTTCATTTTCCTTTTCTTCCTTGCTCCTCATTGACTCAGTGCTTTCACTGAGGATGTTCCAGTAGCCACTCAATCTAGCCTTTAAAGCATAGCCATCTTGTTGAGTAAGTTAAGCAGTGCTCTCTAAGGAAGCCATGGGCCACAGCACCAGTGATTAACAGTCACTCTATCTTCCTAGGAATGCAAAATGTTCCAGACATTAAAGAGCTATTTTTTAAAAAAGAAGAGTTTGAACCTCATGATGAGGTAAGGTGACTTTTCTTTGACCGAAATAGAAATATTACTGTCTGAGTTTCCTATTTCATTTAAGTTTGGCTCTCAAAACATAGTAGCATGTGTTATTCATACTGTGCTCTGTTTTATGGAATGGTAGAACAGTCCCTTACCAATGAAAACCTTATGGGAAAAGAGCTTTTATGAATGGCACAGTCAGGTATAGGATGGATACTAGCATCCATCCCTCTTGCTTAACCACCTTGTCGTTGATGACTGAACAGGAGTTAAAGATCCATCGTTCACGCAAAGATTGTGGGCTTGTCACAGATATATCTTATCTCTGCTCTGCCAACTATTAATGTTGGGAGTACCATGCCTTTTCATTTCCAAGGAAGAGAAATAAAGATATGTGCCCACAAGTCAGGTGGAGTTTCCCTCAATCAATATGTCTTTGTTTCTGTAATTTCAGGGGTCCTGGGAAGAATACCAAAGCTGTAAGTATTGTTTAACTCCTTGCTGAGGAAAAATGTAAATGCTAAGATAGGTTTGGCATCTCTTATCTTTCATCGGCCAACCAACTTGCTGTTTCTGGGAGCAAGTCAACATGTTTTTTATTTTTTGTTTTTTGTATTTATAGATTTTTCTAGATCTACTTTTACAGTCAAGTTTCTGCATAGGTTTCTGTGAGGCCGTGTGCACATTGCCTTTTTTTTTTTTTTTTTTTTAAGAATTATTTATTTATTTTATGTTCTTTGAGTACACTGTAGCTATCTTCAGACACACCAGAAGAGGGCATCAGATCCCATTACAGATGGTTGTGAGCCACCATGTGGTTGCTGGGAATTGAACTCAGGAACTCTGGAAGAGCAGTCAGTGCTCTTAACCACTGAGCCATCTCTCCAGCCCCCGTGTGCACATGGAATCCTGGAGTTTGTGTGCTTCAGTGTCTTGTGATTTTGAGTGGATATGATTCCGTGTGGTGTTATGGGTTATGGGAGATATACTTCATACTCCCATACACACTTAATTGAAGTTTTTAGTTTATTATCCCATTGGTTTCCGTGGCATTTGTGCCTGGATATAGTTATCATCCTTTCTTCAGAAAACAACCTAAGAATCCCTGGCTCTCAAAATTGTATGCAGAAAGAAAGTGAAAACATGAATCCATTCATGCCATGCAGTGCTCTCACTTCTTGGTTGAGCCTTAAATTCATTTAAGAAAATCTGAAGGCGCTGGGCTCTGAGTGCAGCATGCGGTTCAGAGATGCGGCCCATCCATGATGAGGTGTGTCTGTTGTCCAGTTAATTACATAAGGTAAACTAAGATGTTGCCACATATGCTTGAAGGCACTCACGGGAAAGTCCAAAGACTCCCTGCTGTGTCTGGTCATTTCACACAGTCATTTGGAGTTAAAAGCAATTATGAAGGACCCTAAGGAGACTACTACATCAGTAGGTTTTGGACTCATGTCTTAGAAGCTGGCCTGAAACATAAAAACAAAGTTACTGAAGTACTATAGTACACTTGATAATAGCACTGTGAGAAATAAGGTTTTCCAAACTTGCTTGCCAATCACCAAGAAAAGATTTAGTTGAACAGTCCTGTGCAGTTCTGAAAAACACCTGTTGGTAACACATATCTAGTGTTAACCAGTATACACACTGAGCTTTAAAACTTCTTATTTTTTTAAATTAAATCATATCAATTTTCTTTTCTCATTTTCTGGCCATTGCCATGTCGCCTACCTTGTTCTCTCTCAAACTCATGTCTGATGAACACAGTGTGTGTGTGTGTGTGTGTGTGTGTGTGTGTGTGTGTGTGTGCGTGTTCGTGTGCATGTGTGTGTGTCTGAGTCTCCTGTTTGGTTTTAAAAAACCAACTAATGAGCTCTGAAAACTTATACATAAAAATAACAGGAAGTGTGGATCAGCTGGATTTCTCTTGTATTGTTTGAAGTGGTTTTAGTTAAAGAGCAAGGATGCATAGGTATCATTTTATTCTGGTTTCTCCCCGTTTCTTGAATATCCTTCTACACTGGAGAATGGACTCACAGCAGTCCAAGCTATCTCCATATAGTCCTTTGCACATTGAGAATGTTCCCTGAGTCTTTTCTAATCGCTAGTTATTAACAACCTGACAGTTACTCTGTTTTATCCTAGATTTCCCACATGGGGTTCATGTTCCCGACTCTAGACAAACAGTAAGAACACTTTCTTTGTCTGCTATAGAAATTTAGGTCTGATTGTATTCCATTTGTGTTACTCTTTGAAAAATTGTTTCCTTTGTGGAATTCAGAGGTTTGTTTGTTTGTCTACTTTACTAGTGGGTCTCCAGCTCTCTGGTGTTACTGATATTACCATATTCATTAAAATTGGACCATAGAGGCAGTTTCCTCAAAAATGACTTTTCCTGCTCTATTAAGGATTGTGTGCCTGCAATGTAAATGGGCTGGAAAGTCCACCGTGGGAAAGACTCTTTCCATCTTTACCTGTGTCACTTGCAGCACCATAGGGCATGTGTCTATTGTTCCTAACTCATCCAGAGAAAGCCAGACCATAGTGACATATACAATAGGGACCAATCCTGACAATGCTTTCTTTTTTATAATTGCAGATGGCTTCCACCATGGTAGAGAGTTGTAAGTATCTGAAGTCCCTCCCCTGTTCAGGAAATATCTTAGTGTTCCATTTCTGAGAAACCTCACTCCAAGTTCCTTTTGGGAAGAAGGGCTGAAGGTTAAATGAGAGAAAATGATTCTGCCATAGAGGCTCCCTGGAAAATGCCAAGAAGAACTAGGGTTAATTTCATGAGAACCAGTGTGGCTTCATGTGATACACCCCACTCTGATTTTCTTGCAGATGTAGCCCAGGTGGGAGACACAGATGTTGAAGAACAAGAACAACTGGATAGTAAAGAGAATTTTCCTGGTAAGTAACAAGGTCCTGTGGAGATCAACAGGACAGGGCTCAAGAAGCAGTGGGGTTGTACATTCTGCTCACCAGGCTGAAGCAGTGGGAAAGGCATCAGTGAGATGTAGGAGATTTGTTTGATTCTCCTTCCAGCCATAATGATAAAGAGGAAGAGAAGCAAAGCACACACACACACACACACACACACACACACACACACACACACACACACACACACACACACACACACAAACCCACTGGCAATTAAAGATGAGCCAGAGGACTTGGAGGAATGGCTTTTTAATCAAGAGCACTGACTGCTCTACCAGAGGACAGAGATTCTAATCTCAGCACCCATATCGCTGCTCACATCCATCTGTAACTCCAGTTTCAAGGCATCTGATGCTCTCCTCTGGTCTTGATTGGCACTGCATGCATGTAGTACACAGGCATTTCCAGGCAATACAGCTGAAATAAACTTAAAAAGCAAAGCCTTCTCCCTGCCTCTCTCATTGCCAAAGCTCCAAGCCTCTGATTGTAATCAGTAGATCTCCTTGCTCATTGCTTGTTTGACATCTGGTGTTCACTTCGGATTGCTGATTTGGGATAGAACTCTCAGTTGAGTATAACTCTCTGTAGTCACTGAGATGTCCCTGAGTACAAAGGCCATGAAGTGTGGGCCCAATAACGCAGAAGAAAGAAATCCTCTTCCAGCTGGTCCTGCAGGATTTATCACAGCACCTCCATGGTCCTCTCTTGCCTGTTAAGTCTCTCTATAAAGGGCACTCTATGGGTGGATGGCAGAGTGAGTAGGCTGGTCTCACTGCAGCATCTTCTGTAACATGAGGAGTCAAAGAACCATTGGAAAGCTGAGGCTGATATGTTGTGAACTAGTATGGCTGTATCTTCTGTAGGCAGAAGTGAGTGAGCCAGCCACTCTGTTTATTTTCTTGTAGATGCTTATGAAGTACAGCATTGGGAAATGAGAAAAAGAGCAAGCACTCTTTCTCCTGGTAGGTAACTGCATTCTCAGTCTATACTGTCATGTGGGGAAGGTGTCAGTAGGGAAAAGGATAGAGGGAAGGATATATGTGAGCTCATTACCAGTCCTGTAGACTGACCTGTAGCGTGAATGGGTCAAAGAACACATTGACACCTGTATTAGAACCTCTGACCTAGTACTTGACAATGGATCTAGAACTCGGGTCCAGCTATGACCTGCTTTTCAGATATTCCTAATTCAGAGTGGGCACATATGTTCCCAGGATTTAAAAGGCATGGACACTTGTATTTTCTTTTCAATGTCCTTTCTGGCTTTATCCTCCTACCTGTGTCTGAACCTCACTTCCCTGCCATGTCTCACTAGATAGATCTCCTTGTGTTGTCCTCCCGTATGCCAGGTCTTTTCTCTGGACACTCTGAAACGTTTGTGTACTTCATGCTTAGTATATTTCTCAGCTGTCTCCTCTTGTCCAGAGCATGAATGAAAGGAGACTACATTCCCCAAAGTCTTCTGTGAAACCCCTGTAGTGGGGTCAGAGCTTCCTTTATTTTGAAGTCTGTCTGTCTGCCTGCCTGCCTGTCTGTCTGTCTGCTTGCCTGCCTGCCTGCCTGCCTGCCTGCCTGCCTGTCTTTTATTCTTCGTTTAATACATTGATTCTGCCTTGTATAAACTCAAGGATTCCTTTTTCTTATCAGGTGTCCACAGAGACGCAGGTGCCCAGCTCATTGGCCACATTGACCCTGATTCTGACTCTTACCCACAGCCTTTCCCAGCCTCTTCCCTATTTCCTGAGCAGCATAGTGACTCTGCACTTTGTGCCTAGTAATTCATAAAACGCTGATTCTGCTAATTTGGCTGCACTGCCCACCTAATGTGACCTAACCATCTAATATGTGGTCCCCTGGATTCATTCCCCTTTAAGTTTATTCAGTCTATTTAGTTGTCCCCTTCCCTTGAAACTCAGCCTCACTTGAGGCCCGCACAAAGTTCATGGGACAGCCAAACTTCAAATGGGAAGTGTATACAATGGGACATTGCTTAGGGACATGCCCAGTAAGACATAGCTGAATCTTGCCAAGTCATCTGGTTCATGCCTTCCTTTGTGGAACAGTGGTGAAAGGTTATTTTTGCCCCACTGAGGAAAGCAGGGGAGCCGAACAGAATGGGGACAGGGATGCTGAGCACAGCCCAGTGAGCAAGCTAAGCTTTGTTTCTGATGTAAGAGGAGACCTAAAGAGAACATCCAAAAGTTGCATCCGACAGAACAACAGCCAATACAATTTTTCCCAGACAATGTTGATATAAGAAAGGTAGGGTATGTGTTGGAAGTCACTCACCTGGCATGGTCAGCTTGCTGCTTGTAAGAAATACCCAACAGGGTCCCAAAGCTTTGTGCCACACTCATTTCCTATTTTGAACCTATTTGTACTCTGTTCCTAGCGGTCAACACACTATTTGTACATCGACCAGGATCTTCCGAGTCTGATGAGGAAAGTACACCCATCAGAAGGAAGAAGAGGAGATACAAGAGGCGCCTTTAATTAAAACCCTTCCCTTCCATATTCCCCCAGTGAGTACAGCACATCCAGAGGCTTCGGGAACTTAAAAAGCACTGGATGTGGTAAGGGGGAGTGCACAGAGAAACAGAGACAGACATTCTAAGCCCCCAGTTCACCAGGATAAAGAATTGGTGTATCAAAACCTTGTACAGTTATCAGGAGATGTTGAGAAAAGAAGGGTAGATGGATACAGGGCAGGGCATATGGGGAGGGGGTTGAGGTTTGGAAGGACAATGTTTTAGCAAGATAAAACAATAGTCTGAGGTACAAATCCCAAGGTGGGAAAGGAATCTGGCATCCAAGGGAACCATCAGAACACGTAAAGTCCCCATGGACGGTTTCTTACTTAGACTTACTATTGCTGTGATGAAACACCATACAAAACTTGGGAAGGATAGGGTTTATTTGGCTTACATATCCTGAATCACAGAACATTGAGAGAAGCCAATTGAGAAACTCAAACAGTGAAGGAACCTGGGAGCAACATTGATGCAGAGGCCAAAGAAGATTCCTGCTTACTGCCTTGCTTCTTAATGCCTTACATAGCCCACATTCTTATAGAATGCAGGATCTGCAGACTATAGCTGGCCCCACACACAATAGGCTGAGGCATCTCACATCAATCACTAATTAAGAAAATGTCCTGTAAGCTTGCCTCCAGCCTGGTCTTGTAGAGGCAATTTCTCCACGGAGGCGCCCTCCTCTCAGATGACTGTAGCTTGTGTCGAGTTGACATTAAAATAGCCAAGACTAAGGTCATGAGGGTGGACGGCAAATACATAAGTCAAGTCATGAAGCACCATAAGGACTATATGTTGGTGGAGTGGGGCTAATTGTGTCAAAGAATATATAAATGGCATCAGGAGTAAAGAGTGGGGAGGTGAGGCTGAAAGGTGAGAGCGGAGAAACCTTGCCAGGCCAGATTCAATAACACTCAGTACAGGGCTGAAGAGACTTGATGGAGGGAGAAAGGTGACTGTGCAGGAGCTCTTTCCACTGCAAGGTACCAAGATCCCCAAGATCTGTGGTACCGTCCCACTAGAAACCACACCTCTACCTTGCCAGGGCTTTTGGTAGGTATGAGGTACTGGAGGCACTGAGAGTTGGAAGAGACAGGAAGGAGACCTTGAACATAGCACAGTCCTCAGGGGAAGTGGATATTCTCACCTACGACAGGTCTAGGCAGGGCTGTTCAAGCCACTACAGAGTTCCATGTCTTTTGAAATAACGCTTTACTTCTCCTCTGTTCACAGGCCCCATGTCCTTGGTATGAATGCGGGGGGGTGGGTGGGAGGGGGGACTTCAGTAGCTGCAAGTAGAGAGATGTTAACCAATGGCCAGAACAAACACCGTACAAAGCTTCTACCAGGCGTATGAATCCAGGGACAAGGTGCCTTGTCACCTGTGAAGACCTCTGGTAAGATCTAGGACCTTGCTTTGCTCTTGAATCTCTGTTATCAGCCTCGTTAGACTCCTATTCTCCCTGATACTGTACTTGCCAGGTTGTTCTGTCATTTCAAACTTAACTGTAGAAATGCCTAGGTGAGCTGGTTTATTTTGTCAACTTGTAACATGATCTAGAGTTATCTGAAAGGTGGGAATCTCCATTGAGAAAATGATTCCATAAGATCCACCCACAGGGCATTTTCTTTCCTTTATTTTTTTCCACTAATTTATGTATTCACTTTACATCTCAATCTCAGCCCCAGCTCCTCCTAGTCCCCCCCTCCCTGGCTCACATGGCCCCTTACCCAACTCCCCACTCCCCTTTTGCTCTGGGAAGGGGGAGGTCCCTCGACAGGAACCAACCCATTCTGCTACCTCAAGTGACTGCAGGACTAGGTATATATTCTTCACTGAGGCCAGACAGGACAGCCCAGTTAGGAGAGCAGGCTCCACAGGCAGACAGCAGAGTCAGGGTAAGCCAGCGCTCCAGTTGGTGCATCTGTATGAAGACCAAGCTGCGAGTATAGCAGAGTATCAGTAAGAGCATCAGTGATTAGCTCTTGCCTATGGGTTGCTTTTCAAATTGGGCCAGTCATTGGTTGGCCATTCCCTCTGTCTCTGTGACATCTTTATCCCTGAACTTTTTGTTGACAGGACACATTTTAAGTCAAAGGAATTGTGGGTAAGTTGGTGTTCTTATCCCTCCACTAGGAGTCCTGCCTAGCTACGGGATGGCCACTTCAGCCTCTGTATGCCCCAATGCTAGGAGTCTCAGCTAAAGTCACCCTCATAGACTTCCTGGAGTCTCCCCATCCCAGGTCTCTGGCACCTCCTAGAGATGCACACACCACAACATGCCATCCCATCTACCTTCAATTTCTGTTCACTCTCTCTGCCCCCTTTCTCACCCTGTTCCCTCCATCCATCCACTTCCAATCACAATTTTATTTCCCCTTCTGAGTGAGATTGCAGTACCCTCTCTTGGGCCCACCTTGTTACTTGGCTTCTTTGGGTCTGTGGATTATAGTGTGGGTATGCTGTACTTTATGAATAGTATCCACGTATAAGTGAGTATATGTCATGCATGTCCTTTTGAGTCTGGGTTACCGGACTGAGCATGATATTTTCTAGGTCCATCCATTTGCCTGCTAATTTTAAGATGTTCTTGTTTTTAATAACTGAGTAGTATTCCCTTATGTTAATAAACCACATTTTCATTTTTGATTTTTGGTTGAAGGGCATCTGGGTTGTTTCCAGTTTCTAACTGTAACAAATAAAACTGCTGCAGATACAGTTCAGCAAGTGTCCTTGTGGGATGGTGGAGCATCTTTTGGGTATATGCCCAGGAGTGATACAGTTGGATATTTAGGTAGAACTCTTCCCAATTTTTTGAAAAAAAAAAAAAAAAACCCCACCAAATTGATTTTCAGAGTGGTTATGGGTTTGCACTCCCACTAGCAATGCAGGAGTGTCCCCCTTGCTCCACATCATTGTCAGCATGTGCTGTCCCTCGAGTTTTGGATCTTAGCCATTCTGATACATATAAGGTGGAATCTCAGAGTTGTTTTGATTTGCATTTCCCTGATGATGAAGGGAATCGATCATTTCTTTAAGTGTCTCTTAGCCATCCAAGATACCTCTGTTAAGAATTCTGTTTTGCTCTGTACTCTATTTTTTAATTGGGTTATCTGGTTGATGTCTAACTTCCTAAGTTATATATGTATTGGATATTTTACCACTCTCAGATGTAGAGTTGGTGAAAATTTTTTTCTATTGTGAAGCTTTTCAGTTTTGTGAGGTCCCCTTTATGACATGTTGATTGTAGTGTCTGAGTCGTTGGAGTTGTGTTCAGAAAGTCGTCTCCTCTACCAATGTATCCAAAGCTATTCTCCACTGTCCTCTATTAGATTTAGTGTATCCGAGTTTATGTTGAGGTCTTTGATCCACCTGGACTTGAGCTTTGTGCAGGGCAATAAAAATGGATCTGTTTGCATTCTTCTACATGCAGACATTCAGTTAGCCCAGCAACACTTGTTGAATATGCTGTCCGTTTTTGCATTGTATGGTTTTGGCTTCTTTGTCAAAAGTTAAATATCAATAGGTGTGTGGGTTTATTTCAGGGACTTTGATTTGATTTGATTCTTTTGATCAAGCTACAAAGTGTCCAGGATTCTTTTTATCTCTATTGGTGAGTTTAGGACTGTTAAGTCAAAGTACTCAGATGATCCAAGATTGTTCTTCTGGTCTTGACTTTGAGTATAATACAGGGAGGCTGTATCTTCTAGTCTTTGGTCACATTCCAGCTTCAGGTAAGTTTGTAGTGATTGTGAATAATTTCAAAAGTGCATATCTTGGTGTAAGAAAGAGTTCATTGAGTTGGGCATGTTCTCTTCATTCAAAAATGTGACCACATTTGGTCTTGTGGGTCATAGCTAGGATTTGTATCATTGGATTTAAGGTTTTCTCTGGCAGCTTGTCATAAACAATAAAATGAGAATCATTAGTTAAGATATTCCAGTGGGTACTCTGTCAGATTATATCCAGATAAAATAGGAAGACCAACTTTCTTGAATCTAAATGTGGGGAGCAGTATCAAGATATTTGGTTTTATCACCATCAAGTGCCTCTACTGTTGTTGTGCTCATATAAATAAAATAATTAAATCTTAAAAACTATTTTTACAAAAAGACATCGTAGTTATGCATGTGTAGATGGTGGAGTCCATGATGCTACTTGGAAAGTATTTTATAGCCTTGCTCATGGCAACTCTGTGAGCCAGACAGCAGGATGGTTTCCCCAAAGGCAGGGTATCTCTTTGCATTGAATCTCTCTTAGTTTGGTGGATGAACAGAGGAGGGTTACATGGCTAAGAATGCAATAATACAGTCCAGCTCCTGTATTCTCAAAGACTGCTGTATATCTGGGGCTTTGACATCGACTTGTGCATTAAGAAAGCTTAGTTATGGGAAAGTTAATACCTTATGCTCAAGTACACAGGGTTGGTGATGTAAACACATGCATATGATAGCACACAGGAACACAAGCACACAGGAACACAGCAACACAAGGTTTGAGGAAATCAATAGTGGGGAGTACATGACAGATAAAAATTACTGAACCTTCCCAAGCAGAGATCTGCTGTAGAACTGAGGGATGGAAAACATCATCTTTCCCTCCCTGAACTCAACTTTCTCTTTTCCTTCCTAATATTAAGAGCATTATGGAGAAGGAACCAGATTTCTGTCCTCTGCTGCATCATTTGACACATCATGCTACCTGGCCTGTTTGTGGACAACATACAGTGAGACCGACATCAGAATAACTTGACCAGCTGTCTGCCTAGGTTAACGAAGCTCTCTATGACCAGTTTCTCCCTATCTGCCCAGCCTATTTACCCAGATTGCCCTCTTTTTATAATAAACTCTTTCAAAGTTACCTGTCTCTCTAGAGTTTTGTACCCCTCTCATAGCATCTCAGTTGTGAAAGTGGTTTTCTGTGTAGTATTTTGTTGTGGCCCTCCCCGCTCCACGCTTGGGGGCCAAAATGTCCCGGACCGCTCTGCCACCTCAGTCTGTGGGTCGGGGGGGGGGGAGAGAGAGAGAGAGAGAGAGGGAGAGAGAGACAGAGAGAGAGGAGAGGAGAGAGAGAAGAGGAGATAGGAGAGAGGATAAAGGGGAAGAGACTCTAAGAATGGAGATAAGACAGGGTGTGTGATCAAGTCCAGTTTCTCATCTATTGTCTCTCTTCATATCTCTCTTATTGTCTCCCTTCTCTCTTATTGTCTCTTTCTGTCTCTCCTTTTCTCTTATTGAAGGGAAGACCGGGGTATCTATAGGCTTTTGCCAAGTGCATTGTAGGTGTGTGGATACTACATGCCTTGCAGGTGTGGATATGATGTAAGCCTTACAGGCGTGTATGCCGTGGATAGCATGTGCACCAGTGTGCCTTGCAGGCGTGGATACCACTTGCCCCTTGCAGCTGGGGGCACTAAACAGCAAAACAAGACATGTGGGATAAACAAGATATTTATCACAGTGTGCTCAGCTGTTGTAGGCTGTTGAAAAACAAGTCTCTTGTCAGGGTATATGGCTCGAGATGGCTGCACAGATGATACCTGCTTTCTGCTACAAGTCGGCTCCCAACAGTATTTGATTTTCCTCTCTTAGGGTTTTTCTCCTTATCCTCAGGTGTCTAATAGCAAAGTGCCTAAACCATTGCTGTTGACACCTGGCCATTGGAGCCTTCTACATACCACACAGCCAGCTGATTTCCATAGAGCTGCTGTGGGAGTCTTAGGGTGAGCTCTGCAGACATGGATGCTGTCCCACTCTGGCTGAGCTCATACAATCTTGAGTAGTGTACATGCAGGAGGCAGCCCCTCCCAAGTCCTTCCCTCATTCAATCTGGCAGTTCCCTTGGTCAAGCTCCCTTGATGCTGGCTTGAGCACGGTCTCCTCATGGGGTGACCAGTTAGCTAAATGCATTCCTAGCTGCATGTTAGTCCCACCAAGCTGCAAGGGTCCTTAGCTCCTAGATTACCTGTGTTTGATCTCTTGATGGCTTTTCCAGACAGGGTACAACTTTCAGAAACCTGCCATCTTCACAAATGCTTGTAATCATGCGTTTCCCAGGAACTCTCACATCCAGACCCTGTGATAAGTACCAGGACATGTGAGTCTGCTAGGAGACAGTGCTTCTTTTGTAAAACACTTCCAGTTGAAAGGAACCTCTTCTTGGTTTGGAATAGTGGCAAAGGGTCCTAGTGAGAAAAAGGATAATGACAGCACTTCCTACACCTGCAAATTCCCTTCCTTCAGAGAATCTGAGCATAGCTTGCTTTTTAAAATGATCCTGAGGTTTAATTATTGGTAGGAAGTGGTCAGGAGTATGCTGGGTACCTATTGGCAAATCTGTATGAATGAGTGTCATGGCCCTTCCCCTTATCCTGTGATAGTGTAAGGCCCCCACGAATGGAGGACCTCACCCAAGCCTCGGGAATTTGCGGTCACCCATTAACTGCAAGACACCAAACTTGATGTAATCAGCAAGAGGCATATTTTAATCAGTATACTGAGGTCAAGACCCATGACCCATGCAGGGGCAGTGGGGTCCAACCCCGGGGCTTTGGGGAGAGAGAGAATTTAAAGCCCCAAACTACAACTCGGGGGGGGGGGGGGAACCACAACCCAGGGGGAGTAAGGGAGGGTTATTGGAGAGCACCTGTGGAAAGTCCCAGCCCATTATTCAGTTTGTGACAGGGTACAAGGAACAGGCTGTTCTCTAAGAGCTTATATGTAATCAGCCATCTATCTTGTGGTCAGCCAAGTTCCTGGTATCCAGGGTGCACAGGCACGCTAACTAGAACTCTCAGCTCAAACCCTATTCAATCTATCTTATGGTCAGTTTTTAGTTCCTGGTACCCATAGAGCTTGGTCACGCTGTCCTGAACTCCCAGCTCTGAACTCTTATCTTACTTATTTTGTCTTGTGGATAACTAGTTTCCTAGGACCCAGAGTGCAGAACAAGCTGATCTGCACTCTTGACTCCATCTGTGGAAGGTTTAAAATTTTTTAACTCTTGCAATAGGTATAACATTTCTTACCTGCATTGCTCTCTACTCTGGGCTGTCACATTTACATAAGCCCCCTGCAAGAGCTTTCTTCATAACTCATACACATCATGCATGTAGACCTGAAACTGGGAGAGTCAATTCCTCAAGGAGCTGTGCTTGATCAAGGTAGGCTGGGGGACAGCTGATGAAATCTCCTCTCTTCTTATCCTGACAGGAATCCCAGGCATGGAACCTCTGTGCCCATGGTGGTGATCAGCTAGTTAAGTCACCCTCAGGGTGGCCTTGCCTCTACTGACTTACACAATTCCTTGTCCTGGGTGCCTGTTTTGCCGAGTATCCAGGATAAAACAACATGACCATCACTGTAGAAGGTGTTGATATTTTATTATCCATTCTTCCCACATTGGAGACTACAAGAGGGAAAGAGTCATCTGGCATCCTTCCATACTTTATTATTATAAACAGAGACTAACAGTCACAGTCACTGTCGAGCAGAAGCTCTGACTAGGTAGCAGCAGGTACATGTTCCTGGTCATAAAGGTTCACGTTCTTGCTCTGGACTGGGCATGGGAGTGACAAGAGTAGAGAGATAAACTTTAATTCCAATGTTGTTAAGGAATGTTCTTCATGAGATAGGCAGATTGGAGCCCAGGGCCTGACATAATTTTGTATTTGTGTCAGCTTCTCTTTTGTACTTCAAGCAGGAACAGAATTTCAATAAAAAAAGGAACTGTTGGACAGATCCATAGCGAGTATGACATGATTCCCATTCTTCCTAGACACAGGGCTATTCTCATTGAGCAGGATGTTGGCTACTGACTACTCAGAGCTCAGGCCCTACCCACCAGTTGGCCATGGATAGAGAGGTATCTTGCCCAAGGTTTCTACTGCTCTTTGATGGCAGCCTGCTCCTGAGGCCTGAATAGTATAGAGGTATGAGGGCCTTGACCTGGGGTTTCAAGGAAGGCTTCCTGTGGATGGTACCCCAGTTCCAGCCTGAGGACCAATGCATAACACACTATAGCACTTCAATTCCAAGTCTCTCTCTGCTCAGTGCTGTTTCCTTCCCTCCCTGCAGGAGTAACTCCTGAGAGTTCTCTCTCACTAACTTCTGCACACAGGGGTCCAGCGTAGTACATTGAACAAAACAAACTCCAGCCAGGGCAAAAAGCAGGGCATCCCCAAAGGCCTGAAAAGAGGAAAACATTTTGGGCTGCTTCCAGAAATATTTCATATTCCAAATTCATATCCAAATTTCTGGGAAGGAGCAAATGACTGTCTCCACTTGAAATCATTGCAGTCAGTGAAGACCATAAAGAGAGTATCCCAATGAGTGAAAGAAAGAGGTGTGACAGTTTGTTCCCCACCCCTATCCCCACCCCCATTGCCATTCTAGCCTACCTAGTGTCAGTTTCCTGTATCCCACTATAGTCTGAATATGCTGAAAGTTTCTGAAGCAAAGATTTCATTCATTTTAAGCCACATATATTACATGCTGTTGTGAGTAGTGTGAGGAAACCTCCTGTTACCTTAGTTCATGCCTCACAGATGTGAAATTTGCATTTGTCCCACAGACCTGCACTGTATACATCACCTACCATGTAGTCCTACAGCAGTGTTAGAATCAGACCAGCTGTCACTCACACTGTACTGCTTTAGGGTATCTGCACATGTTAGCATAACCCCACATCAGTCTATATCATACAGCTTACTCCCTCTCATGCCATGGGCATTCCATCATGTCACATCATCCCAAGGAAAGAAAGGAGTGCAACCCTGAAAGATAATTTTGAGAATGAAACTCATTCACTTGACTTTTATTTCAGTATTGTGGTTGTGGTTGCTCTGTTTGATAAGTTGTTAATCTGTTACTATGCCTAATTCATAAATTGAACCCCACTGTGGATGGCAGAATGGAGGGGAATTCACACTATATACATGTGTAGGACTCAGTACTATTCAGGGAGCCCCCGGCCATCTTGGAATGTACTGCCCACTCTTCGGGTATTTATGAAGAAGTTGGATACACTATGCAAGGATGGGTTCCGCAAGCAGAGGTTGTAGTGGTTCATTTAAGAAGATATTTTGACAATGATCAGGAGAGGGTGTCATGACCCTGAAGGGCAAATGGGAAACAAATGGAGACATTTTTCACCAATGGTACCTAGCAGAATTGGGACACTAAAGCTCCTACCTGATCCTTGCTGCTTGAGATTGACTTAGGGGCTAAGTGTGCCTCCAAGAGGAAATGCTACCAGACTTGGTGGAGGGCCTGATCTCAGGTGAAACTGCAGGTAATTGGCCAAGTGAGTGTTTTGTTTCTGTGTAACAGGGGGTACCAGGTTTTACCCTCTAAACACAGATGCATCCAAGAGACAGTTACAGGACCAAAACCCAGAAAGTCAGATCCATTTGTTTCATAAAGGATTGGCAGGCAGCTGAGGTTTGTTAGTCTCCTGCATCAGAACCATACATGTGAAGCTAGTTATAGGTGCACCTGTGATTTAGGCTCTTAGAAGGTAGACGCAAGAGGATTAGAAGTTCAATGTCATCCTTAGCTACTTGGGGAGTTCAACAGCAGACTGGGAACATGAGGTACTGTCTTAAAAATACAAAAGCAAAACAAAAAGACCACTATTAGCCAGACACCAGCTGGCTTTCCCATAGAGAGAATATGCCACACATGGTACAGAGCACTCTTACTGTAGGGGTCAGATTAAATAAAAGGAAGAGAGTTTAAACCTGTAAAACTCACCCTTTGAAAAGGAGAGAAAACAGAGATGGTACTCTAGCTATAGTCTTTACCTATGTGTTCCTGGAGCCCAAGAAATGGACAGGTAAGACAGTGGCTTACCATGAATCTAATGGGTTCATTCATCATGTCTTACAAGTGTATGAGGTAGCAAGTGCGCACTTTTATAAGAAGCTGAGATGAGGCCCATTTTATAAGATAGTGGTGGTTCGGGATTCAAACCAAGTGTCAGGTTTTAAAGCCAAAGTCTGCATACATTCCTCCTGCCCCTTGCTCCTCACTTGGAAGGCTGAGAAAGTGAGACTCATGGTCCCCTTCTTTGACCCTCACATCAGGTGTCTTCAGTTCTGATTGCTTGACTTCTCTCCAGGATCTCAGGGTATGTGGCAGATATGAAGACAAAGCCCAAGACAGGAAATCTGGGAGAGGACCATGGTCTCCCATTCTAGGCTTGTTGCTGTTCAACACTTCAGTCTGTCCTTGTGGGACACACTCCCACAGAAAGTCCTAGGTTAAGGACAGTGGCTTTTTTAGCTTAGTCTTCAGAGATCAGCTCTTTCCAAACAGGGCCATGGCCACTGTTTATTTCTCCATTAGGTATAATTGTGTTTCTGCTTATGAAACTGTGGATTCATTGGTTCTCAGCTCACTAGTTCATTCTACTGAATAATTTCTTACCTAAAGCTAGGCTTCCCTCCTCCTGATGTCTTTGCAAGACTTCCAGGCATCTATGAAATGATTGTATTCCGTGCTTCTCAGCCTCTGAATATGGTCCATCGACTTTCCATCCCTAGTTCCTCTCTTAGGTTCTCATTTCTCCATGGAGTCTGTCTATTCTCCCTGTTCTCTTTAGACCCCCCCTTTTGTTGCTTTTCTCTCTATGTTTCTTTCCTTCACCTTAAACTTGGGAGATATAGGCCTTGCTGCAGAGTAAGAGGCAGTCACATGATTTCAAAATCCTCAAATGTTACCCAGTAGAAAGCAGGACAGTGGAACCATTCCCTGATGGGAGGCTGGGACGTAATGGTTTGCTAAATGTTACAAACATCCCCCAGGATGCTACAAAGATGATGGTTGGCTTCAGGACTCTCCCCAAAAGAAAGGTGACAAATGAGAAAGTAGGGTCTAATGGATCATTTTATTCTTTTGACAGGTTTGCACAGACTTGGTATTCCCTATATTGCTGGTCTCTTAGAGAAGCACTTCCCCTTTATCCCCACTCTCTCTCTCGCTAGACCCTGACCCTCGGACCGGAGCGGCAGCTTGGGCCAGGACACAGTGGCTGCCAAGCGTGGAGCGGAGCAGGCCGCAACATTTTGGCCCACAAAGCCGGGCAGTACAGGCCGTGACAGTTTGGCGTCTAACGTAGGGCAGCGGGAACGAGAGACCCAGTGAGGGACGTTACTGGAAGAAGGTGATCACGAATCTGCCGTGTTGAGAAGGGTAAGGAAAATGGGACAAGAAATTAGTCAACCTGAATCCAAAATTAGTCAGCCTGAATTCAACTCTCTGTTTTGGTTTTGTTTGCTGTTCACATGTGTTAATTTTTTGCTTTTGTTCTTGAATGCTGTCTTTTTTGTTCAAAATAAAAAGAAGCGTAAGTTAGAATCCAAAATACAGCCAAAGGTTGATGACAATTTGTCAGAGCCAGATTGTGCTGACCGAGCAGAAGAGGAAGTCAAATTTTATGATGCTAAAATGCCCTTTTCCTATGTGCCTCTACCTCCAAGTGCTCCCCCAATGGAGACAATGGTTGTAGATCCTAAAAAGGAGTTACAGGACAAAATTTCTACCCTTAAACAACTGATAGAGTTAGAAAAAGAGTATCAGGACTTAAGTAACCAGTTACAGAAATTAAGGACAGGGAAGAGGTCTCAAGAGACTAACTGTGAAAATCCCCTGGATTTTCATGTTCCTCAACCTGGTGTCCAAAGGTAGTCCCTATCCTCTAGCTTTAGTTCAGCTACAGATCAGCCAGAGGAGAGAGATGCTAAGGCTTTCCCTGTATCAGAGACTTGGTAAGAGACTTGATCAGACTTTCTGTCTTGTCTCCATTCTTCACGTCTCTTCCCCTTTATCCTCTCTCTCTCTCTCTCTCTCTCTCTCTCTCTCTCTCTCTCTCTCGACCCTGACCCTCGGACCGGAGCGGCAGTTTGGGCCAGGACACAGTGGCCACCAAGCGTGGAGCGGAGCAGGCCACAACATTTTGGCCCACAAAGCTGGGCAGTACGGGCCGAGACAGTTTGGCGCCTAACGTGGGGCGCCACAAATGTTGGCACCCTTACTCTGCCTCAATGCTTTGGGGCTAAGTGCTCTGGTCAAGAGAGAGAGTGGGGCTCTTGGGGCAGGAGACTCGAGGAATGGAGACAAGACAGGGTGTGATCAAGTCTCTGATCTCAAGTCTTCTTTTCTCAAGTCTCTCTTATTGAAGGGAATTCTGAGGTATTTATACACTTTTGCCATGTGCCTTGTAGGCGCGTGGATACCACGTGCCTTGCAGGTGTTGATATGACGTAAGCCTTACAGGCGTGTATAGCATGGATAGCACGTGCACTGTGTGCTTTGCAGGCGTGGCTACCACGTGCGCCTTGCAGCTGGGGGCACTAAACAGCAAAACAAGATATGTGGGATAAACAATATACTTATCAGAGTGTGCTTCAGCTGTTATAGGCTTTTGAAAACCAAGTCTTTCGTCAGAGTATATGGTTCCAGATGGCTGCAAAGTTGATCTAGCCGCTTTCTACTAAAGTCGGCTCCCAACAGAGTTTTTCTAGGGTTTTCTCCCTCCCTCCCTACTTCCCTTCCTTTTCTTCTTTCTCGGGATCTTGTTTTGTAGACCAGGCTCACTTCATGGCTACAGTCTCCCTTACCCTCTCAAGTGCTGACATTGCAGGCATACACTGCCACTTTGGAGCCCTGCATGGCTCTGTTGGAGACAGTGACATGGCTCCAAACAATGGGACAGGACCCCAGTGTGAGCCTCCACGAGTGTGGATGGCTACTGTGGAGGGAAGGCTTGTGTAACAATGTACATATTTTCATATTTCTCTGAGAGGAATGTCCTCTGTGTTAATGTTAATGATAATCCATGATAATCAGATAGCAGGAGTCCTGGAGTTGAAGGTGTGGCTACTGTCTCAGCAAAATCGTAAATGCTGGGACCTTTAGGTAGCACTTAAGCTTGTGGGAAAGACCTCTAAATACATGAGTTTTATATATATATATATATATATATATATATATATATATTCTCAACTATGCAAAATATGAGGATGCAGTATGAATTATGAGGACTTCACTAATCTAAAAGAACAAAGGCAGCTGCGCTAATGAGCCAGCTTGTCAGAAACTTATTCTTCTTTTACCTAAATACAAATTTCTTTCTCTTTTATTAACTATTTAATTTTTGTTTTTTGTTTTTTGAGACTGGGTTTATCTGCATAGCCTGGGTTTCCTGGAACTTGTTCTATAAACCAGGTTAACCTTGAATTCAGAGAGCAGCCTACCTCTGTTTTCTGAGTGCTGGGATTAAAGGCATGTATTACTACTGCTTGGCTTTATTATAAAACTTCAGACATGTTTATTTTATTATTTTAATGCGTATAAGTGTTTTGTGTGTATGCATGTTTGTGTACTCTATGCATGTAGTGCCTGCAGAAGTCAGAAGATGACATTGTATCCCCTGGGACTGGAGTTAAGGATGGCTGTGAGGCACCATGTGCATTATGGGAATTGATCCCCAGGTCTTCAGTGATAGAAGCCAGTGTTCCTAATCACTAAACCCTCTCTCTTGCCCCAATTATTAATTGTTTAACATATGTGTACCTGACATAACACTTCAGAATGGAACCCACTGACCTTTGAAATGCAGACATCTCCACCAGTGAGGCCTTTAGGCTGGAAGCATATTGAAGCACAGCTCAGGTGACTTCCTTGATGGAAGGCTTCCTCTTGTCCTGGGAATCTGTCTGTATTCCGAGTAGGAAAGGAGCATCTTTGCTTCCCAACTAAGTGGTGATCAGCCTCTTCTTCATTCAGATGTTGTTTGGGCTATCAGCACAATTTAAGGAGGAGCATATTAGTTTGAATTATTCGTGCCATCCATTAATGTTAACAAGCGCTCCAGGACTTTGACCCTTCCTTTACTTAAAAGTTCTGGTACAAATTGGTTTAGTAATGCAGGACATTTTCTGTTTGTTAAGTGACTTGATTTCAGATGGTTTCACATGCTACTGAAAACTAATGTATACAGACAAATGTATACAATGAGCTTGTCACAAGAGGGCACCCCTGCCCCATTCTCTAAAGTGAATGCTGCTCTGGGTATTAATTCCAGAGGAATGACCATAGAAATGCAACTTGGACCCACAGAATGAATTTAGAGATCAATAGATAGTTAGTATCTATTGATAGGGAATTATGTTCATGAAAATTTATTAGTATCATAAGAGGATATTCATTTATTTAGGTTTTTGGAAACAGGGTTTCTCTGTGCAGCTCTGTGTAGTCCTGGAACTCACTGTGTACACCAGGCTGGCTTTGAACTCAGAGGTCTGCCAGCCATGCCTGGCTATAAAGGGATTTTTAAAGATTATATAAAATTCAAATTATTATTATTTTTTTGTGATTTATTCAAGAGCTCCTTTAACGTAGAGTTCAATTACGTGCACAGCATGGTGGTTTATACCTTGAATCCAACACTCAGGAGGCAGGGGTTGGCACATTTCTGTGAGTTAAAACAAGTTTGATACATGTAACGAGTTGTAGGATAGCCAGGGCTACATAGAGAGACCCTATTTCAAGTAAACAAAAATAAATAAATAAATAAAACAACAATTACCACTTTATTAACGTCATATTCAGGGCTACAATCATCTGAAGCTCCATGGCTCCCTCTACAGCCCAACCTGCAAAATGGCATCAGGCTTCTTTCAGGCCAAATGATGAAAGAGGAAGAATGAATGCCTAAATAGAAGCTACAGTTTCTTTGTAAGACAGTCCTCAGAATGGCCTTCATTACTTTATTTGTTAGGAGTAAGTTATGAAGAGCCAGGCCTGGTGGTGCACACCTTTAATCCAAGCACTTGGGAAGGTCCCTGTAAGCTTGAGGTGGTATGACTACAGACAGAAACATTTTCATGGAACTTTATTGAGATTATAGTGAATGTTTAGTTTATATTGAAAAATTCATCTTAATAATGTGTAATGTACCAACTCTGGCCAGGGAATGTTTACATTTATTTAGATTTTGTTTGACTCCTGAGTGTGTTCCCCTCCCCATTCCTTTTTGAGACAGTTTTTCTGTGTAGTTCTTGCTGTTCTGGAATTCTTTCTGTAGTGGGCTCAAACTGTGAGATCTGCCTGTTTCTGTCTCTGGACTGCTGGGATTAAAGGCATGTGCCACCACATTCAGTTTGAATTTGTTCATTTTTGAAGATTAAAAAATGTTTTCAACTTTAGTGGGTGAATCTTTTTCATTTCAAATTCCAATTATTCCTAAGCATTGTTGGCAACATACAACATAACTTTTGTCTCTTTTCAGTCCACACAGTTTCCTGTGGTTTTCTTTTATTACAGCGGAGGTCCAAAATGGTTGGTTCTATTTCAAAATGAACTTTGAAAATTACTGTGTGCTGTAACCAGAATGCTCAATTTGACGATACACTGGTGATGTAAATGGTTCCTAAGCTTTGGGAAACACGAAGCATTCAGCTTCCTGCAGTGCTCTGCACAGCCAGAAGAGAGCCCCAGACCTTAGTAGGCTCTGAGACCTTAGCATCACTGACTCCAGGAGAGAAATACTAGTCAGGCTGTAAAATTCAGCATGTACAGAGCACCATCTGCCAAAACTTTTAACAAAAGCCTAGTCCATCAAAGTCCATGGTTATGGGAAAATATCTAAATGTACTAACCTTGCCTTTTGGCTTCTGTAGTTCTGCTTCTGGCCAACTGTTCTGTATGTCAATCCAGGACATGTATTTTGTAGGGTTTCACTGGGATCCTGAACACCAAGGGTAGTTGCAGGCTGGCTAATAAGACTTTTTATTGGCTTAAACCCATGTCTGAGTAGTCTTCTCTGGTGACTACCCTATAACAGATGTCACATCCATTTTCTATGGCTCCATGTCTCCCACAGAGATAGATACTTGGTCTGATTCTAGGATGAACACACTGGAGCTTCCTTCTCAGGTTCTATACTACTTTGGGACACTTGGGGTTCACATGAGAGAAAGGTGAAAGAATTTCACCTCGCGGTTATTAGATAGGTACCTGTTCTGAACCATGAAGTCCACTATTCTTGGTAATTTAATAGTGGCCTGAAGGGGGAACCTCAATTGAGAAAATGATCTCCAACACATTGGCCTGTGGGCAAGCCTGTGGTTCATTTTCTTAATTAGTGATTCATGCAGAAAGGCCCAGCTCCCTTTGGGCAGTGGTACTGTGCTACTGGTCCTAGGTATTGGAAGAAAGCAGGCTCATCAAGCCATGAGAAGCAAGCAGATAAGCAGCATTCCTCTTGGCCTGTGCACCAGTGTTCCAGACCACTCTGCCCCATGCTTGGGGGCCAAAATGTCCTGGACCTCTCTGCTGCTCAAGTCCGCAGGTCAGGGTCTAGCAAGAGAGAGAGTAGAGATGAAGGGGAAGAGACGCGAAAAATGGAGACCAGACAGAGGGGCTGATCAAGTCTCAAGTCTTGTTTATTGTCTCTCTCATTTGAAGGGAAGTCCAGGGTATTCATATGCTTTTGCCACGTGCCTTGCAGGTGTGGCTACGACGTAAGCCTTACAGGCAAGTATGCAGTGGATAGCATGTGTACTGCATGCCTTGCAGGCTTGGATATCACTTGCGCCTTGCAGCTGGGGGCACTAAATAGCAAAACAAGATATGTGGCATAAACAAGATATTTATCAGAGTGTTCTCAGCTGTTGTAGGCTGTTGAAAAACAAGTCTCTTGTCAGGGTATATGGCTCGAGATGGCTGCAAAGCTGATAGCCGCTTTCTGCTACAAGTCGGCTCCCAACACACCAGTTCCTGTCTCCATGACACTGCCTTGAATTCACTGTCATGTGACAGACTTTTCCTGAGAACACAGCACATGCCTACTCTCTCAGAAAGGGAACCTGTGACAGACCAAAACAACACCTGCACTAAAACATTCAAAGTGGCAAACCAGTGAAGAATTTATTTGGGTGCCCAACAGGATTCTGAGTGTAGGTTATATAAAAACATCCCAGATAACTTAAATGCAGGCTCATCACCCCAAAACCTACCTCACCATAGGAGACTCCCAAAGTTGCAACACCAGACTTTTAAAAACCTGTGAAGCCGAGAAGCTCTCCATGCAGCTTGTACTCAGCTGCAAATTGCAATTTGACTGGTTAGAGTCTCCAACCTCACCATTGTTCATTGCTTTATATGGCTCAAGAATCTTCTTCCAGCCTGTGTTCAGAGACATGTGAGCTTTTGTTTACTCTCTGAAGCCCATGAACCCCACTTTCCTCCCTTTAGGGAGAATTGCATTTGAAGTACAGGTTTCAATTCAAAGGGAAAATGCCATTTAACTGACACTTTGACTAACTTCATTTGATAAGACACCTGGGCCTCAGTCTTCGTAGTTTATCCACTTTACTATAAATCATCTATTTTATTTGGTTCTTTATCCATTTGTGTTTTCATCCTTCAGCACAAATTTAAGAGGTAGATGTTATGATTATTTTTACTTTATAGAGGCAAAGACAAAGTAAGTTATTTATACAGCCATAGAGATCATAAGTAGCAGACAGGAGCTGAAACTAGATATCCCAACCTTAGAATATATGCATAGCTTCTAAATCGTATTGAACCTATCACCCATGCCTCACCCCCTCACTAGTATGGTCACCCCATAAACCAATTGATGCCTTCTGCAGCATCTACCTGGCAGATGGTGTGGCCACCTATAGGGCAGTAGGGCCTATCATTTCCTGGCTGTGACACTTTATGTAGTGACTTTACCTAAAATTTTCCCATCTGTGGCCATCCATTTCTTCATTTGGAAAATGGGGACAATAATGCCTATACTCAGATTGGAATGTGAAATAAATGCCTTTGAAAGACCTTCCTTACCCCACAAGGTGAGCTCCTGGATGTGTCTGTCATGGTGGAATGCTTGAATCCCACTGTGCTTGGAAAGACCTAAGGACAATGACCACCTGTACACTGATTGTCTCAAAGAGCCCACAGATAGGTTCTAAGAACCCTTGCGGTTCAGCCGGCAGGGTGACTTTGCCACTGGCCATGGTATGGGCAGTGTTCATTTCTGTGAGCATGGCCAACAAACCCCACATTGTTAAGAAGCTCAACTAGCTGTACTTTTTCTAAAAGGTGTCAGGGACAACGCGACACGAATCTATAGTTTTTCAATAAACTAGGAAATCTGATAATCTCATGATCTGAACATCATCTGAAATGTTCCTTCTGATGGTTGGGATATATTTCAGTTTTTTTTTTACAAGCTTTAATGAAAGCTTGATGAATTAAAGGAAAGTGCTTCTCTAAGAGACCAGCAATATAGGGAATACCAAGTCTGTGCAAACCTGTCAAGAGAATAAAATGATCCATTAGACCCTACTTTCTCATTTGTCACCTTTCTTTTGGGGAGAGTCCCGAAGCCCACAATCATCTTTGTAGCATCCTGGGGGATGTTTGTAACATTTAGCAAACCATTACGTCCCAGCCTCCCATCAGGGAATGATTCCACTGTCCTGCTTTCTACTGGGTAACATTTGAGGATTTTGAAATCATGTGACTGCCTCTTACTCTGCAGCAAGGCCTATATCTCCCATGTTTAAGGTGAAGGAAAGAAACACAGAGAGAAAAGCAACAAAAGGGGGGTCTAAAGAGAACAGGGAGAATAGACAGACTCCATGGAGAAATGAGAGCCTAAGAGAGGAACTAGGGATGGAAAGTCGATGGACCATATTCAGAGGCTGAGAAGCACGGAATACAATCATTTCATAGATGCCTGGAAGACTTGCAAAGTCATCAGGAGGAGGGAAGCCTAGCTTTAGGTAAGAATTTATTCAGTGTTGCGACCTTTACTCTGCCTCAACGCTTTTGTTGAGCTAAGTGCTCTGGTCAAGAGAGAGAGTGGGGCTGCAGGGGCAGGAGACTTGAAGAATGGAGACAAGACAGGGTGTGATCAAGTCTCTTCTATTGAAGGGAATTCTGAGGTATTTATATACACAAGCAGGAGAACACAGGTGAAAACACTTTACCACGTGCACGATACAGCTGAGGTCACTAAACAGCAAAACAAGCTATGTGGGATAAACTATATTTTTCAGAGTGTGCTTCAGCTGTTATAGGCTTCTGAAAACCAAGTCTCTCATCAGGGTATATGGTTCCAGATGGCTGCAAAGTTGATCTAGCCGCTTTCTACTAAAGCCGGCTCCCAACAATTCAGTAGAATAAACTAGTGAGCTGAGAACCAATGAATCCACAGTTTCATAAACAGAAACACAATTATACCTAATGAAGAAATCCACAGTGGCCATGGCCCTGTTTGGAAAGAGCTGATCTCTGAAGACTAAGCTAAAAAAAAGCCACTGTCCCTAATCTAGGACTTGCTGTGGGATGTTGAACAGCAACAAGCCTAGAATGGGAGACCATGGTCCTCTCCCAGATTTCCTGTCTTGGGCTTTGTCTTCATATCTGCCACATACCCTGAGATCCTGGAGAGAAGTCAAGACTGAAGACACCTGATGTGAGGGTCAAAGAAGGGGACCATGAGTCTCACTTTCTCAGCCTTCCAAGTGAGTATCAAGGGGCAGGAGGAATGTATGCAGACTTTGGCTTTAATAACCAGACACTTGGTTTAAATCCTGAACCACCACTATCTTATAAAATGGGCCTCATCTCAGCTTCTTATAAAAGTGCGCACTTGCTACCTCATACACTTGTAAGACATGATGAATGAACCCATTAGATTCATGGTAAGCCACTGTCTTACCTGTCCATTTCTTGGGCTCCAGGAACACATAGGTAAAGACTATAGCTAGAGTACCATCTCTGTTTTCTCTCCTTTTCAAAGGGTGAGTTTTACAGGTTTAAACTCTCTTCCTTTTATTTAATCTGACCCCTACAGTAAGAGTGCTCTGTACCATGTGTGGCATATTCTCTCTATGGGAAAGCCAGCTGGTGTCTGGCTAATAGTGGTCTTTTTGTTTTGCTTTTGTATTTTTAAGACAGTTCCTCATGTTCCCAGTCTGCTGTTGAACTCCCCAAGTAGCTAAGGATGACATTGAACTTCTAATCCTCTTGCCTCTACCTTCTAAGAGCCTAAATCACAGGTGCACCTATAACTAGCTTCACATGTATGGTTCTGATGCAGGAGACTAACAAACCTCAGCTGCCTGCCAATCCTTTATGAACCAAATGGATCTGACTTTCTGGTTTTTGGTCCTGTTACTGTCTCTTGGATGCATCTGTGTTTAGAGGGTAAAACCTGGTACCCCCTGTTACACAGAAACAAAACACCCACTTGGCCAATTACCTGCAGTTTCACCTGAGATCAGGCCCTCCACCAAGTCTGGTAGCATTTCCTCTTGGAGGCACACTTAGCCCCTAAGTCAATCTCAAGCAGCAAGGATCAGGTAGGAGCTTTAGTGTCCCAATTCAGCTAGGTACCATTGGTGAAAAATGTCTCCATTTGTTTCCCATTTGCCCTTCAGGGTCATGACACCCTCCTGATCACTGTCAAAATATCTTCTTAAATGAACCACTACAACCTCTGCTTGCGGAACCCATCCTTGCATAGTGTATCCAACTTCTTCATAAATACCCGAAGAGTGGGCAGTACATTCCAAGATGGCCGGGGGCTCCCTGAATAGTACTGAGTCCTATACATGTATATAGTGTGAATTCCCCTCCATTCTGCCATCCACAGTGGGGTTCAATTTATGAATTAGGCATAGTAACAGATTAACAACTTATCAAACAGAGCAACCACAACCACAATACTGAAATAAAAGTCAAGTGAATGAGTTTCATTCTCAAAATTATCTTTCAGGGTTGCACTCCTTTCATTCCTTGGGATGATGTGACATGATGGAATGCCCATGGCATGAGAGGGAGTAAGCTGTATGATATAGACTGATGTGGGGTTATGCTAACATGTGCAGATACCCTAAAGCAGTACAGTAAAGTGTGAGTGACAGCTGCTCTGATACTAACACTGCTGTAGGACTACATGGTAGGTGATGTATAGAGTGCAGGTCTGTGGGACAAATGCAAATTTCACATCTGTGAGGCATGAACTAAGGTAACAGGAGGTTTCCTCACACTACTCACAACAGCATGTAATATATGTGGCTTAAAATGAATGAAATCTTTGCTTCAGAAACTTTCAGCATATTCAGACTATAGTGGGATACAGGAAACTGACACTAGGTAGGCTAGAATAGCAATGGGGGTGGGGATAGGGGTGGGGAACAAACTGTCACACCTCTTTCTTTCACTCATTGGGATACTCTCTTTATGGTCTTCACTGACTGCAATGATTTCAAGTGAAGACAGTCATTTGCTCCTTCCCAGAAATTTGGATATGAATTTGGAATATGAAATATTTCTGGAAGCAGCCCAAAATGTTTTCCTCTTTTCAGGCCTTTGGGGATGCCCTGCTTTTTGCCCTGGCTGGAGTTTGTTTTGTTCAATGTACTACGCTGGACCCCTGTGTGCAGAAGTTAGTGAGAGAGAACTCTCAGGAGTTACTCCTGCAGGGAGGGAAGGAAACAGCACTGAGCAGAGAGAGACTTGGAATTGAAGTGCTATAGTGTGTTATGCATTGGTCCTCAGGCTGGAACTGGGGTACCATCCACAGGAAGCCTTCCTTGAAACCCCAGGTCAAGGCCCTCATACCTCTATACTATTCAGGCCTCAGGAGCAGGCTGCCATCAAAGAGCAGTAGAAACCTTGGGCAAGATACCTCTCTATCCATGGCCAACTGGTGGGTAGGGCCTGAGCTCTGAGTAGTCAGTAGCCAACATCCTGCTCAATGAGAATAGCCCTGTGTCTAGGAAGAATGGGAATCATGTCATACTCGCTATGGATCTGTCCAACAGTTCCTTTTTTTATTGAAATTCTGTTCCTGCTTGAAGTACAAAAGAGAAGCTGACACAAATACAAAATTATGTCAGGCCCTGGGCTCCAATCTGCCTATCTCATGAAGAACATTCCTTAACAACATTGGAATTAAAGTTTATCTCTCTACTCTTGTCACTCCCATGCCCAGTCCAGAGCAAGAACGTGAACCTTTATGACCAGGAACATGTACCTGCTGCTACCTAGTCAGAGCTTCTGCTCGACAGTGACTGTGACTGTTAGTCTCTGTTTATAATAATAAAGTATGGAAGGATGCCAGATGACTCTTTCCCTCTTGTAGTCTCCAATGTGGGAAGAATGGATAATAAAATATCAACACCTTCTACAGTGATGGTCATGTTGTTTTATCCTGGATACTCGGCAAAACAGGCACCCAGGACAAGGAATTGTGTAAGTCAGTAGAGGCAAGGCCACCCTGAGGGTGACTTAACTAGCTGATCACCACCATGGGCACAGAGGTTCCATGCCTGGGATTCCTGTCAGGATAAGAAGAGAGGAGATTTCATCAGCTGTCCCCCAGCCTACCTTGATCAAGCACAGCTCCTTGAGGAATTGACTCTCCCAGTTTCAGGTCTACATGCATGATGTGTATGAGTTATGAAGAAAGCTCTTGCAGGGGGCTTATGTAAATGTGACAGCCCAGAGTAGAGAGCAATGCAGGTAAGAAATGTTATACCTATTGCAAGAGTTAAAAAATTTTAAACCTTCCACAGATGGAGTCAAGAGTGCAGATCAGCTTGTTCTGCACTCTGGGTCCTAGGAAACTAGTTATCCACAAGACAAAATAAGTAAGATAAGAGTTCAGAGCTGGGAGTTCAGGACAGCGTGACCAAGCTCTATGGGTACCAGGAACTAAAAACTGACCATAAGATAGATTGAATAGGGTTTGAGCTGAGAGTTCTAGTTAGCGTGCCTGTGCACCCTGGATACCAGGAACTTGGCTGACCACAAGATAGATGGCTGATTACATATAAGCTCTTAGAGAACAGCCTGTTCCTTGTACCCTGTCACAAACTGAATAATGGGCTGGGACTTTCCACAGGTGCTCTCCAATAACCCTCCCTTACTCCCCCTGGGTTGTGGTTCCCCCCCCCCCCGAGTTGTAGTTTGGGGCTTTAAATTCTCTCTCTCCCCAAAGCCCCGGGGTTGGACCCCACTGCCCCTGCATGGGTCATGGGTCTTGACCTCAGTATACTGATTAAAATATGCCTCTTGCTGATTACATCAAGTTTGGTGTCTTGCAGTTAATGGGTGACCGCAAATTCCCGAGGCTTGGGTGAGGTCCTCCATTCGTGGGGGCCTTACACTATCACAGGATAAGGGGAAGGGCCATGACACTCATTCATACAGATTTGCCAATAGGTACCCAGCATACTCCTGACCACTTCCTACCAATAATTAAACCTCAGGATCATTTTAAAAAGCAAGCTATGCTCAGATTCTCTGAAGGAAGGGAATTTGCAGGTGTAGAAGTGCTGTCATTATCCTTTTTCTCACTAGGACCCTTTGCCACTATTCCAAACCAAGAAGAGGTTCCTTTCAACTGGAAGTGTTTTACAAAAGAAGCACTGTCTCCTAGCAGACTCACATGTCCTGGTACTTATCACAGGGTCTGGATGTGAGAGTTCCTGGGAAACGCATGATTACAAGCATTTGTGAAGATGGCAGGTTTCTGAAAGTTGTACCCTGTCTGGAAAAGCCATCAAGAGATCAAACACAGGTAATCTAGGAGCTAAGGACCCTTGCAGCTTGGTGGGACTAACATGCAGCTAGGAATGCATTTAGCTAACTGGTCACCCCATGAGGAGACCGTGCTCAAGCCAGCATCAAGGGAGCTTGACCAAGGGAACTGCCAGATTGAATGAGGGAAGGACTTGGGAGGGGCTGCCTCCTGCATGTACACTACTCAAGATTGTATGAGCTCAGCCAGAGTGGGACAGCATCCATGTCTGCAGAGCTCACCCTAAGACTCCCACAGCAGCTCTATGGAAATCAGCTGGCTGTGTGGTATGTAGAAGGCTCCAATGGCCAGGTGTCAACAGCAATGGTTTAGGCACTTTGCTATTAGACACCTGAGGATAAGGAGAAAAACCCTAAGAGAGGAAAATCAAATACTGTTGGGAGCCGACTTGTAGCAGAAAGCAGGTATCATCTGTGCAGCCATCTCGAGCCATATACCCTGACAAGAGACTTGTTTTTCAACAGCCTACAACAGCTGAGCACACTGTGATAAATATCTTGTTTATCCCACATGTCTTGTTTTGCTGTTTAGTGCCCCCAGCTGCAAGGGGCAAGTGGTATCCACGCCTGCAAGGCACACTGGTGCACATGCTATCCACGGCATACACGCCTGTAAGGCTTACATCATATCCACACCTGCAAGGCATGTAGTATCCACACACCTACAATGCACTTGGCAAAAGCCTATAGATACCCCGGTCTTCCCTTCAATAAGAGAAAAGGAGAGACAGAAAGAGACAATAAGAGAGAAGGGAGACAATAAGAGAGATATGAAGAGAGACAATAGATGAGAAACTGGACTTGATCACACACCCTGTCTTATCTCCATTCTTAGAGTCTCTTCCCCTTTATCCTCTCTCCTATCTCCTCTTCTCTCTCTCCTCTCCTCTCTCTCTGTCTCTCTCTCCCTCTCTCTCTCTCTCTCTCTCCCCCCCCCCGACCCACAGACTGAGGTGGCAGAGCGGTCCGGGACATTTTGGCCCCCAAGCGTGGAGCGGGGAGGGCCACAACAAAATACTACACAGAAAACCACTTTCACAACTGAGATGCTATGAGAGGGGTACAAAACTCTAGAGAGACAGGTAACTTTGAAAGAGTTTATTATAAAAAGAGGGCAATCTGGGTAAATAGGCTGGGCAGATAGGGAGAAACTGGTCATAGAGAGCTTCGTTAACCTAGGCAGACAGCTGGTCAAGTTATTCTGATGTCGGTCTCACTGTATGTTGTCCACAAACAGGCCAGGTAGCATGATGTGTCAAATGATGCAGCAGAGGACAGAAATCTGGTTCCTTCTCCATAATGCTCTTAATATTAGGAAGGAAAAGAGAAAGTTGAGTTCAGGGAGGGAAAGATGATGTTTTCCATCCCTCAGTTCTACAGCAGATCTCTGCTTGGGAAGGTTCAGTAATTTTTATCTGTCATGTACTCCCCACTATTGATTTCCTCAAACCTTGTGTTGCTGTGTTCCTGTGTGCTTGTGTTCCTGTGTGCTATCATATGCATGTGTTTACATCACCAACCCTGTGTACTTGAGCATAAGGTATTAACTTTCCCATAACTAAGCTTTCTTAATGCACAAGTCGATGTCAAAGCCCCAGATATACAGCAGTCTTTGAGAATACAGGAGCTGGACTGTATTATTGCATTCTTAGCCATGTAACCCTCCTCTGTTCATCCACCAAACTAAGAGAGATTCAATGCAAAGAGATACCCTGCCTTTGGGGAAACCATCCTGCTGTCTGGCTCACAGAGTTGCCATGAGCAAGGCTATAAAATACTTTCCAAGTAGCATCATGGACTCCACCATCTACACATGCATAACTACGATGTCTTTTTGTAAAAATAGTTTTTAAGATTTAATTATTTTATTTATATGAGCACAACAACAGTAGAGGCACTTGATGGTGATAAAACCAAATATCTTGATACTGCTCCCCACATTTAGATTCAAGAAAGTTGGTCTTCCTATTTTATCTGGATATAATCTGACAGAGTACCCACTGGAATATCTTAACTAATGATTCTCATTTTATTGTTTATGACAAGCTGCCAGAGAAAACCTTAAATCCAATGATACAAATCCTAGCTATGACCCACAAGACCAAATGTGGTCACATTTTTGAATGAAGAGAACATGCCCAACTCAATGAACTCTTTCTTACACCAAGATATGCACTTTTGAAATTATTCACAATCACTACAAACTTACCTGAAGCTGGAATGTGACCAAAGACTAGAAGATACAGCCTCCCTGTATTATACTCAAAGTCAAGACCAGAAGAACAATCTTGGATCATCTGAGTACTTTGACTTAACAGTCCTAAACTCACCAATAGAGATAAAAAGAATCCTGGACACTTTGTAGCTTGATCAAAAGAATCAAATCAAATCAAAGTCCCTGAAATAAACCCACACACCTATTGATATTTAACTTTTGACAAAGAAGCCAAAACCATACAATGCAAAAACGGACAGCATATTCAACAAGTGTTGCTGGGCTAACTGAATGTCTGCATGTAGAAGAATGCAAACAGATCCATTTTTATTGCCCTGCACAAAGCTCAAGTCCAGGTGGATCAAAGACCTCAACATAAACTCGGATACACTAAATCTAATAGAGGACAGTGGAGAATAGCTTTGGATACATTGGTAGAGGAGACGACTTTCTGAACACAACTCCAACGACTCAGACACTACAATCAACATGTCATAAAGGGGACCTCACAAAACTGAAAAGCTTCACAATAGAAAAAAATTTTCACCAACTCTACATCTGAGAGTGGTAAAATATCCAATACATATATAACTTAGGAAGTTAGACATCAACCAGATAACCCAATTAAAAAATAGAGTACAGAGCAAAACAGAATTCTTAACAGAGGTATCTTGGATGGCTAAGAGACACTTAAAGAAATGATCGATTCCCTTCATCATCAGGGAAATGCAAATCAAAACAACTCTGAGATTCCACCTTATATGTATCAGAATGGCTAAGATCCAAAACTCGAGGGACAGCACATGCTGACAATGATGTGGAGCAAGGGGGACACTCCTGCATTGCTAGTGGGAGTGCAAACCCATAACCACTCTGAAAATCAATTTGGTGGGGTTTTTTTTTTTTTTTTTCAAAAAATTGGGAAGAGTTCTACCTAAATATCCAACTGTATCACTCCTGGGCATATACCCAAAAGATGCTCCACCATCCCACAAGGACACTTGCTGAACTGTATCTGCAGCAGTTTTATTTGTTACAGTTAGAAACTGGAAACAACCCAGATGCCCTTCAACCAAAAATCAAAAATGAAAATGTGGTTTATTAACATAAGGGAATACTACTCAGTTATTAAAAACAAGAACATCTTAAAATTAGCAGGCAAATGGATGGACCTAGAAAATATCATGCTCAGTCCGGTAACCCAGACTCAAAAGGACATGCATGACATATACTCACTTATACGTGGATACTATTCATAAAGTACAGCATACCCACACTATAATCCACAGACCCAAAGAAGCCAAGTAACAAGGTGGGCCCAAGAGAGGGTACTGCAATCTCACTCAGAAGGGGAAATAAAATTGTGATTGGAAGTGGATGGATGGAGGGAACAGGGTGAGAAAGGGGGCAGAGAGAGTGAACAGAAATTGAAGGTAGATGGGATGGCATGTTGTGGTGTGTGCATCTCTAGGAGGTGCCAGAGACCTGGGATGGGGAGACTCCAGGAAGTCTATGAGGGTGACTTTAGCTGAGACTCCTAGCATTGGGGCATACAGAGGCTGAAGTGGCCATCCCGTAGCTAGGCAGGACTCCTAGTGGAGGGATAAGAACACCAACTTACCCACAATTCCTTTGACTTAAAATGTGTCCTGTCAACAAAAAGTTCAGGGATAAAGATGTCACAGAGACAGAGGGAATGGCCAACCAATGACTGGCCCAATTTGAAAAGCAACCCATAGGCAAGAGCTAATCACTGATGCTCTTACTGATACTCTGCTATACTCGCAGCTTGGTCTTCATACAGATGCACCAACTGGAGCGCTGGCTTACCCTGACTCTGCTGTCTGCCTGTGGAGCCTGCTCTCCTAACTGGGCTGTCCTGTCTGGCCTCAGTGAAGAATATATACCTAGTCCTGCAGTCACTTGAGGTAGCAGAATGGGTTGGTTCCTGTCGAGGGACCTCCCCCTTCCCAGAGCAAAAGGGGAGTGGGGAGTTGGGTAAGGGGCCATGTGAGCCAGGGAGGGGGGGACTAGGAGGAGCTGGGGCTGAGATTGAGATGTAAAGTGAATACATAAATTAGTGGAAAAAAATAAAGGAAAGAAAATGCCCTGTGGGTGGATCTTATGGAATCATTTTCTCAATGGAGATTCCCACCTTTCAGATAACTCTAGATCATGTTACAAGTTGACAAAATAAACCAGCTCACCTAGGCATTTCTACAGTTAAGTTTGAAATGACAGAACAACCTGGCAAGTACAGTATCAGGGAGAATAGGAGTCTAACGAGGCTGATAACAGAGATTCAAGAGCAAAGCAAGGTCCTAGATCTTACCAGAGGTCTTCACAGGTGACAAGGCACCTTGTCCCTGGATTCATACGCCTGGTAGAAGCTTTGTACGGTGTTTGTTCTGGCCATTGGTTAACATCTCTCTACTTGCAGCTACTGAAGTCCCCCCTCCCACCCACCCCCCGCATTCATACCAAGGACATGGGGCCTGTGAACAGAGGAGAAGTAAAGCGTTATTTCAAAAGACATGGAACTCTGTAGTGGCTTGAACAGCCCTGCCTAGACCTGTCGTAGGTGAGAATATCCACTTCCCCTGAGGACTGTGCTATGTTCAAGGTCTCCTTCCTGTCTCTTCCAACTCTCAGTGCCTCCAGTACCTCATACCTACCAAAAGCCCTGGCAAGGTAGAGGTGTGGTTTCTAGTGGGACGGTACCACAGATCTTGGGGATCTTGGTACCTTGCAGTGGAAAGAGCTCCTGCACAGTCACCTTTCTCCCTCCATCAAGTCTCTTCAGCCCTGTACTGAGTGTTATTGAATCTGGCCTGGCAAGGTTTCTCCGCTCTCACCTTTCAGCCTCACCTCCCCACTCTTTACTCCTGATGCCATTTATATATTCTTTGACACAATTAGCCCCACTCCACCAACATATAGTCCTTATGGTGCTTCATGACTTGACTTATGTATTTGCCGTCCACCCTCATGACCTTAGTCTTGGCTATTTTAATGTCAACTCGACACAAGCTACAGTCATCTGAGAGGAGGGCGCCTCCGTGGAGAAATTGCCTCTACAAGACCAGGCTGGAGGCAAGCTTACAGGACATTTTCTTAATTAGTGATTGATGTGAGATGCCTCAGCCTATTGTGTGTGGGGCCAGCTATAGTCTGCAGATCCTGCATTCTATAAGAATGTGGGCTATGTAAGGCATTAAGAAGCAAGGCAGTAAGCAGGAATCTTCTTTGGCCTCTGCATCAATGTTGCTCCCAGGTTCCTTCACTGTTTGAGTTTCTCAATTGGCTTCTCTCAATGTTCTGTGATTCAGGATATGTAAGCCAAATAAACCCTATCCTTCCCAAGTTTTGTATGGTGTTTCATCACAGCAATAGTAAGTCTAAGTAAGAAACCGTCCATGGGGACTTTACGTGTTCTGATGGTTCCCTTGGATGCCAGATTCCTTTCCCACCTTGGGATTTGTACCTCAGACTATTGTTTTATCTTGCTAAAACATTGTCCTTCCAAACCTCAACCCCCTCCCCATATGCCCTGCCCTGTATCCATCTACCCTTCTTTTCTCAACATCTCCTGATAACTGTACAAGGTTTTGATACACCAATTCTTTATCCTGGTGAACTGGGGGCTTAGAATGTCTGTCTCTGTTTCTCTGTGCACTCCCCCTTACCACATCCAGTGCTTTTTAAGTTCCCGAAGCCTCTGGATGTGCTGTACTCACTGGGGGAATATGGAAGGGAAGGGTTTTAATTAAAGGCGCCTCTTGTATCTCCTCTTCTTCCTTCTGATGGGTGTACTTTCCTCATCAGACTCGGAAGATCCTGGTCGATGTACAAATAGTGTGTTGACCGCTAGGAACAGAGTACAAATAGGTTCAAAATAGGAAATGAGTGTGGCACAAAGCTTTGGGACCCTGTTGGGTATTTCTTACAAGCAGCAAGCTGACCATGCCAGGTGAGTGACTTCCAACACATACCCTACCTTTCTTATATCAACATTGTCTGGGAAAAATTGTATTGGCTGTTGTTCTGTCGGATGCAACTTTTGGATGTTCTCTTTAGGTCTCCTCTTACATCAGAAACAAAGCTTAGCTTGCTCACTGGGCTGTGCTCAGCATCCCTGTCCCCATTCTGTTCGGCTCCCCTGCTTTCCTCAGTGGGGCAAAAATAACCTTTCACCACTGTTCCACAAAGGAAGGCATGAACCAGATGACTTGGCAAGATTCAGCTATGTCTTACTGGGCATGTCCCTAAGCAATGTCCCATTGTATACACTTCCCATTTGAAGTTTGGCTGTCCCATGAACTTTGTGTGGGCCTCAAGTGAGGCTGAGTTTCAAGGGAAGGGGACAACTAAATAGACTGAATAAACTTAAAGGGGAATGAATCCAGGGGACCACATATTAGATGGTTAGGTCACATTAGGTGGGCAGTGCAGCCAAATTAGCAGAATCAGCGTTTTATGGATTACTAGGCACAAAGTGCAGAGTCACTATGCTGCTCAGGAAATAGGGAAGAGGCTGGGAAAGGCTGTGGGTAAGAGTCAGAATCAGGGTCAATGTGGCCAATGAGCTGGGCACCTGCGTCTCTGTGGACACCTGATAAGAAAAAGGAATCCTTGAGTTTATACAAGGCAGAATCAATGTATTAAACGAAGAATAAAAGACAGGCAGGCAGGCAGGCAGGCAGCCAGGCAGGCAAGCAGACAGACAGACAGGCAGGCAGGCAGACAGACAGACTTCAAAATAAAGGAAGCTCTGACCCCACTACAGGGGTTTCACAGAAGACTTTGGGGAATGTAGTCTCCTTTCATTCATGCTCTGGACAAGAGGAGACAGCTGAGAAATATACTAAGCATGAAGTACACAAACGTTTCAGAGTGTCCAGAGAAAAGACCTGGCATACGGGAGGACAACACAAGGAGATCTATCTAGTGAGACATGGCAGGGAAGTGAGGTTCAGACACAGGTAGGAGGATAAAGCCAGAAAGGACATTGAAAAGAAAATACAAGTGTCCATGCCTTTTAAATCCTGGGAACATATGTGCCCACTCTGAATTAGGAATATCTGAAAAGCAGGTCATAGCTGGACCCGAGTTCTAGATCCATTGTCAAGTACTAGGTCAGAGGTTCTAATACAGGTGTCAACGTGTTCTTTGACCCATTCACGCTACAGGTCAGTCTACAGGCTGGTAATGAGCTCACATATATCCTTCCCTCTATCCTTTTCCCTACTGACACCTTCCCCACATGACAGTATAGACTGAGAATGCAGTTACCTACCAGGAGAAAGAGTGCTTGCTCTTTTTCTCATTTCCCAATGCTGTACTTCATAAGCATCTACAAGAAAATAAACAGAGTGGCTGGCTCACTCACTTCTGCCTACAGAAGATACAGCCATACTAGTTCACAACATATCAGCCTCAGCTTTCCAATGGTTCTTTGACTCCTCATGTTACAGAAGATGCTGCAGTGAGACCAGCCTACTCACTCTGCCATCCACCCATAGAGTGCCCTTTATAGAGAGACTTAACAGGCAAGAGAGGACCATGGAGGTGCTGTGATAAATCCTGCAGGACCAGCTGGAAGAGGATTTCTTTCTTCTGCGTTATTGGGCCCACACTTCATGGCCTTTGTACTCAGGGACATCTCAGTGACTACAGAGAGTTATACTCAACTGAGAGTTCTATCCCAAATCAGCAATCCGAAGTGAACACCAGATGTCAAACAAGCAATGAGCAAGGAGATCTAGATTACAATCAGAGGCTTGGAGCTTTGGCAATGAGAGAGGCAGGGAGAAGGCTTTGATTTTTAAGTTTATTTCAGCTGTATTGCCTGGAAATGCCTGTGTACTACATGCATGCAGTGCCAATCAAGACCAGAGGAGAGCATCAGATGCCTTGAAACTGGAGTTACAGATGGATGTGAGCAGCGATATGGGTGCTGAGATTAGAATCTCTGTCCTCTGGTAGAGCAGTCAGTGCTCTTGATTAAAAAGCCATTCCTCCAAGTCCTCTGGCTCATCTTTAATTGCCAGTGGGTTTGTGTGTGTGTGTGTGTGTGTGTGTGTGTGTGTGTGTGTGTGTGTGTGTGCTTTGCTTCTCTTCCTCTTTATCATTATGGCTGGAAGGAGAATCAAACAAATCTCCTACATCTCACTGATGCCTTTCCCACTGCTTCAGCCTGGCGAGCAGAATGTACAACCCCACTGCTTCTTGAGCCCTGTCCTGTTGATCTCCACAGGACCTTGTTACTTACCAGGAAAATTCTCTTTACTATCCAGTTGTTCTTGTTCTTCAACATCTGTGTCTCCCACCTGGGCTACATCTGCAAGAAAATCAGAGTGGGGTGTATCACATGAAGCCACACTGGTTCTCATGAAATTAACCCTAGTTCTTCTTGGCATTTTCCAGGGAGCCTCTATGGCAGAATCATTTTCTCTCATTTAACCTTCAGCCCTTCTTCCCAAAAGGAACTTGGAGTGAGGTTTCTCAGAAATGGAACACTAAGATATTTCCTGAACAGGGGAGGGACTTCAGATACTTACAACTCTCTACCATGGTGGAAGCCATCTGCAATTATAAAAAAGAAAGCATTGTCAGGATTGGTCCCTATTGTATATGTCACTATGGTCTGGCTTTCTCTGAATGATTTAGGAACAATAGACACAAGCCCTATGGTGCTGCAAGTGACACAGGTAAAGATGGAAAGAGTCTTTCCCACGGTGGACTTTCCAGCCCATTTACATTGCAGGCACACAATCCTTAATAGAGCAGGAAAAGTCATTTTTGAGGAAACTGCCTCTATGGTCCAATTTTAATGAATATGGTAATATCAGTAACACCAGAGAGCTGGAGACCCACTAGTAAAGTAGACAAACAAACAAACCTCTGAATTCCACAAAGGAAACAATTTTTCAAAGAGTAACACAAATGGAATACAATCAGACCTAAATTTCTATAGCAGACAAAGAAAGTGTTCTTACTGTTTGTCTAGAGTCGGGAACATGAACCCCATGTGGGAAATCTAGGATAAAACAGAGTAACTGTCAGGTTGTTAATAACTAGCGATTAGAAAAGACTCAGGGAACATTCTCAATGTGCAAAGGACTATATGGAGATAGCTTGGACTGCTGTGAGTCCATTCTCCAGTGTAGAAGGATGTTCAAGAAAGGGGGGAAACCAGAATAAAATGATACCTATGATCCTTGCTCTTTAACTAAAACTACTTCAAACAATACAAAAGAAATCCAGCTGATCCACACTTCCTGTTATTTTTATGTATAAGTTTTCAGAGCTCATTAGTTGGTTTTTTAAAACCAAACAGGAGACTCAGACACACACACATGCACACGAACACGCACACACACACACACACACACACACACACACACACACTGTGTTCATCAGACATGAGTTTGAGAGAGAACAAGGTAGGCGACATGGCAATGGCCAGAAAATGAGAAAAGAAAATTGATATGATTTAATTTAAAAAAATAAGAAGTTTTAAAGCTCAGTGTGTATACTGGTTAACACTAGATATGTGTTACCAACAGGTGTTTTTCAGAACTGCACAGGACTGTTCAACTAAATCTTTTCTTGGTGATTGGCAAGCAAGTTTGGAAAACCTTATTTCTCACAGTGCTATTATCAAGTGTACTATAGTACTTCAGTAACTTTGTTTTTATGTTTCAGGCCAGCTTCTAAGACATGAGTCCAAAACCTACTGATGTAGTAGTCTCCTTAGGGTCCTTCATAATTGCTTTTAACTCCAAATGACTGTGTGAAATGACCAGACACAACAGGGAGTCTTTGGACTTTCCCGTGAGTGCCTTCAAGCATATGTGGCAACATCTTAGTTTACCTTATGTAATTAACTGGACAACAGACACACCTCATCATGGATGGGCCGCATCTCTGAACCGCATGCTGCACTCAGAGCCCAGCGCCTTCAGATTTCTTAAATGAATTTAAGGCTCAACCAAGAAGTGAGAGCACTGCATGGCATGAATGGATTCATGTTTTCACTTTCTTTCTGCATACAATTTTGAGAGCCAGGGATTCTTAGGTTGTTTTCTGAAGAAAGGATGATAACTATATCCAGGCACAAATGCCACGGAAACCAATGGGATAATGAACTAAAAAGTTCAATTAAGTGTGTATGGGAGTATGAAGTATATCTCCCATAACCCATAACACCACACGGAATCATATCCACTCAAAATCACAAGACACTGAAGCACACAAACTCCAGGATTCCATGTGCACACGGCCTCACAGAAACCTATGCAGAAACTTGACTGTAAAAGTAGATCTAGAAAAATCTATAAATACAAAAAACAAAAAATAAAAAACATGTTGACTTGCTCCCAGAAACAGCAAGTTGGTTGGCCGATGAAAGAGAAGCCAGTAAGAGATGCCAAACCTATCTTAGCATTTACATTTTTCCTCAGCAAGGAGTTAAACAGTACTTACAGCTTTGGTATTCTTCCCAGGACCCCTGAAATTACAGAAACAAAGACATATTGATTGAGGGAAACTCCACCTGACTTGTGGGCACATATCTTTATTTCTCTTCCTTGGAAATGAAAAGGCATGGTACTCCCAACATTAATAGTTGGCAGAGCAGAGATAAGATATATCTGTGGCAAACCCACGATCTTTGCATGAATGATGGATCTTTAACTCCTGTTCAGTCATCAACGACAAGGTGGTTAAGCAAGAGGGATGGATGCTAGTATCCATCCTATACCTGACTGTGCCATTCATAAAAGCTCTTTTCCCATAAGGTTTTCATTGGTAAGGGACTGTTCTACCATTCCATAAAACAAAGCACAGCATGAATAACACATGCTACTATGTTTTGAGAGCCAAACTTAAATGAAATAGGAAACTCAGACAGTAATATTTCTATTTCGGTCAAAGAAAAGTCACCTTACCTCATCATGAGGTTCAAACTCTTCTTTTTTAAAAAATAGCTCTTTAATGTCTGGAACATTTTGCATTCCTAGGAAGATAGAGTGACTGTTAATCACTGGTGCTGTGGCCCATGGCTTCCTTAGAGAGCACTGCTTAACTTACTCAACAAGATGGCTATGCTTTAAAGGCTAGATTGAGTGGCTACTGGAACATCCTCAGTGAAAGCACTGAGTCAATGAGGAGCAAGGAAGAAAAGGAAAATGAAACACCTGCACTATGCTGATAGCAATAGATGACAAGACACTCTTCCAATGTTTCAAGTCTCTTACTCATATCAATCACTTGAAGACCAGATAGTTGGTCTTCTAGGACCAAGAAACAATATGAGTTTTAACTTATGCTAGGTGGAATCTAGTACAAACTCTCGGGGATAATATCTTGAGGATCAGATAATCCAGGGTACCCAATGGAATATGGTTTTTAAAGTAACAGTGGTGAACATGAGAAGATAAAGACTATGAAAAGTCTCTCCTCTGCTGTACATCTGGGTACCACAGGATGCTGGAAACCAAGTGAGGCTTACAGCAACCCAGAACGTTATTCAAGTACAATGAACTATGTGGCATTTTACCATCCAGTGGTGTCATGCTCCACTCCCAGTTCAGTGTATGGACTACAAAGGGGCAGTCATGTATCAGGGAAAGAACAACCTTAGAAGTTGTTGTGTTGGAGCAGGACCAAGGCAGGATTACTGCATAGCTTTTCTCTGGAGCAGACATTATTTTTAGAGTGGACCAATAGATCTACATAATTTCTGTCCTTGGAATAGAAACAAATTTTCCCAACTGATCTGTTGCTGACAGCATGGTCATATTGTGGTTTTCTGGTGGTTTCCTCAGTGGTAAACATTCCATAGAATGAAATCACAATGAATATTGTGGAGATGATCTACACACTTCGCACATTCTTTTCACAATCTAAACCCTACACTTATGGAGGACAATGTACACACACACACACACACAGAGCGAGTTCTGAGTACAACCAAGACATGAAGCTTTATGTCTTTCCCACTGACACTGAAGCTCTGTTCAGATAGGAACACAGAGCTTAGAATTCTATACCCTCTGTTGAAGCTCCCTTCCAACACAGCAACAGAGTGCAGGGTTAGCACCAAGGATATGTGAAAGGGAAAAATCAAAAACTGTAAGTTTAAATATACACACGAATGTTTATACAAAAGAGGATACTTGGAGCTATACAGGGAATTATCACAGAAGCCATGCATGCCATATAAGCATCCAAGTGCTAGGAGCAGGAGAGATGGCTCAGAGGTTAAGAACAATTGTTGCTTTTGCAGGAAGCTGGTTTTGATTCCCAGAGTCTAGATGGTGGCTCATCAACTTTAGTTCCAGAGGATCTGACCTGTCCTCTGACCTCTGGGTGCACCAGGCACGCACAAGGTGTATACACATAAACATATGTAGGCAAAAGGTTTATACACAAAAGAAAAATAAGGCTAAACTATTTTTAAGGCCCAGTGTCTGTGAGTACATGTGTATGTGGGCATGTAAGTATGCTTATTCACTTGTGGGATATCCGCGCCTTTGTGTGAGTGCCTGCCTGTGCCCATTTTCATGGCGGCCACAAGAGAGTATCCACTATTCTGCTGTATTGTATCACTTCTCTGATTTCTTTCCTTCAGCAGTGTTTCTCACTGAAGCTAAAGTTAGGCCAGCAGACATCAAGTCAGAGCTGTCCTCCTGTCCCTACCACAGATAGCGCTATGTTTATAAGCACACACATATATGTCTGGTCTTTCTATGTGTTTCCTATGGATTCAGACTCAGGTGCCATTGCTTGCATATCAAGTGTTCTTCTGTCAAGACATTATCTGCATATACCATGATGATGTCATGAATTTCTAATGGAAAGCACTACATATGCTGGGTGTGTGAAAATACAAAAATATTTTGATTTTTAATATTCTGCATACATTTTATGGAATTATAAACTGAATCATTATTCATTTTGTTTTTTATAATAAACGTGTTTCTGGTTACTATAATATTTCTAGGACATGCAGTATACTTTTGAGTTCTTTGGCTGAGTTTTTGTTTTGCTTCTCTTCTCTCTCTTTTTTTTAATTAGCCTTTCAAGTCAGGGTTTCTCTGTGTAGCTGTCCTGGAGCTCAATGTGTTGACCAGACTGGCCTTGAATGCAAGAGATCCTCCTGCCTCTACCTCCCAAGTGCTGAGATGAAAGGTGTGTGCAACTACATAGGCTACTTGGATTAGTCATTCTCTTCTTCTCACTTCTCTTCTCTTAGCTTCACTCCGCTCCGCTCCTCTCCTCTCCTCTTCTCTCTTCTCTGTCTCTCTGTCTCTCTCTCTGTCTCTCTGTCTCTGTCTCTCTCTGTCTCTCTCTCTCTCTCTCTCTCTCTCTCTCTCTCTCTCTCTCTCTGTGTGTGTGTGTGTGTGTGTCTGTCTCTGTCTCTGTGTCTCTCTCTTCCCTGCAAAGGGAGCCCAAGATTCCACATATTGCCAGGCACAGAGGTCAGAGTCAAGGTGGTGCTGATCAGGAGGAAGATGTTGGAGAAGGGTGTGGGAAAGAGCTTATAAGGAGATAGGAGAATGAGGAGCATGGGGCAGAGGAGAGGCCTGGGTCTTTATGGAGCACACTGCTTAGAAGCAGGAGCCCCTGAGTTTACAGTGAAGACAAAATCTATTCAAATTACACAGATGGCCTATAAAAGGTGAGTCGAAGGTAGCAGTACACAATGAGATCTCAGGGGAACCAGATATACCACCTACACCTACTGAAGACACTTGGGGGAAATGGACTTCATATTGCAAGAGTGAAATACACAAGTACACTAAAGCGTAGAGGACAGACACAGGCAATGTCCAGATAGGTCCCAGGAGGGCTGAAATCATCTTCTTAAGCCCTAGTACATGGATACTAGTTCATGGGGACTATCAAGTCCACCCTCTGCATCTTATAGATTGAACTCAGAATGCATAAAACAAAATGCCCCAAGCTGGGCCAAAGGCAAGGTTCCTCCTCATCCAGTAGATTAGTGGTTGTAAGATGGGGCCAGCTCTCTAATCTCCATTGCCTTAGTTATGTTACAGGCCAGTCAGTGCAGGGTGAGGAGAAGAGACTGCAAATGAGCTAAAATCACACGGTTGACCATTATTTCCCAGGCCAAACTCAAAAGTCTTTCTGCCAGTTTAGCTAGTCCATTCTCTGGGTGCCCTTGAAACAGGTCTAAACATTGACCTGTGGTTATAACGTGATACCACTTTGGCCTTCTCTCTAACTCTATAGATGCCCAGCATTCCCAAGCTAAGGGGCAAAATAAACCTTTCATCCCTAGATTGTTTTTCTCAAAGTCTTTTTTTAAAGGGGGTGGAAAAATAATTTAGGTGCCATTTCTGTGGACAGCTCCTGCTTACTTATCCTTATGCCCATGAAAGAGGAAAATCAGAGAAGCCTTCCATTTTCCTTGTCCTTACAGATTTCTTTCCCACTCTCTCATACTCCCAAGCACAGGGTGTAATGTGAGCATTTCTGGGACTCTCTCTCACTGAACATGACCAAGAAGGTTTTTATATAATTCACCTGTACTCTGAAGATTCTTCAGATCTAATCCAAATGTATCACCCACATGTAGGAGTAAGTAGTACAGAGAGTGGCTCACCTAGTCCTGCCTAAATCACGTGAAGCCACACTGGATCATCCAACATGTGCCTTGCCTTTCCTCTAGTTCATGTTATTCAATGAGAGCCAAAGTGACTTTTAGATACATCTGTACTTTTTAGGGTTGTATTTCTACTGATGAGATACACATTAGCATTTTTCACTTATTAAAAAGAAGCTAAGTCTGTTCACAGTTTTATATAGAGGACACAGGATAATCAACTACTACAGGTAACTGAAGCAAATCCTCAGTATTTACAGTACCTTTTTCGTTTGCTGATGTTTCTTTGGAAGTACTTGGAGGACCTGGAGGTTCCGCCCAAGCCTGGGAAGGATGTGGGTCCTTCTTAGAAAATCTTTGTAAAAGTGAAAAAACTGAGAATACATTCACAACAGGAAGAGTTATGTTAGCTTTATGGCAGCAAATAGAAAATTAATCATGGTTGTGCATTTGTTAATATGATCTCCTTCCCTGTTTCCAGGTAGTCATCAGACTCAGAACTGTGCTTCGGGAAGGTCACCACATTTTGTGATTAAGCACTCCACAGACACCTTAGGTAATATCTACATTTATGTGACTATGATAATAGAAAGAGCAGCAGAACTTGAACGTGTTATATGGGCATGGTACCAGTTGGAAGACACATCCTTCTGAGAAACACATGAACACAATATTGTTCATACAATTCCTCTGTTCTCCATGCTGTCTCTCAAACAATATAAGTTTCAGAAAGACTTCCCATGAGACTTTCAGGTTTAAAAGATGACTCTCCATGGTAAACCATAAGGAAAGGCTCATGTAGAGCAGAAATGCTCTTTGTTAAATACTAGATGTCTGTCAGAAATGATGGTTGTTAAGTACCAGAGGAACTCAGCTGGACTCTGTAACTGAATTCACAGTGAATATTCCACTAGATCCAATACAGGGAACGTGATTGTTGTTGACTTCATTTTTTATTTAATCATGGTATTTAACAGTCATGGAGAACATGTTGGTACTGCCTTTGATGAGCTGGGAAATATAGAATATTATGTGACCTCTTATTTTTCACCTTTGGGCACCATATTAGTTATAGTCTTTTCATTGTGTTCAAATTCTGACAGAAGCGGTCTGAGAGAGAGAGAGAGATGGTATCTAGAACCATGTGGCTTTCTAGATGACAAACATCCTCAGCCACTGTGTGGACACCCATATAAAGTGTAGCTGGAAGGGCAGTGTGGGACAGTAACGGTACACTAAGTATATACCGTCCCTGCTGTGTTCTGACTCATCAAAATCCAGTTTCTAAAAACTCCTCTTCCAAGGGGCATTTGCCACAAGCCCACTCCCTACATGTGCTTTTTTAATTTTCAGAAATATCTACAATCCAAGATTAGGCTTGAAATACCTTTAAATAAAAGAATGAGTTACTGCAGTTCAGTTACACAAGTGTGCACACATGGGCGCATATCAGAGACAGTGGTATCAAAACTAGGACCTGTCACGTGCTAGGAACACACTAAACCAACTGGACTATACATTCTGCCCATATTAGCTCTCTGTGACAAATCCTTTTCATGTCAAAGGCCTGACTCTGAAGGCATTTTAACACATCCAGCATCCCAGCCAAACTCTTTCTATGGACCTCATAGCTGCCTATATTGTTCCACTGAGCACTCAGACTCAGCAGGCAGTATGAAGACTGACCACTAGTGATAGAAGGAATATTGGAATCAAGTTTGAGCTCACCTTCAAAGATGCATATATAGCAAAAAGAGTGATCCAGCACTGCTCAATAACCAAGCCCCAACTGGAGTTCTTAGTAGACATTGCCCATATATTGCCCATAACATGGTTCTTAAGGCTCTTGTTAATGTTGTCTGATTGGTTAAGCCTTTTCACCAGTTCTAACTGTAATGAGCCATTGTAAGTCTCTATTGTAAGTCCAGTTATCAAACACACTCAATCTATTTCTTAAATGTAGATATCTTCCTATCTTCGAACTCTCTGATCTGATCAAGCATGTGGACTTTTCCATCTACCATACTTGTGAATGTCTTTTGGGACATAAAGAGCATTACCCAGGCGTCTGCCAACTCTTGGTGCTCATCAGTGCATGGGATCTCACTAGGTTGAGTTATTGCAGAGAGATGCTAGGAAGCTGGACACTCTCACGGGGATTGCTGAACCCTTAATGTGGTAAAAAGTATTTCTTGAGCTCTATTGCTACAGAGGCTGATGGCCTAGCTCTACACTTTGGGTTATGATTCCCCCCAGCAACTGCACAAAGAAATAAATCTGTTGCACATCTGTCTGGGGAGGGTAAAACACATTTTTGTAGGTAAAATGGGTATCTTCCATTTTGAATTGACAAATTTGTCACTGGGAAGTGGATTGTGTAATGGGAGATAACTGTCTTGGGGGAAAAAACTATATAGTCACTGCCTGGTGCACAAAATCCTCCCCAAACGAAAGGCATTAGAGTTGAATGCAGTTACTGTAGACACAGGGCCATGACTGGGTACTTAGGGTATCACGTTTTACCCTTTAAACTCCCAAGTTTTACTCCCAATAGAAATCTTATATCACAGTAGTGTACCAGACAGCTAGTCTTTATATAATTCTTATCTAAAATGTGTGTTGAGAAAGAAATTCTATAATACATACAACATTTGAATCTTGTAGGCTCCACCTGTAATTGAAAGGAAAGAAAGGCTCAGGTCATGCTGAGTTCTGTCTGCATAGTTCTTTGGTTCACCATGGGACACAGCAAAGTGTAAAGTAGAATAGGAAAAAGACATAAATCGAACTTGTAGAATACTTTACATGATGATGTCATGGAAAACACAGGCTATATACTTTGTGACAAAAACTAATATGGTGCACACTTATGATGACTGAATGTGAGATCAGAGCACCTTATGCTAGTAGACCAATTTAATAACATGTTTTGTCAGATTAATCCCTTGATGGGGGACATTGCAATTATTTGCATGAATGATCATGTTTTAAATGTATTATACCCTCAGTATTCAAATATTCAATGCACGAAGCTTCCCACTACATAGTTTTGGCGAATGACTCAAACTCAATCTAGCTGACAGACTCAAGAAACAAGCAGGAGAGGACCCTTAAGGAAAAATACACATTTTAATAGATGATATGCCTGTTAACTTTTGAATAAATAGTATATAACGTTTATCTAATGAGGGACTTTTTTATTCAGATAAAAAGGTTTCTGTACACAAACCATGTTACCTGACACCGGAAGGTTTATGCTCTATTTAAGCAGGAACAAGCTCATAAAATTCTATTTCTTCCTCTTCCCTAAGGTAAATCTCTAATACCCACAATGTCACTGTTAAGTTCTGTTGTTCTAATGGGAATTTGACAGAAACATAAGATCACCAAAGTAACTTTTCTGTCTTAGAGAAAAGAAAGGCCTTCTTACCTGCACGGAGGACTCTGATGTCTTTTCTTCGTCAACTGGTGAAGGAGCCGTGGCATTCTCTGATAACATGAGGGGGACAGAAATTGACAGTCAGCTCATGGTACTGCAACCACTTATGCAGCATCTTAGCTTGGTGTAGATAAAAGTACAAGGACTTAGCACATGTGACTAGACCTAATGAAGGAGATGGCTGGGCTGCTGCTGAACTGCTTTTCCTTGAAGGTAAATTAAAGCAAAGAGAGACATAGAGAGATATGAGTAACAGAATTGCTGCATTTCCAGACAGTAGGAGCCCAACGCAGCATTAAATAATGTCTCTGATTAGTAAGATGAAATACAAGTCTTCACATGTATTCCATTTGGAGGGACCACTGTGCCTCACTTTGCATGTGGAGGTCAGAGGACATACTGTGGGATTCCAAACTTGGACATGTACAAGATAACCCCTACATGTCAAAATTCTCAGGGAACATTGTGGAAGATGAGTGGAAAGATTATAAGAGATGGAGGGACAGGACATATGCTGCTGGATAGTGTCTTCTAGACATGAACTGGATGATAAACCCATGAAATCTCAATACAGTTGCTCAACAGGGCCTGCATCATGGCAGCATCTACTGACCTACCACCTTAGATCAAGAGCTATAGCCAATCAATGACGAGAGAGAGAGAGAGAGAGAGAGAGAGAGAGAGAGAGAGAGAGAGAATGAATGAGAATCAGTTTTATCTAGGAGTGAACCCTCCTCATAGCTTGATTTCAAATTAGCAGCACTAAACATGTAGACTCAAGAGCAACATTAAAGGCACACAAGTGTTTATGTAACAACAATAGGTATAGAAGAGGACATATTTGAAGGGAGAACATGGGATATGTTGGACTGAGGGGAAGGGGGAATAAATAAAGTAGTCACATTAAATTCTCTAACAATCAGAATGGTAAATTAAAACAATCCTGCTTTCTCCCTTTTCCTCCTTCCCTCCTTCAATCAAGGTCTCTTGCAGATGCTGGAACCAGACTAGAAGCCAGCGAAAAGCAGAACCTTCCTTTTTCTGGCTCTGATTGTGCTGGGGTTACAAGTGTGCACAGAAATGCCCCACTGTTTTTTTTTTTAATGTGTCCTGGAGATTTGAACTAAGGTACTAGTGTGCACAGCAGGTGTTCTTATGCACTGAACCATCTGCACATCCTGTCGTTTACTCTGCACAACTATTTAAAAGTGGAGGCTCATATTCAATTAAATTATCCCTCAAAGGTAAAGAATGATACAATCTTGGAAAAATGTGACTAAAAAGAGGTAAATTGTAATCATTTGTCATATGTGGAGCACGTTTTATAGCAGTATATTGCAAAGCTGATAATCTATATGTTTTATGTGTTTATAAACATACAGTTTTCTGGTCGTTATAATGTTTCTTTGTTGCGAAGTATATACTTCCGCAAGCCCCCTCCCCCCCCCACTTTTTTTGGACAAGTTGTAATGTGACCCTGCCACAGATTCCCACTTATATAACTTCCCTATTTTTATGGTCTGAAAAATAAACTATTACTTCTTTACGCTGTTTCCTTCATGGTATTCTTCAAAAATTATTTAGATAGGGAACAATTAAAACATAGCACTAGTCACTGAACCTGAAATCCTAAAGGTCTGCTAGTATCAGAGGCTGAAAGGAAGAATATTCTGGGGATAACTGGGTACAAAGGACACAATGGCACTAAAGCACAAGCAGCCCAGGCACTGTGAGCACTGTGCACCTGTAAGAGGAAAAGCGCACAAACATCCCCTCCCCCACATCCTTAATGATATCTTTCTCCCACATTCTTACCTCCAAACACAGGTGGAACCTGACTACTTCTGGGGTCTTTGCCACTTCATTAAGATGAGGAATTTTGTTACCTGGTTTGACTTTAACCCTCAGTCATGAGTCATTGGATGTTTACCAAGTCATTCTTGAGAAAAATCTGCTATATTCAATTGACATCACCCGTGTATGAGAGACAGTATTAGAGGGCAGTTCACCCAATTCCTGTCTATACCAGGGGAAACCCTACCAACTCATGGAAGATGAGCCTCAGCTTTACACAGGTTCATGCTATTGAAGGAGACACCAAACATTACATGCATTTGAAAATTCTGTAGTTGTATTTCAGTTAAAGACCTAGATATATCAGCATTGTCTACATAGGAAAATAGCCTTAAACTTCTCTATAGATTGACATATGAGACAAACTGTCAACCACTAGAGACAATTAGACAAAATTCCCACAGTACCTTTTTTATTCTGTACAGCTGTTTCAGCTGAAGAAACTTTACAGACTTCAGGTCCCATCACATCCTGAAAGGCTGTAGCTTGCTTCTGTTCAATTCTCTTTAATAGCTCAGAAACTGGGAATGCATTAAAAAGAGGAAGTTGTGTCAACTTCTTGGCAGAAAAAGAGAGGAAATTAACAATTGTTGCATGTTTGTACATTTGATCTGACTGCTTGTCCCAGGTGCAGTCATCAGAGTGAGACTGGTGTGTCAGGAAGATCACTGCATGTAGTGAACAATCAGTTAGGCAATGAATGGACATCACAGATAAAGCCTAAATATAGATGCATATGAAAACACAAAAGAAAGCCACATGACTGAGCATGCTGTGTGAGTGTGCTGCTTGATTGGCATCACGCTAACCCTTCTTAGAGCCACATGGACACAGCGACAGCCATAAAATGCCTTCAACGACCAACTCTTCACTAGGATATGAAGGCTTTCCTCTTAATTGGTTGAGAAGGACTTCCCATGAGACTCTCTAGACTAGAACAGATCTCTTTAGTGTATACTGTAGGAAAAAGCACAGGCACTGCTGGAGAGCCCTGTGATGTCCGTGACAGGGTGGTCTGAATGTCACTATGATAGATGACCTGGAACTTAGAATTTCCTTTCTGTAACTCTGAAGGACTGGTTTATAAAGTTGTACCACCACAGCACATTTTATGCATAATAGATGATCAAACCCATGTTTTAGAAAGGGTAGGCCTATAACTGAACAATGGGTTCCAACTGAGCCACAGGCTCCCTCTAAAACTAGCTTTTCTGAAACAAAGCCCTCTGTAGCAAGCTTATATAATGTAGACCATGTAACTATATAACATGTAAACTATGTAACCTGTAAACAAGCTCACACAGACACCATGTTCACAATAAGATGCCTTTGTACTCCTAACTGCTGCCTATATAGATCCACCAGCTCATACTGCAAAGCCTGATGCCAGCAGCTAAAGAGACCACCAGAGGGTAATATCCCCTGCTACTCCTGTAGAGGACACAGGTCTCTTTCTGTTTCTAACACACACAAGTCAGCTAGAGACACAAATGTCTGTAGTTTCAGTTCCAAGGAACCCAACAGCCAGTTTGAGGCTACACATGAAACACAGATGCAAATGCTGCACATATATTCACACAGGTGAGCACTCATATACCTAAAATAAAAATAAATCTAGCTTTACAAATCAATTTCCAAAAATCTGAGTCAGCACATATATCTAGCCACGTGGTGGCTGGAGGTCCTAGAGGACATTGTCCATAAGGTGAATGGCTCTTAGTGTTCACACTAATGTTATCTACATACAAAGTCTTTTTGTTATTTTTTTTGTTATTTTGTATATGTATATACAGTACTTTTATTTTCATTCTAAGTATCTTGAATTCACAGGAGAGCATTTTTAAGTTTTCACCCTTTCATTGAAAATAGATTCTTTTCTATAAAATGTATCCTAATTGTGCTTTCTTTTCTCTCTGCTCCCCCAGTTCCTTGCTACCACCCTTCCCTCTGGATCCACTCCCTTCGTGACTCTCATTAGAAAAAAAATAATAACAGGCTTCTAAGAGATAACAACTAAATGTGACAAAATAAACCAAAATGGAGCAAAAATATGTGTAATTATTTTTTTAAAAACCAATTTCTTTTTTTGATATAATATTCACATCGAATCCCATGTTTGTTTCTCACTGTGAATCCTCCTATATATCAACATACCTCTCCTTGTCCTCTTCCAAATAATGGCTACTGTTTTCATTACTGTTGTTACATCCGTGTGTGTGTGTGTGTGTGTGTGTGTGTGTGTGTGTGTTCCTACTTACATAAATGGAGCATGCTCAGCCTGTACAATGTTATTATAGTGTTTTGTATGTAGATGTTTTCAGAGCTGAGCCTGTGGTATTGCACAAACAATTGGTGTGCTGTTTCCTGAGGAGAATATTTTCCCACTTTTCCAGTCTTAGTGAAATGAGCCATGTATGATAAAAGCCTGTGTGAAAATCACCCAGCCCAACTTCTCATGCAGTGTCAGGCTCCTATCCTCAGAATCTGACTAGGATCGTGTGGGCTTTTCTACCTCTCATGCTTGTGGATGTCTGCAGGCAGATGAAGAGCAATGCCCTGAGCTTTTGCCCACTATGGTAGTCATGCCAGTGTCTGGGCTCTCTGCATTTTTGACCTACTGAAAGATGATGCTGGAAAGATGGAATATGGGCATACTATGTCCTTGCTCCGCAAAGTGTCTCTTGATCTGCATGAAGAGACTCATCACTTACCACTGTGCTCTGATTTAGTCTTCAGTAGAGTACCACCATAAAGAAACGAATACACCACATTGGATGAAGTCTGAACTCTTATTTTGTAGGTAAAATATGTATCCTATTATGGTAATTGAATAGCTTCTCATTGGAGATCGGAATGGGTAATCTGAATGCCTATCTTGAACAAAAACAGGTTTAGACACAATCTGGTATACACCATTCCAAACTAACTACAGGTTCATAGCTGGCTCCTGTGAGTATACACAAATGCCCTCAGTGTATTTTTTAACTTAGGAAACTATTATTTTTTAAAATGAAATCCAAATTCTTCCCAAGAGGTAGTTTAGATTACAGTGTTGCATTCAAATATAAGTATACCCAACATTTACACAACTTGTTTCTACAATGTGTCTTAAGAGACTTGGCAATACATACTGCGTCTGCGCCTTCTTGCTTCCACCTGAAATTTAAAGGAGAGAAAACAGTATGCAGTACAGGTCACATTAGTTTCTGTTCTCATGGATCTTTGAAAACTATGTCAACATGTTTTTAATGCCAATCAACATAGGCAAGTATCTACAAGTGAAAGATTATGTATTAGCACATTCTGTGGTGGTAGCACAGAAGACTGGGGTTTCTCAGTTGTGCCACGTCCCACTTTTCCTATTTTGAAGGCCACATTAACTACCACTATCTGTTTGTCCTCTGCTGACTGTTCTGTATGTGACTCTGCAACATGCTTGAGCATCTTTAGAACTGGCTTGTGGAATTAATCCCTTCTGCAATATTGTCTCAATTATTTATACTAAAGCTAACGTGGTAAGTTTTAACACGTAGCATCTGCACTGGACATATGAAGCTTCCTCCATACTGACTTTACTGGAACATACTGCACATAAGTCAAGGGAACCTGACATGCTTGTCAACTTCTAAATGAAATCTATAAAGTTTTACCAAAAGAGGAATCTTTTTCTTTAGAACAAAAGGTCCTATCACACAGACTGTAACACTTGACACTGGGTGCTTTGGTGCTCTATTCTATTAGACAAGGCTAGTACAATTATACTTTCCCTTGATTAAGCTAAGTCTCTTAAGGCCTAAGATAACCCTGCTCAACATGGTTGTTAAAATGAAATTTTGATGGAAAAATAAGATCACTAAAGTAACATTTCTATCTTAAAGAAAGGCCTTCTTACCGACTCCATAGTCTCTGGTGTGTTTTTTTGGTCATCAGGTGCATCTGTATTCTCCGGTATATCTAGGGGGACAGAAAGTGACAGTCAGCTCATGGTACTGCTTACAACTTATGCAGCATCCTTGCTTGGTGTGGGTAAAAGTCTGTCAACTTAGCAAATTTATGGGACTAGACCTAATGAGTAAGTTGCTTAGGTTGCTGCTAGCCTGCCTTCCTTTGAAGGCAAATTAAAGAAAGACCTGGAGAGATATGAGTAACAGAAATCCTACATTTCAAGACAGGGAGAACCCAAAGTAATGTAATAATCCATCTTTGATTGTGTATTATGAAATTAAGTTTTCACATGTATTTTCTTTGGTGAGACTTTTGTGCTTCAGAGAACAACTTGTAGGATCTATTTCTCCCCTTTTGTCATATATGTTCTGGATATTTCAGTTTCAGGTTAATTCATGGCCTTGGTAGAGTCATCCATTTCCATGGGAAGGGTAACTACTTGTGCTTAGTGTGACCTAGGATACTCACATTCCCCTGGGCAATCTGCCCATCCATTCAGATCATGTAGATCCAGAGACAGGAGGAGTCTATAGTCTTGGGCTGTCTTGTGTTTGCTCTCATCTAGGACCCTTACCCCATCTCACTTCTCAGTTTCAGATCCAAGTAGGAGCCAGATTCATTTGCTTTTTGGACTAGTCGGAAACGGGACTGTTGCCACATGTCTCTGTATCTGTGAATTCCTCAACACCCAGGTAGAAGCTGGATCTGCTATTTCTCTTGGTAAATCTGACTCCATTCCCCCTGTTCCTGCTGCCTACCCGCAGACTAAGGCCAGTAATAGCAGTCATATATGGACTTGGACTTAGTGAAGCTAACCTAGAACCTTCACCCAAGTGTATAAAAATAGAAAAACTAAAATTATCCTTATTGTAAGGTGATGTTGTATGTAAGTATAGATCTCCAAAAACCCAACAGAAATAAGCAATACCTTCAGTAAAGTGCTAGAATACATATTCAACTTTAAAAATCAGAAAGTTTTGTATAAACCAATACAAAGCAAGCTGAGAAAGAGATCAAGGAAACATTTGTGTTCATTAAGGCCTCCAAAATTAAATATTTAGAAGTAAATTTTTAAAGGGAAGTGAAAGATCTCTACAGTGAAAACTTTATATCTTTGAAGGAGACACTAGAAAATAGAAACCTCATTATGCATTAGATTGGTAGAATGAACAATGATCATCTGACCAAAGAAATTCCAATAGTCAATGAAATAAAAATCAAAAATTCATGTAACATTTCACAATTTTTTTTGTATTTACAAAAGTCCTAAAATTCATGTGAAAGCACAAAAGATCCAAAGTGGCCAAAGCAATCCTGTGCAAGGGACAATGTTGGCGGGAGTAACATCCCAGATATTATGCTATATTGCAATTTTAGTAATAAAGATAGCATAGTAATGACACAAAATAGATATGTGCATCAATAAAACAGAAAATTCATGCACACAATTAAAGCTTTTCATACTTGACCATTATTCCAAATTAACACAAGACAGCATCTTCAACTAATGGTGAGGGGAAGGCTGGGAAAGAGGGAAAGCACATGTTCGGTAGTAAAATTAGAGCTTTGTCTATCACCTTGCCCCAAATCGAATCTAAATGGATCAAAGGCCTAAAAGTGAAACCTTAGAAGCCATACAAACACAGAAGCAGCACCCAAAGGCTTTCTGAATAGGACTTCATTTACTCAGTAATTAAGGCCAAAATGGATAGATATAACTCATAAAACAACAAAAAAGAGCTGAATAACGACAACAAAAATCAACTCTGAAGAAGAAAATAGAAGAGACAGAATCTTTGCCAGCTGTATCTCTGCTATACCATTCATATCCAGAATATACAAAGAACTAGAAAAAGAAAGTGCTAAGTATACAAATGACCTGATCAAAAGAAGTGACAAGGATGATAAGGCCATGAAATCTCAACCATGTAGTTCCTTAAACAGGACCAGCATCAAGACAACCTCTATTGATATGCCACTGTATAACAAGAGCTGCAGGTAATCAATGGTTGTGTAGAGAGAATCCGTTTTTTCTATGAGTGGGCCCCCTCATAGATTATCTAATTCCAAATTAACAGCACTAAACATATATACATAAGAGCAACATGAAATGGACTTATGTTTATGTAACAATAGTTATAATAGAAGAGGTAATATATTTGACGGGAGAACATAGGGTGAGTTGAACTGGGGAGAAGGAGGCATAGAATGATGTAAATAAAGCTGACCCAGCAAACTCAGCAGTAGCAAGTTTCACTCTGTCCCTTTTGTACTTTATTCCCCGGACTATAGCTTTGACTGCATCTCTAGAGGCCTGCAGCCACTTGGGACAACCAGGTGAGATCCTCATGCCTGAATCAAGACACTGAATCAAAACCACTGAGTTTCCCAGCAAGCCCAGAAGCCATAAGGTTTGCCCCATCCCCTCTGTGCTCCATCTACCTATCCATATCCCTACCTGCAATGCCAGAGGCCTGTAGCCATCAGGAACCATGAGCTCTGCCTGTATCCCTGGAGGCCTGCTGCCACTCAAACAACCAGAGGCTTGAAGCCATCAGGGATGACCAGCTCTGTCAGCATCTCAGGAGGCCTATTGCCATCTGGGTCAACCAGCTCTATCTGCAATCACAGAGGCCTATTGCCATCAGGGACTATTAGACCTGACAAAACAAGGCATAACAAGACACCTAAAGGTCAGCATAAAAACATAATAATAACAATAAAAAAAGAAGGGCAACATGGCACCACTAAAACCCAGCAATCCTACAATAGCAAGCTATGAATATCCTAACACACGTGAAACACAAGAAAATGACCTTAAATCTAATCTAATGAAGATGGTAGAGGACTTTAAAGAAGAAACAAATAAATCCTTTTAAGAAATACACAAAAATACAATCAAACACCGAGTCCTTTAAAGAGGAAAGAAATAAAGAAATATAGGAAAATGTAATCAAACAGGAAATTAATAAAACTGGTCAAAAACTGAAAATAGAAATAGAAGCAATAAAGAAAACCAACTTAGGCAATCCTGGAACAGGAACTATGGATGCAAGTATCACCACCAGAATACACGAGTTGAAAGAGAGAATCTCAGGCTTAGAAGATATGCAGAAGAAACTGATACGCTGGTCAAAGAAAATGCTAAACCTAAAAAGATTGTGACATGAAACATCCAAGAAATTTTGGACACTATAAAAAAAAAAAACCTAAGAATAATAGGAATAGAAAAAGGAGAAGATTCTCAGCTCAAAGTCTCAGAAAATATCTTCAACAAAATCATACATACTTCCCTAACCTAAAGAATGAGATGGCTATAAATGTACAAAGAGCTTGCAGAATTGTGGATAGCTTTGGGGCTGTTGGAAGAAATGTGACATTGGCCAAGGACAAAGAAATGGCCTTCAGGCAGGAATCTGACATTGGACCATGACAAAGTAATTTCAGGCAGGAATGTAAATCGTAGGCTAGATCAAAGAAGTAGGCTTCAGGCATGAATATGACTTTGGGCTAGGACAGAGAAGTAGGCTCAGATATTTTGGTCATCCTGAGAAGCCCTTAGAAACAGTGATCATGGAGGTGATCACAGGACTTTGGATATTGCCTTGCTTGTTCTTTGACTATTTGTGTTTATTGTCTTGCTTGTTCCTTGACTATTTGCATCTTTTGTATTGTTAGTTCCTCAACCCAGAACTGACCTTAATACTTGCATGTAATTAAAGTGGTATAAAAGCAGATTGGGAAGAAATAAACCTGCCTTCAGTCTCAGAACTGGCTGGGGTCATGCCTTTCACCTCTGCCTACCAGGAAATGAAATGGGCCAAATGACCTATTAAGATTCAACCATCTTTCTGGGCATGTAGGCTCCTAGAAGTTTTCTGTTCTGTCCTCTTCTCTTTCAGTGGTCTCCTGACTCTGATGAGATTATCAAGGGAGAGAAAAATTATTGGAAACAAAAGACCAGGCACATAGAAACTCAACATGGGGACTCCTTGAGCAATGTTTCATTGTTACCAGGTGGAAAGAGTATCCACACTTTGATACATTTCTAACTACAGGTGTAGAGATAACATGGCACCCAGAGGAAGTGGCTAGAGAAAGGAGATGGATGACTATGGGGCAGATGCTAGAGACACTTTGCTCAGAAACAAGAGCTCTCAAGTTTATAGAGAGGAGACACAACACACTAACACTAGAGAGACTGCCTATAAAGGGGACCATGCCTAGTTGTACAATGATGGAATGCAGGAAAATCAGACACACTTCTGAAGACAAAGGCCTTGAACCTAGTGAAGAGGGAAGACACTGGAAAGAAACACACTCCTCAGGTTATAAATTCATTTCCCTTCAAAGTCAAGCAGGTCAGATGATCACAGGAGAAAATGACAAATAAGGCCAACACAGAGGACAGATGCAGCCTATGGCAAGATGGCTTCCAGAAGAGCTGAACCTCATTGCTCATGGGATATGAACAGTTCTTTATGGAAATTTCCTAACTACCCTTTGCATCTTAGAGCCTGAACCAAATATTTCTTAAAAAGAGGCCATGCTGGGGCCAGAGATCAGTTCCATCCTCACTTGATAGATCAGAGGCTGTGATATGTTGATTACCTCAGTCATCCTGAATGGCAGTCCAGGTTGAGGAGCATCGGCTGCAAATGAGCTACATTTAACACCAAGCCTGTACTTAACAGGGCATTGCAGATATGGTACTTCTGTCAGAGTAAACAGCCATTTGGTAACCTAACAACTTTACTATATTGGTCCCATATGAAGCAAAGGTTAGCAGTGAACAGAAGATCATGTACGGGCTACTACAACTCCTGAAGGATGACAGGAAGGGACTCTGTTTCTTCAGCATCATTGGGCCTACACTGCTAGATTATTATCTACAGGATCCTGTGAGGACAGGAGAAAAACATTGTCCCTCATCAGAGAGGCTGCCTCTATCCAGGTTAGTACACAAACTGAAAGGCAAAACTTCATGGACATTGTCATGGCTAATCTCAGCTGTAAGATAGATGATGCTCAGACACTGGACATGCAAGTATTAGATGATAGCATTTAGTTTAGCTGAGGGGGGAAGCTAAATAAACTCTGCTGACATTGTTGCTTAGGAAAAGATCAAGACTATGTAAAAAAGAAGAAAGTGAGCTGAAAACAGACATTTGTTCTTCTGTTTTGTTTGCTCGTTTGTTTCTTTGTTTGTTTTGAACTAGATTGTAGTTTGACTCCGTCACAAATTTCTGTCTGGTGGATAGCTTTACCCTGTTTATGGTCTGTAAGCTTAAATTTCATTGAAAAACAAACCATTCCTTTTTTAGGTTGTTTTATTTACAATATTTTGCCACAACTGGGAAAATAGGTGAGGCAGACATTCAAGTGTAGCTACCATGAGCAAAAGTTTGGACGTTAGACAGTGGCACCGCCTGAAAAGAGCAAGTGTCCTGGGAAAGACCATCTTCAAATGACAATGCACGCTTACAGACTTTCAAACCTGCCATTTTCCTAACCTTTACTGATATCTTTCCCATGGTCTCACTCTCCAAGTCCAGTGTGTAACATGACCATTCCTAGGACCCTAGCCAGTCAGATAAAGACCAGGAATTCTGGTACTTCACTTGAATTTTACCCTCAATCATGAGACATTCTACAATTACTCCATCAAGGCACTATGAGAGAAAGTATGAGAGGATGGTCCACCCATTCATGTCTATACAAGGGGAAGCTACAGTGACTCACAGAAGATAAGCCCCTGCTTTACAATGGTTCATGCCATTGATTAGAGTGCAAGGTGACGTTAAATGCATTTAAAATTTTGGGGTTATATTTACACTTAAGATTTTATATATATTTATAAATACACATATATGTATATGTATGATGCATATATAAATGAACATTATTCATTTGTATATATATTCATGTGTAAATACAATATTAACTTATCTATTGATTTGCATGTGAAACAAAGTAAGTTTTAGCTACTATATATATTTGGACAAAATAATAAAATTCCCACAGTACCTTGTGTTTTTATTTCAGTTGTTTTTGTCAAAGGACCCTCAGACGCTGAAGGTCTTTTTGTGTCCTGAGTGGTTACACTTGTCTTCTGACAAATTCCTCTTAATAGGGAAAAAACTGAGAATGCAGTTATGACAGGGAGTCATGTCAGCTTATTGGCAGAAAACTCAAGAAAACTAAGAGCTACACTGAGAATTTGGTTTGACTGCTTGTTCCAGGTACAGTCATCAGAGTGAGACTGGTGTGTCAGGAAGATCACTGCATGTAGTGAACAATCAGTTAGGCATTGAATGGACATCACAGGAATCACAGATAAAGCCTAAATATAGATGCATATGAAAACACAAAAGAAAGAGCCACATGACTGAGCATGCTGTGTGAGTGTGCTGCCCGATGGGCATCACGCTAACCCTTCTTAGAGCCACATGGACACAGCTACAGCCATTACAATGCTTTCACCCACCAACTCTTCACGAGGACACAAAGACTTTCTTCTTAGTTGGTTAAGGTAATACTTAAGAGAAAAACAAACAACTGAATACAAGTTCTTCCCAGTAGGTGAGTTAGAGCACAGAGGTATTATAGTCAAAAGGATATCCAGTGTTTACGCAATTCCTTTCTAAAATGTATCTTAAGAGATCCTATAATACATACTGTGTCTACGTGTTTTCCTCTCCTCCTGAAATTTAAAGGAAACAGTATGAGGCATAGGCCATGCTGAATTCTGCTTGCATGGGTCTTTGGAATGCATGTCAACATGGTATGATGCCAATGGAAATGGACAAGAGTCCTATATATGAGTATGTTCTATGAAGGTGTCACACAACAACTGGGGCTCTATAGTTTGGGCCACTTCTCACTTTTGTTGGCTTGAAGGCCAGATTATATAACACTGTTTAGTCTCTTCTGAGTAGCTCCTAAGCCACACTGCAACATGGTTAAGCATTTTATAACCTGATTGTGAGATTAATCCTTTCTACACCAGGGCCTCAATTATTTACACCAATACTCATGTCTTACCACTCAACACCCACACACTGGAAACTTCCCTCACAGTGGTCTCTGTGGAGCATACACAGACTTCATTAAAATTACAGGAACCAGAAGTGGTTGTCAACTTCTGAGTTAAACTGCACATTTTTCTAAAGAGGAACTTTTTTCTTCAGGAGAAATGGTTTCCTCATACAAACTATGCTAAAAGACACTGCAAGCTTCTGTGTTCGGTTGTTCAATGTTCAGGAACAAGCTGGTCCGATTCCATTTCCTGTTTTTTCTAAGTAAGCCCTTTAATGCCCATGATGCACTTGTCTTCTGTTAATCAAATGATATATCCACTACAATGAAAGGGGATAATGTAACCTTTCTATAGTAGAGAAAGGAAAAGCCACCTTACCTTCGCCATCCCCACTGGTGGCTCTCCCTGTCCCCCTGCTGAAGGTGCAGCATCAGCATTTTCAGGTAGCACTGAAAGGAGAGGAAGTGACTGTCAATGCACGGTTGTTTTTAATTACCCTAAGAATCTTTGCTTGATGTGTAAAGATGTCTATGAAGCTGGTGTATGTGACTCAATCTAATCATTAAGCATGGTTTGCTTGCTGCTTATTCCAGAACTGTGGATTACATTGTTGGAAACAAAGTGTTGCAAATCAATGTGGAAGAAGAATCTTATTGTATAAAGAATAAATAAATCTTTCAAAATGTGCATTGCACTTATTCAGTTGAAGGAAACCATGGATGTGCCTCTGTGCACGTGGAGTTTAGAGGTGCTCCTTGGGTCTGGTTTTCTCCTTCCACCATGTGAGTTCTGAGGATTAGCTACAGGGAGGTCATCAGGCTTTGCTGAAGATACCATTCTGTATGCACTAATCCAACCCATCTTCTTCTAATATAATCAGCTTTATGATTAAGTATCAGAATAATGTCACTTCCTGTTTTGAAGCAGGGAACAATGGCTGCTTGTGGCTTCTTGTGGCACGTCCACAATCTACATATGCTGATTCGGCATTTATCATTAAATATGTATCCTTTCATCTATGCTAATGTAGTCATTTTACTTTGGAAATTTTAGAAGGACAAGCATCTCTGAAAAATATTTTGCCTATGTTATATGTTCAGTACTCTCTAAAAGTTACCATATCCTGTATTTTTTATACTGTGCTGAGTATGTTAGTATTTTATAGGGATTTGAGGCACATGGAGAACATGTATGGGTTACAGCTCTATAGGATGTAGTGCAATCTAAGGGCTTGCTTACTTTCAGATATTGGTGCTCAGGAGGGTCTGGGGAAATTCTGAACAAATACTCAAGCAATGGCACATAATAACACAACTCTGTAAGCTATGTCTAAGGAAGTAAAGGAAGGAAGCATGCTATCACTTTCTTAAATTCACGCTATCAGAATGTAGCTAAAGTATAACACAAAAGAACAAATCATACATTCCAAAATCTTACATTCAATATTGAGTTAGCAGAACAAGCTGGGAGACAATAAATTTGAGTATAGCTGACAACAATGATATAATCAACTATCAAGTACCAACATGTATGGAATTACCACACAGAAAAGAGCAAAATGAACTTCCTGTCTCAAAATCAGAGGTAGCACTAAATAGGATTCAGAATAAGAAAATATATCCTTATCTTTGGAGGGTGTGTTTTGAGACAGGGTTTCTCTGTGTCCCATTGGCACTCTGTCTTGCAACTCACTCTATAGACCTAGCTTGCCTCCAACTCCAAGATCCAGCCCTGCCTCCTGAGTGCTGGGATGCAAGGTGTGCACCATCACTGCTCGGCTTGAAAACATATCTTCAAAGGGCATAGTGTACTCACCCCATCGCACAGTGTGATGCATCTTCATAAGTACATGTGCATATAAGATTACAGTGTGTGTGTACTGTGCCCACACCACCCGCCTCCTCTCTCATCCTGCCTCTGATTTGTCCTCCTTACTGACCAATAAAACCTTTAGTTTGTTCACATCATATACACATGCAATTTTATTTTTCATAAAAAACCTAGACTTTCAAATGAAAAAAATAAAAATCCTGTCCTTGTCTTTATCGATATTAGACATTTAATGTGACAATTATATTCACTTACATCTATTTTCTACAAATGACATCATTCCATGTTCCCTGCCAGGCAGTGGCGGCACACACCTTTAATCCCAGCACTTGGGAGGCAGAAGCAGGTGGATTTCTGAGTTCGAGGCCAGCCTGGGAGTGAGTTCTACAGAGTGAACTACAGAGTGAGTTCCAGAGTGAGTTCCAGGACAGCCAGGGCTATACAGTAAAACCCTGTCTCGAAAAACAAAACAACAACAACAACAATAATAATAATAATAATTCCATGTTCCTCAGTGTTTTACATGGTGTCTTAATTTAAGGTGTCCATTGCCGTGACCAAACACTATGATCATAAACAACTTGTGGAGGGAAGAGTTTATCTCAGGATAACATTCTCTCTTTATACTCAGCTCCTGTGGTAAGTCGGGGTAGGAAGTAAACAGAGCAAGAACCTGGACTCAGGAGCAGATGCAAAGGCTGTGAAGGAGTGTTGTTTGCTGGCTTGTTCACCATAGCTCTTAGTCTGCTTCTTATAGCACCCAGTACCACCAACATAGGTGTGGTACTGCCCACAGTGAGCTGGGTCCTCATATATTAATTCTCAATGAAGAAAATGTACCAAGCTTGCCTACAGGTTAATCTGGTAGAATTGTTTTCTGAAAGAAAGTCTTCTCTTCCCAAATGTCTGGTTTATGACAAGGAAAACAAAAAACAAAACAAACAAACAAAACAGTCCATAACACCTAGCTCTAGGGGAGAAGGGGATTCCCCACACCCTGTTTTAATTTTTGAAATTATAATTTAGTTACATTTTTCTCTTCACTTTTGGGAATGGATTTTAAATTAACCAAAATGCAAGTAACCTGAAAATTCAAGATGCTAGGAATGCAACCTTTCATGAAGTAAACATTTCACACAGAATATTTGACATCTTAAAAATCTTTTCTGTGAATACTTCTACTAATACTAAGCTTTTTGTTGTCTGGCAACTTAATCAAGCAAAGGTTTAAATCATAACTGAAATGCTACATATATTATAAGCAGGGAAATATATGAGAAAGCCACAAGAGATCACAACTTCTGGGATTAGAATCCCAAGGACGTTTGAAATACTTGACCTTATTACAACAGTAACAAAAGTTGGTTATGAGATTGTTGCAGTTGTATATAATGTGTTTAACATAAATTTGTCGTGTGTGTGTGTGTGTGTGTGTGTGTGTGTGCCTGTCAAGTGGAACATGAAGACATGAAGGTTAAAAGAGGGCATGGAATAACATGACCTATCAGTTTCCTTTCCTTAAAGCAGGCTCTCTCATAGAATCTGGAGCTAGGCTGACAGCCAGCAAACACCGAAATGCCTCTGCATATTGAGTGTAGGATTACAAGTATGAATATTTCTTTCCAGCTTTTTTATGTGTGGGAGGGGATTCAAACTCAGGTCTCCTGATTTCCCAGCAACTGTTCTTCCTCACAGACCCATTAACTACCCTGAAGTTGATACTATAAAGCTATTTGAGAGGGTGTGTTGATTTCATGTGCAAATCTTTCAAATAAAATCTCTATATATGGCTTCTAAGTATGTGAATGATAGTTTAATATTTTGATCATATTGTGTACATGTTTTGTGGAAATAAACTGTAAGAGACAAATTACTATTTATGTATCCATATTTATCTAAAGTTTATAATATTCTTAAGCCATGCAGTACACATGTACAGTTGACACAAATTTTAAAAGAAAATTCAAAATACAAGACATGTAAATGGGGATTTTTTTCCCACAAGGTCAATGTGAAGGACATGTACTTTAATTTGTCTTCATTGATAGCAGGCTAGAAGGACGGCTGTATCTCAGTGGGATTTCTGTCCTCTCATGCAAAACAGGGGACATGTACATGAGACGTTGCTTTGACCACAGACAGAGACAGAATGAAGCACTAAATCAAGTTCGGGACCAGATACTGCTCTAAATTGTGTCAAAGCACTGGTGATTTAAATAGGGACTGATGTGACAGCCACCTGTCAGTCATTCCTTCTTCTTATCCCTATGGTTTGGAACAACTTTTTCTGGGTTTGTTTTTCTTCTAATGTGTGTAGTGCTGTTCTGTTTATGAGAATTCTGGATGACCGTGAGTTCATCTCTGCCTTTGCTGTTCACAATAGCCATGCCATAGCTAGTCACGAGGAGCCCCTTAGCTTTGTCCACCAGACAAAGGATAAACTGCTAAGATTTGAATGTCTTCATTTCTGGGTATATTGCCCTAAGAAGGGTTTATACTCTATTCTATTAATGCTCTCATCTGCCCAGTGAGGTTGGTGAGAAAGAGATAATACAGAAAGAAAGGGGCTCTCTGGAATGAGCATGGGGGCACGCAGGAGGGTAAGCTATATTCTATGGACAGTGTATTCTCATATGCAGTATCAAGAACCAGGTAATTGGTGGGAAGAAACCTCCAGGATTCTATGAATAGTCTAGTACAGATTGTCCAGCCAATATGGCACTTGAAAAAACCAGGCGGAAACATCTGTAGAAGGATAAAGGCAAGAAGCTGTAAGGAGGGATATGAGGTGTATGAGGTTAGAAGGTGGGTCATGGGGCTCTGTAGGACATACTACACACAAGCAGGAGGCTCTGGGTGTGCAGTGAGTAACACTAATACTATCACAGTGGAGCCAAACACAGCTAAACGATGAGAAGATGCAGGAGAAGCTGACATACTTGTGATGAGCAAAGGCCTTGAGCATAATGAAGAAGCTCCAGGGAAGATACTTGCAGGAAGCACATTTCTGAGATTATGAACACATTCTCCTAAATAGGCAAGTCAGGGAAAGCTGTAACAAGTGAAAGATACAAATAGTGACAGCACTGAGGACAGACACAGCCCTATGCCCAGAGAGGTGCTAAGACAACTGATGTCCACTCACCTAGGATTCGTTAGTCCTAGGAATAGGTGTAATTTACTAGAACTCCCAAGTCCAAGTTCTGAATGTTGGAGGCCAAACCAAGAAATTCCTGAGAGGGGCCAAGGGTGCGCTAAAGTTCAGATCCCACTTCAATCACTAACTAGGTCAGAGGCTCCATGATGCAGATCAGAACACTAGGCCTGCATGTCAGTCTGAGGTGAGGAACACAAACTACATGAAGTCATCTCTTAGGGTTTTACTGCTGTGAATAGACACCATGACCAATGCAAGTCTTATAAAGGACAACATTTAACTGGGGCTGGCCTACAGCTTCAGAGGTTCAGTCCATTATCATTAAGGCGGGAACATGGCAGCATCCAGGCAGGCATGGTGCAAGAGGAGCAGGGAATTCTGTATCTTTATCTGAAGGCTGCTTCCAGGCTGCTAGGATGAGGGTCTTAAAGCCCACACCCACAGTGACACACCTACTCCAACAGGGCCACACTCTCCAATAGTGCCACTCCCTGGGCCAAGCATATACAAACCATCACAACTCATATGTTGAGCCCTTGCTCCAAAGACATGGAAGCTATAGGGTTTTGACAGAATGAGAGTCATCCTGGCCTTTTAGGCACTCCACATGAAGAGGTGCTTCACAGGGAAAAGCAGAAGTGCTCTTACAGACCTGAAGAACCAGGGAGAGGACCTGCTTCTCCTGCAGCATTGGGCCTGCACTATAAGATATTTACCTACAGGTTCTTGTGAGGAAAGAAAGTTGTTTCCCACCAGATAAACTCTCTCTGATACAGGTTAATACTCAAAAGTGAAACTAACACTTTGTTGGCTCCATCATGCCTAATCTCAGCTGTCAACTAATGAGATCTGAGTCCTCCAGGCATAAACCCCTGGGGTTTATTTTGCTTAGATTAGGTCATGTTGGCAAGACCTGTTTCCTGTAGGTACAATCATTCACTTGGATGGGATCCTGGGCCATATAAGAGGAAGAAAACTCAATGGAGGACATTCACTCATTGTTCTTTGCTTCTAGGTTATGGCTGCAATGTCACTGTCTCTTAAGTTTCTGCCTCTGTCTACTGCTTCCCAATTATGAGCTCCAAACTCAATTTCCATGGCAAAGTCAACATTTCCTTGCTAAAGATGTGTCTTAACTAGGGTTTCTATTGCTGTGAAAAGATACCACAACCATGGCAACTCTTACAAAACAAAACATTTCACTGGGGCTGGCTTACACAGTGTCAGAAGTTTAGTTCATTATCATCATGGCAGGCAAAATGGCAGCATGCAGGCAGACATGGTGCTGGAGACGGAGCTGAGACTTCTATGTCAGGATTGGCACGCAGCAAGCCGGAAGTGAGTGACACACTAGGTCTAGGTTGAGCATCTGAGACCTCAAGGCCCGCCTCTACATTGATGCAGTTCCTCAGCAAGGCCACACTTACTCCAAGGCCACACCTCCTAATAATGCCACTCCCTGTGAGCCAGGTATTCAATTGCAGGAGTCTATGGAACCACTCCTATTCAAGCCAATGCGGAATGTTTTTTTGTTTTGTTTTGTTTTGTTTTGTTTTGTTTTGTTTTGTTTGTCAGAGTATTTTGTCACTGCTTCTGGAAAAGTAGGCCCAACAAAATTTCCAAAGAGTTATAACAACAGTCACACACTTGGGTGTTGTGAGTGGCAGAGGAAGGGTGGCCTACGTGTTCTGGGAAGCATAGCCTCTAAATAACAGAGCCAGAAACAAAGCACACTCAACCTTGCCACTGTTAACTATTATACATTTGAAAGAGAAAATGCACAAACATTTCAAATGTTTCTGTGTTCTTAATATTCTTTCCCACACTCTTGGTCTCCCAAGCACAAGGTATAAGATGACTACTCCTAGGGCCGTCTCTCAATGGATCTGACTAGGTGTGCCTTTATTTCATTCAAATTTCATCCTCATTCTTGAGACTTTCCACATCTGCATCATGCATGTCTGGAACAAAGTGGATGACATGTGGCTCAGTTATTCATGGCTACTGCAGGTGAAGCCTGGAATAGTCAGTCATACAAGACAAGTCTCAGCTTTCCTCTGGTTTGCCATTAGCTAATGGAAAGCAAAGATGATGGCTAGCTGCATCTTTAAGTTCTGTGGTTGTGCTTCTACTCCGCTAAATGAATTAATGTTATTCACATATTAAAAACTACAGCAAAACTTCTGCATAGAGTTACATAATTGGACAGAATTAGTTAATTCCCACAGTACCTTCCGTTGTTATCTGGGCTGTTTCTGTGAAGGCGCCAGGGAGAACTTGAGGTCTCTTCACAACGAGGGGGGCCACAGTTTTTTTTCGAGAAAATTTCTTTAAGATCGAAGAAACTGGGAATGCATTCACAGGGAGAGTTATGTCATCAACATGGCAAACAAACAGAAGAAAATGATAATAGTTAAGTTTTTGTATATTGGATTATATTTCTTTTTAGGGAAGTCACTGTAATTAGAATGATGCTGCAGGAATATCAGAGTTTAGTGTGCACTTAATTCTACATGACATTATGATGTAGATAAAGTCTACTGTGTTCCACATGATGTTATAGGTAATGTCTAAATTCATTCAGGTATGACAACAAAGAGGCACAACATGATTATGTAATGTTGCTATGGTGCCTGATAGGCAGCATTTAAATCCCATTCAGAGCATTATGACCCAGAGACATTCCTGCAATCCCTCTGCAATCCCATCATTGTGCCAGGAAACTAGAAATCTCATAATGACCCACAGAAACCTTTTCGGTGTTAAAGATAAATATATAGGGTTAAGTCATAACGAAAGGCACATGACTATACACGTGCTCTGGGGTGTTTGTGAAATGTGAGGACACACCCACTAGACAGGAAGGACCAAATCCTGAGCAGGAATTGACTCTGATGTAGGACAGTGCCCAGTGGTTGTTTGCTTTGTATTTTTTTCCCTATCCAGAATATTTTACAGCTTATGTAGAATACATTCTATCACTTTAAGTGAGCTTGGAATTTAAGAAGCTTATCACTTAAAACTTATATCATATCACTTTAAGTGAGTTTGGAAGGTAAGAAGTCTAGTGTTTTAATCCCTGGGTGCTGTGTTAGTTATATCCATGATGTCCTGGCCAAATTCCCTGACACAAATAACCAAATAAATAAATGTTCTGCCTTTGATCTCTGACTCAATATATAAATTTCCAAGTTGTAGAAGGACCCTGAATCAGTAAATAGAGCCTTTCTCCAGTGCCTTCACCCTGTCAGATTCCTCTCAGCCAGTGATTCTCATCACCAAGTGTGTTCACTGGTGAGGCAACTTATGCTTGTGTGTCTTCTGTGATGACTCAGACTCTAAGTCATTCTAAATCAAGTTGTCACGTGAAGGTTGGACAAAAAAGAAAGTTCAAACTTGTATAAACCCTCAACATGAATTGAAGTGAGACAGTCTACGTGGCTACACAAGGAACGAGTGTGCATTGGGTCTGCTTGTTGTTTCCTCATCAAAATTTTTAAATGAGATATTTTCTTAATTCTTTGGGAACTCCTCAATTGAACACACTAAGTTCAATTGGTGCTAATCATATATTCATGGGGATGTGTCTATCCTGGAATTTGTTCAACCTACTAAGGGCAAAATCAGTTTCTACAAACTCTCCTATCAACAGACTTTTTGGGGCCATTTTATTTTTTTTATTTATTTCTTTGTTACTATTGTTAGTATTATTATGCATTTATATTGATGATGAAGAAGGAGGTGGAGGAAGAGGAGAAGGAGGAGGATGAGGAGGAGGAGGAGGACTTTAGTTTAGGCTCACTTAAAATTTATTATGAAAAAAATGGAAGATTTTTCTGCCCTGGAGGCATTGTAGATGTGACTGCTATGTCATATGTTTGTCAGTAGGTGGCAGACAAGAGAGAAATTATGTCTATACTTAATTATGTCTTGACCTATGAACGCATATTGCTGGATGCTTATACAGGACCTGCACAGAGTCAAGGAAGACAACACTGTGGCTTGAAGGGAAGAAGTTCAGAAACCCTTCTCACGCCTAAGAAGTTATTGGTACTTTAGGGTTTTTGTCTGAGAGAGGGGCAGTTTGGATTAAAGGTATTGCCCCTAGAAGGTCAACCCAAGTATCAGTGGATGCCCCTACACATGTTTAGCAGAAATTGTACTAGAAAGGTTTTTTTGAGGATATGAATTTGGGAAAAATTGAAAAGGCAGAGTGAATATGTGAACAGAGTTATAAGGAATAAATATGACAAAGCACTTTGCATAAACTTCCCAAAATTAATATAATTATATTAATGGTAAAATACAAAATACAAATGAAATGTATTACTGGAATAATAATCCAGCACAGATCAAACAAATGATGACTGCAGTTTTAGTGGACACTGTCCCTAAACTGTGAGGCTCTTTGTTCCCATTCTGGCGTTATCTAGTCAGCTAAAGATTTTCTCCAGATCTTACTGGAGTGAGTCATGGCTATGAGAAACCCAGCTGGGATATATCCACCCCCACTTTCCCATGTACTGAATTTAATTTTCAGGCTCCGTAGCCTGAAAAGTAGCATGTGCTTCTCTACCTTTCAGGGCTGTTAATGTCTGCTGCCTGCTGCATGACACACTACCATGGACTTCTGACCTCTGCAGCAGCCAGGGTAGTGTTTGAGATCCCTATCAATTTGCCTTATGGCAGGCAGATACCAGAAGATGGAACTTTCCTATAGAGATTACTGTGCCCTTGATGGGATAAGAAGTGTCTCTTGAGATGTACAGCTAAGATGTCTCATAATTATCTCTGAACTCTGGTTCATTCATCTATGAAGGAATACAACCATATAGCCTGACCCTGTATGGCCCTGATGAAGTTTGAACACATTTTTGTAGATGAATTGTATTATGATTTCTTAATTTATAAACTTTCTACTAGAAAGTGGCTTGGATAATTAGGATCTTTTTCTTGGGCAAAAAGATTTAGACAACACCTTGGTGACAAAAACCTCTGTTAACTAAAGTATCACATTGAACACAGTGGCCACAGACACATGGCCATGATTTGTGAGTTGGAATGTCACTTTCTTTAAAAAAAGCACAACAACAAAAAACAAAAACAGCATCAGTAAGCAGCTTAGATCACAGTTGTCCATCACACAAAAGACAAAGCAGTACACAATTCTTATCTAAAACGTGTCTTAGTGATTCTATAATACTTACGACATTTGCATCTTTTGGACTCAACCTATAATTAAAAAAAATTTTAAAGCTTAGATCATGCTGAGTAATGTCTGCTAAGGGCTTTGGTCTTTCCACTGACATATTCTAGTTGCAATCAAGATAGAAAAGAGCAGTCAACTGGAGACTATGTTAATGGGTCCATTATTTAGTGATGTGACAGAAGATCTGAAGCTCTGTACTTCATGAAAAAGACCTTTCACATGTTTTCATGCTTCAAAAGCAGATCAGGCAAACTTGTCTGGCCTCTATGGAGGATTCCCTAACCTACATCGCATACCACCTGTGGAAACTTGTATTTTTCACTAAGTAGTTTTCTGTTTCTCTGGTCTATGGTAGAAATAACTTAAATGTATGCCCCAATATTTGATGTGTTGAAAGAAAGTGCCATGTGTGCAGTATGTGCATACTGAATCCTAAGCTGGTGAGATCTTTAAAACATGAGGAGCATTAAATATGATATAACTGATGAGTGCCATGATTCCACTGTGACACCCACTGAACCATAAGGGGACCATTGAAGTAAGTTTTCTAGACGAGAGAAAGGAAAGGCCTTCTTACCTTGGCCACCTTCAGGTGTGCTTTTCCCTTATCCAGTGTATTGTCAGCACATTCAGGTAACACTAAGGGGACAAGAAGTGACTGTCAGCTCACAGTACTGCCTATTGTTTAAACTGGGTTTTATTTGATGTGGGTAAAAGTGTGTGAAATTAGTTAATGTTACTAAACCTGATGAACAAGATGGTTGTGCTGCTGCTGGACTGTGTTCTCATAAGGCAAACTAAACAGAGGGAAGACCCAAAGTCAAGCAAGGATCTATGTGTCCATGTGGTAGACATCTGATTCAGATGTCATACTAAGATTCATAGTGTATCTATGAGAGATTCTGTTCACTTCTCTCCCAGTGATCTTGCCAGTCTCATGAGCTTTGTGAGGGAGAGACATTTGGTGAATACAAAAAGACCTAGTATACTCAGGGCTGAGGATGGGGACATGGCTGGGGTTAGGCCACACTGTGTGGACAATGTATTCTAGTACACAGCATCAACAATAAGGTAACAGGTGGAAGGGACAACATGGGAATTAACAAAATGGAGAAAGAGGCAAGAGAAGGATAGGGGCAAGACGTAATAAGAGGGAAGACTGAAAGGGGAGGGGGCTGGAAGTGGAACCCTGTGTCTCAGGCATACGTGTTTCACAATCCAGTCTATACTGTGCACTAGCCTATAAGCATCACCTAAAATTGGTACCAAACCCATTTGCATAATGAGAGAATCTAGGAGAAACAGATATCTTTCTGAGGGTTTTAGGCTATGGGGCCTACTGAAGAAGCTGTAGTGAACCCATTTTGAGGAAAAGACTTCTTCAGTTATACCCACATGTACTCATAAGAGGTGAGCTAGGTCAGACCTAGAGTGCCAAGAGTGAGATATCCACGTAGTGACAGCACACAAGGCAGACACGTTCTGTGTTCAGATAGGTGCCTGGAGAGGTGACACCTGGGAGTCAATGTCCTTTATCTTGAGGAACATAGGCAATAATTTAAGGGAACTCTTGAATCCAGCCTGTGTATCTTGGAAGATGAACCTAGAATACCTCAAAAGGCACCATAGATGGGCCAGAATACAGACATTTTCTTACCTGTTAAGCCACGGGGTCCAAGATAGATGGGAGCCTCTAACCTCCCTTGACTCAAGCACTTAGTATGCTAGTCAAATTAAGGCGCATAGGCCGCTACAAGCTAAAGACATACATAAGGCCTTTACTTATCATGACAAGGCTAGTGTTGCAGTGAGGTCAGACTAGAGAATCCTGCTAAAGAATGAGAGACAGCACTGATCAACATCTAGGTGGAGACCATAGTTCTTACTTGACCGTGTGCCTAACTTGTGTTGCCCTTGTTGTTCATGCTAATACTGTCCACCCCCTTAAGCCTTTCTATAGACCTGATTAGAATGAATCATGGGAAACCCAATTGGGACATATCCACCCTACATTTCTGTTCCTGTGTAGTGTGTTTCATTTTTACGTCCTATCACCTGAAAATAAGTATTTGTGCTTCTATCCCTTTTAAAACTGACTGTCTGCTGCCTGGTAAACAACACTACTACCTACTCTACCCACTCTATCAGTCAGGACAGTATTTGAGATCCTTTTAGATTTGATATCTTGCAAGCAGATCCTAAAAACTGTAACTCTTCCATAGGGATTATTGTACCCTGATGAACTTAATGACCACAGATATATCCATAAGTTTTTATCTAGTGTGTTGTTTCTTCTCTTTTTTTATTAAAACACACACACACACACACACACATAACTAGAACCATATTCTAATTATCTTAGAACACAGTGTTGCATCTGACAAAACACAGCTAATGTTTACAACAATCCTTATCTAAAGTCTGTTGTAGTAATTCCACAATACATACCATGTCTGTTTTTTTTAATAGGTACCTGCAATTGAGAGGGAAAAATATTTTATATTCCACAATCATGCAGGGTAACATATGCAAATTGTTTTGATTGATCCATTTCTGAGTTGTAATTGCTATAAGGATGAAAAATCATAATCAAGTGATGACTATATTAATGTATACATTATTTGAGGTTGCCACAAAGTATCTGGGGCTCTGAACTTGTGACAAAAACTAGTATCTTTCACATTTTTACTGATTCATAGGTAGATCAAACAAACCTGTGTGGACTCTAGAGTGTCCCAAAACCTACACCACATATGAAAACTTACATTTTTCACTAATACACATTCTATTTCTAGAATCCATGTTTTACAACTAATTTGATGATATGACCCAAAGTTTGGTGCACTAGAAGCTTACTGTGTCTGGCATGTTGCTGTTAAGTGTTCAGTTGGTAAGTGCTTTAAAATATGAGGAGTAGTGTAAACTGGAGAATCCCACTTGAAAGAGATTAGTCTCATAAATCAGGACATAAAATTGCACCGCATTGTGATGTATTGAATTAAGACCAAGTTGGTAGAGTTCCTCCATTTCATTCTCTTCCTCAGTAACTGCTCTAGTACCTGTGATGCATCTGGCTAGTGTCATGACTCAAATGTGATACCCACTGAAACATAAGGGAACTACTGAGATAAACTTTCTACCCTAGAGAAAGGAAAGCCCCTCTTACCTTAACCTTCCTCAACGGTCGTTTTTTCTGGTCCTCGTCTGAAGTCGCATTGTCAGTATGTTTAGTTAATGCTAGAGGAACAGAGAGTAACTGTCAGCTCATGGTATTGCTTACCATTTACACTGGACTTTACTTGATGTGGGTAAAAGTGCATGGGCTTAGTATATGTAATTAAATGTAGTAAACGAAATGGTTGGGATAAAGCTGAACTGTCTTCTGGGAAGGTAAATAGAGTCAAAGAAAGGCTCTGGAGAGAAATTGTGGGGAACAAGCAAAAGAAACTTGCCCAAGTACTGCCATTTTGTTTTGGAACATAATTATTTTTCTTAACCACAGCTCCCATTATTCATCCTTTGTTCTCCAAAACATAATGGCTGTTTCTAACTACAGAATAACAAGTGGATTTGATTGGTTAGACTGTAAAACCTACATTCTGTATCAGTTTACATAGGTCAACCTCATAAGAAAAGCCTTTATCCTTTTGGTGGAAAAATGTAACGATAACTTGGTACAGATGCTTCTGGTTTGGAAGCTTAAATACTCTCTAATATTATGGTTCAGGGTCACAGTTCAGCTCCCAAGGCTGTTGTGTGTCCCTGATTGATCAGTAGCAGCTTGATTGCAATATCTGTTTGTCATGTGCATTGACCTGGTGTCTGAGTTGTATTGAATCTAAACAGACTGCATAACATTTGGTGCATTGGCCAGCAATCCAATCACACTACCCAGGTCCCCGCTTTGTAATCATTCACATTCCAGGACTTCATTTTTAAATCCAAAACCTCTAGAAGGTAAGTTGGTTGGTGGCTATCTAGGACCCAAGGAAGGAGAAACTAGACACAGTATTGTTACTAGGATCAGAGGTCAGGAGACATTCCACTTCCTCTCTGGTTCCCGTTGGAGGAACACCTGATTCTGGTTCTGAGTCCTGTTGGTGGGGCATCTGAGCCTTGTTTTTGCACCATCTAGTATCTCTTCCATCTCATCCCCAGTTCTGGTTGTGCTTAGTGTGGCAGTCTGTCTGTCTGTGGCTGTCAGTGTATGTTTGTACTTTTATTTAGTTGCTTGATTGTTGCTCTGTGTTTCATATTTGGAGAAACTGGCCAAGCTTCATCTGCCAGACATTCATCCCTCGACTTAGTTTTAACTTGTTCGAGGATTTGCAGGAAAAAGAAAAAGTTGGAGGATGTGAAAGCTTAAGTAAGTTCTAAGGGTCTAAGGACATGATTTAAGATATGGAAGAACTTCAAATCTCTGAAGAAAGAAGTTCTGGAAGATACCAGAAGGTGGAAAGACTTGCCTTGCTCATGGAAAAGTAGGATTAACATAATGAAAATGGGCATTTTACCAAAGGCAATCTGCAGATTCAATGCAATCCCCATCAAAATTCTCATACAATTGTTCACAGATTTTGAAAGAACAGTTCTCAACTACATATGGCAAAACAAACAAAAAAAATCCAAGATAGCTAAAATGATCCTAAACAAGAAAAGAACTTCTGGAGGTATCACTAACTTCCAACTATACTACAGAGAAATAGGAATGAAAACTCCGCAGGAGTAGTATAGAAACAGACCGTAGATCATGGAATTGATTCACAGACCCAGAAATAAACCCACCCACCTATGGACACTTGATTTTTGACGAAGAAGAGAAAACCATACAGTGGAACAAGGAGAGCATCTTGGACAAATGGAGCTGGTTTTACTGGATGTCTGTATATAGAAGAATGCAAATAAACCCAGATTTGTCACCTTGTATATATCTCAAGTCCAAATGGATCATAGACCTCAATATAAAACCAAACACACTTAATCTAATAGAACAGAAAGTGGGGAATACCTTTCAACTCCTCAGAACAGAGGATAACTTCCAGAACAGAACACCAATGGCTCAGGCACTAAGGTCAAGAATTAATAAGTGGGACCTCCCTCATGAAACTAAAGAGCCTCTGTAAGTCAAAGGACACTGTCATCAGGACAAAAATACAGCCTAGATATTGGAAAAATATTTTCACTAATCCTATATCTGACAGAGGGCTAATACCTAAAATATATAAAGAATTCAAGAAGCTAGAATCTAACAATCCAAATAACCCAATGTAAAAATGGAGTACGGAGCTAAGCTGAGAATTCTCAACAGAGGAATCTTGAATGGCTGAGAAGAACCTAAAGAAATGTCCGATGTCTTTAGTCATCAGGGAAATATAAATCACAACTCCGAGATTCCACCTTACATCAGAATGGCTAAGATAAAATCTCAAAGGTCAACACATGCTGGTGAGGATGCAGAGCAAGGGGAACATTCCTCCACTGCTGGTGAGAGTGCAAGTTTGTACAACCACTGTGGAAAACAATTTGGTGGTTTTTTCAGAAGTTTGGGAATAGGTCTACCTCAGGACCCAGCTATACCACTTCTGGGCATATACCCAAAGATGTTCCATTATACCACAAGGACACTTGCTGAACTATGTTGATAACAGCTTTATTTGTAATAGCCAGAAACTGGAAACAACTTAGATGTTTCTCAACTGGAGACTGGATACAGAAAATGCGGCATTATCTACACAATGGAACAGAATACTACTCAGCCATTAAAACAAGGACACCATGAATTTCTCAAGCAAATGGATGAAACTAGAAAATATCATGCTCAGTGAGCTAACCCAGACCCCAAAGGACATGCATGCTATGTACTTACTTACAAGTGAATATACTTACCATATACTACAGGATAACTATGCTATAACCAACACACCCAAAGAAGCCAAATAACAAGGAGGGCACAAAGGAAGCTGTTTGAATGTTTCTCAGAAGGAGAAACAAAAGAGATATCAGACATTGATGGAGAGGGAAATAGGTAGGAGAGCGGATGAGGAGGAGAGGGGCAGAGAATATGTAGAGAGAGCAGGGAAGAGACGGGAGGTCAGCTGGGGATGGGAGCAGTCTCTAACAGGTGCCAGAGATCTGGGATGGGGGGATGCCACAGAGGGTCTAAGGGGGCAACAGTGCTGAGATTCCTGGCAGTGGAGGATATGAATCCTGAACTGTCCACTTCCTGTAGCAAGGCAGGACTCCCACTGGAAGGATAAAGACAGCAACCCATCCAAAAAGCCTTTTGACTACAAGATGTGCAGGGACAAAATCAGAGCAGAGATTGAGGGAATGGTTGAGACTCATCCTAATGGCAAGAACCAATCCTGGACACTGTTAATGATACTCTGCTGTGCTTGCAGACAGGAGTCTAGCATAACTGTCCTCTGAGAGGCTCCACCCAGCAGCCAATGAAAACAAACGTAGACACTCACACCAAACATTAGATGGAGCTCAAGGAATCTTATGGAAGAGTTGGGAGAAAGATTGTGGGACCCAAAACGGACAGGGACTCTACAGGAAGACTGTCAGAATCAAATAACCTGGACTCTTGGGAACTCCCAGAGACTGAATCACCAAACAAATAGTGAGCATGGGCTGGACCAAGGCCACCTGCACAGATGTAGCAGATGAGCAGCTTGGCCTGCATGCAGGTCCCCCAAAAAACTGGAGCAGGGGCTGTTCTTGAGCCTGCTGCCTGCCTGTCTGTCAGTGGATCCTGCTCCCTAAATAGACAGCCTTGTCTGGCCTCAGCGAGAGAGGATGTGACTAGTCCTGCAGTGACTCGATGTACAGGTTGGGGGGGGGGGGTGAGGGTGGAGGGGGATGGGGTTTGTTTGAGAACCCAGAGTGGGGGCTTCATTTTTTGAGGGGAAGGGGGAATGGAGGAAGATTTGGGGGGGTACTGGGAGGAGAGGAAGGGCTGATAGTCGGTTGTAAAGTAAATAGATAATTTTTAAAAAGATATATAAACACAAATTGTAGAGATATAAGAAAATGATTTAAGTTATATGAAAAATGGGAAATGTTTCAGACTTCTTTCCTTCCTCTATGTTATTGTTATATTCTGAAAAGTTCCAAATTTTAACACCGATTAAAAGAATTCTCATAAGCTGATAGAGCATTGACTGCTTACTATTCAGTCACAAGCTCGATTTTGAGGTTCTTTGGCTGTCTTCTAGCTATAACTTAAAGATGTTCATACTTTTTAACCTAAAGCTATAGTTTTTGCTGCATGAATCTACTCCAGTTGTTTTATAGAAACCTGCTAACTCCCTTTTCTACAATATGAATTGGAATACAATAGTGATGCTAACATGTCTAAACTTCTATCTTCTTTTGTAAATTAAAAAATAAAATAAAATTCACATAAGCTTCATGGAATCAAAGAAGTTATAAAACTTGAATCCACCTGTCACAAGTCAAGTGGACTCCAGATAAGTATAGCCTAAATTTCTGCACCTATCCATTCCTGAGAATGGGAGTTTCGCCTGGTCTTGGGATTCCTTCCCTTCCCTAATTGCTGGGAAATTTGAACTTCTTTCCCTAGTCTATATTTGTCTCAGCAGATTCCCACTTGTCTGGCAGATACCATCCAGGAAGCACCTGCAAATTACAAATGGCTGTGCTCTGTATTTGCTTAGAGTTCAAATAAACCAGCCCAGCCAATGTGACTGATCACTGTCTCTTCAGCTGGATCAGCTAATCAGACACTTCTGAAAAATGCCCCATTACCCAGCTTTTGACTCCTTTCACCCTTACTGGTCCCTGACAAGTGATACCCCAGTTTCAGCTAGAAGTAGTTATAGAAGAGAGTACATTGCCCCTGCCCAGGCGGAAATGCTAAGTCCAAAGTGAATTCTCTTTGGGAGAAACTTGTTGTTATGCCAACCATTTGGGAGTAGTCCAGAACACTTTAGGAAAAGATAAAACAAAACTGGATAGGGAAGAACAAGGGAGACGGGCCAATACCTGCTTCCAGAGTATAGTCAATCAATTCTCTTGACTAATCACACGTTCACTGCCTTTGCAGGTCCTCTGGCCCTTTTCTGTCCCCTGTTCCTTATAGGCTCATGAACTCTCAATGCTTTAGTTAAAGTTATTCATTCAAGAATTAACTAAATTATGCTCATGGTTCCAACAACCCAATATAATCCCCTATACTGAGAAACAGATAATCAAAGATTTTAATATGGTACAAAGACAAAGGGCAATATTGAGAACAAGTAAAAGAGACTTGTCCAAAGTACTGCCATTTTGTTTCAGAGCATAATGAATGTACCTAACCACAGCTCCTGCTGTTTATCCTTTACTCCACAGAACTTAGTAACGGTTCCTAACCACAGCTCCTGTTATAAAGCTTTTGCTCCGCAAAATACAATGGCTGTTTCTAGCTACAAAATAACAAAGGAATTTCATTGGTTGGACTGTAAAACGGACATTCTGTAGCAGTTCACATAGATCAACCACTTAAGGAGAGCCCTTATCCCTAAATCCTTATTAGTAGAAAAATGTAACAATAACTTGGCATAGATGCTCTTGGTTGGCAAGCTTAAATTCTCTGAGATTCTGGCTTGGGGGTCACAGTTTAACTCCCAAGTCTGTTCTGTGTCCCTAATCAATCAATAGCAGCTTGATTACAATAAATATTTGTCATTTTCATTGACCTGTTTTTTGAGTTGTGTTGGATTTAAGCAGACCCTATATTAAAATGAGAAACAAAATTTGCTTTCTAGGAAATGCTAAACTAAAGCAACCTGAAAGAATTTGTTACATAATGTAACAATGAAATAAATCTTTAAAAAACTTTTTTTTAACTGTTTCCTCTATTTGGGAGGCTCAGTAACTGGCTGTATATCTAGCAGAGGTGAACCTTATGTACCCAGTTCTTTCAGTAAACCAAGTAGGTTCTAGGTTCAAATTCCTGTCTTCAGTCTTTACAGCAAGTACCTTACTATTGAGCTATCTCACTGGTCCCACAAATCTTATGATAAAAATCAGAGATTACAGTCAGTTCCTGAGATGATTTTGAGCACAGGATAATTACTATTTTCTCTTCAGCCTCTGCTGGATACCAGTAGTCTTTTATCTTTGTCCATAGAGTAAAGGTCTAATCCAGATGGCCTACTGAGACTGCCTTTCTAGGCATGCTTTCCCTGAGAACGGTTCTTTTCTGTTCTCTTCCAGTGATCTCAGTCTCATGAGCTTTGTGAGGAAAAAACATTTAGTGACAGATAGACCTAGTATACCCCAGGCCAAGACTGGGGACCTAGGCCATGGCTAGGAGTTAGGCCACACTGTGTGGACAATGTATTCTAGTTTGCAGCATCAACAATAATGTAACAGTTGAAAGGGATCACAGACACTTCCATGGTTGGCAGACATATAGTTCAGAGTCAACATGCAACCAGGAAGAATGAGAAGTGGTGGAGAAGGATGGGGTAAGAGGTCAGAAGAGGGAAGACTGAAAAGGTGGGACTAATAGTTGAATCCTGTGTCTCTGGCTCAGGGCTCAGAAGCAGATAGACAATGTGCATTAAACCTACAGACACAGCCTATAAGAGGGGCCAAAAGCAAATGCAGAATGAGAGAATCCAAGTAAAGCAAACATACTTCAGAGAAGAGCAGGCTGTAAACCTATGAAAGAAGTTATAGTGAAGCCACTTAGAGGACAGAGATTTTCTTAGACTAAAATCCCACGACCCTAAAACATGAGGCAGGTCAGACCTTGTCAAGACTGAAAGACTCCAGTAGTGACAGTGCAGAGGAGAGGAATATCCTATGGTAAGATGGGTACCTGTAGAACTGATACCCCAAGAGTCAGTGTCTTTTATTCTGAGGAACACTGGCAATATTAGGAGAACGCTTAAACTTAGCCTCTGTTTCGTGGAGGCTAAACCAAGAATGCCTCTTAAAGCCCCAAGAGTGGGCCAGTTGTATACATTTTCTTACCCATTAAGTCAAAGGGTCCAAGATGAATGTCAGCTTCTCATCTCCCTTGACTCATTCACTTAGTATGATAGTCAAATTAAGGAGCATAGGCTGCTACAAGCTAGAGACATACATTAGGCCTTTATTTGGAAGGGCACTCACTGCTACTGGTGCAGGGAGGCCATGGTAGAAAATCCTGTTAACTAATTCGGCAGTCTAACCTGTGGATGTCCTGTAAAGCAGAACTAAATGGTCACTAAGAGGATCAAGAAAGGCACTACTACCAAAAAAAAAAAAAAAAAAAAAAAAAAAACCCAAGGGACCACAGGAACAGGATGTACAAGCTGCATTATCAGGACCACAGTGAAGGCCTTTGTCTATAGGTCATTTGAGTGCACAGGAGAGGATTATATTTTACCAGAGATACTGGTTTACCCTAGGAGAAAAACCCAAAGGGACTACAACAGTTTGTATGTGTGGTGACGTTTAATCTCGGTGGTCAATTGCATAAGATTGAGATTGTGCCTGCGGAACATTATCTTGAGGTAATAAACTGAGGTAGCATACTGTGCCACTGTTAGTGACATTGTTCTTTGGGCTGAGATCCATCACTGTACAGGGAGAAGGTGAGCTGGACATAAGCACTCCATCTCTTTCTCAGATTGCACTGGAACTCTGCCTGAAACTCCTACATTCATGGTTCTCAGCAAGAGTGCCCTCCATACTCAAACTATTGTGGCAAACCACACATTCCTCCTTCAGCATAGTTTGGTCTTAGGATTTCAGCACACAAACTGAGACAGTACCTTTGGCACAGCTTCCATGGAGAGCTACTAACAGCAGTGGCAGGCTTGGCCAGTTGGTAGTGGCATAGACTGAAAAGTGCTAAGTGTAAAAGACTGCCTTCAAATGACAGAGCCACAAGCAAAGAATACACAACTGACAGGGATCATCATGATGCCTTTGAAAGAAAAAAACCCACAGAAACCTCCTGCCCCTCCTGCCATTTCCTTGTTTCTACTGTTCTCTCCCTCTCCCTCAAGCCTCCCAAGCACAGGGTGTAACACACTACTCCAGGGACCCTCTCCCAAGAGTCAGACCAGAACCGCTGTGATCTAATTCCATTTCTGTCTTCATTCTCAACACTTTTGATAATCACACGGTCACTCTTGAGATGGTTGACATCCAATCCATCCACATTACAGGTGTCTGGGACTTGGTAACAGAGAGGGTGGCTCACCTGTTCCCGCCTGCAGCAGGTGAAGTGACAGTGATGCAGACAAGACAGAGTTCACTTTTCCTCTCTTTCTCATTACATTACTCAGTGAGAACAGAGTCTTATATCTAGTTTTAAATTCTGTGGTTGAATTTCAACTAATGAAGTACACAAATTAACATCATCTACAGAAGAAAATGTTTCTAATCTGGTCATCTTTGTTTCCTTGTATTATACCTTATGATCTACAACAACTGGGTATAATTTAATAAAATTATTCTATTTCCTCAGTACCTGTTGCTTCAGCTTGTGGATTGTCCCTGGAAGTACAAGCTCTGACTTGATGTTCATCAGCATGCAGGGGAGCAGCAATATTCCTGTGATGGCTCTGTCTCAAGACATGTGTTGCTTGGAATGCATTAACGACAGAGACAAGTCATGTCAGCTTCGTGGCAAAAACAAACAAACAACAAACCAGCAAAAACCAAACAACAAAAAACCAGTAATGGTTCTATGTTTATTCCATTCCATCTCATGAACATTCCTCAGGAACCATCATCAGCGGTTCAATGGTGCTTTTGAAAGATCCCCAAGTGCATTGTGCACAGCAGCGTGTAGAAAAGCATAACTTCACGTCAGTGTGACAATATACAGAGAAGAGCACCAGGACTCTGTTATGTTGGTGTTGTACCTGATCAACAGAATCCATGTCTCTTAGAGCCACATAAAAACTGAAATGTAGCTGGGCAGTGGTGGTGCATGCCTTTAATCCCAGCGCTTGAGAGGCAGAGGCAGGTAGATTTCTGAGTTCGAGGCCAGCCTGGTCTACATAGTGAGTTCCAGAACAGCCAAGGCTATACAAAGAAATCGTGTCTCAAACAAACAAACAAATAAACAAACAAAAAACCCTGAAATGTATGCACTCTCACTTCTGAGTGGTGTTCACTACAATGCTGTACACTTGAAATCCTATGAATCTTAGTTCAAAACATATGGATATACAATTATACACACACACACTCACAGGTAGCCCTTAAGGAAAAACACATAGAATTGCTTTGTTATGTCTATTAAATGACAAAAGAATCACCTACATATGAATGAATCTAGGAAGCATGAGGTTTCAGTTGGTTACATACGGAAATAGAAAATGTATGCATTTTTGCTTTTTACCTAAGAAGCTGTAGGAGGCTCCTAGCTTAGTAGAAATATGTGGTCTTCCTCTAAGAACTTCAACCTGACTGGTGCTTCTCAGGGAGTGATTGGCTGATCAGAAGACCACATTGAGATATATTCTAGAAATGCTCAGTTTCAAAGTTACTCAAAACCAAGGTGTCACATTATGGTTGGGCTGAATAGAAACTTTCCCTCAACTAGCCAAGTGTGGACATGTCCTCATCATGAACTGACAAGAACAGCAGCCTGGTGCAGTGGTAACATAGTAAGCAGGGTATGTTCACATCACTTGTAGGTGGCAACCTCCCTGACTCTCTGAATGGCCTTTCTTAGCTCCTGCTTAGATATGGGTACTGACTCCAGGGCAGTGAGACTGTATCATACCTGGTCCTACCTCCCTCACCAGCCCTACCTTCTCTCTCTATTTTGAATTTTTTCTGGTAAGGTCTCTATCCTATTTTAGCATGTAATTTACTCTACAGAAAATAATGACCTTGAACTTATGTTTCTCCTTCCTCCACTTCTCAAGGATAAGCATTAATAGGATTGAGCCATCCTGGGCACATTTTATGCAGAACTAGGATACTAACTCTGGGTCCTGGACTCGCTAAACATGTACTGAGCCAACTGGGCTGAAGCTCCTGTCCATAGTTTCACACTAGTTTCCCTTAATCAAAGCACAGTATAGCAAAGTGCTAACACTGTAGATGATCTATACAGAAAATACTTGAAGTAATGATATTGAGTCATGTGGTTCACTGCTGAAAATATCTACTCAGTATCCACACTTTAAATATGGAGACTGACCACTACTGAGAGGAAAGCCTCCTGGAGCACAGAATGTACCTCACTTTTCTGTGTGTATTCCAAGGATGTGGTAGTGGACTCCTTTTATAACACTACACTGTAGTCAGAGGCAGATAGAACTATGTGAGTTCCAGGCCATATAGATAGGTAGATGGACAGACAGACAGAAGACAGTTTCAGAAAGTCATGGATACACAGCAAAACCCGGTCTAAAAAAAGAGAAACAAAAACAAACAAACAAACAAAAAAAACTAAAACCAAACAAAAATCCTCTATTTAAAAAAAAAATTAGTACAGATTAGTATCTAACTGGTAATTAGAGTTCTTAGTGAATACTTTCCCTTAGTTGTTTTGTTCTTTGTGTTCATGCTAATATTGTCAACCCCTTAAAGCTTTTCACCAGGTTTTACTAGAAGGAACCAACCAAGTCTAGTTCCAAGTCTAGTCTGAACCCAGTTCCTACACATCTAACCTATTTCAATATAGAGGTCAGCACAGGATCAGCGGTCTGCATCAAAACATGGGCTTTTCTTTCATCCTTGTTAATGTCTGTAGGCAGGTGAATAACACTGCCCAGGCCCTCTGAGCACTGTGGCAGCTATGACAGGGTTTGGGATTCCTGAAGCTTTGAGTTAGTGCAGGCAGATGTTGGAAAACTGGAACCTGTTTCCTGGGTTTTGTATGCATTTGATGGGGTTAAATGTAGATGGTGCACTGCACATCTAAATACCTCCATTGCTTACTCTGAATTGTAGTTTATTGATCTGTCTAGAGAAATACAAATCAACCCACTATGTGTGGCTGTGGCAAACTTTAAACACAGAAGTCAATCTCTACCCTGAGTTTTTCAAAACCTTTTCACTGGAAATTGGGTTGAATACCTTGAATATCTGTATAAATAAGATAGGTTTAGATGCAGCCTAGTACATAAAACATCAAACTAAAGAGGTCACAGCTGGATGCAGCAGCTGTAGGCACATGGCTACAATTTCTCCCTTGAGGCATCACTTTTTTTAGAACAACCATTCAATTTTCAATCAATACATGTGTATTTGCTCACTGTGGTGCAACCATACAAAAGACAACCAGTATTAACACAAGTCATATTTAACACGTGTCTTCAGTGACTGCAGAATACATACCGTGCTGATCTTTTTTAGGCTCCACCTGCAACATACAGGAAAGAAAATACTTAAGAGACTCATATTGTGCTAAATTCTGTTTGTACAGCTCTTTTGTTCATGCCTTTGCAGGACATAATTACACCAGAGATTGTAGAGATAATCTAGTCTCTTACTAATCTACTGACTCTTACTGACTAATGGAGAATCAGGTGAAATGTTCTGTATTAGTATAGTATGTGATGCTAACACTGATGTCTACTTTGTGACAAAAACTAGTATTTTTCCCACATTTGCTGACTAAATAGTGCATCAGACAACCCTATGTGTTGGCTTCTACTGAAGGTTAGCTGAGTTATATCACAATATGGTGAAGCTAACATCTATTATAAAGGGGTTACACTAACCCCTTTTATGAAGCACTCCAATAATTTGCATGCATCCTCATGTCTTAAGCTCTTGACACCTGAACATTCCATGCTGGGACACGTGATGCTTCCACCACATCCATCTTTGGGGAACACAGTCAAATTCAACCTAACCCACAGGATCTAGAAGCCATAAAAGGGGAGCACATTTAAGTCTACATGGATGATATGCCTGTCACCTTCTGAGTGAAATTTATATACTGTAAAGCACAACACGATTGTCCAGAAGACAACCTGCCCCAACTCAAGGTCACTACCTGACATAGCAAGTGTGAATGTTCTATTAAATCACCAATCTGATATGATTCCATTTCCTTCTCTTCCTAAATAAACTATTGAATGCTCATGCTATACCTAATTGACTTTACTTTTTCAAATGTGATTGCCATAAAAACAAGAGGGAATCATTCAAGAAAGTTTTCTCCTACATAAAGAAAAGGGGCTTCTTACCTTTATCGAGGACTTTGGGGACCCTTCTTCAACTCTTGAGGAAGGTGTGGGAATTGTGTTTCGAGGTAGAACTAGAGGGACAGAAAGTAACTGTCAGCTCATGGCACTATTTATTACACAAGCATCTTTGACATGGATAAAAGTGTACTGAGTCAGTATATGTGATTAGGCTTAGCCTACTACTGGGCTGTCTTTGCTGATGGTAAGCACAGGCAAAGATTAGAAAACTAAACAGCTTATTTTTATTTTTCTTTTGCTTTCTAGAGAATGGGAATATAAAGCAACAAGAGTCTATGTTTCAATACATGACTACTAAATGTACGTTTCAAAAACTTTATGTATGTATTCAGTTTGGGGGAAATCACATCAGGGGCAACTGTTGGTATCTAGTTTTCCCCTTCCATTATGTGGGTACCTGGGGTTAGTATCAGAATATCAGGTCCAATGACAAACACTTATACTATCAAGACATCTCACTCTCCCCATTAAAATAAATGTCATGACCATCAATTCCTGTAAGCATTTTGAATCCCAGAAGAACTGAAAAGTCTCTTCACCATATCTCACAAGCATATTTCAACCTCCATCAGTTGATACATCCTGATTCTGCATTCATCATAAAGAACATAGAACTTTAACTTTTTAACACATACATTTTAGTCTAAGGCACATAGTGTAACTACATTTATCCATTCATCCTTTGACATTCCATAATCCTGGAAAACAATATTAAGTACCCGGTGCCTTGTTTCTCCTTCTGGTCTTTCTTTACTACCCTATGCTCTTCTGTACTCATGTGTCTTGTGGCATCCACATTAAACAGAGCAGTGATGGGGAAGAGTGAGTATCTGGGTCCTGCTGGCCATTCAAGTTCTTTAACTCAGCTCTAGGTAAGAGTTGTTCCAAGTGTAATGCAGCCTCTACAAACTGGGTAGATATTTTGAGTACTTATGTGTCACTCTCACAGGGTGTGTGGGTTACAAGGTAGCTGCACTTTTGAGGGTCACGTTTGTATTCCCATCAGATATCAGTCAAAGATCTCCCCATTTGTAGTTGGCTTTAGGCCAGGTGTGAGGAAGAGGCTCCCAACCCTAAGTATCTGTGAGCTGACAAGAAGTGCTGGTACTTCATTATAATGACTAGGATGAAATATGACACTGATGTAGCAATATCTATCCTGGGATAAAGTGACCATGGACTCTATGTCATAAAGTAAATAATGCCGAGGACCTCTACAGACTTTGGACTTCCTGACATGTACACTGGAAACCTATCTTGGCTAATTAACTTTTCACAAATATGAAAATATCTACATTTAGGCTTTGGCCAATTCATCAAGACAGCTATAGTTCTTTGAAATGGTGTCTGGATAAATAAACCACATGGCACATGAAAACAAGAGAAAGAATTGATATATCTTTTCAGCACCATGTTTCTACATGCACAGAAGTACAATGACTTCTGCATACTGTTCTTCTGGTTCACCACATATGAACACTTTATACCCATCGATTACTGTAAATAGTTACTGACACTTTACTTAGTTCACCAGTCTGCAATTCACCTGATTCTCTACTTTATTTGTTGAAATATTTATCACTTATTCAGAACAAAATAATCAGTATATGAATGATACCTAATTCCAAAGATATGTGGGTCACAATATTAGCTAATTGTGATATCTACAATTCAGGATAAACCATAAATTATTTCAATTGTTCAATATGGAGTATGTATACACTATAACATTTCACATATATGGAAAAGTCTACATTTTAGGGGATAAAGTTTACCTGGTAAATAAATGACAGGGAATGTTTGTTAAAAATGAAAATAGGCACACATTATAGTGTAAGATGTATCATAATTTATACCCACTACTGTGAAGCGACTCCAGTTTTATGAGATTAATAATTTCAATACAGAGAACCTATGTTATTTCTTGGTATGTTTATGAAATAGTATTACAGTATTAATATATAGGGATGTCTATGAAGCACAACCTTGAGGGAGAAAATACAAACATACATAGGCACATGTATACATACAAACACACACATTAAAATTTAAAGTCAAAATACTTCATAAAGACCAAAATATAATATACAATAAAACATAATTCTAATAATACAGCAGTTGTATGTATTTAAACAAGATATTTTTGAGAAATATTAGCCAGTCTACTTGAAGAAAGAGCACTAAATGGATAGTAATATACCTCTGGTATCACAACAGTTCCCCATTGAGAAAATTGAGCAAATTCCAATACTTTTGTCGCTGTGTAGTGTATAGTCGTGTACTCCGAGCAAAGTCTCAAAGTATACTGGCATTCAGCAGCCAGGCCTGAGTATAACTAAGTACAGGTCAGCCATAAGTCACAGAACTTGCATAGTGAGCTCATAATCCATACCATGACGTCCAGCATCTGCCACTTAGGCAAGTCTGTTCATACAAGTTCAGGACTACAGTGTGGGTTATTATAGATGTCAGTGTTCTTTATCTAAGAAGGATCAATTACAAAGTTAATATCTGTCTCTTCTCTTTATATTATTCTGAAGAACCCTGTCTAAATGCCTGCTTCACAGAGCTCTCTCTCTCTCTCTCTCTCTCTCTCTCTCTCTCTCTCTCTCTCTCTCTCTATCCCTCTCCTCCCCTCTCCTCCCCTCTCCCCCCTCTCCTCCCCTCTCCCTCTCTCCCTCTCCCTCTCTCCCTCTCCCTCTCTCCCTCTCCCTCTCTCCCTCTCTCCCCCTCTCCCCCTCCTCTCCCCCTCTCCCCCTCCTCTCCCCCTCTCCCCCTCCTCTCCCCCTCTCCCCCTCCTCTCCCCCTCTCCCCCTCCTCTCCCCCTCCCCCTCCTCCCCCTCTCCCCCTCCTCTCCCCCTCTCCCCCTCCTCTCCCCCTCTCCCCCTCCTCTCCCCCTCTCCCCCTCCTCTCCCCCTCTCCCCCTCCTCTCCCCCTCTCCCCCTCCTCTCCCCCTCTCCCCCTCCTCTCCCCCTCTCCCCCTCCTCTCCCCCTCTCCCCCTCCTCTCCCCCTCTCCCCCTCCTCTCCCCCTCTCCCCCTCCTCTCCCCCTCTCCCCCTCCTCTCCCCCTCTCCCCCTCCTCTCCCCCTCTCCCCCTCCTCTCCCCCTCTCCCCCTCCTCTCCCCCTCTCCCCCTCCTCTCCCCCTCTCCCCCTCCTCTCCCCCTCTCCCCCTCCTCTCCCCCTCTCCCCCTCCTCTCCCCCTCTCCCCCTCCTCTCCCCCTCTCCCCCTCCTCTCCCCCTCTCCCCCTCCTCTCCCCCCTCCCCCTCCTCTCCCCCCCTCCCCCTCCTCTCCCCCCCTCCCCCTCCTCTCCCCCCTCTCTCTCTCTCTCTCTCTCTCTCTCTCTTTCTCTCTCTTACATCAAAACGTGAACTTTCAGCTACTGCTCCCGTGCCATTTTTGCCTGTCTGCTGCCTTGCTCTCTGCCTTGGTGGCCATGGATTCTAACTCTCTGAAACTTTATCCTCTAAGTTAAATACTTTCTTTTACAAGTTGACTTGGACTTGGTGTTTTATCACAAGAATAGTATTTCATACATACCACTTCCTCGTTCCCCTATAGTTTCCAAGTGTGGCAGAATAAAGTAGTCACAATGAAATGGTAGAATTTACCACTCATCATTAATTCTTCACATCTAAACTAAGGTCTGCAAGGGAAACTCAGTTCTAAGGATGGAAACTTGCCTTCAGGGGGAGGCTTGGTCAAGTGTTTAGGACTTTTTGAGAAAGAAAACACATACATAGGCACATGTATACATACAAACACACATGTTAAATTCTAAAGTCAAAATACTTCATAGAGACCAAAATATACAATAAAACATAATTCTAATAATACAGTAGCTGTACGTATTTAAACAAGATATTTTTGAGAAATATTAGCCAGTCTAGTTGAAGAAAAAGCACTAAATGGATAGTAACATACCTCGGGTCTCACAACAATTTCCCATTGTAAAAAATAAAATCCAATACTTTTGTCGCTGTGTAGTGTATAGTCGTGTACTCCGAGCAAAGTCTCAAAGTATACTGGCATTCAGCAGCCAGGCCTGAGTATAACTAAGTACAGGTCAGCCATAAGTCACAGAACTTGCATAGTGAGCTCATAATCCATACCATGACGTCCAGCATCTGCCACTTAGGCAAGTCTGTTCATACAAGTTCAGGACTACAGTGTGGGTTATTATAGATGTCAGTGTTCTTTATCTAAGAAGGATCAATTACAAAGTTAATATCTGACTCTTCTCTTTATATTATTCTGAAGAACCCTGTCTAAATGCCTGCTCCACAGAGCTCTCTCTCTCTCTCTCTCTCTCTCTCACCTCTCCTCACCTCTCCTCTCCTCTCCCTCTCCTCCTCCCTCTCCCTCTCCCTCTCCCTCTCCCTCTCCCTCTCCCTCCCCCTCTCCCTCTCCCTCCCCCTCTCCCTCCCCCTCCCCCTCCCCCTCCCTCTCCCTCTCCCTCTCCTCCCTCTCCCTCTCCTCCCTCTCCCTCTCCTCTCCTCTCCCTCTCCTCCTCCCTCTCCCTCTCCCTCTCCTCCTCCCTCTCCCTCTCCCTCCCCCTCTCCCTCCCCCTCCCCCTCCCTCTCCCTCTCCTCCCTCTCCCTCTCCCTCTCCCTCTCCTCCCTCTCCCTCTCCTCCCTCTCCCTCTTCCTCTCCCTCTCCTCCCTCTCCCTCTCCCTCTCTCTCTTTCTCTCTCTTACATCAAAATGTGAACTGTCAGCTACTGCTCCTGTGCCATTTTTGCCTGTCTGCTGCCTTGCTCTCTGCCATGATGGCCATGGATTCTAACTCTCTGAAACTTTATCCTCTAAGTTAAATACTTTCTTTTACAAGTTGACTTGGACTTGCTGTTTTATCACAAGAATAGAAAAGTAACTAAGACAGCCTCTAACCAGTCACGTTTGTCTACCTGTCCTCAATGGTTCAATTAAAGACATAATTGTTGTAGTAAAAATTAATTGGCAGTTTGTACCCCACCTTACAGAATATATATGTTAGGAAGAAAAGGTGTTGGGCCTAACACAAGGTCTAATCTCCATTTCACCTCCACCCTTCAGTCATGTACACAGGTGGAGGGCGTGAACAGGCCCTAGAGAGATTTACATACTAATGAGGTACCTGAAGGCCAGAGGTGGAGCCAATTAAACATTCCTCCCCAGCCCCTCCCCCCTTCTCCCCTCCCCTTTTAACTCAGGTCGATCCTGGGTTTGAGGGGTATGCATCCAGATCCATACACGATCTGCCATGTGAATAAACCAGTTTTGGAAACCCAAGGGCTTCCTCGTGTGTTGGGGCTGCGCCGCTATGAGGAACCGTGAGGAGCCAGGGAGAGACTTTTAGTTAATGAACAGCCGGGCCCAACTTCCAGCTGGAGAAACCCAGAGCATTTCCAGCCGACTACCCACAGCATGGCAGGAGGAACCTCGGGATCCCCAAGCCTTTTTTTTTCCCCCACATCTGGCGCCTCAAACGTGGAGCCTTGGAAGCCACACAACCACGCAGCTACTGATACCGAGGGAAGGGTAAGCCCCGAACTCTTGAAACAAGAAATCTGCTTTTTCCTCCTGTGTTTCAGTCGGAAGCCATCGCGCGGATTTAAGTAAGCCAAGGGAGCTTTTGCTACCTCCTGGCCAGAGCCACTCTCTGGTGCTGGTTCAAAGCTTCCCTGGCCTCTGCTTAAATCCCGACAGCCCGCAACGGGCGTTGGCAAAGACTCTATCAAGACTCTCTCTAAAACAAAAAGAAATCTGGTGATGCAGCAGCCATTTAAAAGCCATAAGGGCGGCTGCCAGTTCTTAAATCTGCGGGAAGGCTTGGCGCTCTTGGACCATTGTGGAATCCCCCAAAGCCAATAGGCCAAGGGAACGTTCCCATTGGACAAGGCGTTTCTCCTCTTTTCTATCATGGGAAACTCCACCTCACGTAAATGTTCACCCCAAGCCAGGCAAATATATTCTTTACTAAAGACCCATGGGATAAGAATAGGCAAAAAGCAAGCCTCCTTGTTTTGGGAGGAAGTCCTTCAGATAGCACCATGCATGGCAGAGGATAATATTTACAGTCCAGATTCTTGGAGCAAAGTAGCTTCCCTTATCAAAAACAGAGATAAAAAACCCCCTTATGAGTTTTTGCCGATCTTAGCTGCAATTCGCCAATGTATAAGACCATCGAAAATAGGACAGACTGAGAACAACACAGCTCCTGGGGCCCCTCAGTTAAATGAACCCAAAAACCAAGGTCCCAAAAGTCACCTGGTTTCAGACCTTGAGGCCCTTACCCAACTAATAAGAGAAATAAAATCCATATACCCACCCCTTCCCCCTTATGCCTTGGAGGAAATGAAACCATGTGCTCCTCCTGTCCCTCCCTCCCCCATCCAAAGGCAAGGCTTCATTAAAATACCAAAGGAGCTTTCCCCTGCCTTCCCTCTTACCTCCCAACCGAAGAGAGATAAGTCCCCTCCCCCTCCTCTTAGCCGCAAAAGTAGCAGTCCTTCAAAATCCATAGATAAAACCCAAACTGCTCAAACATTCCCAGTTAATATCCACCCCACTCGAACTAAACCACTTAAATGGCACCCTATCCAAGCCTCCGACCTAAAAGAACTCAGGCAGGCAGTGAAGGAAGATGGCATTCATGCACCGTGGACAAAATCCCTCCTACAGAGCCATATTGCCAACTTAAACACCCCCCAAGATTGGAGAGATATTTGCCGTTCTGCCCTTCCTGATCCAATGTTTCTAGAATGGGAGGCATATTATCGTGATGAGTGTCTTCAGCAAGTCAGGCAAAACCAGGGAAGGGAAGATGACACTCCATGGGGTTTTAAAGAACTCTTTGGCCAGGAAGATTTCTCTACTGGGGCACAACAGGCAAGTCAGCCAGCAGGCTACTATGACCAGGTCCGCCTCTGTGCCATTCAAGCCTGGAATAGGCTTACTCCACCTTCAGGATCTCAAGACCCTGCCCACTCCCTACTCTCCCTTCATCAGAAGCCTGGAGAATCCCTGTCTGATTTTATCCTCAGAACTAAAATGAGCTTAGAAAGAAAAATCTCCAATCCCACAGCTAGAGACCTTCTTCTTAAAACCATTGTTTGGGAAGGCATGACTTCTGAGTCTAGACTAGCCTGCCAGGGTCTCCGGGAAGAACATCATGATAGGTGGATTGTGGCAACCAGAGAAATAGGAACTACATCGCACCAGGTCACATCCATAGCTCAGGCATTTGTGGCAGCAGTAAAAACAGAAGGAATCTGCTTCAAATGTGGGGAGACAAGACATTGGAAAGATGAATGCCCTACAACCTGCCATCTTCGGGGCCGGGAGACCCAGCGAGACTTCGAGCTCGCGCGTCCCCCGCCCCCGAGCCGCCCGCTGCGAGCTGGCCCCTCCGCGACCGCCATCATGCTAACCGGTGCCCGGAGAGAGTGGAGAGGTGGCATGAGCGAGGTGGCTGAGGCCACCACCTGCAACACCACGCTCCCGCAGGCCGCTGACCCCGTGCCTAAGAGCCCTGCAGCCAGCGGCATGCCCCAGGCCCCGGCGCCAGCCGCGCCCCTCTCGGGGAGCCCCGGCCTCTTCAGCTCCCGTGGGCAGCGAGGACTCGGAGAAGAAAGTTCTCGCCACCAAAGTCCTTGGCACTATCAAATGGTTCAACGTCAGAAATGGATATGGATTTATAAACCGAAATGACACCAAAGAAGATGTGTTTATACACCAGACTGCCATCAAGAAGAATAATCCACACAAGTATCTGCGCAGTGTGGGGGAGGGAGAAATTGTAGAGTTTGATGTGGTTGCAGGAAAAGGGGGTCCTAAAGCAACAAATGTGACTGGCCCAGATGGAGTTCCAGTAGAAGGGAGCCGCTATGCTGTACACCGTGGACCTCCCCATAATGCTGGTGAGATTAGACAGATGAAAGATGGAGTCCCCAAGGGAACACAACTCCTGGTCCATCAGAATCCAACCTACCGCCCGAGGTTCCGCAGGGGACCTGCTCACCCACGCACGAGCCCATATCGTTCCCTACAGGTGGTAGAGCCAGCTACAGGTGGTAGAACCAGCTCCAAGAGTGTTCTCCCCAGTTATTGCCCACAGAAAACCTCTCCGCGAAACTCCAGGACAGTGAATAATTCCCAGCCTAGTTCACAAAACTAGGCAGGCTTCTTTCTGTCTCCCCCCTCTTTCTCCACGTGTTCCTTGTTAGCTTCTTCTAATTTTTAGCTACTGCCTAGTTCAAAAGACTAGGCCCCACTCTTTCTCCATGTGTTCCTGATCAACTTCTCTACTTTAACTCCTCCTCTTTCTCTCTGTCTCTCCCTCTCCATGTGCTTTCCAACTCAAGGGCAAGATGGCAGACCCCCTAGCCTCCACTTTGCCCATCCCCCAGCTCCACAGAGAGGGCTCCTTCACAGACAACAGCAGTCTTTCAAGTCACAGTGCCTGCTGTGACCCTCCTAAGACTCCTTCCTTAGGTGAGAGATTCCTATAGCCTTTCACTCTCTGACTCTTAGCTCTCCTATCAAGCCTAGGTATCTCTCCCTATAAACTTCAAGTTAGCTTTTTGATCCTTCTCTACAATTAAAATTTCTAATAAAAAGAAAGGTGGAATACAGGTCCTCTCTGCCAAAGCACCCAGACACCACATCGCAGAACAAGGCCCCTCCCCACTGTTTCTAAACCCGCCATTACTGCTCCTCCCCAACAGGAGGACCTGCAACAAACGTTCCTGTTTTTCAACCAAAATTTTTAAACATTTCCTTTTCTTCCTAACAGGAACACCTAGAACAACAATGCTTGTGTTTTTTTCAACCAAAAATTTGTTATTTTTTCTATTTTAATGCTGCCTTTTCTCTCTAATACTTGTGATAGATGTCCAACATTATTTTTCAACCTTTATAATTTCTTCAAGGTTTAAAAGCTATCTAATTTCCTTCCACAGTTAAGTCAACGTGCTGATCACCATTTCTTGAGTCTTAATTAACAACTAATTTCTTTTACAGGCAAACTGTTGCTGCCAATCTCAGATACAAAATTAACATTGTTTTTCTCCCTCAGCTATCCAAGATACCTTCTAAGACTAAACTTTCCTCAAACACCTTTGCTTTTCCAGGATCTTAACGACAGGCCATAAGGTGCTTGTTCCCAAGCAATTTAATGCTTGGGAACATCTCCCTGCTGGAGATGCTCCTTCCCTGCTGTGATTATCCTACAGGTATACCCACAGATCCAACAGAGTCCAGCCATCCTCTGGAACCTGCCTGAGATGCCAAGCTGCTTTCTCCCAGCCACCTCATCTGACTGCAGACTCCAGAGACACGCTGAGATCCAGAGACAGCGACACCTCCTGGAACCTGCCAAGCTGCCTTCTTCCAGCCATCTCATCTGACTGAAGAACCCAGAACATGCTGAGATCCAGAGACCCACACCAGGCTCCAGAGATGCACGCCAGAACCCAGAGATGCTCACTACAGAAGACAGATCCAGACCTTCCAGCTACAAATGAACTCTTTTGCCAAAGTCACATAGCTAAAGTTACATGTTAGTGAGGAAAACATAATGTCTATTTAGATTAATCAGATGTCATTACCCTCAAACTGTACAACCTATATTTAATTGTTTCAATGATTCCCTGCCTTCCAAACCCTACCCTCAATTCCCACTACCCTTGATTGAGTTATGCTACACCCTCTGGCCTACCACCTCATCCAAAATTTTCACAAAAAAACAGTGAGATGTTGGGCCGTGAAGAGATGGTTTGGACATAGCCTGGTTGAACGGGCTTTAAACCCCGGAGACCCTTTTTAGGGACGGTAGGATGTTTAGCCCTGTTCCTAGGCCCACTTCCACGTGGTCCACATCTCTCATTAACACAGAGTTGCCCCTCCTTTTATGAAAGAAAAAAGGGTGGGATGTTGGGCCTAACACAAGGTCTAATCTCCATTTCACCTCCACCCTTCAGTCATGTACACAGGTGGAGGGCGTGAACAGGCCCTAGAGAGATTTACATACTAATGAGGTACCTGAAGGCCAGAGGTGGAGCCAATTAAACATTCCTCCCCAGCCCCTCCCCCCTTCTCCCCTCCCCTTTTAACTCAGGTCGATCCTGGGTTTGAGGGGTATGCATCCAGATCCATACACGATCTGCCATGTGAATAAACCAGTTTTGGAAACCCAAGGGCTTCCTCGTGTGTTGGGGCTGCGCCGCTATGAGGAACCGTGAGGAGCCAGGGAGAGACTTTTAGTTAATGAACAGCCGGGCCCAACTTCCAGCTGGAGAAACCCAGAGCATTTCCAGCCGACTACCCACAGCATGGCAGGAGAAACCTCGGGATCCCCAAGCCTTTTTCCATATATATATATATATATATATATATATATATTCTGTTAAATCTACCTAAATCTAGGGCTGGTGCCTGAGGCAACAAAGGAAGGGGGTTTCCTTTGGAAGTTACCCTTCAGTAGATAAATGTCTCCCAAGTGAGCCAGAAAGCAAAGGCTTTATGAGTAACCACACTACCGAGAGCAAAAGTATTCTGAATAAAACAACTTATTTCCTTCCCTTTGGCTATCAGATCATTAAAATAATGGTTCCCCCAAAATTGGAATTTCTTCTGGAATACCATGACAGAGGCCCCTATTCTAGCTGGAGAAGAATGCTACTTTTTGAGACTTAACTCTCCATCTCATTTTTTTTAAGCACTAGCTTGGATGAAGGCTTCATCGCTCTTGGCCAACTACATCTTCCTGAGCAGAATTTTAGTAATAGCTGGATATAAAGCCTTCAGACTGTGAATTTAAAGAAAATAGGAGCACATGGAGTTCATAGTACTGAAAATCCTTGGGGCAAGTATAAGAATGTGGTGAAGCTACAGGAGATTACAACTCAAGTGGAAATTACTTCTTTTTTTTAACATGAGGTGAATTCTAAACTATCTTGCTAATGAAGATGTCTCAGTAGTGAGGTTTAAAAAGAAAGGGTTTGGTATCTTATGTTATGCTTTGAGCATGGCATTTATAAGGGAATTCTAAGGGAAGTCCTACCCAATCCATACAGAATTGCAATTCCAGGTGCAGTTCAGATAGATCCACCAGTAGAAGAGAGCAGGGGGTCAAATGGAGGAAACACCCACAGCTTCCTTACTTAAAACCCAGCACATTGTGTCTCTCATCTTGATGTTCCACAGTGAGCAGTGTTTGGTTTTTGCAAGGTTGTTCCATCTTTGAAGATTGTTCTCAGTAGAGCCAAAGTTTATTCCTCCAATGCACTGAATTTGAATCTGTTATATTTGATTTGATGTGGGTTCTCAGCAATGACAAAAGAATTTACTGGAAGGACTCTGAGATCAGTTTCGTCACCTAAATATGTGATGGAACACTGAACCTAAGGCCAGTAGACCTCTAGAAGTCTTCCAGCAATCTCTTTTCCTTTCTGCAGGTGAACTTTATTTAATTTTTGAATACTTATTTATTATTTTTGTTTTATGCATATGAATGGTTTGCCTGCATATATGTATGTGTACTGTGTGTGTGTGTGTGTCATATTCCTGTAGAGGCCAAAAAAAGGGGGGGCAGATCCCCTGGAACTGATTTTAATGATTTCTATATGACACCACATAGATACTGGGAACCAAACTAGGACCTTCTGCAAGAATAGCAAGTGCTCTTAACCACTGTGCTCTCTTCCCAGTCCTGGACGTTATTCACTTTTACCAGCTTGACAGATTGAGAAACAACACGGCACTAACAGCTATTGATCATTATTGTGGTACTTATATAATGGAGAGGATTGATTTTTTTCTGCTTTATTTCTTATTATCTTTCATGTTCAGACAATAGAGAAAGAAAAAATGTTATTTGACTCATGATTCTAATAGCTAGAATGTCTACATAGTATTGTGCTGCCTGATATCCTTGAAGAGTGTTCTGACTAATATATTCACAGAAGATCAGAAAGGGTACCAGGCATATGGAAAAGGTGTACATGTACAGGACATGTATGTCCATTTCTAACTACACAGTTCAACAGGCATTAACTTACACCTGCCAGGTCATGCCCACTCTTTGTCTATAGTATTACCCCATTTCTGAGGTGGAATCTGTCGTGATGTAATCATTTTCCATAGGCTCTCAATACTACCACACTGGAGACCAAGCTTCCATCCCATAAATCCAAGAAATAACTCATATACAAATATAGAAGGGAGATTCTCACGGGGACATATTCTCCATATATGACCTGGTTAAGTATAAACATGGAATTGTGGAGTTTTGTGGCATATCTGGTATTTCCAAGATACAGCAGGCAGGAGGTTAGCTTATGCTACTGTCAACTTCAACAGAAATTAACTGAGAACTTACCTAGAGTTTAGCAGCCTTGATCTGTAAGCCAGAAGGTGGATCAAGTTTGGAACTGTGGTGTGTTATTAAAATGTAAAGCCTGAGAATTCTGAAGTGTCAGCAGAGTACACAATATGCCTGGTGTCAATCCTCCAGTCGGTTAACACTCAAGGGGTTCTGAAAGTACAAATGCCGGACCTCTGTCTGCTATGGTTTCTCTCCATAAGCTTCAGCTAAAAGCTATCCCAAGAGGTACAATCTGGGGGTCTTTAAGGAAGATGAGAGAATCTGGACAGTCCACAATGCAGTTAAGTGCTACCAGCTAAGGTCCCCCTGGCACACACACAGAGAGAGAGAGAGAGAGAGAGAGAGAGAGAGAGAGAGAGAGAGAGAGAGAGAGAGAGAGAGAAAAGGAAAACTCCCACTGGAAAGGCAGCTCATGCAAACATCAGATACTTTTCCAGTACAGACTCAGTAACAACACAAAATAATGTGAATGAAGTATTACACCTAAATATTAATGAAAAAAGAAAATAAATGAGTATAGCCCCAATATCCAATAGCTCTGAGCTATAATCAATAGACCAAAGCCACAAATTTAGAGAAGGGAAAAAAAGCTGAGATAAACATTAAGAAGTCATAGAGAACTTATTTAAGAAAATTATAGCAGGATATTTCCTAAATATTAGACATAAAAATAGACATTCAAACAAAGAGCCTTCTAGATTACCAAATGACATGGCCAGAGTACTTATCTGTGTATGTACTTACATGTGTATGTACTTTTAAGACCAGAGACATATTATAGTCAATATGGCAAAAATACAGAGCCAAAGAAGAGTATTGAAGTATTTAAGGGTAAACCACTAATTCATTACAGAGATAGAAACATCTAAACAATATTGGCAACATTCAAAGGCAGGGAATCATGACATGATGTATTTCAAGCCCTGAAAGTAAATCACTGCCAATCAGGATTTTTACATCAAGTCCAAGTGGATAAAGACTTTCACATAAAACCAGATACACTGAAAGTAATAGAAGAGAAGGCGGGGAAGAGCCTCAAATACTTGGGCACAGAGGAAAATTTCCTGAACAGAACATCAATGGCTTGTGCTCTAAGATCAAGAATTGGCAAATGGGACCTCCTAAAATTGCAAAGCTTCTGTAAAGCAAAGGACACTGTCAATAGGACAAAAGGGCAACCAACAGATTGGGGAAAGATCTTTGTCAATCCTACATCTGACAGAGGGCTAATATCCAATATATACAAAGAACTCAAGACATTAGACTCCAGACAACCAAATAACCTTATTAAAAGATGGGGTACAGAGTTAAACAAAGAATTCTCAACTGAGGAAACTCCAATGGCCAAGAAGCACCTAAAGAAATGTTCAACATACTTAGTCATCAGGAAAATGCAAATCAAAACAACCCTGAGATTCTACCTCACACCAGTCAGAATAGCTAAGGTCAAAATCTCAGGTGAGAGTAGATGCTGGCGAGGATTCGGAGAAAGAGGAACACTCCTCCATTGTTGGTTGGGTCGCAAGCTGGTACAACCACTCTGGAAATCAGCTTGGCGGTTCCTCAGAAAATTGGACATAGCATTACCTGAGGACCCAACTACACCACACCCAGAAGATGCTTCAACATATAACAAGGACACCTGCTCCACTATGTTCATAGCAGCCTTATTTATAATAGCCAGAAGATGGAAATAACTCAGATGTCCTTCAACAGAGGAATGGATACAGAAAATGTATTACTCAGCTATTAAAAATAATGAATTCATGAAATTCTTAGGCAAATGGATGGAAGTAGAAAATTTCATCCTGAGTGAGGTAACCCAATCACAAAAGAACACACATGGTATGCATTCACTGATAAGTGGATATTAGCCCCAAAGCTTTCAATGCCCAAGATACAACTCACAGACCACATGAAGTTCATGAAGAAGGAAGACCAAAGTGTGGGCACTTTGGTCCTTCTTAGAATGAGTAACAAAATACTCATGGGAGCAAATATGGAGACTAAGTATGAGACATAAACTGAAGAAGGGGCTGTCCGCAGACTGCTCCATCTGGGTATTCATCCCTTGTGCAGTCACCAAAGGCAGAGGCTGATGTGGATGCCAGGAAGTGCAGGCTGACAGGAGCCTGATATAGCTGTCTCCTTAGAGGTCTGCCAGAGCCTGACATATACAGAGGCAGATGCTCACAGCTAACCATTGAACTGATCAGGGGGTTCCAAATGGTGGAGTTAGAAGACTGAAGGAGCTGAAGGGGTTTGAGGCCACATGGGGAGAGCAACAATGCCAACCAACCAGAGCTCCCAGGGTCTAAACCAGCAGCCTAGGAGCACATAAAGAGGGACTCATGGCTCCAGCTGTATATGTATGGTTTGTAGGGCCATTGTGGGAGAAGAGGTCCTTGGTCCCATGAAGGCTGGATGCCCCAGTGTGGAGGAATTTGAGGGCAGGGAGGTGGGAGTACGTGGGTGGGTGGGGACACATCCTTATAGAAGCAGGAGGAGAGGGGATGGGATGGTGGTTTCTGGGTGGGGGGAATCTCAAATGTAAATAAAATATCCAATAAAAAATGTTGTTGGTTGGTTTGGCTTGGAGTTATGCCCCATCCATTCATCCATCTCAATGTATAGTCTGTTTATCTGTGTGTAGGTATATTTGTATATGTGTAAGGATGCATGAATACTTGTGGATTTGACTGTAACATACAGTTGAGCCCAGCCAGAGTGTGGGTGTATGAATGCGTGAATGTACATGTCTATGCATTTTTGCTTATATAAGGCATCTTAATTCTTTTCCTTTCTTTCCTCTATGGCTCACAATGAGTTTTAACCAGTTTAGCCAGAAGGCTTCTGGCTGATTCAGGAGAGAAAGGAGCACCAGCAATAAACCCTTTTACTTAGTTCCCCACTGTTTTACTTTGAGGTGCTAAACCCCAGAGACTACAATTTCTGCCCTCAGAGGGATTGGGCCAGGTCAACTACCACTGCAAAGTAACTTAAATTTAAGACAGATAAAGGTTTATTATAGATAAGGCAACCGTAAATATCCAGGAGACCATGTCTTGTCCCACAGAAGCTCTTCCCCCTTGGCTTATCTCAAGAGAGAAGCAAAGAACAGCTGAAGGCCCCCAGCATATGTGTGTGTGTGTGTGTGTGTGTGTGTGTGTGTGTGTGTGTGTACATGTATACATACATGTATTTGTTTTTAGACTGAGTTGTATTTACTAGTTACAAAGCACATAGACCATATGAGTGTGTTAACATGGATACCGCCGGGCGGTGGTGGCGCACACCTTTAATCCCAGCACTTGGGAGGCAGAAGCAGGCGGATTTCTGAGTTTGAGGCCAGCCTGGTCTACAGAGTGAGTTCCAGGATAGCCAGGGCTATACAGAGAAACCCTGTCTTGAAAAACCAAAAAGATGGATACCAAGGCGTGTGTAAAATGATAAATACATTAAAACTACATATAACTTCACCATTAAATCATGGGTGAGCACACTGGATTTGTCAGACTTGAGAAAGCTTCCTATGTGGACATAGTGTGCCCTGCTTCACTTTGCCTGAAGAGTGAGGACAATGGTGTGAACATCTAGATCAGCCTAGGTGTTGAGTGTTATTGTGATTTCTTGAGGCTCTACTGCAATCCTGAACTGAGGTTTTATGAGTCCTGTTGTGACAGAGACCTGGGATAAGGGAAGCACAGAAGCATCAATGTGGTTGACCTTAGCCAGGACTCACAGCTTTGGGGATATGAAACCTGCAGAGGCCAGGAAGCCCCTGTAGCCCAGTAGGAACCTCAGTGGGGCAGTAGGGACACCAAGTGTCCTAGTTTGGGTTTTAAAGCTGTGAACAGACACCATGATCAAGGGAACACTGATCAAACCATTTAGTTGGGGCGGCTTACAGGTTAGAGGTTCACTCTGTTATAAAGAAAGCATGGTAGTGTCCAGGCAGCCATGAGGCTAGAAAGCTGAAGGCAGCCAGGAGAAGACTGGCTTCCAGCCAGCTAGAAACCCACCCCCACGGTGACACACTTCCTCTAACAAGGCCACACCTACGCCAAGGCCACACTTCCTAATAGTGCCACTCTCTGTGCCAAGCATCTTCAAATCCACCATAGCATCCCACCCATAAAGCCTTCCATCCAAAATTTATCCTGTCTACAAGAAATGGAGGGATGGGGTATGGAGCAGAGATTGAGAGAGTGGCCACCAATCAGTCCAACTTGAGACCTATCCCATGGACAATCACCAGTCCCTGACACTATTAATGATATGGTTATGACTGCAGACAGGAGTCTAGCATGGCTGTCCTTTCAGAGTTTTTCCTACATTTTAGATATTAACCCTATACTGAATGTGGAGTTGATAAAAAATCTTTTCCTATTCTCCAGGCTGCCATTTTATCCTACTGATGGTATATTTTTTCCTACAGAATCTTTTCAGTTTCATGAGGGCCCATTTATTAGTTGTTTTAGTGCCTGCTCTACTGGTGTTATGTTCAAGAAGTTGTCTTCTATGCCAGTGAGTTCAAGCCTATCCCCCATTTTCTCTTCTATCAGGTACAGTGTATCTTATTTTATGAAAAACTCAAGAAAGTAGTCATCAACAAACTAAATAGTCCCATTATAAAATGGAGTATGCGTATAAACAGAGAATTCTCAATAGAGGAATCACAAATGGCTGAGAAACACTTAAATGTTCAACATCCTCAGTCATCAGAGAAGTGCAAATCAAAATTCCTTTGAGATTCAATCTTATACCTGTCAGAATGGTTAAGATCAATAACATCAGTGATAGCTCATGCTGGTGAGTAGGGGAACAATCTTCTATCTGTGGCAGGTGTAAAAACTTGTACAAGCACTATGGAACTCAGTATGGCAGTTCCTTAGAAAACTGGGAACTGATCTCTCTCAAGACCCAGCTATACCACTCTTGGGCATATACCAAAGGGCACACTATAACTACAAAAACGCTTGCTCAGCTATGTTCATAATAGCTTTATTCATAATAGCCCAAAACTAGAACCAACATTAAATTTCCCTCAAATGAAAAATGGATAAATTAAATGTGGTACTTTCACACAATGGAATATTACACAGCTATTTTTTAAATGTCATGAAATATGTAGGGAAATAGATGGAATTAGAAAAAACAAACACCCTGAATGAGGTAACACAGACCCAGGAAGACTAGCATGGTGTACACTCACTTATAAGTAGAATTTAGCTAATAAGTAAATGATAATTATGTTACAGTCCACCAACCCAGACAGGCTAATTAACAAGGAGGGCTCTACCAGGGACAAATATATGTCACTGATAAGGGGAAATAGGATAAATTCTAGGGTAGACTGGGGGAGGTAGGGATGGGAACATGAGAAATCAAGTTCTTACAGAGGACTGGAGGGAGAGAGTATGGGAGAGACAACCAGAATTGGGTGACTTTTGGAGCTGATTTCACTGTAGAAATCTAGTGAGATGGAAAATCCCTGGACTCTACAAAGGTGACCCTAGAGACCACTCCCAGTAATGGAGGATACAGAGCCTGAACCAGCCATATTCTATAACCAGGCAACTTATAGTGGTAGGATGGCAACATGGATGCAGCTACAGTCCTTAGACCTACAATCTATCTTGACTGAAGGATGTGCTGGGGCAATGGAGGAGAACTTGTGGGAGTGGCCAACTAATGGCTGGTCTAATTCAAGAGGGAGCCCATGCCTGACAATGCCTGGATCATCAAGAACTGGAGTCTGGTTAGCTGAGGACCTAGGGTAGGAAAAAAAATGAAATGATTCCTAGTGGTACTCTGCTATACTCAGAGATGGGGCCTAGTTCAATAGTCATCAGAGACACTTTGCCTAGAAGCTGATTAGAGCCAATGTAGAGACTCACATCCATACATTAGATGGAGAGGGAGCCCAAATTGTAGTACTCCATTAGGTCCCTCCCCTTGGAGCTCAAGGAACCCTATGGAAGAGGGGGGGGAAGAATTGTAGGAGCCAGAAGAGCCAAGGACCCTAGGATAATACAGTCAACAGACACCATGACAAAGGCAAGTCTTATAAAAGACAACATTTAATTGGGGTTGGTTTACAGGTTCAGAGGTTCAATTCATCATCAGAGTGGGAGCAATGGCAGGCAGCATCTAGGCGGGCATGGTGCAGGCAGAGCTGAGGATTCTACATCTTCATCTGAAGGCTGCTAGTGGAAGACTGGCTTCCAGGCAGCTAGGATGAGGGTCTTAAAGCCCCCATCTACAGTGACACACCTACTCCAACAGAGCCACACCTTCTAATAGTGCCACTCCCTGGGCCAAGCATATACAAACCATCACAATATTTAATCACAATAAAGAGAGGACACATTACCATAGAAACACTGGGAAAGTACCATCGTACTGGATTTCAGCTTCCTATGATCATGTGTAGACAGTGGAGAAGAAAGGCCTGAAAATGCAATGGGAAGTTCCAAGATAATAGCTGTATATGAGGGAACTCTTGGCTACATCCAGGAAACTTACGCATCCACCCTCACAATCAAGAAACACGCCAACCCGGCCAGTTGGCTTCTCTATATAGTGGTAAAATACTGGGCAGGTGGTGAGGAGACTGTAACGATCACCCTCCTTCAAACACACAAGAAGAAATGCACCATCCAATCCGATCTCTTGGTTTCTTCTCCTTAACCAGGCATTGTTACAGACCCCTACAGCCCAGTTCTCATAATCCTTCAAATCCAGCTCCCAGTAGTGTTTTCCAGTGCGGAAACTCTTTGCTCCCCAGGAGGCACGATAGTACCCAACTGAATCCAGAGATGTATTTTGATGGTGAGACTTAAAACTGAATCTTCTGATATCAAAAAATCGGCTCATCTTGCAGTTGAATATGATTAAATTTTGAAAGAAAATTCTCACTGTGGGAAGAGCCAACATTTTAGTTAAACCAATTATTTATGTTTGTCAGGTGAGAGAGGTTTCTAGAGATTTCCTGGGTTTTTGAAAATCTGCAGAAGCTGCAGAGGTGGAAGCCGCAGCACAGAACAGCGCAGTTCTGTCAGGAGATTTTAATTACACCTGGTAAACAGAAGCTGTGTGCAATGCAGTGAGGACGGCTGTAAAGGCTGTGCCCCTGAGTCTCCATGAAAAGTCATTCCTAAGTCATAAGTCATGGTTGCTTTCACCTTAGTGTTTTGATTTTCATCCCACTAAGCAGATTTGTACTCAAATGAGCATGCGTTAGAAGTTGTTCCCTGGTAGCAATCGTCTGCCTTTAACTAAACCCCGGTTTCTCTGAAATTCTTTCCCTGTGATATTACAATTCCTGTTTAGGATCTAGAGACTGATTCAGACTGCCTCGTGCCTTATCAACCTGTTTTATTTTTATTGACTATTATATATGGCTTTGTCTATTTGATTATTTTATGGTCATTTCTGTAGATATTTTTTTGAGATAGCATTTCTTACTATATATCCTTGGCTGGCATGGAACTCACTATGTCAACCTGCCTGGCCTCAAACTCTTGGGCAATCCTCCTGATTCCATGCTTTAAATGCTGGGGTTACAAGTGTGCTCCACTGTATCTTGAGAATTTTTAATCTGTGGGGTGTGATACACTTTAAAAATTCAACTGATAGCTGCATGGTTGCACATGTCTTTATTGAGAGCACTCAAGAGCCAGAGGCAGGTGGCTGGCTGTGAGTCTGAGGCCAGCCTGGTCTACAGAGCTAGTTCAGGACAGCCAGGGCTACAAAGAGAAATCATGTCTCCAAACTAAAAACAAAAAAATCAATCGCTGAAATATTTAATAGAAAATATACAAATATTTTAATTACTAGTTATTTGTATTAAACTGTCCTGAATTAATCATTCAGTGTGTCTCAATAAACAAATGATACTATGTCTTTCAGCCTAAATCATGTACATCATTAAATTAGTATTCATTAATCTTTGTTTCTAAAATGACCATGTGCCTAAATATGATTACAATATGGCATAACTAGACACTTCTTTCTAGGGAGCTAAAATATTCATTGTGCAAAGGTTATCTCACTGTTGAAGGGCACCTCTGGTCGTTACTTCAGTGCTGACACTCACCTTGAAAGAAGTTGAACCTTGCAGTCAGCCCCGTATTGGGATGGGCACTGAGTTTCGGTTTCATACGCTGCGGCATGCCCAGCTGCACCAACTCACTCCTGCAAGGAGAAGACATTGATCGGCCTGTGCTAAAGATGTCATCCCAGTGGTGAGGAGAAATCATAACTCAGAGCTAAGTAAAAGGCTCAGGGGGTAAAACCCTTGCCATGCAACCTGACAACCGAAGTTCAATCTCAGGAACCTATGGTGTGAGGAGAGGACTGACTCCTGAGAGTTGTCCTCTGCCCTGCACACATGTGCACTCACATAGATATTCAGAACAAGGGGCTGAAGAGATGGCTCAGCAGTTAAGAGCACTGACTGACTGCTCTTCTAGAGGTCCTGAGTTCAATTCCTAGCAACCACATGGTGGCTCACAACCATCAGTAATGGGATCTAAAGCCCTCTTCTGGTGTGTCTGAAGACAGTGACAATGAACTCATAATCATACAATAAATAAATAAATAAATATTTAATTCTTTTTTTTAAAAAAGATATTCATAACAAATCAAATTAATAAAAGTAAGCACTCATCTGAACATTTTCACACAGCATTTTCTGATATTATAGAGACCCCATGATAAAGAGACTGGGTGGTTTCCTCCTGATGCTCTTTCTGAAGCCCTTCCTGCTACCACCCCTTCCTCCATGCTTCCTGCTCCTATCTTCAATTACCAGAAAAATACAGCCCATGGCCTCAATAATTAGGATTTTAAAATGACAAATCTTAGCTCATGCCCATTACAAACACTCCATTCATAGGGAGAAGGAAAAGACACTGCCTGATATAGGAGGCCAGGAGTCATATCCGTGAAAACAAGCCCAGACACATCATCCATAAACAATTAAGCATTTTCTATATAAAGTGTATTTGTACTTTGCTAAGAGGGCTTGTTCAGTTTTGTACCAGAGATCAGGGTATCCTGGCTTACACTGAGGACTAAACTCACCTTCTGAACATGTCATCCAAATCCTGCAAACAAAACAAGAAAAGCTTAGATATCTGAAGTAACAGCACACAATGTGGTATATATATATATGTGTGTGTGTGTGTGTGTGTGTGTGTGTGTTTATCTATAAAGATAATTGTCAGGCACTGCACCAATTCACCCTGCAAATTTATTTTCATTTCCCGGGGTTATGAAGTGGATTAGCACAATGGAATTCTTAATGAAATCAGGCCTTGAGAATAATATTTGAGAAGCATATAGGTAGGAGGTGTACATTGCTTTGTAACACCCAGCTGTCTGCAAAGAGGACTTTCTTTGATCTTGTACACAAGACATACAAATACTTTCATTAAGTGTACTTCAAAACTGACACCTAACCACTACATGGTGCCTCATATCTGTAACTCTAGAATTTTGGGCTTAGGTCTCAGGAATCCTGTGAGTCTGAGGCCATTGTGCACCACGAATGAGGAACATATATCAAATCCCCCTCCTTCCAAAGAACTCTCAAAACCACAGCTTTCAAACAGAACAAACAAATGGTAGACTACTTTAAAATTGTGGGTAATATCCAAGTAGAGGGAAAACAGGGTGTTTGGTAGCAGGAATCACTCAATTTGGGGTTCTAAAGAAGCAAGCTACAAAACACAAAAAATAAGGAGATATTCGATGGGGAATCTACTACACAATGTCGAGAAGCTTGCTCTTTTTAGGTTATTACAGAAATTAGCTCTCCAGATTTTTCTTATAAAGCAAGTCTTCTGATAACAAGTACAGGGCATTTAGAAAGGTATCTCAGCCGTAAGAACCACCGCTGTGGGCCTCAGAGAATAAAGCTGCACTCCTCCATGTTCACCTGCAGCAGCAGCACCTCATATGGCTTCTGGGACATTGTCATCAGCTCCTGGTACGCTTCTATTAGTTGACTCTTCTTGTGGGCCATCATGGCTTCACTTTTCCTGAGCTCCTCTAAAATAGTATTGCCTTCATTTTTCATACACTTTATATGTTGGTTTTCTTCTTCATCGAGGGCTGGATGTAGTTTCCTATACGCCATTCTGATCATTTGCTCTCGTACGGTCACATAGCCCTGAAGGAAAAGGGAAATCCTAGATCACATTCAGAGAGTATTTGATTTCCTCCACTGAATCCCTCTGTTTAAATTCACCTACAAGATCCCATCAGGGTGCTGCACACACTGCTTTACTGTCCCCACTTTTCAGAAAATATAAATTCTTTGATTTTATACATTTCTTCTTTATTAATAGCGGAAGCAAACAAACCTATCCTTTTCTCTTAACATTTTCATCTATTAAATGAGATCCTGAGATATCTGAAAAGAAGGTTTTGATTGGTAATTAATATGTTGGCTCAAAAATGCAATTCTGCACCTACTAACTGAAGTTCCAAGAGGAGTCTTGAAGTCTGAGGGTTATGTATATGACTTAGATAAAAGTCACCCATTAATATCAAACTTTTCTACCACACAGCCAGGCCATTCTCTCTGTGTTCAAAATTGTATTTTGTCCTTAGAATCTGAGGTTAACAGAAAAGGATTTCCTAGTATCAGATCCCATGCATGATCCTCAAATTGCAAATGACCAAGTTTGCAAAGATGTCTACCTCTGGTTGATTTTACCCACCACCCATTTAGTGGCCATTCTCCTCTCTGCCTCTAGATTCTCCTGCTGTTCTTGGATCTTCTTCCGTAAAGATTCCATTTGCTTTAGAATTTTCTCCTGTTTAAAAAAAAAACAATATTATCCTTAGATAAATAATGAGTTACCTAATGGACAGACTCTAGCACTGAACACAATTACTTCAGAGAGGGTAGAAGGATCACAGTATTGTTTCTTTTTTACTTTTAGTAACTATGGAACTTTAGATTTCAGATCATAGAATTATAAAATACAACCACCCTGTCCTCAAGTTAAGTGATGGACTGTAGTTGACTATTGTCTGGATAATTACCATCTAATTGGGATACCCAGATGCCTCTAACCAGCTAATTCCAATGTACTTTCGTTATTTTAGTCTCATGTCATGAGCAGATTTAAAGATGTGAATTTACGACTATACTTTGCGATGACATAAACATAATGAATCGTTAAACTAGAAATGATATTTACACTCATGAGTCTCTTAAGGGATGTTTGCGTTTTATAGTCATCCTTTCTTCATTTGTATTTTAAAAGTGCCAAGATTCAGAACACAGTGGTTTCATCAGAATCAGGACAAGCATCTTCCTAAGGCTAGCTAAGCTTCCCTCTCTCAAGCTTTCATCCTTTTTTTTTTTTTTTTCAGAAACATCACTTACCATTTGCTCCCCAATAGCTACTTCAGTGGGGCAGTGTCTGTGACCTCTGTGCTCCTGGGAGTCAGAACACAATTGACAGAGGAGGACCCTGTTCTCATCACAGAAGATCATCTTTCTCTCCTTGTGGGTCACACACTTGTGCTCCTCAGAACTCAAATACTTCATGAACCTTTCTTTTTTGACAATGGATACCAGTTTCTTCATAGTAATGTCAGTTCTGAACTCCCACTGGGATGGTTGCCTACACATGGGGCAGTAGGCAGGGATTTGGATATTTTCTGAAATAAGGAAGAGACAGGCCCTGCAGAAGGTATGGCCACACCTTAAGAGGACTGGATCAGTAAAGATGCCCAGGCAAATGAAACACTTGAGAATTTTCTGGGAGGCTTGTAAAATGTCTGACTCCATTCTTCTGAGGGGGAAAAAAAGCAGAATTATTATTACTAGAGCAGAGGGGAGCAAAAGATTGGACAAAATTTGATTCAACTTGTAGTTAAATTCTGATTATGGCAATCCAGGCTCTTCAGATTTTTATACTACCAAGAAGAACTTTTTCTGACAGACATATGTGTGATGTGATGATGCTCTAGATTGGACCATATGCATTCCTCTTGGAGACTTCAACCCAAATTGGTACATTTTTTTAAGGCCAGAGACATTCTTCTTCAATGTTGTAGAGAGAAAAAAAGAAGAAGAAAAAAAAAACACCAAGGAGTGATCCAAGCCCTTCTGGCCCACAGGCTGGCCTTGCCTTTCACTGAAGGTGTGTTAGTAACACGGCTCCTCCTTTTGTTGTCTACCCAAGAAAATACAACCTACTTCACACCTTCTCTACTAAATACTTTTGTTTGGCATCTGACTTTTAATTTCTTGTTACTCAGATTCCGCTGACCCACCCCCTTGCATCTTTATAGGCATATCATTCACTTTTCTTCTTTCTGCTATAAAATACCTAATTAATGCTGTCTCTTATTTCAAGGATATAATGGTTAAGAAATGGTGGCAGGAGCTCAAGGCAGCTGGTCTCATGACTTCCAAAATCAGGAAGCAGAAAGCAAGGAAAGCTTGCTGCTCAGCTTTTTCTTCAGGTGGAGCCCTCGACCCATGGACTGGTGGAATGATCTCACCAACATTTAGTGTGGATCTTCCCAACTTAAGTGAATCTACTCCCGTAGCTTTTCACAGATACATCAGGTCATCTCTGTATCAATGCTGCCTCCCCTCAAGTTGAATACAAGGGGCATTCTTTGTAGGCACTTGTTTGCTTCCCAAAAACACAACTCCTGCCTTGAGTTTGTGGGCGGAAATCTTGAGGCATAAATGAAGCTCTCGTGTCTACGTGAGACTTGGCTATCTAACCAACAGGTACCCATTTCCCATCTCTTTTAACTTTTACACACACAAAAAAATAATCTTGGTTTGACTGAGGCAAATTTTGTTACAATAATTAAGTTTCTGCAGTTTGACACAGATGGAGTCAACTGGCTTTAGCTGGTGGTTCTGTGAAATTCAAAATCTTGGGCTTCTCTGTATAGCCTCTGGCTGTCCTGGAACTCCACTCGGTAGACCAGGCTGGCCTTGAACTCAGAAATCCGCCTGCCTCTGCCTCCCAAGTGCTGGGATTAAAGGCATGCACCACCACCGCCCGGCCTCAAAATCAAATACTAATACTCACTATCAACAAGTGGATTAGCAAAGACATTGGGACGTTAATGTCACCTTCCTTAATTTAGCTAATGGTCATGTTTTCCTTGGGCATTTTTTTCTGTACATTACACATTTCACTACAAAACAAGTACACAGAAATAACCTACATCAAACACAGAAACAAAAAATTGTATCAGATTTTAACCAGAATGTACTCTTATGAATAAAATAGAGTGGTTAGTTTTCTCTACTTTAATTACATGTAACCTTCCAATCTAATAAACCAAACTCTAGCAGGAGTAGTCAATTCTACCAATATGGTATACTCAAGTCCCCATTTACACTGTGAGACCTTCCTTCCTTTCATTTACAACAGAAGAATTATTAAAATTCTTTTGAGTTTTTACTTCTATGTTTTCCTAAATATCTTTAAATTCTGATACGTTTTTAAACCATTCAGAGCATTTGTTAAGAACAGAATGCTCTTGAAATATTCTAGAATTTAGACAAAGCACAAAATTGAAAAGTCTCTTGAAACTATCTCTCAGTACAATACATCAGATCAATTAAAATGTGCATAATAATAAATTTAAAATTATCTATAACCTTAACCCATACTATTACCAAGAAAGAAGTTCAAATGCAAACTGAATCAGATTTTGCTGAATAGCAAAATATAACTTCTAAGCAAGTTTGTATTTAGTTTAAAATCGGGACTACAAAGGAATCTTCTCTTGCAAATTGTGCACTTACCCAAGCAACTATCCCCGTGCTCAGCAACTCCTGGTAGGGATGCAATGCTTGTTCAGATGCTCAGAGCGTGGAGGTGATAGATCTAGAAATGTCTGGACCAGAAGGTTGGAAACACTGTGTCTTGTCTGGAGAAGAATGAACTTGTGGGCCCGGGAACCGTGCTTAGAGCCTCTAAAGACCATGTCCGCTTCCTCCCATGGTTGCTTTTACTAATGCTTCCAATAGGTGAGCTCCTGCAAGTGGGATTATTCTAAATGGATGAAAGATTAAACCTTGGGCAGTCTCCCCAGGCAAATCTCCCCAAGAGATTTCCTGAATCACTGTTTAGCTGGGTGTGGTAGCTCATACCTTTACCCAGAGTCCAAAGAATTAGAATGCTAAAGCTGGAGGATTTAAGTTCATGGCCTGGCTTAGATATGCAGTGAGAACCTTTTCTAAAGAAAAAAAAAAAAAAAAAAGCCGGGCGGTGGTGGCGCACGCCTTTAATCCCAGCACTTGGGAGCCAGAGGCAGGCGGATTTCTGAGTTCGAGGTCAGCCTGGTCTACAGAGTGAGTTCCAGGACAGCCAGGACTACACAGAGAAACCCGGTCCCAAAAAACCAAAAAAAAAAAAAAAAAAAAAAAAAAAAGAGAGAGTAGTAATTTTGCAACAATGTTTTACTGTAACTATAAGTCTTTTGTGAGCCTTACCTTACCTGAGACCCCTGAGTGAACCAATGCAAAAAGCAATTAAAAGGAATTTTAATGATTGGTGTCGTCCTGAACACGAAGGAGAGGTGGCGACCCCCAAGGAAGCCCATTTGGTCAGTTTTTATACAGTTTAAGGGGTGGAACTAAAGAAACAGTGACTAGGCACAATATGATTGGTGGAACAGTGTGAATTTTAAACTGACTGGTCTTTGAGGAATGAGGTGGCAAGGACCTCCCTTGTCTGTAAGTGGCAAGGATTGATCAGTATTGTGGAATGTGTCTACTGCTCTGGGCTTTCCATACCTGCAGGTGGGTTCCCTCTTCTATGTCCTGAGGAATGTTAATCAACCTCTCTCTTCCTCTTCTGACCCAGCAATGTTAATCCAGCAAGTGTCCCATAACCTTTCCAAAGTTCCTGAGCTGACCTCTTCATAACTAAACATTCTGCAATGTGCTCATACTTTGGTTTTGATAGTTTATCAGATGATGGCGTCATTAATCTCTGATTCTAGCAAATACCAACATTAAAAATCTTTTTAGTTATGCTCTAATTGTATTTTGAGAGAAAAGTTTTATTTTAACAGGAAGGGTGATATGTAGGAAGAACTAAGGTGGGAGGAGTACTGAGAGGAAGAGAAGGAGTAAGGAGAGGAGGAGAAGAAGGAGAGGAGAAGCTAGGTGATGAGAGAGAGAGAAAGAGAGGGGGGACATGGAGGCAGATGTTCAAGTGTCTCCATCAGTCAAAGATAGTTGATGTATCTAGGCTGGGTAGTGGGTTACACCTCTGCTTGAGCATTACCAAACTTATAAAGCCTTTGATTAACATTTTTAAAAAGTGTATAAAAGCAAAAAGGAAAAGGGGGCATGGGATAGGGGTTTTCTAGGGGGGGCAAGTGGGGGAAGGGGATGGCATCTGAAATGTAAATAAAATATCCAATAAAAAAAGGAAACATTAAAAAAAATCTTTTTAGTTCTTTGGAGGATTTTTTTTTACAACTTCTTTTGCTCATATGGCTATCAAGTGCTACTTCTTCCAAGTCTAACCCCTTTACTGACTCAACTTTCTGTTCTTAAAAAAAAAAAAAAATGCTCGAATCTCCCTCTATTTACTTTTGACTGTGTATAGTGACATAAGAGTTCAAAAATGCCTAGCTCCCTATCTGTCTTGTTCACATTAACCAGAGACTTGTGTGTTAATGCTGTAGATGTGAAACAGCTAGGAACTTCCCACATCTCAGTCAGGTTTTTGCTTACTTTGTACCTGGATGCTGCATTGTTTTTTTGTTTTTTGTTTTTTGTTTTTTTTTAGTTTTAATATGTTTTAGTTAAAATGAAATTGCATCACTTTCTCGCTCCCGTCCCTTCCTATAGGTCCTTTATAGAGGTTGCCACCAGAGCTTTGGCTAGGATTTTAGGTAGACTCTCACAGCTAAAAACATCAGGGTTTGAGTAGTTTTTTCCTCTTCAAATGATTCAGTCAAGGGGGAAAAATATCCTCACAAGAAATTTCCAGTTTCTTGGATTATACTTAATTCCAAATGTAGTCAAACTACAACGAAGAATGGGATCACAAGGGCTGACCACCTTGTATTGGGTAATCAGCTAGAAAACTCACCCCTGATACAGGCTAATTCTTTGTCTAGGTGTCAGAGCTAAGGTCTTCACCTCAGCAGCCAAAAAGCAGAGAGGCAGAATACCTCCACTCACTCACTGCCTTTCTTTTATTCCTATGTGCCCAATCTATTGGATGGATGCTCACAGGACAGCTCTTCTCTCTTGCTCTCTGAAAGGCACTCATAGACATACCCAAGGGAATATCCTGTTGATTTCCTAGGCACTTCTTTTTTTTATCATTGAAAATAAATTTTTCTCATGAACTGGGACTTCCCATTCATAGCCGCCCATTGTTGGGTGGTTAGATGGACTGCAGACAACCAACTCCCTTAGTATATAGAGACATTCCATCATTTCTCTGACTCTAGAGAACACTGGCTAATCCAGAAGTTGGTACCAGGGACTGAGGTGTCACTGTGATAAGGTTTATCATGTTTTTGTTTGGAGGAATGTTGATTTGGAGACTTTGGGTGTGGAAAGCAGTGAAGTGCTTTAAGTTGGGCTTAGTGGACTATTCTAGTAGGAATATGGAAGAGGGTAGGAACTGGTGCTGAGGGTGATTTGAACTGTGGGGGAAGAATGTTAGTATGTGGCCTAGAGGCTGTTCTTGTGATATTTGGTGAAGAAATGTAGCTACCTTTTGCCCTAGTCTTAAGAGTCTGCCCAAGAGTAATTTGAAGAGACTCAGATTAACTGCATTGACAAAGGAAGTCTCGGAAATGCCCAGCATAGACTTTGTTCTCTGGTTAATGTTCTCATCAAGAGTGTTTTGAACAAGTGTAGCAAGTTTAGGAAGGAAAAATATAAAACATATTATTCAAGTGAAAATGGAGATTGATCCTGAGCCCAAGGATATTACATCGAATTAAGGGAGTGGTGATCTTGGGGCAAGATCCCTTCCAGCTAAGTTTAGGTCCAGGCTTGGTGATACATGCCTTTAATCCCCACATTAAGAAGACAGAGCCATGCAAATCTCTGAGTTCAAGGTCAATCTACAGAGCAGGATCCAGGACAGCCAAGTTTAGGCAGTGAAAGAGTTGGAAAACAGGAAACTAATGATAATGTAATAGAACAGGGGGAACATATTCCAGCCCCAGCAAGCAGCAGAACTTGGCAGCTTTGGCCACATGGCTCTGGTTTTAGAGTCAGAAATAGAAGGGACTTCTGGGACAACTGATGCTGGTTAGCTGGAGCTAAGAAATTATCAATGATTAAGAAGAGATCAGCATCACTGAGGTAAAATCTTCTGGGAAGTGTTTTCTGAAAGCACAAAGAAGTTGTGTTCCAGAGACAGCCAAGGCTGAAGCTCATGCTGTAGCTGGACTTGGTAGTGTGTAAGAGTCACTCAGGTATTACAGAATTTGAAGGTATGAAGGGGTCATGGAGGGCAGCTGAGGCTTGGCACTGTGAGAGTCCATGGTAGGCCATTGGTTGCAGTTGATGGGCCAGGACTAAAGGGGTTATGGACACCATGAAAGAAGCCTATGAGAGGCTATTGGGGAAGCCTAGTTGCAGTGGAAGACCCCAGGGTCTTGGAGATGCCAGTGACATGGGATGACCACCAAGAACAGCAGCAGCAGTGGAGTGGGGTCAACCAGAGCCTAGAGTGCTACAGAGGGTAGAGATGGAGAAGTGACCCAAACCCTTTGGAGGAGCCCAGAAGATCACATGTGGTTCTCAGACATTGGAACAAGAAGCTGTGAAGTTGCCTTGAATACTCCAAGATGTAAGAGATGTCAGAGCCTTGGGGTACCTGCCGAGGAAAGCTGCTAACAGAGTTAGTTCGAGAGAATGAAGTTTGTTGCTAATGAATGCTAGATCTACCAACAGCAGTCAAGGATGAAAGCAGTTGGACAAGTGAAGAGTACTTTGATATTAGACATGGAGACATGGAGTTTGGAGTTTTCCCAGCTGCTTTTCTGTGTTACTTTGGCCCAGTATTTTTAATTTTATATGGGATTACAGTTAAGAGACTGCGTGAGGCTCAGAAAAGACTTCGAAGTTTGGATTTTTAACATTGTCGAGACTGTTATAGATTGTGGGGACTTTTAAAGTTGGATTAAATGTATTTTGCATTATGCTATGGCTTGGTATGTACTCCATAGACTCATGTGTTTGAACAAGCCTGTGGGGCCCAGGGAGCTGAATGTAGTGGTTTGAATATACCTAACCCAGGGGGTGGCACTATTGGGATCTGTTGTCTTGTTGGAGGAAGTGTGTCCCTGTGGGGGTGAGCTTTAAGACCCTCCTCCTAGCCACATGGGAGTCAGTCTGCTCCTGGCTTCCTTTGGATGAAGATGTAGAACTTTCAGCTCCTCCATCAACATGCTTGCCTGGATGCTGCCCTGACTGATAATGGACTGAGCCTCTGAACCTGTAAGCCAGCCCCAAATATATGTTGTACCTAAAAAAGTTGCCTTAGCCATGGTGTCTTCTTCACATCAATGACACTAAGCATATGGCTTTTTGTTTTGCTTGTTTTGTCTTTTGTTTTTGTTTGTTTGATGGTTTGAGATAGGGTCACATCATGTAGCCTTGGCTGGCCTGGAACTCACCTGGTATGTAGACCTGGCTGGCCTCGAACTCAGATATCAGCCTGCTTTTGTCTCTTTGGTACTGGGATTTTAGCTGTGTGCCATCATGCCCAGCTTAATCATATCTTTTTGAAGGAACAAACATGTGAGAAACATTATTACATCTTTTCTGGTCTTATTAATCAAATAAGTGAGAACTGTCCCTAAGATAAAGCCACCATTAGTTATGTTTTCTGTTACTAACACCAAATACACCCAAGTGATGTCATAAGGGTAGAGCTAGAGTCCCAAAAGTGAGCACTCTTATAGCTAGGTCCAGAGCATCATAGGCATGATTACCAGGCCTAGAAGAAAGTCCAATCCTGTGGTTGTCAGAACCAGGAAGGGGAGGGAACAAAAGATTAATAAGTAACTGAAGCCCAGAAAGCCCCATTTAAGATTGATCTTGAAGCAGGATCCTCTTTTTGTCCCAGTAGGTCACCCCACATCCATATATGGGTATTACACTGATTGAACTCACTGGTTTGAATACATAATTTAGGAAGGAAGACAAGAAGATGAGAGAGAGGTTGGATGGGATGTGAGGTTGGGGTGGGGCTTCTTGGAAATAAACAAGAAAAAGTTGGGGAAAGGACAGAGGGGCCTGGAGGGGAGTTTTGTATGTGTGTGTGTGGGGGGGGGAGTTGTTGTCATCCCTCCACTGGGGATCCTTCCTGGCTACAGGAGGTGGCCTCTTCTAGTTTAATGACACCCACTGATAGACATAAGGTCACCTGCATTGACTCCTGGGAGCCTACCCCATCCTAGGTCTCTGGCACTTCCTAAAGATTTCCCCAGCATCCCCTTTCATTTTGATTTTGTCGATCCAGGTATTATCTCTGCATCTGTTAGTTGATTTGAATAAGGGTTTGTAATCTCACTGATTTTTCTCAAAGAACTAACAAATTTTTCCCTTTGCTTCTATTTTGTTGATTTCGGTCCTCAGTTTGATTATTTCTTGCCATGTACTACTTTTTAGTGTGATTTCTTCTTTTTGTTCTAGAGCTTTTTGGTGTGCTGTTAAGTTGCTAGTCTTAAGATTTCTTTAGCTCTGCATTTTTTTTTTTTTTTTTGAGACAGGGTTTCTCTGTGTAGTCTTGGCTGTCCTGGAATTGGATCTGCCGACCAGGCTGGCCTTGAACTCAGAGACCCACCTGCCTCCCAAGTGATAGGATTAAAGGTGTGAGACTCCACCACCTGGCTTCTCTAGCCTTTGTAGGCACTTGGTGCTATGAGCTTGCCCTTTAGAACTTCTCCTTTATCATGTCCCATAATTTAGGATATGACGTATATTCATTTCTAGTAAATTCTAGAGGGTCTTTAATTTCTTTACTTCTGTTTTCATGCAGTAGTAAGTTGTACAGTTTCCATGTGTTTGTGAGCTTTCTGTTGTTTCTTTTGTTGTTGATATCAAGCTTTATTCTGCTGTGGCCTCATTAGATACACTGAGTTATTTCAATTTTCTTGTATCTGTTGAGACTGGCTTTGTATCCAAGAATGTGGTCAATTTTAGAGCAAGTTCCGTGATGTGCAGAGAATGTATATTTGTTTGTATTTGGGAAAAAATGTTTAAATGAACATTAGCACACAATAAGCCAAGCTTTACTTAACACATGAGCTTCTGGAAGGGATTTTCACATTAAATGCCACTGGATGGCAACATTATTTAAGTATGAAACACAAAACCTAGAAAGAATTATACTTCTATAAAAGTGCATGTAAATTTTTGGTTTTATTTATCTTTAAGTGGTTTCATATGGTATTTGTTTATTTGTTGTGGTTTTGGTTTTGGGTTTTTTTTTTTTCAGGGATTTTTTGTTATTTGTTTGTTTGTTTCTGGAGACAGGCTCTCTTACGTCTCTCCTGCTGTCCTGGAATCAGATATATAAACTGAGCTTAAATTAACACATCCACTTGCTTCTGCCTCCACCATCCTGGGATTAAAGGTGTGTACCACAATGCTCAGCTAATAATTTGTTTGTTCGTTTGTTTGTTTTTCGAGACAGGGTTTCTCTGTGTAGTTCTGGCTGTCCTGGAACTCACTCTGTAGACCAGGCTGGCCTCGAACTCAGAAATCGACCTGCCTCTGCCTCCCAAGTACTGGGAGTAAAGGTGTGTGTCACCACCGCCCGGCCAATATTTGATTTTATTACCAATATCTTAAGTGAAACAACGCCACCCTCACCCCCCCACCCCAGGTCTTAAATGCACATAGTGACAACCATGTAATGAAAATAAAGCAATTGTAGAGAACTTGGGAGGCTGAGGCAGGTGGATCTCTCAGTTCTAGTACAGCCTGGTCTACAGAGTGAATTGAAGATCAGCCAGCACTACATAGAGAAACCCTATCTCCAAAAAAGAAAGAAAGAAAGGGAGGAAGGAAGGAAGGAAGGAAGGAGAAAGAAAGAAAGAAAGAAAGAAAGAAAGAAAGAAAGAAAGAAAGAAAGAAAGAAACTTTTGTTGAAATGCACAATTCTGGCTCATTACTTGGAAGAGATCTAACTGTGAATTCAGACAGCTGGCCCCTATCATTTCCAGACGGCTTCTCAAAGAGAAGGTCTAGATGAATTTTGAGACAAGGCCTTGTTTTCCTCTAGATGTGTTGCTTTCTTTACCTAGGTGTGGTGGGTCCACAGATGACACCCACAGCTGAGTGAGTACCCATAATTCAGCCTGCTAAGCTCCTTGACCATGTAGTAGCCTGTTGGGGACCGCACTAGCCCCAAGTTGGAGCGGCCAAAATAAATGTTGCAGCCCAGGCAAAATGTTGAGGCCCGGGCCGACCCACGTTTGGGCGGCCACTGTATCCCGGCCCAAGCTGCTGCTCCGGTCTGCAGGTCGGGTTTCAGCAAGAGTGAGGGTGAGGGCAGATTCTACCTAATGTCTGATGTGTATGAATCTCTCTCTCTGGTCTGATGTCTGGTTCTGTCTTCTATAGTCTGATTCTAAGCCACGCCTCTAAGTTACACCTTTAATCATGCCCTTAGGTCTTGTCTCTAACTCTGATCTCTATACTTCTAAATCATACTCTTAAATCACACACCTTTAATCTCACACGCCTTTAATCTCAAGGTATCTAAACCTTGATTCTCAGCTGTTGTAGGCTATTGTAATTCAAGTCTCATGTCAGGGTATATGGCTCAAGATGGCTGCAAAGCTGATAGCCGCTTTCTGCTAAAAGTTGGCCACCAACAGTAGCCCTTTGTCTTTATATTATAGAGAATCAGATACTAGCCTCTGGGCACTGGATTTAGTTTTGATAAGAGCAGGAGAAAGAAGGAAATGTACAGTCTTGGCAATATTCTGAGTTGTTTAGGGGTTCCCATAGAACCCTTTGGCCAACAATTCAATTAGAAGTAAGCCATTCTCAGTGCTGGAAGCTTCAGTTGGTGACGAGAAGTCCAGTTGAGGCTGTCTCCCCATTATTTAGGAGCCCATTTGTTAGGAGCCATTCTGCGTTTGCTGAAGTAGCTATACGCTCGCCATTATAAGATGGCGCTGGCTTCCTGTTCCTGGTTCTTCTTGGCCTTGGTGTCTGCAGCTGTGAGCACGCGTAGGCGCAAATTTTCCCGCTGATAGTACTATCAGTGGGTATGTAAATGAGACCCCAGTCTGTAAGCCAATGAGGACAGATCATGTCTCTTTGATAGTATATAAGTCAGTACATTCTGGGGCTTGGGGTCCTTCCTTTGTTCTCCATCTTGCATCCTTCTAACTAAAAGAGCTGTAACAATAAAAGATGCTGTCAGAAGAATCTTGAGTGTGACGTGCTCCTTATCGGCGAGGTAGCGTGTTGCACCCATTCATTTAAGTCACCTTCATATATGTATATACAGAAGGAAGCTTTTACTATATTAGGTTCCCATGCTATGTATGACTCAAATATCCCTTAATTTTAGCTGTCTCTCCCCATAGTTTCACTGTTCTCCTTGTCCCTCTGTCCCTTCCCTACTTGGTCTTCTCATTCAAGCCCTGTCATGCATTCATCTATAACTACCTATTATAATTTCCCTTTCCTTGAAAGGTCTAAGTATCTGTCCCCTTGCTCCATATGCAACTGCTGAGTTATACAGATTATAGTTCATGTTTATTAAACAGCTTATAACCACTTATAAGTTAACAGTTAAAATCCACATACAAGGGAAAACACACTATCTGTGCCTCTCTGTGTCTGGGTTACCTCATTCAGTACAACTTTCTAGTTCATTTTATTTGCCTGCAAGTATTTTTTCCATGAGTTTATTCACTTTACATCCCAATAACTGCCCTAACTCCTGATCCCCCCCCTCACATTCTCTCTACCCATGCCCCTCCCCTTCTCTTCTGTGAGAGTAGGGTCCTCCTGGGTATCCCCTAACATGGCCCAACACGTCTCTGCATGGTTAGACATACCCTCTCCCTCTGAGACCAGGCAAGGCAGCCCAGTTGGAAAATGGATTCCAGACAGGCTACAGCTTTAGGGACAGCCCCAGCTCCAGTTGTTGGGGGACCCACACGGAGACTGAGCTGCACATCTGCTACATATGTGCAGGGGGCCTCCATCTAAACTGTGTATGCTCTTTGCTTTGTGGCTCAGTTTCTGAGAGACCCTCAAAGGTCCAGTTAGATGATTCTTGATTTTCCTGTAGAGTTATCCCAGTCAGGGCCTTCCATCCTTCCCCAAACTCTTCAATAAGAGTCCCCAAGCTCTGTCCAATGTTTGACTCTGCATCTGTTTCCAGTTGTTAGAGACCCACATGGAAACCAAGCTGCTCATCTGCTACATATGTGCAGGGGGGCCTAGGTTCAGCCCATGTATGTTCTTTGGTTGGTGGTTCAGACTCTGAGGGACCCAAGGGTCCAGGTTAGTTGACTCTGTTGGTCTTCCTGTGGATTTCCTATCCCCTTCGACCCCCAAAATCCTTCCCATTCCTCTGCAAAAGTCCCCAAGCTCCATCCAGTGTTTGGCTGTGGGTGTCTGTACCTTAGCTGCTGGAGCCTCTCAGAGGACTTGCTCCAGTCTGCAAGCATAACAGAGTATCATTAATAGTGTTAGGGATTGGTGCTTGCCCATGAGACAGGTCTCAAGTTGGCTTGGTTATTGGTTGGCCATTCCCTCAGTCTCTGCTCCCTCTCCAGGCCCTGCATTACTTTAAACAGGATAAATTTTGGGTTGAAAGGTTTCGAATGATGTTCATCCACACTCTAAGACTTCCTTTAGACTCTAAGTATGTTCTCTTTTCTGAGTAAGTTCTCTTATGCATACTGAGGTGAAACTTCTACTGGAACATTTCCCCAATGACTCCATTCGCAGAGACTTTCTTCACAGGGTGACCTCATATTTAACAAAGAATAACTTCCAGGTTTTTAATGATTTTATCTCTTGAAGAGTGTCTTCCCATTGTGGACTTCGTCATGTATATTAAGGAATGAATGATGTCAAAATTATTTTAAACTTTAATTACCTCATAGATTTTTCTAAATTATGTTATGAAAGTATTTTCCACATCCATGGCGTTCATTGAGTTTCTCTCCAATATGAGTTATCTCAGACATACTGAATAAAAACACGGGTCAAACTTCTATATTCTTTACATTCCTCCTAATCTAACTATTTCCTTCCATCTCAGCACTTAGATGCACTCCAAGTTTTGACCTCTTGGAGGACATTTTTCCTCAGTTATTACATTAGTCATTCCTGTGTTAGTGGTTTTATAAGTTCTCAAGTACAAGTACTAAGGAAACTTCCTTCATAGTCATTCAACACATTCCTAAACTTTCTCAACCCTGTGTGGGTTCTCTCTTGTAAATTGACATTTGTTTTATACAAAGAACACCTACACACATAAAATGGATTTTTTAACATTTATTTATTTATTTATTTATTTATTTATTTTATATGAGTACACTGTAGCTGTCTTCAGACATACCAGAAGAGGGTATCGGATCCCATTACAGATGGTTGTGAGCCACCACGTGGTTGCTGGGAATTGAACTCAGGACCTCTGGAAGAGCAGTCAGTGCACTTAACCACTGAGCCATCTCTCCAGTCCCTGAAGTGGATTCTTGCTTGAAGTTCTTGATGCATTATGAGGCTTAAATGCCTTTGTGGATGTAGGGCAAGTGGACTGTGCCACCAGATGGGCATGAGACTGGTGAAATGGAAGTTTGCTGAAACTCTGGGGACCTCAGAGATCTGAAATGGCTGCTCCCTCCCTGCCTCTATGCCCCACTCTGGAGCATGTAATCATGACCTTAACTAATGTGACCATAGGAAGCCAGCCACATAGAACAGTGCCTGGAGCCTGGAACACCTCTCCATGCTAATGAGGCATCTCAATAGCCTTAGCCTTCAGCCAATGACCTTCCCTTTCTGGATATTCTCATACCCTTCCCCAAAATTACATCATCCCTCATTCACCCAGAATAAAGCCTATGTGTTCACATCCACCCCCAATAAAACAACACAAACGAGCTAAAATCAATCTCAGAGAGCCTCTTCATTAAAGATCGTCTCAGGGAAGGCCTTCCCCTAAAGGAGCCATAACACTAAAACTCCTGAAGAAGACCTCTCTCTTCTCCTGCCCCTCTGGCACTCAGGCACTCGCTCCAAACCGGACCAAGTTCCTTCCACTCCTGCACTGTTTTCACCTTCCAGCCTGGCATGCAGCAGTGTCTGACACCCCAAGAGAAGCATAGACTGCAGACTCCTGTCCCTGACTTCACTTTGTCTTCCCCCAAGCCAGTGTATTGGCTGCTGTGTGCCTCCAGAGGAGAGGCAGGACAAGGGACCACATCCTTACCCATTCCTACCATAGCTCCCCATGTTGGTGAGTTCTCTGATGCCTGCTTAGGTTTGATTTTTGTGAAAAGGTTTTTCTACATACATTACATTCATAAGGTTTCTCCCCAGAATGAATCAACTCATGTACAATGAGGGATGATTTGTAGCCAAACATTTTTCCACACTGAATGCATTCATAGGGCTTTTCACCTGTGTGGATTCTATGATGCTTACTGAGGACTAACTTCCACTGAAATGTTTTCCCACATTTATTACATTCATAAGGCTTTTCACCTGTATGAATTATCTGATGCTTATTGAGATATGACTTGTTTTGAAATGCTTTCCCACACTCTTTACACTCATATGGTTTCTCACCTGTGTGAACTTTCTGGTGAGTTTTGAGGTATGACTTATTTTGAAAGGCTTTTCCACATTCTTTACATTCATGTAATTTCTCACTGTTGTGGATCCTCTGATGCCTCCTGAGGTCTGACTTTTGGAAAAAGGCTTTTCCACACTCACTGCATGCATAGGGCTTCTCCCCACTGTGAGTTCTATGATGCATGTTGAAGTACGACCTGTTATGGAAGGTTTTTCCACAGTTTTCACATTCATAAGGTTTCTCGATCTTGTGAGTTCCCTGATGCATTTTGAGGTATGACTTCTTTAGAAAGGCTTTTCCACATTCTTTACACTCATATGGTTTCTCCCCAGTGTGAGTTCTCTGGTGTGTTTTGAGGTACCACTTATGTTGGAAGGCTTTACCACACTCATAACATTCAAAGGGTTTCTCTCCAGTGTGAGTTCTCTCATGTACAATGAGAGCTGACTTTTGTCTGAAGGTTTTATTACATTCACTACATCCATAGGGCTTTTCTCCTGTGTGAATTCTCTGATGGATAGTAAGGGAAGATTTAGTACTAAAGGGTTTCTCACACTGGATACATACATGGTCTTTTTTCTGGTTATGTGTCCTCTGATGAACTGTAAGGTCGAATTCGCTGGTAAAGGTTTTCTTATTTTCAAGGCATTTACAAGATGTTCTCCCTGAGTATGTGGCTTGGTGTTTAGTGAGATCACACTTCTTACTGAAAGTTGCCTTCCCTACCTTAGCCATGACGTCTGACTGAACAGAAACTGGCTCACACCCATTATGCTTACAAGAAGTCAGTCCCATTTGAAGTCTCTTAGATGAAGCAATTTCTTTCAATAAATTTTCCTCCTTTGCATCTTTCCCTTCTCTGATATATTCAAAGTCCTGCTGTCCAGTCTGAATCTTGGAATGCTGAGAAAACTGCTCAGGACATCTGACAGATTCCCCTGCTGCACAACAGTCATTATATTGTTCTACAGTACACAATCCAGGAGGCTCAGAAGGGAGACGCGTATTCAGATAGCCATTCAACTCTTCAGACTTCACTCCTGAACAGTTTCTATTATTTACAGCAAACCTTGAAATATTCATGGAGTATAAATAAAAAGTGTTTTCTAACCCGTCTGCTTCCTCGGTTGGTCTATTGTGACAGTCGGCTGTAACTTGCCACACATGTCTCTCTCGACTCTTCTGATTGGCCTCACTTACGCCATCCATACTGGAGAAGACTAAAGAGACAAGCAAACAAAAGTAGTTTCTATTAATTATTTTAAAGAATTTCTAATGGGGGGCTGGAGAGATGGCTCAGTGGTTAAGAGCACTGACTGCTCTTCCAGAGGTCCTGAGTTCAATTCCCAGCAACCACATGGTGGCTCACAACCATCTGTAATGAGATCTAATGCCTCTTCTGATATATCTGAAGATAGCTACAGTGTACTCATATAAATAAAATAAATCTTTTTAAATAAATAAGTTAGTTTACTCCTTTGATTTAACATACTGAAATACACTGATAAGTTTTCTGGTATTAAAGTATTAGTAAAGTATTGCTTCATTTTATTTTTTTGTGAAGAAATATTTTGTTAAAATATCCACCAGTTGCTAGGTATAGTTTTCCACTCAGAGAATGGTTATGTTTTTTACAAGGTTCTAGTTACATGACAGTGATGACACGTATGTTCTTCCCTTCTGCCATTCTCTTTATTCTGGTCTAAAAGAGGCAATAATTTCTGGACATCCTCTTTGCAGGTTATGAGCAGACTCTGATAGGCTGCTTCCTTCCCTTTTTTTTTTTTTTTTTTTTTTTTTGGTTTTTCGAGACAGGGTTTCTCTGTGTAGTCCTGGCTGTCCTGGAACTTACTCTGGCTGGCCTCGAACTCAGAAATCCACCTGCCTCCCAAGTGCTGGGATTAAAGGCATGCGCCACCACTGCCCAGCTGATAATAGGCTGCTTCCTAACCTGAAGCTTCCATTATGGCCACAAGTTTGCATCTTTTTTTTTTTTTTTTTTTTTTTTTGGTTTTTCGTGACAGGGTTTCTCCTGTAGCCCTGGCTGTCCTGGAACTCACTCTGTAGACCAGGCTGGCCTCAAACTCAGAAATCTGCCTGCCTCTGCCTCCCAATTGCTGGGATTAAAGGCGTGTGCCACCACTGCCCGGCATTTTTTTTTTTTTTTTTTTTTTTTTTGCATCTTGTTTGCTTAGAGTTATTACAGAGAATGATGATGATAGACTGGGAATATTTCAAACATGAAATTTCTTCCTTTCTACTTCCACCCAAAACAGATTCCAGTAATTGAGGTCTCAACTGAACATGTCCTGTTCTTTCCTAACCAAAATAAATACAAACTCCTGTCTACCACTCTGAAAAAATATGTATGCTGTACATCTCTCTAAAATTCTGACTACTTGTGATATTCATGAGACCTAATATTTGCCTCCAAAGTGGTGATCCGTGCACCACTGTCTAGTAATTCATCAATTCTTGTGGAGGTTGTCATGTTTCAGCTTCATAAAAAGTGGCTTCTACAATTCCTCATCATCTTTGTTGCTTCAGAATGAGAGAAGGAGAATTAAACGAGTGCTACATTTAAATTACAATCCCCATCCCAAAAAAAAGCTTGAGTTCTTCAACTTGAAACACTTCTCCTTGATTCTTTCTCAAGTGGGAATACCCCTTCCTATATGTCCTCCTTCTGATTTCTTAAATCACGGCTTACAGCCTAACTCTAAATCTGTTTAGATCAACTTTGTCAGTGAAATACTCTGTAACTTTAAACACCATCTGTTACTCATTATACTGTGGTTCAACATTACATATACTTGTTTGTGACTTCTTAGTATAAATAAACTTATTTGTCTTTTATTGAAATTAATTCCATGAAGTAAGGACATTACTTTTACATTTTTATTTATATAAAATATACAAGAACCAGCACTTGAAATCTGCCTCATTAGCATGTGCTAAAACAAAAATAATCACATGAAACATATCTGAAAACAAAATCCCCATGAGATTGAAGTGCGAGAGGCAACTGAAACTATGAAAAGAGAAGTACCAGGGAAAAACAACAAATTACAGAAGTTAGATGGGGTGTGGGGGAGCCTAATAAATATTTCATCAAATTCAAATGCAGGAACATATGCAAGAGAATTCTCCTTGCAGACTACATAGCAAACATGTTTGAGCCCTCAGATACGGAGCTTGGGGATAAAATGGTGAAACAGCCAACCTTTGTTATGCATGGTCTCCCCATCCACACATACCAACAACTAACCTGGCAGAGTCTTGGTTGCAGGTTCTTCTGCAGTCCATGGCTCCTCTCCCTGTTCCAATTTGAAGATCAAGTCAGGTTTAGGGATGCATTGCCCTGTTAATAGGAAATAATATACGACTTGGAAAAATCCTGCTAATAAGGTTCTTTGAAGAAAGACAAAACCATGTTTTAGGATCTGTGCAACAAAAGTGCAAATATGGACCTTTCAGTAGAGAGCGCTGAACAATCATACAATCTGTGGCCTAGAACCTTAGCCCTAAACCTCATATGTGCTCATGTGCTTACTGCAGGGATGGTGCTTGCTCCTGACTTACTCACCCAGTGACAGCAGGCTGCCGTATGTCTCCAGCATCACATTCCTGTACAGCATCCTCTGAGCATCACTGAGATTCTGCCACTCCTCCCAGGTGAAACTCACAGTGACATCCTCAAATGACACCAACTCCTGTAACAGCACATTTCTCCTCAATCAATTTACTCTAGGCTTGCAAAAAGGAACCTGAAGAGCAGCTTCTCTTAAGGGGTGGAAGGCTCTCGTGTATGTTTTACATTATAATATACCTTGCTTATATAGTAGAAAAAAAATTTTAAAAACCTATCCTGATGTTATTGATTGATTAATGTACTACATGATGATAGTAAGGTTAAAACCTTCACTGTTGGTGTAAGAGAACCCAGACCATTTGGGTAACCAGGCCTTAATCAGACAGGGCTGCAAGTGAACATGAACATACCCACACCTCACTCTGCCTCCTAGGAGTTGGAAACAGCCTGACTACTGTCATGTTGTATGGGTTGTGCAACAATAATCCCCACTCTCTTGTGGAAATGAATTATAAATATCAGCAGTGAATTAATCTGGTGGCTGTATTTCTTTTTCTTATACTATTTCCCAATAGTCACAAGAAAAAACCAGTATTTCTTTAAATCTGCACCTCAATAGCAGAGTTATTTAGGATTAAGAAGATATTGTAGGTCTAAAAAGATGATTTAGGTTGGTAATGCAAGTTAGGATAAAATTTGAGTTAGGTACAAAACTTCGAATACACTAAGATAGGATAGATAATAGAAATTTTTCCTTAATTGCCAAATGCTATGGACTGAACATTATAAATGTAAATCCTATCTAATAATTTCCATAATTGTCTCAGAATTGTTATAATTATATTCAATTTATAATTTTAAGAAAAAGATCCTGCCAGGCAGTGGTGGCGCATGCCTTTAATCCCAGCACTTGGGAGACAGAGGCAGGTGGATTTCTGCCTCTACAGAATGAGTTCCAGGACAGCCAGGGCTATACAGAAAAAGACTGTCTCAAACAAACAAACAAACAAACAAAAAGATCCTTTTATTGAACTAAAAGGGGGAATTGTAGAGAGAATGTCTTGTGTATTGTATGGATGCATCACCTATCAATTAAAAAGCTTATGGCTTATAGCTCAGGCAGAAAATGGGAGGCAGAAGGAATTCTGGGAGAGAGCCAGGCATGATAAAAGATTTACCCAGGAAGATGTGAGAAAGATGCATAGTACCCGAGCACAGGTAACCAGCCATGTAGCAGAATGTAGGTTAAAATAATTGGATTATCTAAGTTATGATCTAGTCACAGTTAACCCTAGCTATATAGTCAAGGTATTTTGAGTCTCAGTCTTATTTCTAGGAGCATGGGGCTGGGAGGGAGAACTTGAACTAAACTTGTGCACTATTGCACAAAGAAAGAATGACCCATGTCATTAAGTCATATAGGCCCCACGCTCCTACCTCGGTTATGCAGTATAGGTCATATGTTAACCAAAACTTTTCCTACAAGATTCCCCTTCACTCAGAAGTCTTTGAAAGAATAACCTTTGCTTAATCTGGCATGGCTGCAACTCTTTTTCAAACCCCTGCCTCAACCACACAAACAAGCACACACCACAGTAATGGTCCTATATATTTTAGAGAGAACCTTTTGTGTACTGTATGGAAGCATCACCCACCAATAAAAAGCCAATTGGCCAATGAGCTGAGGCAGAAAATAAAGAGATGAGAGTTCCAGTTGGGAGAGGGAACTCTAAGATATAGTCAGGCAGGAAAGAGATTTGACCTGAACTCTTAGGAGGCAGACAGATGACACTGAGAAGAAGTAACCAGCCATGTGGCACTCATAGAATAGAATAAATGGGTTGAATAAGTTACGAGCTAATTGGGAAATATGTCCAAGCTTATGGCCTAGGAATTGTTTATTCAAACATAATTAAGTCTCAGAGTCATTATTTCCGGAACTGGGTGAGAATAAAAAAGCCCATGGTTACAGATGGCATTTAATATCAGGCACAGAATCCAGGTTTAGACAAAAGATTCATGTATTAGAAAAAGCCCCGACTGAAAAGGTAAGAACCAAGCACTTCCCAGAGCAGGATGCAGTTTCCTAGCTGAGGGATAAATCCCTTTAAGAGAGAGCAGCAGGTATGGGGGGAACCAGAACCTCAGGCACACCCACAGGCGGTAAAACTTTTCAGAGATAGGGCCAATAGGATCCCAGGCAGTACCTGCAGTGATGAGGTTCGGCTCTCACAAAAAGGCAAACAGTGGCTCAGCCCTGAACCAGCAAAGGCAGCCTATTAGACTAAGCCAACGGAATGGAGCTAGCTGCCATAGACACAAATGCTGGCCTGAGGAGCCTGCAGACACACAGAAAGGCAAAAACAACATATTCCCAGAGCTGCAGTGGAACTGAAAAGCCCTAAACTTCTGAACTGTAAGGTATTAAGTTGAGAGAGAGAGAGAGAGAGAGAGAGAGAGAGAGAGAGAGAGAGAGAGAGAGAAACTGAGTGTAAAAAATCACATAGAGGTGAATGAGCCTGTATTGTTATCACTGTATTATAAAGTTGAAAGACCTGGAGCTGGAGAGATAGCTCAGCACTCAAGACCACTGGCTGCTCTTCCTGAGGCTCTGAGTTCAATTCCCAGCACCCACATGGTAGCTCACAACCATCTATAAAAGGAGCCAAGCCTGTCTTCTGGAATGTAGGTGGACATGAAGACAGAGTAATCCTATATATTAAATCAATATTGTTAAAATTGCAGAAACCAATTATATAGCGAATGATTCTGTATTTACATATCTAGACTAATTTCAACAGGAAATTTTATCTGTCTGTTGGTATTCCTTAAAAATTAAATTTGGGGTTTTTTTTTTTTTTTTTTTTTTTTGTTTTTGTTTTGGGTTTTTTTTTTTTTTTTTTTTTTTTTGGTTTTTTGTTGGTTTGGTTTGGTGTTTGGGTTGGTGGTTAGGTTGGATTGGGTTGGGTTGGGTTTGGTTTTTTTAGTTTTTCCAAGACAGAGTTTCTCTGTGTAGTCCTCTGGATGTCCTTGAACTCATGCTGTAGACCAGGCTGGCCTCAAACTCAGAAATCTGCCTGCCTCTGTCTCCCAAGTGCTGGGATTAAAGGCGTGCGCCACCACAACCCCACAGCCCAGCCTTTTTAAAAATTTTTTCCCTTACAAACTAAATGCATGTAATCTGACATTCCAATATTTCCTTACTGCATACAAATAACTGCTTGTTGTCTGTTATTTGTAAGACCTACTGATTCCAAAATCATAGTGTAATACAATGAAGTCATATCAGAACAGGTAAGTGAGCTGAGCAGATCTGGATTTCAGCAGCCATCCCCTAGAAAAACTAGAAGGCTGTGGTGTAGTCAGAAGACATAAAAGAGAGGTGTTTCCAGATATAACAGAGGGAAAAAACACACAACAAACACACACAACCTGGAACATTCATATTCCACAGGTAGAAGATCTCCAACGTGGAGTAAGGTTAAACAACTTACTACCAGATAAGGCATGGACTGAAAAGAACTCTGTAAGTAAAAGTTTTAGACTATTTTGAACTGGATATCTAGCATAATGTCTCAGCAGGTGACAGTGCTTACTACCAAGTTTGAAAGTTCTATCCCGGGGACCCACATGCTCTGCTGATTTGTACTCACATAGAAATGTGTGCTTGAACACACACACACAGACACACACGCACACGCACACACACATTTAAAAAGGAACATTTTGAACTGAATTTTTTAAAATGAGTAAGATAAAAAATTGTAGAGCACAGCATAAACTGCTACTAGAGGAAGGCTGATACCATAGGATGACACGAGGAAGACCAAGCTGATCTTCGTACCTTTGCAGAGAAAACAAAAACAAATTGAATACAGCAATAGAATAAGAAAAGGATACGATTCAAAAAATAAATCAATGAAATTCAAATTTAAAAGTTAGAAATACAGAGTATACACACTCTCATACATGCACACACACACTCACAACCCACATACTCTGCTCAGCAATTAAGGGTCAGAACTATTCTGGACCTGAGTGCCATTCCCAGGCAGAAATCAAAAGGAATTGGGACATAAGCTATGAAGTAAGGAAGAAGGCAGATCTTAACAACAAAATCTTGTCTTTATTATTAAAGATGAAACAATAATCATCAAAGCAAACCATTACGTTGACCATCAACACAAATCCCCAAAATAAAATTCAATATATTCTCTGAATATAAAGTCTTCAAATAAGAAACCAATATCAAAACAAGAGTTAAGAATTGACTTAATATTCAAAAATTAAAAACTGTACTTTGAAATAACCTTTGAACTAAAGAAGTATTTATGAACAACACTGAAATGAGCTGGAGACAAACATTGAGCAGTGACTTCTAGGAATGGGCCAGAACGCCAAGATAATTCCTCCATCTTTGGTGGACACTGGGCTTAAGCCTTGCCCTTAACAAATGGTTTGGTCAGTGAAACATAGCAAAGCTACCATCTGGGAAACTCACATACAAGGCTTCCAGAAGTCACACAGCTTCATTAGGAAGCCAGGCATTAGGTAGGAAATCCAACCATCCTAAGTAACTTTGCTCAAGCACATGGAAAATCCCTAAGAAACCCTTTTTCCTAGGCACATAGAACCCCCTGCAGCTGCCCACTGTCAGCCAACCTTGAACAGCCAACCTTGAGTGCTCTTGGACACCATCTCAGCTCTGTGTTCAATGACCTACTCCAGCTGCTAGATCACAGCAGAGAAGCCAGACAGCAAAGAATCCCTGACATGGAAACAGAGGTCCTAAACTATTTTGTCACATTTTCAGGATGGTTTTGATCCATGGTTTGAATATAAAAGATCCTCCACAGATTCAAGAATTGGATGCTTGGTTCTAAGCTGGTGTCACTATTTTTAGAAGTATTGAAAACTTCCAAAGTTGCAACCAGTTAGAGGAAATAGATCACTGGACCATATCTGAGTGCATTATATTCTCTAGCCCTTTCTGAACCCTTCTCTCTGCTTGCTTTCTACAATCTGAAGTCAAAATTCATAAAGGACACTAAAATTTCAAGTATCACTTAGGGAAAATAAACAGGTAGGGTTTGCTGAGCTGGAAATATAATGCCTTGCCTGCCAGGATTCAACCCAGAATTTAGTAAAAGGACACAATCTCCAAAAGATGTTCTCTTTACTGAGGGAAGCAGTACCACCCTAGTTAGACTCTATGAAGCAAGGCAGCTAATATGGGTGGTCTCTGTGTAATGGATTTTGGTAAACTCTAACTATGTATTTTTTTAAATAATTTACTTCGGCAGGCATCGTTTCTTGTACTAAAGGCCACAGTCAGAAAAAGGAAAGCACAGGAAGGAGGAGGGCAGAAATGGGGACAGCACAGAGTGTAGTTCAGTGACAGGGGATGCTTAATGCTCAGAGGACAGCACAGGGTATGGTTCAATAGTGGAGGAACACTTAATGCTCATGAGACCTTGGCTGGAGTCCCAAGATGCAGGAACACAAAGATTAACTGTAACCGAGGCAAGATGACCAATTGCAAACTTAGGCATTTGCTAGCGAAAGAGAATATCCACTAAGAGACTTGCAAGAGCCAGAAAGCAGAATGATGATACATGAAGCACAGACCTGGACTAGGCTTTTAACAAAGAACCGGCATAGTGCCTAATGGGAATAAATGCCCAAATCAGTGTGCACAGGGCACCCCCACCCTAGCACCCTTGCCTTCTATAAGTGTCCACCATGTATGCACTTGCCAGCCTCTTCACTATGCACTCTGCACTGGATATGTATGGAGGGCGGGGTTAACAGGTACTAAGAACCAACTTAATCATGATTCCATCCGATTCTGTAAGGGGCAAAGCCTCATGGTGGAAATCACAGTGGCCAAAGATATTTTAAATCTGAGAGAAATATTAATAATTTGTGGCAAATTATTAATATTTATAATTAAGAAAAACTATGATTTTTTAAATGTTGCTATAATTACTACCAATAGGAGTTAAAGTCTAATTCTCTATAAATTTGGGCAAGTCTTAATGATGGTCAGACTATGAATACAAATAAAATAACAACATATAATAAACTGGGGAATAAATAACTCACCACATATTCATTCATGATGTTTGTAAGTTGCTTTGTTTTGGTTTTGCCCTTGGAAACACAGAGGATACTGGGATACACTTGAGAGAAGGAGAATCATATACAGTCATGAGAGTGAGAGGATATTCATGGCTTGGTCCTAGATTCTCACTCAAAACACTGTGCAATTAGCTGAAGAAGAAGAAGAAGAAAACAGTCACTGGGGGCTTAAGAGATAGCTCAATGATCAAGAACACTGGCTGCTCTTCCAGAGGACCCAGGTTCAATTCCCAGCACACATAAGGCAGCTCACAACTACCTCTAACTCTAGTTCTGGCACCCTCACATAGACATACATGCAAGCAAGACATCAATGCACATAAAAATAAACTTTAAAAAAAGAAACAAAATAAACTCATCTACATAAAGTGCAACAAAGACACCATTGACAATGAAACAACAATACAGTCATTACTCATGGCTGAGTTAATGAACACATACATCTATAAATAATAAGCAAATGGGTAACAATTAACATTCCCTTTTAAAGTTACAAATTAAATCCAGAGTCATCATGTTTTCCTGCCATTAACAGAATAATGAAATATTCTATTGATCCACCCAAAGGGCTCCATACAAGCATTTCCTCTACACTACTGCTTCTTTTATACAGTTCATTTTCAGGGGAAATATGCAGATTTAAAGATTTTTTTGCCCATGCTTATACAGGAAAAAAATTTAAATAATGCATTTTTTTTGGTTGGAGAGAATTTTATTTTTAATTCTTTAATCTTGTTTTTTTTTCTTTTTTATTATTATTTTTTATTGGATATTTTATTTACATTTCAAATGCCATCCCCTTTCCCAATTTCCCCACCCCCACACACACACACACAGAAAACCCCTATCCCATGCCCCCTTTTTCTTTTTGCTTTTCTACACTTTTTTTAAAATGTTAATCAAAGTCTTTATAAGTTTGGTAATGCTCAATCAGAAGTGTAACCCAATACCCAGCCTAGATATATCAACTATATTTGACTGGTGAAGACATGTGAACAACTGCCTCCATATCCCCCCTCTCTTTCTCTCTCTCATCACCTAGCTTCTCCTCTTCTTCATCTTCTCCTCTCCTTACTCCATCTCTTCCTCTCGGTACTCTTTCCCCCTTAGCTCCTCCTACATATCACCCTTCCTGTTAAAATAAAACTTTTCTCTCAAAATGCAATTAGAGCATAATTATGCCAATTTGTACCAGTGAGGTACAAGATAGTCCTAATACCCAGTCCATCACTTTGTTGACTAACCAGAACCTCTGTCATCTCTCCTAACTAAAACACTTAGTTCTGGACCTGGCTTTTTTCTTGGCTTTAAGAGAAAAATAATGCATTTTTCATATAGGACACCATTACAGTAATGTTGCCAAAAGGGGCATCTCCATGTACCCATACCCTTGTTTAGTTCCCATGAATAAGATGGGTTTTGCCACTTGATTCAATTTATCAAGAGGAACTCAGAAAATGTGAAGATAACCTGAATTTGAAAAGAATTTCTTGACTGGCATTTACCTACTGGACACAGCTATGTTGTAAAGAACCTTGGTGACTGCTTGATGGAAATAGAGATTGAAAAGACTCAGCAGGAACCACTGAGTGTGGGACTGAACACCCAGAACTTATCAGCCTCAAAGCACTGACGACTTCAACTTCATATGTCACTGAAGGCAGGACAATACAGTCATTTCCCAGCTGAGATCAGTCCAGATACAGACCTGCAGGAATGTGGGAAAACAAAAATTGATCTTTAAGGCACTATTTTTGTTTACTTCTTGTACAAAAAGGGCTGGCACCTTTTGTTTTGTTTTTGGTTTAGTTTGGTTGGGTTGGGGTTGGGGTTGGGGTAAGGTTGGTTTTGGTTTTGGTTTGGTTTGCTTTGCTTTGCTTTGGTTTTGTGTTTTGAGACAGGGTTTCTCTAGGTAGCCCTGACTGTCCTGGAACTCACTCTGTAGCCTATGCTGTCCTGGAACTGAAGAGTTTCACCTGCCCCTGACTCCTGAGTCCTGGGATTAAAAGTGTATGCCACCAGTGCCCGGCAAGGCTGATACATTTAATGATTTAGAATTGCATTATTTTAGCATATTGGGGAATGGGAAATGGTATCTAAGCATGACAAATACAATAAGAAATATTCTGTAACTAGATGCTCATGGTTTGAAAGCCACAGGAAGAATAGCTGGTTTGGTTTACATACAGGTTTACAGCACAAGTTTGGTGCAATCTAATTTCTTCCTTTTACAACAGAGATAGACTCCATTATTTTCATTCCTACCTTATGAATTTTGGTGAACAGAATGCTAACATAAAGTAAGGCACTTGCGTTCTATACCTTTAAGGTTATACAATGTACAGAATGTATTGATACCTGTAAAATGCTCAGGACAAGGTGTTTGGAAAGTGTTTGAAATTTGGACACCTTGATCTATGGGAAAACATTTGCAGATCACACTCAGATGCTGGATTTCAACATAAAACATAAAACCACACAAACCTAAAGACATTACATGGTAACTAGAAGTCAGTATTAGAAAATACACAAACATTGATTTTTCTTAACTGTACAAAGTAACAGTAGTCAGAATGCCCCTGGTACCTACATATCATGTTACCCTTGGCATGTCTCTTAATTCTTTGGAAGCAATTTTTTCATCTATCTAGTGAAGCTGAGGTACATGTGTGAACCACCCAAATCTACTGCCAAGACAGAGGAACCATCATGTGTTTCCACATGAAAATTCAATTAATAATGTTCTCAAAAGCTCATATGAGGCTACAGAGATACTCAGCAGTTAACAGCAATGGCTGTTCTTCCAGAGGACCGGTTTTCAATTGCCAGAACCCACATGGCAGCCACAACCTCCTAAAGATCAAGCTCCCACCATCCATGTGTTTGACAGCTTCTGAAGAAGCTTTGCCCAAATTTTGTTCAAAGCAATTGGATCAGTAATTACTTCGGCCATGCAAAGCTAAGAATTGCACCTTCACTCTGACAGATCTTGCCTGCAGTGGAGCAGGACATTCGAAAATCTTCACACAACTGTGATTGTTTGCATGGCCATTATACAGTTAGAAATTACAATCATAGTTAGCCCTTGCTTAACTCCTAAGCTGCACACTGACTCATGTGGACTGATCCTTACACAGCAGGTACTACATGCCAGAGAAACACACACAAAGAAACTCCCTCTAAGCCCATACCTGACACTGCCTGGAGGACCAGGAACCAGAAGCTGGATAGTCCAAAGACCTTATCCAGAACCAAATGTGCCTGGCAAAAAAGGGAGGGGAGTAAATGAAATGATTCCTAATATTCTGATCGTAGCAGATGAAGTTTCCATGGAAACAGATGCAGAGACCTACAGCCAAACATTAGGTGAAGCTCAGTGAATCCTGCAGAAGACAAGGAGGAAGGATTGTAGGAGCAAGAGGGGTCAAGGTCACTACAAGAAAACCCACAGCATCTAGCCGGGCAGTGGTGGCGCACGCCTTTAATCCTAGCACTTGGGAGGCAGAGGCAGGTGGATTTCTGAGTTCGAGGCCAGCCCGGTCTACAGTGTGAGTTCCAGGACAGCCAAGGCTACACAGAGAAACCCTGTCTCCAAAAAAGAAAAGAAAAGAAAACCCACAGCATCAACTAACCTGGTTTCATAGGGGCTCACAGAGAAGCCTGCATGGGTCTGACCTAGGCACTCAGCATTTATTTTATGGCTATGTAGCTTGGTCTTCTTGTGATACTCCAAACAGTGGGAGTAAAGGCTGGCTCTGACACTTTTGCCTGCTTTAGAGACCCTTTTCCTCTTACTGGGTTGCCTTGCCCAGCCTTAATATGAGGAGAGTTGCCTGGACTTATTGCAACTTGATATGCCATGTTTGGTTGGTATCTCTAGGAGGCCAGCCCTCCTCTGAAGGGAAATGAAGGAGGAATGGAAGGGGGTGGGTAGGATTAGGAGAAGAGGAGGGAGGGGAATCTACCATTGGGATGCAATATATGAGAATAAATTAAAATATGAGAAAAAAACTCCCTCTAATGGAACAAGCATATCCTCTGTCTCTGACCTCACCCATACATAGCTCATTAGCCTCTGAGGTATGTGGTATGCCGGTGCTTTCCAGCTTGTTGCTCTATTGCAGTATATTCAATAAAGTATTCTCTAAAGGGCAAATGCACTCATTCATAGCCCAGCAGACCTTCCCTGTGCTGGCCACCAACATAGAGTGAGCACTAAGGTAATGGGAAAGGAACCAGATTGGCCCCTGTACTGTTCTGAAAGGTTGGCATATGATGATGTATCAGTAAGTAACTGGCAATAATGCAATCTCTGCCGTGAACATGTAGGCAGACCTGGCTAACCACAGTGCAGGTTTAGTCAGATGGGCCTGTATCACAGGGCCCTGCGGTCTGTGGAGTTCAGTGTAGCAGTCTAAGGCTTGGACCAGGTGTAAATTCCCTAACGGGACCCAGGGCTCCTGGTCCCTTTTTAATGGTCTTCCTCCACACTAGTAGGATGGAATTCCTACTGTTGCATGCCTTCCTTCAGAACATGAAAGCTCCCTACTTTGTTCCCAAGAAAATATTCCCTTAACAATACTAGAATCTTCTGAGATAACTTCTCATCTCTGGTAACTAGATATTTTCAAAAACTAAACAAAACCTAAGACAGTGGTTCTCAACCTTCCTAATGCTGCAACCCTTTAATACAGTTCCTCATGCTGTGGTGACCCTTAACCATAAAGTTATTTTCATTGCTGTTTCATAATTAATTTTGCTAATGTTATAATCCCAATGTAAACTTCTGATATGCAGGACATCTGATATAGAACCCCTTTGAAGGGGTCGTTTGACATTACCCACCCACCCCCAACCCTTTCAGGTTGGGAACCCACCATATGAGAACCTAAGAGCTCAAACCTGAAATGCCAAGCTGGTCACTGTCAAGCTCACTACACAGTTCATAGGAGACTCAAAAACAATACTTCATAAAGAGACAGGAAAACTGACAATACAATTACCAATACATACAAGGGTACAGTCACTATGTGAGAATTTTTCTCTAGGAATTTTAGGCCAATTCAGTCAGATAAGCACCCCCTTTCTTACAGATATTGGATAACAGACACCCCCACCCCCTTCAGGCTCCAGCATTGTGGTATCAAGTTAGAATTTTCCCAGGCTCGCAGTTTGGGATTTCTGGGTCATGCTAGTGAAAATTCCTAGTTCTGTAGTCCGCTCTCAGATTAATGGTCTTTCTCCACCACAACCCCTCCCCCAACCCCACCCCCAAGGGAAAAAAAAAAAAAAAAAAAAAAGAATGCCAAGCAGGTAACAAGGTTTTTCATTAGCAAGAATTGGAATATGAATGAGCTCACACTGGAGGCCTCCGGCCCTGACAATCCACAGACACGAAACGCCCTCACCCCCAAGTCGCCATCTTGGGCTCTCACCTCCTTGACAGAGCCTCTGTAACGGCCCTTTGGACAGTTGGAGTCACAGATCCAGACACTCTTAGCGCAGTCTTGGGATACAGCAACCATGAAAGCCCTGTCCAGGCCGACCTCTCCGACTGGGAATGATGGATCCCAGTCACCTTCCCATGAGCCGCTGCGGTCCGCTCTCGAACTGCATCTCAGTCCCTTCCCCAAGACCCGCCTGTGTTTCTGCTTCCACCCAGCTAGAGGGCACGGGTCCCACTTGGGAGGATTTCGAGACTACGCTCCTCTTTTTGTTTTTCCCACCTGCCTCAAGAAATCCCTGCACTAAACTCGCAGCCCGAAGAAACCCTGCACTAAACTCGCAGCCCGAGCCAAGATGTCAGCACAGAACCAGGATGCGACTTTCTAGGCAGTAGTTGCCAAGAGAGTGAAGGACAGAGATGCCTACCAGCCAACTGTCAGAGGTGTTTACCTGATCCTGTGGGGGAGGGCCTTATACGGTAGGGACTACATTACCCATGAACCTCTAGGAAACTATGGTAAGAATAAAGGGACATTTTCTCATCAGGTCCACTATTACCAAGAATAGTGGACTTCATGGTTCAGAACAGGTACCTATCTAATAACCGCGAGGTGAAATTCTTTCACCTTTCTCTCATGTGAACCCCAAGTGTCCCAAAGTAGTATAGAACCTGAGAAGGAAGCTCCAGTGTGTTCATCCTAGAATCAGACCAAGTATCTATCTCTGTGGGAGACATGGAGCCATAGAAAATGGATGTGACATCTGTTATAGGGTAGTCACCAGAGAAGACTACTCAGACATGGGTTTAAGCCAATAAAAAGTCTTATTAGCCAGCCTGCAACTACCCTTGGTGTTCAGGATCCCAGTGAAACCCTACAAAATACATGTCCTGGATTGACATACAGAACAGTTAGCCAGAAGCAGAACTACAGAAGGCAAAAGGCAAGGTTAGTACATTTAAATATTTTCCCATAACCATGGACTTTGATGGACTAGGCTTTTGTTAAAAGTTTTGGCAGATGGTGCTCTGTACATGCTGAGTTTTACAGCCTGACAGTATTTCTCTCCTGGAGTCAGTGATGCTAAGGTCTCAGAGCCTACTAAGGTCTGGGGCTCTCTTCTGGCTGTGCAGAGCATTGCAGGAAGCTGAATGCTTCGTGTTTCCCAAAGCCTAGGAACCATTTACATCCACCAGTGTATCCTCAAATTGAGCATTCTGGTTACAGCACACAGTAATTTTCAAAGTTCATTTTGAAATAGAACCAACCATTTTGGACCTCCGCTGTAATAAAAGGAAACCACAGGAAACTGTGTGGACTGAAAAGAGACAAAAGTTATGTTGTATGTTGCCAACAATGCTTAGGAATAATTGAAATTTGAAATGAAAAAAATTCACTCACTAAAGTTGAAATCATTTTTTTAATCTTCAAAAATGAACAAATTCAAACTGAATGTGGTGGCACATGCCTTTAATCCCAGCAGTCCAGAGGCAAAACAGGCAGATCTCAGAGTCTGAGGCCACTACAGAGTGAGTTCCAGGACAGCAAGAACTACACAGAAAAACTGTCTCAAAAAAAAAAAGGGGGGGGGGGGAGGGAACCACACTCAGGAGTCAAACAAAATCTAAATAAATGTAAACATTCCCTGGCCAGAGTTGGTACATTACACATTATTAAGATGAATTTTTCAATATAAACTAAACATTCACTATAATCTCAATAAAGTTCCAAGAAAATGTTTCTGTCTCTAGTCATACCACCTCAAGCTTACAGGGACCTTCCCAAGTGCTGGGATTAAAGGTGTGCACCACCAGGCCTGGCTCTTCATAACTTACTCCTAACAAATAAAGTAATGAAGGCCATTCTGAGGACTGTCTTACAAAGAAACTGTAGCTTCTATTTAGGCATTCATTCTTCCTCTTTGATCATTTGGCCTGAAAGAAGCCTGATGCCATTTTGCAGGTTGGGCTGTAGAGGGAGCCATGGAGCTTCAGATGATTGTAGCCCTGAATATGACGTTAATAAAGTAGTAATTGTTTTATTTTTATTTGTTTACTTGAAATAGGGTCTCTCTATGTAGCCCTGGCTATCCTACAACTCATTTAATGTATCAAACTTGTTTTAACTCACAGAAATCTGCCAACCCCTGCCTCCTGAGTATTGGATTAAAGGTGTACACCACCATGCTCTGCAGGTAATTGAACTCTAAGTTAAAGGAGCTCTTGAATAAATCACAAAAAATAATAATAATTTGAATTTTGTACAATCTTTAAAAATCCCTTTATAGCCAGGCATGACTGGCAGACCTCTGAATTCAAAGCCAGCCTGGTCTACACAGTGAGTTCCAGGACTCCACAGAGCTGCACAGAGAAACCCTGTTTCCAAAAACCTAAATAAATGAATATCCTCTTATGATACTAATAAATTTTCATGAACATAATTCCCTGTGCTATCAGATACTAACTATCTATTGATCTCTAAATTCATTCTGTGGGTCCAAGTTGCATTTCTATGGTCATTCCTCTGGAATTAATACCCAGAGCAGCATTCACTTTAGAGAATGGGGCAGGGGTGCCCTCTTGTGACAAGCTCATTGTATACATTTGTCTATATACATTAATTTTCAGTAGCATGTGAAACCATCTGAAATCAAGTCACTTAACAAACAGAAAATGTCCTGCATTACTAAACCAATTTGTACCAGAACTTTTAAGTAAAGGAAGGGTCAAAGTCCCGGATCGCTTGTTAACATTAATGGATGGCACAAATAATTCAAACTAATATGCTCCTCCTTAAATTATGCTGATAGCCCAAACAACATCTGAATGAAGAAGAGGCTGATCACCACTTAGTTGGGAAGCAAAGATGCTCCTTTCCTACTCGGACTACAGACAGATTCCCAGGACAAGAGGAAGCCTTCCATCAAGGAAGTCACCTGAGCTGTGCTTCAATATGCTTCCAGCCTAAAGGCCTCACTGGTGGAGATGTCTGCATTTCAAAGGTCAGTGGGTTCCATTCTGAAGTGTTATGTCAGTTACACATATGTTAAACAATTAATAATTGGGGCAAGAGAGAGGGCTTAGTGATTAAGAACACTGGCTTCTATCACCGAAGACCTGGGGATCAATTCCCATAATGCACATGGTGCCTCACAGCCATCCTTAACTCCAGTCCCAGGGGATACAATGTCATCTTCTGACTTCTGCAGGCACTACATGCATAGAGTACACGAACATGCATACACACAAAACACTTATACACATTAAATCAATAAAATAAACATGTCTGAATTTTTATAATAAAGCCAAGCAGTAGTAATATATACCTTTAATCCCAGCACTCAGAAGACAGTGGTAGGCTGCTCTCTGAATTCAAGGTTAACCTGGTTTATAGAACAAGTTCCAGGAAACCCAGGCTATGCAGAGAAACCCAGTCTCAAAAAACAAAAAAACAAAAATTAAATAGTTAATAAAAGAGAAAGAAATTTGTATTTAGGTAAAAGAAGAATAAGTTTCTGACAAGCCGGCTCATTAGTGCAGCTGCCTTTTTTCCTTTAGATTAGTGAAGTCCTCATAATTCATACTTCATCCTTATATTTTGCATAGTTGAGAATATATATATATATATATATATATATATATATATATATATAATTGAACTCATGTATTTAGAGCTCTTTTGAATAGGCTTAAGTGCTACCTGAAGGTCCCAGCATTTACCATTTTGCTGAGACATTAGCCACACCTTCACCTCCAGGACTCCTGCTATCTGATTATCATGGATTATCATTAACATTACACAGAGGACATTCCTCCTAGAGGAATGTGAAAATATGTACATTGTTACACAAGCCTTCCGTCCAGTCCACAGCAGCCATCCACACTCATGGAGGCTCACACTGGGGCTCACACTCCCATTGTTAGGAGCCATGTCACTGTCTCCAACAGAGCCATGCAGGGCTCCAAAGTGGCAATGTATGCCTGCAATGTCAGCACTTGAGAGGGTAAGGGAGACTGTAGCCATGAAGGGAGCCTGGTCTACAAAACAAGATCCCGAGAAAGAAGAAAAGGAAGGGAAGTAGGGAGGGAGGGAGAAAATCCTAGAAAAACTCTAGTTTCAAAAGCCAACATTGGCAGACTTAGAATGTTATATAAAAGCATTCTCCAACTTGAAAAGTTTCACAGAATACATTTATGTATAGGTTACACTAAGATGAAATCCTTTGGACACATATTATCTTGATTTTCCTCTCTACCCAACTTTCAACTCACGAACACTGAAAGGTAGTTTTGCTTAGCTGTTCCTATTTTATATATATTTAATTAAAATATGCATGGAATGTGACTATGTCCAAATTTGAAAATTCATTTGGGTCCCTGTGGCCCAAAAGTTTGACTCTCACTAAAAGTCGTACTGTAGCATCTGGTGCTGACAGGTGGAAATCTTTGAAACCTTTAAAATTTATTATGGGAAAGGCGCACACCTGAAGTTCATACCACAACTAGTGCGGTCTCAAGGTTGTCAAGCTTGGGTGCCCTTACCTACCACGCCACTGGCCCTGTATGAACCTTTGACACCTAAAAGCACATTACTCTCCTTTTGCCACGACTGAGAAATGAACCGAACCAAAGACTTCATGCATGTTAGTCAAGCACTCTACCACTGAGCGGCATCCCCCAGCCGCACTGCTGAGGTATCCCTGATGTCAATAAAACATTCCTGCAGTCTATTTTCTGGTGCCTCACCAAAAGAGGGCACTCCATGACCATCGTAGATAAATCTAGATCTCTTGTGCTGCAAGGCTGAGTACTGATCTTCATGCCAATGTGGTAAGGAGGCACCTACAACATATATGTATATATAAAACTATCCTTTGGACTCCATGAGACACTGTAAATTACTAACAAAAACACATGTATTCAGACATCATTTGATCAAATTATTAGGCATCTTCTCCTAGTCAAACCATGAAAAAAATAAAACCCACGTATGAGTTCCTGGCCTCATGGGGCCCATGTTCCACTAAGGGAAACCAAAAACTCAACAACTAGACAATGAGAGAGGTGAGTGGGGACTACTGGATTAGAACTGTGGTCTTAAGTAAGATGGTCAAAGAAACTCACACTGAGGAGGTAATGGTTAGGTCAAAGCATAAAGGAGGTGAAGTAAGCTAGGATGGTGAGTGAAGAAAGAGCAGTCCATACCAGGAATAGACATGGCAGTCACAAGTTCTAATCATAAAATAGCCTCACTTAGAGGAAGAATCGAGGAGGAGGCACATGGATCTCCCTGGGAGGGTGAGATAGAATAGATATTATGGATAAACTAGCACAGGTGAGCACAGGAACAGGATGGTCAGTGGGGAGAGGAAACAGAGATAGGGTAGAGGGAGAGGATTCAAGGAGAGACAGAAGTGAGGGGCACTTTAGGAATGATATGGAAAGTTGGTACAGTGAAAACTTGCTAATATATATGAAGAGGATCCTAATGAGGTCTCCTAATAATAGGGAGACGGTGTCCCAGCTGGCCATCTCTTGTCATCCAACAAGGCCTCCAGTACTGGGACTTGGTTGCATTCATTTGAGCTGTTGGCCAAGGGGATCCCATAGAAATTTCCAAACAACCCAGCTTGATGCTAAGACACAGGTAGCTAAGATAAAAGCGCTCTCTGCATTGACAGTGGGATGTCATTGCTGAGGACAACACCCACACAACCACTGAACATGGAGAAGGCAAACTGCTGCCTGCATGGAGCCCTCCCTGTTATGTTCTGCTCTCTATGGTGTGGAAGGGTACTCTGTAGACTACCAAAACAGAATGTAAACACAAACCCAGCAACAAAACAGTTGACCTACAATCTGTCCTGCCTGCAAAATATGCTAGGGCGATGGTGGCACAGAACTTGTGAGAGGGGTCAACCAATGTCTGATGTGACTTAAAGCCCACTCCAAGAAAAGACACCCACACCCAATACTGCTTAGGTAACCAAAAACTAGAAACTAGATAGCCAGATACCTAGGGTAAAACCAAACACTACAAATCAAAAAAAAAAAAAAAGTATCAATAAAATGACTCCTAATGCTGCTCCGGTATGCCATAGGAAGGCATCTTACTCAGGTATCATCAGACAGGCTTCCTCCGGCAGCAGATGGGAAGAGATGCAGAGAGCCACAGCCACACATTCAAAGGAGAGAGAGGCCAAATGGGATGTCTCCATTAAATCTCTCCCCTCGGAGCTCTGGATACCCACAGAAGAGGATGCAGAAAGAGTGCAAGAGTCAGAAGGGATGGAGGACACCAGGATAGCAAGGCCTTCTAAATCAACTAAGCCAGATACACATGAGCTCACAGAGCCTGGACCGTCAAGCACAGGGCCTGCCCAGGTCTGCACAAGGTCCTCTGTGTATATATTACAGCTTTCAGCCTAGTAATTTGATAGGACTCCTGAGAGTGAGGACAAGGGGGTCTCTGACTCTTGCTCCTGTTCTTCCTCTTGTTGGCTTCCTGTGTCTAACATCAATATAATAGTTTTTACTTTATTTTATTATATTTTATTTTGTCATATCTGACTGTCATCTCTTAGAAACCTGTTCTTTTCTAAGAAAGACAGAAAGTAGAAGGGAGGGGAGAAGTAGACAGAAACTTGGGGGAGGAGTAGAGGGAGGAAAATTATAATCAGGATATAATGTATGAGAAAAGAACCTGTTTCCAGTAAAGGGGGAAAATGAAAAAATAAATAAAATAGCCTCACAGTAGAATGAAAATAACTAACTTACGACCAAATTTGAAGCATATGTATCAAGCAGCCTGTGGCATTAATTCTAAACAGAGGTGTCATGGTTAATTAACTTCAACTGTCACTTTGATGCACCTGGGAAGAGAGACGCTGAACTGAGGAATGGCCTCAATCAGACTGCCCTATGTGCATGCCTGTCGGGCATTTTCTTCAGGCTGACTGATGTAAGAGGGTCTCATCCACTGTGAGGAGCTCTATCCCTAGACAGACAGGCCTGGGTTATATGAGGAAAATAGCCAAATGTAACTCTGGAAACAAGCCAGCAAGCAGCATTCCTCTGTGGTCTCTGCAGTTCCGGCTTCCTGGTTTCTGTCTGCCTTAAGTTCCTGCCTCCACTGCCTTTACTTGGACTGGAACTTGTAAGATTAATACTTTTTCTCCCCGGACTTGCTTTTAGCCATAGTGTTTATCACAACCACAAAAGCCAAACTAAAACAAACCTACAGATGTGGGAAATGTATCTTCCCTTTGAGAAACTCAGCCCTTCCCACCCTGTTATCTCTGTGGTAGTTACACTCCTGGACCTGGTGAGACAGTCAGAGGACCTATGAGCAACCTGGGTACAATGTGTAGCCTCAGGATGAGAACCATGGACACCTTCACTCACTTCCACAAACAGACTCAGGGTAGATCTGACTTCTCAGAGCCACTCGGCTCACATTCACACTGCTTAGGTAGCTGTTAGAGCCCAAAGCTGTCAAAGAGAAAAGAAGAAATTAGTGGGTCCAACAAGGAACAACCACGTGAATATGTTTTCTAAAATGTACATGTATGAAATGATCACAATTCTGCTATGTATATGCTACTAAAATATAAAATGAGATTTCTTCAAAATTTTTAAAATATAAAAGAGAAACTTGGATCTGGTTTGTACACTGGTAACAAACGGTTCAGGTCGTGCTATCCACAGCAGAATATCCAAGCCTCTGAACCCATTCATTCCCTGCTTATGCTAACATTAGCCAGTCTCGATTTATTTCAACTATTAACTCTGAGTAAAAAGCATACATCCTACCTCTGGCATCATCAGAATATGGCAAATGTGGGCTATCCTATTGTTATGTGACAAGACTTTTCCTGAGGAGACACAACACATGTCTATTTATCCCAGATAGGGAGCCCATGACGTACTAAAGTACGGATAACATCTAAGTCCAACTTGGTGAACCAATGAATGTCATTGGGGTTACACACAGGAATATGAGTAAGAGGTTACTTACAGGAAAAGAAATGACTCAAAGACCATCCCATATGGATGACAGTTTACAAGAGCTAGGAACCTAGCTCAGCAGCTTCCCTTCCAGATGACTCAGTTGGTCTAAACCTCTTCCAGGCAGCTCTGTGGGTTTTTGCTTCTTCCAGCTGTCTGCCCTCAGTCTTCTTTCAGCTTGGCTGTCTGAGATTTGCTCTCAGTAGTTTTTATTGTTTACTTTGGGAGGGAGGGAGGGGTCTAGTGAATGTGATCAGTTTCAGGGACTTCCTGAATCTATTTTGAGTTGTTTATACATTTGTCTTACCAACAACAACAACTTTCTCATGCTGAATGTTTGTTTGTTTGTTTGTTTGTTTTTATTCTTTTAAGATTATTGCTTACATGTATGTCTGCAGGCCAGAAGAGGGCGCCAGATCCCATTACAGATGGTTGTGAGCCACCATGTGGTTGCTGGGACTGAACTCAGGACCTCTGAAAGAACAGCCTGAGCCATCTCTGAGCCATCTTTCCAGCCCCGGAATCTGTTTTTGTTTTTTGTTTTTTAAATCTTTTTACAGACAGGAAAGGCTGCACACAAACAGGACAAACAAAGAAATCCTCAGCCTAGCACAAGTACAGCATGGTTAATGAAGAAAAACCCAACGACTCCAATCTTTTCTCTTACTCAGTCTCTCAAGCAGCATCCTTCCATTGGTCCTGCATGTGGCGAAGATTCTTTGAACCAGCAAGGACTCCAGAAATCAGATTCTAACACCATGGAACTCAGAAGTTCCATGTCTCTTTGGCAGGCACTATCATTCCTTGTTTTGTTAAGTTTTGTTTTGTTTTTGAGACTGGGTTTCTTTGCATAGCCCCAGCTGTCCTGGATCTCTCTCTCTCTCTCTCTCTCTCTCTCTCTCTCTCTCTCTCTCTCTCTCTCTCTCTCTCTCTCTCTGTCTCTGGACCAGGCTAACCTCAAACTAAGATATCCACCGTGTACCACTATACTTAACCATAACATTTATTATCTCATATCTACACAGTAAGCGCTTAATGTTCAATGAATGAGTAAAGTTTGAAAAGGAGGGCTAAAGAGTAGGCTTTGTGGTAAATAGCACTTGTCATTCAGAGGACCCAGGTTGAGTTTCCAGCACTCACATGCTGGGCAACAACCATCTGTAACTGCAGTTCTAGGGAATCCAATGCCTTCTTCTGCCCTTCTCAATACTAGGCATGTACACAGTCCACATGGATACATGCAGGCAAAACACTCACACTAATAAAATAAATCAAAATTTTAATTAAAATGAAAATGTTGCAAAAGATCCAATCAAGTTATAATGTGAGCACTGGTGTGCAGTGTGACTTGGGTTATACACGGAACACTGGTGTGCAGTGTGACTTGGGTTATACACGGAACACTGGTGTGCAGTGTGACTTGGGTTATACACGGAACACTGGTGTGCAGTGTGACTTGGGTTATACATGGAACACTGGTCTCACACTGAGGTAGGGCTGATGCACAGTGCTCGGTTCTGGTAAAAAACCTCTTTTCCTCCTGTCAGTTACTATGCTTCACCCCCATAGATGCCAATAGCAGGATGAAAGGGATCTGGACTTAGAGGTTTTGAACCTGTCAGCCCTAAACATCATTGCATTTGTGTCCCTGATGTGGCCAGAAATAGATCCAAAAAAGCATCATACATCTTCAAGGCGTAAATTGTGTCTGCCAGAGTCTGTTAGTAATGTCATGAATAAGCAATGAACATGTACCTATGCTGTAGGCGGTGACAGATAAGGAAAGTGACATTGGAAAACAGACAAGGTTGTATTCAGAAACTCATTCTTCTGATTTTTTTCCTATGTGCATTCTGGGGCATCCCATGGCATTCCTATGATGCCTAAGGCTCTTCTATCAGGTTCAGCATATCTGGTCTTATGCTCAGATCTCTGATCCATTTGAAGTTGAATTTTGTGCCAGGTGATAAGTAAAAATCTATTGCATTCTTCTTCGTGCAGCCATCCAGTTTAGCCAGCACTATTTTTGGAAGATGCTGTCTTTTTGCCAGTGTGTACTTCTGGTTTCTTTTATCAAAACTCAAGTGCATATAACTGTGTGGACATATGTCTGGGTCTTCAGAAAAAGTGGGGAATAGTCTTGAATGCATTAGTGCAGGAAAAGACTTTCTGAACAAAACACCAATAGCACAGGCATTATAGAACAAGTAATAGGTGGGACCTCATAATACTGAAAAGCTTCTACATTGCAAAGGACACCAGCATTCAGACAAAGCAGCAGGTTACAGAATGGGAAAAGACTTTTTTGTATTAACCAATTACCATCTAACAGAGGACTAATATCTAAAATATACAAAGAACTAAAACAAATCTGAAAATCAAGAAAAAAAAACCCAATTAAAAAATCGGGTACAGATCTAAACAGAATTCTCAATAGAGGAAACACAAACGGCTGGCAACACTTAAAGGAATGTTCAGGGTCTGGAGAGATGGCTCAGCAGTTAAAAGCACTGACTGCTTTTCCAAGAGGTCCTGAGTTCAATTCCTAGCAACCACATGGTGGCTCACAACCATCTGTAATGGGATCTGATGCCCTCTTCTGGTGTGTTTAAGGAGAGCGACAGTGTACTCACGTAAATAAATAAGTCTTTTAAAAAGGAAAGAAAAAAAGGTTCAACATCCTTAGTTATCAAGGAAACAAAAATCAAAATTACTTTGAGATTTCATCTTACACAGATCAGAATAGCCAAGATCAATAAAACAAATGACAGCTCATGTGTGCAAGGATTTTGAGTAAAGGAAACACTCATCCATTGCTGGTGGAAATACAAACTTGTACAGCCACTATAAAAATCAATGTGGTGGTTCCTCAGGAAGCTGGGACTTGACCAACCTCAATATCCAGTTATATCACCCTTGAGCATATACCCAAAGGATGCTTCATCCTACAACAAGGACAATTGCTTAACTGTTCTATCCATAATAGCTATAAATTAAAAATAGCCTAGATGTTCATCATTGGATAAAGAAATATATAAAGAAATTTAAAAATGGGTAAAGAAAAAGAGGTACATTTATACAATTGAATATTGTTTAGCCACTTAAAATGAAATCACAAAATTTACAATACATGTTATGTGTTTAACTGGTGATATTTATGAAGTTCATAAATAAATGGAGCTAGAAAAAACTAATCCTGAGTGAGGTAACACAGACTCAAGAAGACAAATATTGTGTGTTTTCACTTATACGTGGATGTCAGCTGTTAAGTCTTTGATAAGCAAGCTACAATCCATCTAACCAGAGAGGTTATATAGAGAGTAAGGGACTAGAAGGTTGGGAGGGACCTCCATAGAAAGGAGCATCAAATGGGAAGTGTGAGGGAGAGAATATGGGGAAGGACAGCTAAGACTAATGGCCATTTGAGTTGTCATATGGGAACCTAATACAGTGGAAGCTTCCTAACATATATACACATGTGAAGGCTATCCAAATGAAAGCATCAAGTAATAGGGGACAGAGAACCCCAACTCGATATCTCTTAATACCAAATGAAGCTTTCAGTAGTGGGAATGGGTTACATCTAATCAAGTTTTTGGCTAAAGGGGCCCCATGGGAACCACTGAACAACCCGGGCCATTCTGACAGTGCTGGCCTATTGCTGAAGACAATACCTACATAACCGGTGACAGCTCATGCTGGGCAGGGATGTGGAGAAAAAGGAACACCCCTCCATTGATGGTGGGATTGCAAACTCGTACAACTGCTCTAGAAATCAATCTGGCAGTTCCTCAGAAAATTGGAAATAGCTCTACCTGAAGACCCAGCTATATTGCTCTTGGGCATATACCCAAAAGACGCTCCACCACACCACAAGGACATGTGCTACACTAAGTTCATAGCAGCCTTATTCGTAATAGCTAGAAACTGGAAACAACTCAGTGTCCCTCAACTAAAGAATAGATACAGAAAATTTGGTTCATTTACACAATGTAGTACTATGTAGCTATCAAAAACAAAGACATCAGGAGTTTTGCAGGCAAATGGATGGAATTAGAAAATATTATCCTGCCGGGCGGTGGTGGCGCGCGCCTTTAATCCCAGCACTTGGGAGGCAGAGGAAGGCGGATTTCTGAGTTCGAGGCCAGCCTGGTCTACAGAGTGAGTTCCAGGACAGCCAGGACTACACAGAGAAACCCTGTCTCGAAAAACCAAAAAAAGAAAAAGAAAAAAAAAAAAGAAAGAAAGAAAGAAAAGAAAAGAGAAAAGAAAAAAGAAAAAAAGAAAAGAAAATATTATCCTGAGTGAAGTAACCCAGATCCAAAAAGACATGCATGGTATGTACTCACTGATAAGCGGATATTAGCCAAAAAGTACAGAATACCTAGGATATAACCCACAGACTGTAAGGAGTGTAACAAGCAGAAAGGCCCAAGTTAGTATGGATATTTTAAAAATGAAAATATCACATGCCTTACTGACTACACAGCATTAATGTTAGATAATGTGTTTAAAGGTTTTGACCTCTTCATGGAAAGCAGCACTTATCATCAGCATTAGGAATGTAAGTATTACCTACTATGGCACAGGCTTAGGAGGAGCTATGAGCCAAATTGTCAAAATAAAGCAAAACAACGGAAATAAAACAAAATAGGCGATGTGATGAAACACTCTGCTAACCCAAGGTTGAGGCATAGGACCACCAAGAATTCAAGGTCAGCCTGAGTTCACTGTGAAATCTTATCTCAGAAACAGAGAAAAGGCTTCTGGTCAGATGGTGCAATAGAAGCTGCTTCTCTGTGGCCTAGTGAAAAGTGCTAGCCTTAAAAAAAATAACTCTACTCCCAAAAGAGAAAGAGAGGAAGTGTTAAGCCGGGCGGTGGTGGCGCGCGCCTTTAATCCCAGCACTTGGGAGGCAGAGGAAGGCGGATTTCTGAGTTCGAGGCCAGCCTGGTCTACAGAGTGAGTTCCAGGACAGCCAGGGCTACACAGAGAAACCCTGTCTCGAAAAACCAAAAAAAAAAAAAAAAGAGAGAGAGAGAGAGGAAGTGTTTCAGAAATTCATGAAAGTAGTGACTGAACAGCTAACAAGTTTGGAGACAGAGGATCAAGGCACCAAGCCTCCAGCTCCAGCCATGAAACTCCCAGGGTGGCAAGAAGCAAAACCTTCTCAGAAGGTAGACCAGCTGCTCCAAGTTAAAGACCACAAGTACTACTTTCAAGAAATGCTCCCACTCCCAAGTTTAAATTCAGTTGAAGTTTTTGGTGAGTAGGTGATTTCCACAGCAAGATGGTTTACCAGTGAACAAGATTTTCACTCACTCTAGATAACTCAGAGGGCATTAACCAGGTGCCATTCTCACAGGGAATTTATTCTTAAAAATTGACTTACTTAAACCCCTAAAAACAGAACCATCACAAGGTCGGACATGTAAACTAAACTCCCACAGACCCCTGGGTGAGAGACAGCCTAAGGAACAGCTAGAAAGAGCAGGGAAGCTACGCATTGGCAAACTCCGACTGCATGCAGCAGGAGGCTCGGCTCTGGCAGTAAAGTATAGCAGGAAAGACAGACTTATGCTTGGTGGCCAGGAATTGACCTCATCGACAGAATCACTCCAAACAATGAGGTCAGTGGGTGGATCAAACGCTGGAGCCAGCATTCTGCCTGAGATTTGCTCTTACGAATTCTGAAGCTCCACAATACCTAACAGCCAAAGCTATTCACTGCTTCAACATGGTGATTAAAGCTTAGCGGCTTCTGAAAGGACCAAGACAGGTACTCTTGGTCAGATCTCAGTGCTGCGGTTGCTTTCCTCTCTTCCAATGCATTTAGGAGACAAGTAGAAAACATTAGCCACCCTGAAGGCAGGAACTGTTGCTGCCCTCCCACTCAAAAGGGTAGGAGAACCTGTTCAACTCACACACTGTAAAACTAAGAGGGGTTAGCAGAGAACCCTGGTATTCAAAGAAGGGAAATTATGAAGTGAAGGCTGTCTGGCAGATGTCATATATTCTTGCTTGCTCTGTATAGGCTCAGACCCAGAAAGACGGAAGTCAACAGACTCAGCCCACCCACCCCAGCTCCCAGAAAGAAAACACTTCCACAGTTAATATTTTGTTCTGTTTTTCTTCTCCCCCTTCTTGTATATTCCCTTTATCTTTTTAAAACTATAATTTTAGTGGCATTTTTACATTATTAGCTTTTTAAAGCTTCTGTCATGTGTTTGTTTGTTTGTTTTTCTATTCTCCTTTTGTTTTGGTCACCTGTGTCTGGTTCCCCTCCACCCCTATTTTTTAAGAGGAAGGAGGTTTCCTTTGACTGACAGTTTGAGGACACAGCCCATCCGTGACAGGGAGAGCATGGAGACAAGAGCAAATTTAAGTATTCTAGTAGGTGTATAAGGCTCTTGTGCAGACCAGGAAGTATAGAAAAGGAAAAGCTCTTCTGGCTTTCTCTTTATCCCGTCTTACTCAGTCTGGACCCACTGACCATAAAGTGTTGCCACCCGCAGTCATGACCTGTCTTCACACCTCAGTGTGAACATCCTTTCAGACACCTCCAGAAGTGTATCTACTAGAAGACCCAAAATCCATTTAAAGTGACAGTACAGATTAGCCATCACATGCCTACTCCTTGTCTACCCCACACCCAAATCCATCACTTTTAAGTATTGCTTGGATGGAGGTGTTCTGCATGAATGATGTACAATGTTGCTGTCAGAAGACAGACTGAAAAATCTTTGGGGTTAGAGAGATGGGTTGCAGTTAAGAACACTGGATCCAGCCGGGCAGTGGTGGCGCACGCCTTTGATCCCAGCACTTGGGAGGCAGAAGCAAGTGGATTTCTGAGTTCCAGGGCAGCCTGGTCTACAGAGTGAGTTCCAGGAAAGCCAGGGCTACACAGAGAAACCTTGTCTCGAAAAACCAACCAACCAACCAACCAACAAACAAACAAACAAACAAGAACACTGGTTCCTCTTCCAAAGGAACCCTCAATTCCCATCATCTACATGATGGCTTGTAACCATTTGTAATCCCAGTTCAAGAAGGATCCAACACCCTCTTCTGACGTCCACAGACAGCAGGTATATATGTGCTGTGTAGACATGCACACAGGCAAAACACTCCTTTACATAAATAAAAATGAAATAAATCTTTTAAAAGAATTATTTACAATTTTCTCATATATATGAAAGTATATATCAAATGAATGGAATGAATGGAGCACATATGTCATGAAAGCTGAATGGGGGCTTTATTACTTATTTAGTGTGTGTCCATGGCACATATATGAAAAAAAAACAGAGGGCAACTTTCAGATTTGATTTTTGCTTCCACCTCATTAAGATAGGGTGTCTTGTTTCTGATGTGGGCTAGCTCCAGGCTAGCTAGCCTCTTTCCGTGTCTCCACTTCCCAACTTCCAGTGGGAGTGCAGGGGATTATAGGTGTGTGACACTACATAAGAATTTTTTTTTCTAAATAAGAATATTTTTGCAAATGTTCCAGAGACAGAATTCAAAACATTAGCCTGGCAAGCACTTTGACCTACTAAGCCATGTCCCTATCCCCAGAAGGGTACGACTATTTGGAAGATAGAAAGTCCAAGAAGAGAAGAATCGTGAAGAAGGACAGTAAGAAGATGGGGGATATAAAAAAAAAACCAAAATCACAGTGAAAGACATTTCTTTGTATATCAACCAAAAGCATAATTTAAAATAATAACAAAAAATTGTCCAAAATAAAAATAAAATAAGACTGGGAAATTATCTCTACTGGCCATGCAATAGGACTGAGATTAGATGAAAGAAGCCTGTTGTTTTATTGTCAGTACCACAGGCTGTCTAGTACAGATACACACCGCTCCGGTCATAAGTGTTGTCGCTCTGCTCCTCAGTGAGACCACTTTATGATTCATTATTACTGAGCCTGCAAACACCTTTCTTAAATGAGGCCAAAAACATGCTAAAGATCACACATAAAGTAAATCATTAGACAGTACACAGTTTTTGTTGTTTTGGTCAGTCTTTTGAATTTTTTTTTTGGGGGGGGGGGAGATGATCTTGCTAAGCATTCAAGGTTGACCTGGAATCTGAAATTCACCATGTAGCTGCCCTTGAACTAGCTCTCTGAATGCCCTGTTCCATTCCCCAACCCTCGCCTCAATACTGAAATTACCAGTGGGAGCTACCACACACTGCTGACCGGGCTGATTTTCTGAAGATTGCCTACGACGGAAATCTGTCAGGAACAACCATTGTAAAAATGTGTCTCATGATATAAATATGTGGTGGGTTTCCTTTGGAAACCTTCCTATTCCTTGCTTTTATTTAATAAAACTATATTCGTTCTGCTCAAACAAAAAGGTGGGAAGAGGAAAAGAAAGAAGGAAAAATGCTGAGCTGGTGAGTAGGCAAAAGAAAACACTAATGGGGGCAGGGATGGAGTTAGTTTATAGGCCACACTAGGGTTATAACTAAAACAAGATTTTGAAATAGTGGGAGTTTCACCATTTTGTGTTGAAAGAGAGAGATTCAGTCTTTGCCATATTTAGTTCAGCTTGACCAGTAGCTTCAGGACTATAAATCATTTGTTGCTACAGTTTGATTTCAGAATCCAGATCCTGGAAGGTCACAGAATTGCAAAAGCAAGATCACAGGGTTACTCACCAGAAATCTTCTAGGTTGTAAAGCCACTAATCTTTTTAAATTTTTCCTTCAGATAAATGTGGGTAAAATGAAACAAGATTAAGATAACTGATTGCTTTGTTTTGTTGAGGTAGAGCTTCATGTGCAGCCCAGGTGGCCTTGAACCCAATCCTCCTGCCTCAGCTTTCCTAGCGGTGTGATTGCTTATGTTCGACACTAAATCATCTTTCAGGTTCTAAGAATCAGAATACCGAGAATTCTGCTGTAAAGCTGCCTCTCCTAGAAATGACTTCGTAAACAAGACTGGTACAACGACAATACCAATAGACATTATGGTGGTTTGAGTGAGCCTGACCCCTATGGGCACATATATCTGTGTGTTTAGTCCGCAAGTCAATGAGCTATAAGGGAAGGATTAGGAGGTGTGGCCTTGTTGTAGGAGGTGTGTCATTAGGGGTGAGCTTTGGCCTCTCAAAGGGCCTAACCAGGCCCAGTCTTGCTCTGTCTCCTCCCCTCTCTGCCTCTGAACTCTCCTCCTCTCTCCTCCCTTCCTCTCCTTTACCCTCCTCTCTGCTTCCTCTCTGCCAGCTGCCTATGGATCAGGACTTAAACCTTTCAGCTACCACTCCAGTACTACAGATGCTGCTGTGATGATAATGAACTAATCCTCTGAAACTGTAACCAAGGCCCCAATTGCATTCTTTCTTTTTACAAGAGTTGCCTTGGTCATGGTGTCTCTTCATAGAACTGTGTCAGTCCTGAAGCTATATATACACAAGAGAAAACAACAGGTGGCATCTACATGTTGTGCATGTATATAAGAGAGAGAGGGAGAGAGAGAGAGAGAGAGAGAGAGAGAGAGAGAGAGAGAGAGAGAGAGAGAGAGAAACAATAATAAAAAAGTCACTCAATTTGAGATTGAGGTGATGGACATGGAGAGGTTATAAGGAGAGGGCCTGGATGGGGCTAGTGGGAAGAAAGGGAAGGGAGAAGTAGTTTAATTATATTTTAATTTAAAAGGTACTAAAAAATTAAAACGAGCAGTTTGAAAAAATAAAACTTTTAATAATCTTTCAGTTCTAACTCCCCAATAATACATAGGAAGATCAAAGGGGCCTTATTCTGACTTGAGTTTGCTTTCATCCACTTTCACAAACACCTTCTCCTGGGGCTGCAAGTGTTTAGTCATAGCTCAGCGTGGCCCCTCCCACTCTTTGTCCATTCTTCCTCCTGGACTCCATCCCACCAGGCCACACTCTTGCTTTCCAGATGTCTGTTTTGCTTTTCATTATTTCTTTTGTTTTGGCCCATATTATTCCTTGCTTTTTGAAATCAGCTGCCTTTGCAAAATAAAATTTTTCTAAGCCATATCCAGGATGGAATTACATTATGTAATTGATACCTTCCTTCTGAGATGAAAAGAGCTTTTTAAAAAATGTTTAGACACTTTTTCTATAAAGTTTAGCAAAATTAAGAACTGTTCTAGGAAAGTCAAGTTAGGTTAAGAGGGAATATGAATCCAACCAAGAAGTTAATTGGATAAACACACAATTTCCATGAAAATACAAAGTAGAAGCCAACCTAGAATGGGCCAGGGATTGAAGAAGAAACCGAACCCCAGCCGGGCGGTGGTGGCACACACCTTTAATCCCAGCACTTGGGAGGCAGAGGCAGGTGGATTTCTGAGTTCGAGGCCAGCCTGGTCTACAAAGTGAGTTCCAGGAAGCCAGGGCTACACAGAGAAACCCTGTCTTGAAAAAAAAAAAAAAAGAAAGAAAGAAAGAAAAGAAAAGAAAGAAAGAAAGAAAGAAAAGAAACCGAAACCCATGAATATGGGGAGCTGCTTCAAGAAGGTTGTTTATCATGTGTTATGAAGGCCTGGGTTCGATTTCTCACACATACCAACAACAACAACAACAAAACCTACTTGGCTGGAGGAGGAAAAGCAGGACTAGCAGCTTTTTCTGTTTCTTTTTTGTTTATTGTTTGGTTGGTGTTTTGAGACATGGCGGTCCTAGAACTCACTCTGTAGACCAGGACAGTGTTGAAGTCACAGAGGTTGGTTTGCCTCTGCCGTCTGAGTCCTGGGGTTAAAGGCGTGCACCATCCGGCAGCAGCTTGTTTTCAAGGAGACGACAACGGACACTTGGCTTCACGGAGAAGGAGGGCCGTATGTAACTAGCTGTTGGCTTTTAAGATTTCCGAATGAAAGCTTTGCCACCCCTTATAAGTAAGATAATAGGCTCTGATTTTGTTTTAAATATGGATGTCCCTCAGCACTACAAATCACGGAGGAGAAAGCTTATCTTCAATACTTTAGCATTAGCGGAGTAGTGTGGTCCAGGACGTCTACCAGACTCTGAAAGATCTTGATGAAAACAAAGAGCCACTGCGGGAGCTGCTGTTTACAGGTGGAGAATGAGCAATTTAAGCTTAATACCAACTAGCTTACAAATAAATGAGACTCAGACTATGGGTATTTTATTTGGCTTTGACAATTACTGGGGGTGGGGGGGTGGATTTCACCTTTTGTGAGAACAAAATTTGAAAGCAGCATTGTAACAATAACAAAAATTCATGGTCAGCAAAGACCACCAACAATTTGTTAAATATAGTCATAATAAAAATATTAAGCCCCTGCAGGGGCAGGGTGACAAAAAATAAAGGCATACAAGGGCATGCCCAGACAAGTCCAAACAAGCCCAAGTGAGTAATGGGCTATCTGGTGTTTACTTTTCTCTCCCTCCCTTTTCTGGGAGGTCCGAGTTTCTGCAAGTTCTGCCAGTTCTGCAAGTTGCTGATGTTTGATATATCCAATCATATGTAACCGCGCCAAATTTTCCCGCTCTCCCCAACCCCTACCGATAAATATCCCAAGTTCCCTGGGTCCAGGGCGGAACCTCTATCTCCTGTGTGAGATATGTTCCAGCCCGAGGGCCCTCGTCATTAAACCTCCTCTGCAATTGCATCAAGAAGGTCTCTCATGTGTCCTTGGGGCGTGCAGGTCCGGACTTGGGTGAGGGTCCCCTTGCGGGGGGGGGGGGTCTTACAGAGGGTCCCCTTGCGGGGGGGGGGGTCTTACATTTTAATCTTCTAACTACTGGCCTGGCTACCTCCCCAGCGGTGAACCCCAGATGCTTGCTGTTTCTCCTGGCCAGGTACGCATGGTTCCTCTCCCCTCATGGGGGCTTCTTCCTCCTCCCTCGTTCCTCCTCTCATTCCCTGTCTCTGCTCCTCCAACCAGGTCACTCCAAACCCACCTATCTCTATTCCCTGCAGTAATTGGCTGCAGCCAATTCTATTTAACCAATAGCTTTAAATCAAGAAACAAGGTTTGCACAACAAAAGCTTGTAAACATGAGAAGTCACTCTTAAGCCTAGACCTTCACTTATAGATTTTGGCATTACAATACATAGCAACGGGCCAAACCTTAACAATAGGATGCCCATGGCCAGCTCAGGTTGCTAGGGTCCTGTGACCTGACAAGGAAGGTCAGTGCAGGATGCTGGGGTCTCATGGTCTGGGATGCAGATTACATCCTTGGATACACCTAGGGTATATACCTTGGATACTCTGTCAGAAGTCCAGACCTGGTGGGAAAGAGGCATGACATGGAGAGGCCTCTTAAGTCAAGATGGGTAGCTGAACAGGAGTCAGTTATATGTGTAATTTTACTTTTTGAAGCCTCATATGTGTGACCCCTAAATGGTTTATTCAGAATGACTTCACAGGGCCATGGAGAGGATTAAATAACACCATGCCTGCAAAGTTCTATGCAGGATGATACAGCAGAAATCAAACCCATGGAGACCAGGCCTGAAAGGCAAAAACACCCACTGTCACTCACAGACCACTGGCAGCATGAAAACCTATAGGATCTGACATTTGATGGGATGTGGACCCTCCATCTTCAGCACCCGTGCCCAGAAGCTGGGACCAAAGCCAGAGTGTCCTACCTGGGTGAGACTCTATGTGGCAGCCTTGCAGGCAGGTACCTGGCCTCCCCACCAGACTTTAACGCACCATGGGTGAAGCATTCTAACAGATCTAAAGGAGTCACCAGAATATCAACAATCTGCCCACCATACACTTTAAGTGAACTGACGGGAATCATTGGGCTACAGAGGAAGAACAAGTACATTTGATCAGCCACACCTGCCCGTACAGTGAGGCATGGCTGTTTGACAGAGGCTGACAGAGAAGTATCTTGGGTAGCCAAGGGATACTGTCAAGCTTCACACTCTCTTCTGAACACCACTCAGCAACCCCTAGGGATGTTTACTCCCCCACCTCCAGGGAAGCCCCATGACCAACCACTCTTCTAGCCAAACCTTCCTGACAGATCCTGGGGTAGGCAGGTTCTCAGTTGTCTAGCTGACCCTAGTTAGTTTTTTTTATCAGCTTGACACAAGCAAGTCATCTGGGAAAAGGGACTTCGATTGAGAAAATGCTTCACTCAGATTAGCCTGTAGACAAGTCTGGGTGGCTTTCTGCATTATTGATTAATATAGGAGCTCTGTGCTATCTGTGTGTGTTATCTCAGTTGTGTGTGTGTGTGTGCTCCCAGCACACACACACATGGTGAGCAGCAGCTATTTCTAGGTATCTGAATGCATAACAGAGCCGGGCAGTGGTGGTGCACGCCTTTAATCCCAGCACTTGGGAGGCAGAGGCAGGTAGATTTCTGAGTTCCAGGGCAGCCTGGTCTACAGAGTGAGTTCCAGGACAGCCAGGGCTACGCAGAGAAACCCTGTCTCGAAAAAAGAAAAAGAGAGAGAGATTTATGAATGCATAACAGACATGATTTTTGATATAATACTAGAAGTTTCCATATCAACGTGGTGCACTGGAATGACAGTTCATTATCTGGAATATGTATCCCTGTCTGTAAAGCACCACTGAGGTCTTTTGACTGCAACTTATCAGTCAGCATCCTGGATTTGTTTGCCACATTCACATAAGGCCTATGTCCCAGTTAGTACAGTCTGGATTTTTTTAAGTCCTCATGATTTTGTCCAGTTTTTGTGCATGGGGTGTGTTTTTCTGTCATATATTATGTAGAATTGAACAATCCTGAGCACTTGCTAGCTCAGTGTGTAAGTTTCATTTTATGCTTCCTTTTGAATGGTCCTTTGTCCTGGGCTGCAACATGAAGGACAAATGAAGATATTTTCAGGTTTCAAGGTGTTACCACAGATTTTGTTCCATGGTCTATTAATCTTAATCATCAGCTACATAATTAACTCATGTGAGACCCATATCTACAAATATTTGCCAGACAGTTGCTATTGAAATTAGCCCATACACACATCGTTGTTACATAGCTTTTGACCCATAAGGGCAGAATGCACAAGACTTATTTCAACCAGAAGTTGGCCATCCTTAGTGTTTTAGTTAGGGTTGGTGCTGCTGTGATGGAAGACCACGACAAAAGCAAAGTGGAGAGGGAAGGGTTTATCGGCCCTGTGCTTCCACATCAGTTATCATTGATGGAAGTCAGGGAAGGAACTCAAGCAGGACAGGATCCTGAAGGCAGATGGCGATCCAGAGGCCACAGAAGAGTGCTGCTTACTAACTTACTCCTAGAATGCTCAGCCTGCTTTCTACAGAACCCAGAATCATTAGCGAAGGGGTGGCTCCACCCACAATGGGCTGGGTCATCCCCTGTCAATCACTAATTAAGAAAATCCCTAACAGGCTTGCCTACAACCTAGTCTTGTAAATAATTTTTCTACATCAAGGTTCCCTCCTCCCAGATGACTATAGCTTCTATCAAGTTGCCATAAAACTAGCCAGCTCACTTCAGGAAGATAGATTCTTAAACTCCATTACACTTGAGGTCTGGAGATCTGTCTGGGAACTAAGCTATACCATCAGCTAAGATACCTTTGAACTGTGAGTTCCATTAAGTCAGAGAAAAAGAAATGCCCCTTGGAGGCTGTTAGTTCCTACAGCAAGACAGCTAGTTATTAATGAAATTGATTAATTTCTTGGGGCCCTAGTCAGGCTATACTTTGGAAATAGAATTTTACTTAGTCATGAAGATTTGCTAAGATTGTTTTATTAATAGAATGAGTGACTGCCCATTTGCTAAGTGGCAGCATTGGATTTAAGGTCATATAGATCTTTAAGGTCACAATGGTTGGGTCCTCTAGTTTTCAAAAACACCCCAGAGCAGGCCAAGAGTTGCCTTTGAAGGTGGTATATCTGGTAGCCATCTCAGATCATTTATGTACTTATGTATTATGTGCAGATGTTTTCATGTCATATTCTCTTGCTATCAGTTCAAATACCTTTGAGTAAAAGTTTCTGTGCCAATATAACTGAGAAGCCAACTTAAAGAGAATGAAAGATTTATTTGGGCTCATGGTTTCTGAGTCCAGAGTTTCTGATCCATGGTGTCTGGCTTAATTGCCTTGGGCCTAAACTGAACAGTATCCATATGGTGTAGCATGTGGTAAAAGAGACTGCTCACCTCAGGGCAGCTAGGAAGCAGAGAGAGACAGAGACTGTTTGTGGGCACGGGATCTATTCTCCAAAGGTACACTGCCGATGACTTCCTTCCTACCTAGCTAGTGTCAACTGCCTGAAAGTCCATTCAGCTCTAAGTGGGATAACCCAACAGTGAGGTTAGTACTTTCACCTCTTAACAGCACCAACAGCTGTGAGCCACCTCAACAATGAGCCTGTGTAGAGACGTTCTATATTCAAACCCTGACAGACCTTCATCACGTGTAGCAAGCTAATTTTGAATTTATTTTGTTTTGTTTAGAGACAGGGTCTCTATGTAGTCCTGGCTCTCCTGGGACACCCTATGTAGACCAGGCTGACTCTAACACACAAAGATCTTCCTGTCACTGCCTGCTGAGTGTTAGGATTAAAGCCGTGTGCCACCTTCTTCAGCACTTTCGATCCTCGTGTCTTCGCCTTCCAAGTTCATCACACCTGGCCTTGATCTTAGTCCTACAGGCTCCATTAGCAGAGCCTGTGCTGTTCCATGTTTTATGACCTTTGGTGCTTATAAAAATGGCCACAGTTAGGACAACAGTGACTAATGGGGCCAAAAGAATACCTAGATAGAATGCACATTATCCACACTATCTAAACTTGCTTAGTAACCAGGGATCTTCTTTCTTATTTATAGTTGCTTCCAAGGACAAACTTTTTGTCCTTGGACAAACTGGCACCACCCTGAAATTGGTAGACTGACAAGACTGTGTCCTCTATGCCGGGATAATTCTGTTTTTGTGACAAACTGTTGATTAAGTAACACCAGGAGTAGCAATCTCATTATTTGGTCCACTCTAAGAATTATAGATGTCAAAGTCACCAAGAAAGCAGTGGCTCACGTGGATCACTGCATTCCCCACATGAAAAGATGAACATTAGTAACAGTGAGTATTGTCCTTTCATGGCCAGCAGGTCTTGCCTTCTAGCAGCCTCAGAGTGGTGATCTACATGTACCACTCTGAGGTTGTGGCCAAATAAGCTCTTTTCACTCAGCTAGGGACAAATATAGTAGAGGGATTGTCCAGATACTAGAAGATATACATTCTTTTTTTTTTTTCGTTATTCTTCTCTCATGCATTACATCCAGACCACAGTTCTCCATCCCTCTACTCCTCTTAGACTTCCACTCCCCACCCAGATCCACTCCTCCAGTTTCAGAAAAGAGCAGGCCTCCCACAAATATCAACCAAACACTACATAACTAATTACAACAAATAAGGCTAGGCACAATCCCTCATATGAAGGCTGGATGAGGCAACCCCGTAGGAGGAGAAGGGTCCAAAGAGCAGGCACATGAGTCAGAGACACCCTCCCCAGCTGCCACTGTTAGTAGTGTCACAAGAATACTAAGTTACATAATAATGTGTATGCAGAGGATCCAGTGGAGACCAATGAAGGCTCCATGATTGCCACTTCAATTTCTGGGAGCCCCTAGAAGCACTGCTTAGTTGATTCTGTGGGCCATGTTCTCCTGGTGTCCTCCATCCCTTTGGCTCCTACAATAATCCCTCTTCTTCAGGGGCTTCCCCCACCCCACCCCCTTCTCCCAACGCCACAAGCTCCTCCTAATGCTTGGCTGTGGATCTCTAGAGGATGCACAATCTTGAAGCCAAATAGAGAAGTGCTCATAAACCCTGGAGCAGGAAAAGTTATTACCAAAGACAGTGGTATTCCTAGCCGGACTTCATGACTCCATGCAAAACAGAAAATGTTCTAATGTACAACAAAACACAGTCTTACACACTGGGTGGTGGTGGCGCACACCTTTAATCCCAGCACTTGGGAGGCAGAGGCAGGCGGATTTCTGAGTTCGAGGCCAGCCTGGTCTACCGAGTGAGTTCCAGGACAGCCAAGGCTATACAGAGAAACCCTGCCTCGAAAAACAGAACAAACAAACAAACAAACAAACAAAAAAAAAACACTATTACATAGTTAAGGGATGGTGGACAGGCTGCATATGACTTCTTTGCCATCACCTGTCTTCTCTTCTGTTTTAACAGATGACATGTTCTTATTCTGATCAAAGATTTCACATCTATTCTGGGAAGGAGCTCTTGTCTTTTCAAAGACTTGGATCCTGGAATCTCACTATCCTACATCCTAAGGCCACACAATGCTCATATCTAGTACCACCCACTTCTAAAAACACTCCTCTGTCCTTACATCCCTCGGTACCTGCTAAGCCATATGTGCCTTCACCTCATAATCTTACTTCCACCCTCTTCAAATGAATAGCCATCACTGCTCTGCTACTGAGACAATGGGATGCCACCAACAGCCTGCCTCAATGGTTGTTTCTATTATCAAACTCAATGTTTTAGAAGCATTCCATCCAGTTGGCCTATTTCTCACTGAAACTCTTCAATTCTGGGAAATCACATTCTCTGGATTTCCCCTCTAGGGGTCTCCTTGGCTAGCTTTTCATCCTCCACTCGAACTCTCCAGTTTCCAGTGTTCAGGGCCCCTGGACTGCACCTTCTCCTGTTGTCTATTTATACCCTTTCCTTGGTGGTCTCACTCCTGTCAGACTTTAAATTACTTTCTTATGCCAGTGACACTCAAGCCCTCACCTTGCCCCTGAACTTCAGATTCAAGGATCAATATCCACAAATATGAGACATTTTCTTTGAGTTCATTAACTTTACTGTTTTTGTTTTTTGTTTTTGTTTTCATAGGATTGCCAGAGGTATGTCTTACCATGTAACCTTGCATTACTTGGTAATTCAGACCAGAGGGAGTGGAAAGTAGGGGATCACTCTACTGACAAGATTGTTGAATTTTAAAGATTTTTCTGCTTTGAAATAAATGAATTGTATGTATCATGCCTAGCTTGGTGCACATAGTTTTCTATGGTTTATCTGAAAGCTGCAATAGTACCATTGATCTTACACATTCATTATATATCCACTTCTAAAAAGTATTATGTTTTCCAAGGTTAGCTACTGCAAGCACACACTAGTACTTATCCAGTACTAGGCCACTTCTATTGTATTAGCCCTTAGTCAGAGTCCCACTAGCCTTTCTATGATCCAGACTCTTCTCTTGGAGTTCAGTTTACAATTCTGATGGCCCACTGGAAAAATGAAGCCAAATGTTGCATCTGAAATTTAACAAAAGGGAAGGTTGCTCGGCAGTTAAAAGCAACTAACTGCTCTTTCTTCTAAAGGGCTTGAATTCAATTTCCAGCATCCACATGGTGGCTCACAACCACCTGTACTTCCAGTCCAGGGATTCTGATACCCTCTTCTGGCCTCTGGAGGCACTGCATGTGCATGGCACACAGACATACATGCAGCAAAACACCCATCCATATCCAAATATATAATTTTTTTTTTAATGTAACAAAAGCAAAACTACTTCATCCTCTTGCCTTTGATCTCAAATTTCTGCGAGTCACTGGAGCCACCCTTCTCTTCCCTCCCAGGGTCCACTCTGCCTCTTTTCTGTTCCCACTGTTCATCATCACTGCATACCATGACATCAGCAACAGTATGTTTTGATGACATGGTTATGAGGCTGGAGTCACAGTAATTTTGAGACATTAGTAACTCAGATCTCCATGTATCATTTCTCCTCATTTTTAAAGCAAGGTGAAATAGTTTGGATATTCAGTATCTTCCAAAACCCCATGAATTAGAGGGTTGGTCCCCTGTTTGCAATACCAGAAAGTGGATGTACTTCTCCAGTACTATGACAAAGTACCCAAGGAAAGCAACTTAAGGAAGCATTTACTTTGGCTCCTGTTTTGAGGGTATAATCTACCAACTAGGAGAAAGAGTGATGGCAAAAAATGGCAAAAGTTGTGGTGGCAGGAGTGTGAAGCAATTGGTCACATGGCCTCCAGAGCAGCTAGCCTTCCCCTTTTTTCAGTCTTTATTCTGTCTGGGACCCCTACTCCTCAGGGGGTGATGCCATCCACATTCAGGGTGACCTTCTCTACCTGTTCAACTTCTTTGGAAACATCCTCACAGATACACATATATCTCACACATACACCTATTTCTATATCATTCTATATCCTACCAAGTTGAGAATGAACATTTGCCAGCCCTGTGGTAGAAACTTTAAGAAGCAGCTGACCAGTTCGTTAGGTCAGTGGAGGAGGACTCTTAAGGAGACTCTGGGGCTCTGGTTTCTCTCTCTCTCTCTCTCTCTCTCTCTCTCTCTCTCTCTCTCTCTCTCTCTCTCTTCATTTCCTGTTTATGAGGTGAGTATTTTTGCTCTGTTATGCCCTTCCAACATAACCACCAGCCTTACCAGAGGCCCAAAGCAATGGAGCAACTAGTTATGGGCTAGTTAACCCATGAGCCAAAATGAATCTTTTCTCTTTACAAAAGTTGATCTAAATCAGTGGTTCCCAGCCTTCCTAATTCTACAGCCTTTTAATATGGCTCCTCATGTGGTAGTGACCCTCCAACCATAAAGTTATTTTCATTGCTAATTCATGATCTCGCTTCTGTTCTGACTCATCATGTAAATATTTTTGTACATAGAGGTTTGTCAACAGGGTCTCTACTTACAGGTTGAGAACCACGGATCTAAATTCTCTTGTTATGTGTGATGAAAGCTAGCACATGAGATTAAAGCTACATACTAAAATCATTTTGAAGATGACGTTCATCTAATACCTTAAAACCCTGATACTATGGCCATGGAGATGGTCTGACAGGTCAAGCATGGCCTTTGCGAGCCCAGGGACCCCAGTTTGATTCCACACAAAAATAATGTTAGTTGTGGCACATGCTTATAATTTTAACGCTGGGAGGTGGAAACACAAGGCTCTCCTAGACTCCTGTCAGCCAGTCTAACCTAATTTGTGAGCTCCAGATCAGTAAGAGACCCTACCTCACAGGAAAGAAATGGTGTTCATGAGGATAACACCCAAGGCTGTCTGTCCTTCAGCCTCCACATGCATGTGCGTATCTGAACACATACATTTTAAAAGGACCAAATACCACAGGCTTGAAATGTAGCCCAGAGGCACAGTACTCAACAAGATGCTGTAACAAGTTTTTACCGTGTAATTCTATTCCCTACCTTCTTTCTATGGAAAACATTATGGGATATTCCTCACAATCTCTTACCCAAATGACTTTTATTCATTTATCGTCATTACTACTGCGTGTGTGCATGATGTGGGCAGGGGCATGCATGCTACAGTGCAAGTATGGTGATCAGAGGACAACTGTCAATGTAAACCGGCAGCAGGTGTACACATAATCTTAAATTCGTGAAGATGCTACGAAATAAAGACCAAATGCTAAGATATCCAAATGTAGTATGTGTATATCAATACATTCACTCATACATTCAAATTACTTCGAATTTTATGTTTGAAGTCTTAAGTTTTTTTTCTGCAGATAATTTAGTAGGGAGAAACTTAAAAACAGAGGATAGCTATGTGACCTTAGGCCAACTGGCGGCTTTTGACCTGCTTCCTCCTCTGTGAAATGGAATATTTAACTTCTCAAGATTGTGACAGTATAGTGTCTGGTACCGGGTAGGGACGTGGGTGGGAGTCGGGTGTTGGGCCTGGCTGGGCGCCCAAGCAGGAGCTGGATAGCGTGCACGCGACAGCGTGGCCCTCTGCAGACCAGCGGCACTCCAAAGTGCACGAAGGATAAACAGAGAGCTTTTCGGTTTTACCCGCGTAGTTCAGTCCTCCAAGGTCCCTTCAGCGGCCTGGCAGGATACACAGAGCAGCGCTGGCCACAGCGGCGCGCAAAGCCGCCTGCGCCGCCAAGTCAAGGCCACTCCCAGCCGCCGACAGTCCCTGCCGACTAGGCTCGAAGCAGGCGGTGACCTCGCCTCAAACTGCGGCTGTTCGTTTGAATTCTGGCGCCACTCCCACGCCATGTCGAGCTGAACCGCCCGCCAGACTGGGAAGAGTCGGGTGGCGGCGAGCCAGCGGGAGCGCGCGCAGAAATGGCCAGGCACGCGGTAGCCGGGCGGCGCGCACCACGCCCCGGATTGGCCTGGAGAAAAAAGAGGGCCAAGGCGCGCGCTCCCGCGCGTTGCTTCATGAAAAACCACGCCCCCACGTGCTCTCGTATCCAATCGGTGCGAGAGGGAGGGGCAGCCTCGATTTCGCGCAAGGGGGGCTATAAAAGGAGCTGCGGGGCGCGCGGCTCTTTCTTTTACGACGGAACCTAGGTTGTGTCTTTACTCTGTGGGTGAGTGACTTACACGGTCGGAGGACCAAGTGAAATATGGGGGCGCAAGGAGAATTTGGAGGCTCCGGTCATGTGGAGCAGCCTCCGAGACTTGATTTTAGGCTACGGGTGTAAACTTCCTCGGAGAAATGCGCAGCAGCTAACAATATTCCGGAGTTGGAGCCTAGGTCGCAGGGTGTTTGGGACTGAGCGGCCTGGCTGAAGGCCGCATGCGCTGTAGTTCGTCAGTCCCTTGGTGGGTTTACACAGCAGGGTTTGCAAAAATAATCTAGGAGTTTTGTGCTGTTTGCCTGAAAGAGACACCCGATTGTGTGCACATTTACAGGGACAATGGCGCCATTGTTCTTCGCGTCTTCAAAGCAGTTACAAAAAGAAACCAAGGTAAGGGCGATGCAGCTTTTAATTTAAGTATACTGTTGATTTAGGGCAGTAGGAAGTGGTGTGTGCTTAAAGTTTGTTACTTTTTATTAGATGATGGGGAGCCCAAAGCATCCGAGAGAATTCGTGAAGAAACTTGGTTGAAACGTAACCCTCTTTAAAAGGTGCGTATGAGGCCTAGATTTTTTAATCTGGTTATGAAACACTTTGTGAAATATGAATCAGCCTTCAATGTGTTAATGAGCTCTGAAATAGTGTTCACCAGCCACTATAGTTCACCCCACTTTTGTCTTACTAATTTGGAATGGCTGTAGTGAATGCAGTGTACAAATTAACAGTTCTGAGACATAACTGATCTGAACAGTGAACTATATCCCGAAGATGATGACCTGAAGACAGAAGAGCTTCTTAGATAAGACTTGTGTTTAAGTGAAGTAGTAGTCTTGTTTTTTATGCAGCTCTTACTCATGGCATGTTATGGTACTTCTTCCAGCAGTGGATGCCGACCTATTGAGATGCCTGTCACCTGTAAAGATCCTGCAGCAGGAATGCATGTGAGTGGTGCTTTGCTTTGTTTTCTGCTGAATATAATGTCATTGGTCTAGTCTATGATGATCCTATCCCGAATCTGAATTCCTGTTGAAAAACCATAATTACGGATCTGGCTTCTGAGGTGGACCATTACAAAGATTGCTGTGTTCTGTTTTAATGTTGGCAGTAATGTAGTAATGCCTGTGTCTTTTCTCCCCCAGGGCCAGTGATATGACTTCTGACAATGAGAACTTGGTGTGGTAAACATCCAGAAAAGGCAGAGACAGAAGAAAGTGCACAGTATTAGCACTGGGGTGTTTGAGATGGGCTCTACATGTCCTTGATTAGCTCTAATGAGCAGGACAGCATCCGGTATGGCCTGCAGAACTGTGCCTTGTACATTTTTTGTGGGCCGAATATAAGTGGATTGTTTTGAAAATCCATGAATATGACACAGTATTCAAATCTGTGAAGGTTATGGATGAGCTATGACACTTGTACAAACTGAACAGAATGCAACCTTAACTGTAAAGCAGCAGTTCGGCACTTTTGTGATTGTAAAATGGTGTTATGGGCTATTTCCTTATTCATCTGACAGTGGTTACTTGAAGTGCTGCAATAAACATTGCATTGCAAATATTTCTTCAGTTTTTTTTTATGTCTGCAGACTGATTAACCGGAGTGCCCTTGTTTTCTTCCACTTACATGGTGATTGAATTTTGAGAGTTTTGAGCTAAGTGCACTAATGTCAGTCTCCTAACTAGCATGATTGTGCATTTTATCAGGTTTCCCTTTGAAGCTTACACAATGTCTTGATTACATTTGTTCAACCCTCCCCACCCATTACTTTTGAGGCAGGGTTTGGTTTGTCTTTACTCCACCTGCCTGTTTCCCAAGTGTTAACTGGGCCATCATTCCCATGTTTAGCTTCTAAATTAGTGGTACCTCCCTCTGTTTGACTTTGTGGTAATTGATTGATAGATGTTGACTTGCTCATGACAGGGTTTCTTTGTATAGTCTTGGCTGTGCTGGAACTCTGTAGACCAGGCTGGCCTCCCAAGTGCTGGGATTAAAGTCGTGCACCACCACTGCCCGCCAACTTGCTTATGTTCTTATTCTCAAAATTGTCCTGGTACTCAACTATAGGATAGCTGGCCTAAGTTTAGAGATAAAAGGCCACCGTACCTAGCCTTGGATAGTCTTCTACTAAACTACCTGACTTCAGTTTTCGCCAGCTTTTACAGATAGTGTCACTGGTTGTGGGTGAATTCTTATAGTGTGCTGGTGCCTTATGGCAGCACTTAACCTGGTGTGGTTTTTGAGTTCTCAGTATCCCTGGCTGTCTAAACTCTAGACTGGGTTGAGCTCCTATCCTCCTGTCTCAAATGCTTGAGTTAAAAGCATGTCAGCCTCTACCTATTCATGGTCTTAAAATGCTTACTCATCCTAGAGTTTTCACACTTAGGAGGAATCTAGTTTGGTTTCTCCCCCCGCCCCCATGTTTTCCTGATACCATTGATGAAAAAGCCTTGCTACCTTTAAGAAAATGAGTGAGTTGGCTGTGAATATGGGTTCTCAACCATGTTTGGCTGCAGGTGAATGTCTAGTCAGTTTCTAGCTTACTAGCACCAACAGACCCTTGGTTCTATGTGTATTTTCTTTTTGGTTTTTCGAGACAGGATTTCTCTGTGTAGCCCTGGCTGTCCTGATACTCACTCTGTAGACCAGGCTGGCCTTGAACTCAGAAATCCGCCTGCCTCTGCCTCCCAAGTGCTGGGATTAAAGGCGTGCGCTACCATCGCCCGGCTCCATGTGTATTTCTATTATGTTAGATTGTCATTTTGACACTCTGCTTTTTAATTGTGTTTCTATGTGCATGTTAATTCCTATCTACTCTAGTAATGCTTTTGTATTGCATGTTATTTGTTGTCTCCTTTATATTATTGGTGTGCATGTTCTATTAGAGTACTATTAGTCTGCTAAGGACTCTTTATTGGTTGATTACTTTGGAAGACCACCTCACTGTTTAGACCTGGTCCTCATTACACTAAGCTGGCCTTAGGAATTTCTGACAATCCTGCCTCCCAAACTGTAGATTACAGGCAGGTGTCATCAGCCAGCAAGAGATTCCTTTCTATCAGGATTAAACAGATTAGCATCCAAACCAGTTCAACTTTAGGGAACATACAGTTAGGCTTAAGGGACTCTGCGTGGATAAAACATAGTATGGTTTCAGATATATTTGTGGTATTCGTGGAATGGAAAAAAATGGAATACAAGGTAAGACTGAATGCTAAGAAAATGTGATGAGTTAAATGTGTTCATTGTGCCTTGAAGGAGGAATGTTTTTATAGGATAGGGGTTGAGGGTGGCATGTGTATGAGTGCAATTGCCCTCTTGGCAAGAAGGGGGCGTCGGATCTGATGCTAGAGTTAGGCTGCTGTGAGAGAGCTGGGTACTGAACTTGGGTCCTGAAAGCAGTAAGTACACTTAACCACTGACTCATCCTCATCATTGACCTGAACAAGAGACAAGTCCAAACAAGGCATAATTTTTGCAGGAATTAAAATTACTTTCCATTGAATTTACTCAAACCTTTTAATACATACTGAATGACATTTTTCACTAAGCATGAGGAACTAGCCTAATTTACAGATGGTGACTATAATTCTAAGTTATCCCATACCTTGAGTTTACCAGCTTGATAAATTGTTGAGGAACTTAGCTGAGAGTTAACTAGAGAAAAGAACCAGCTGGTGGTTAAGTGCTGGAGATGGCTCAGCAGTTCAAACAGCCTGGGTGCACACCTTTAACCTGTATGGAGGCAGAGGGAGGTGGGTCTCTTGAGTTAAAAGACAAACCTGGTCTTCAGAATTCCTGGGCTGCACAGAAACCTTGTATGGAAAAAAATAAAATTGGGATGTTGAGCAAGTACAGAATCTACACTGAAAAAGTCAAGAACTATAGCATCCAGTTCAGAGGAGCCAGATGGAAACAAATCTGGTGTTACCTCAGAATCTATGCTAGGGGGTGGACTGTTGCCTCACTGGTGAGAACTGGTAAAGGCCAGCCTGATCTGCACAGTTCCAGGACTATAATATGAAATGCATTTGCTTGCTTCAGACTACTTTCATAAGTTGAAAGAACAATTTTATGTGTCTTGTTTTAGCAACTTTAGCCAATTGGAATTTTTGCCCCTGTCTTGTATCAGGATTTCAGATCTTAAAATATAGTAGGTACAAATCTACCATTTGGTGCTTTCTAAAATTAGTTCTATTGCCAGAAACTTAATCTGCACAGCACTTGGTTTCCCAGTCAAATGTCCTCTGAACCAACCAACAGGCCTTGGAAGCTTGCTACTTGGAGTACATAGTGGAGCTTCTGGTTACTTTCATGGTTTTTCTCCAGTGTTCCAGAGGGAATTAGAATCCTGACATAATTTTTGTTTTTTAGAGACAGTCTCACTGTACAAGCCTGAGCTGGCCTCAAAACTATGGCAAACTTAAGTTTTTGAATAGTCTGATTTTATAAGCATGAGCCACTATTCTGAGTCCTTATTTGCTTATTTTCTGCCAGTTTCTTACTCTACATTTGGCTTTCCCTTCACAAAGGTTAGTTCTAGACAACCTTACAGTGTAGTATGTAAAACTGCCAATGTTACCAGTGCTTTTAGCCTTCATCTGCCCTATGGGCCCTGCTTGTACCCTGGATATGTAGAGATCAGATAAAAGTCCAAATTTATCATGAACCTTTAGAAAGTTGTGAGCCACCAACAGGCAAGGGGAAAGGATAACTTACCTATATGAGAACCAGAACCTTTAGCCTCATTCTCTAGAGTACTGGATTCCTTGCTTCATGACTACTTGGCTGTTCAGGTCTCAGAATGCCATGTAGTTAGGTCTGACATAGTAATACCAGGAGATAATTCTTATTCTAATTGAATCTTAAAATTCATTATCCCTGGAGGGCTTGGTCATCCTTTGGTGCTGTTGGGAAACTAAAAATGGCTTAGTTAGAGGATGATATCTAGAGATACTTAAAGGAACTGAGGCTCTGGTCCTCAATCCTTTACCCTATCTGGCTGCCGTGGATTGCTTTGCTTCGGTGTCAGCTTCCCAGTGTGTTCTCTAGCCAAAAACCCACATCAATGATTTCAAATGACCTTGGACTAGAACCTCTGACAGTTGATTTGGTTAACTTGACACAAATATAGACATCTGGGAAGAGATTATTCATTTTTTATTTATTCACTTTATATCCCAATCGACCTGCCTCCAGATTTGCCCCCCCAGCACCCCTCCCTTCCCTTCTCTGAGAAGGTGGACCCCTCCCTCCCCCCACTGTCCCAGGAATCCCAGAGATGGATTAGTAGTTACTAGCACTGACTGCTCTTCAAGAGTTCAGTTCTCAGCAACCACATAAAGGCTCACAGCCATCTATAATCTTATCTGATGCCCTCTTCTGCCATGCAGGTGCACATGCTGATAGATCACTCATTCATTTTATTCATTTTGAGTCAGGGTCTCACTACGTAGTTCTAGCTGTCCTGGAATTTAGTAGGCCAGGCTGACCTTGAATCCTAGATCCCCTGCCTCTGATTCCAAAGTACTGTAATTAAAGATGATTGCCTTCACTCCCAGCTTAGAAGGATTCTTAATTGAGAAAATGGCATCATAAGATTGGTCTATAGGCAAGTCTAGGGTGTTTTCTTGATAATTGCGATCAGAGGGTCCAGCTCACCGCGTCAGCATCACCCCTGGATGGGAGGTAGGCCTGAGTAATAAAACAAGCTGAGCTGTGTGGTGGTGGCAGGCAGTTCTCTGTGAATTGAGGACAACCAGGGCTACACAAACCGAGTAAGCCTGTAGGCACAATTCCTCCATGGCTTCTGCTTGAGTTCTGCCCTCACTTTCCTGAGCGATGGAGTGTGAGCTGAGCGATGTAAGCTGAAATAAACCCTTTTCCTCTCCAAGTTCCTTTTGGTCATGGTATCATAACAGCAGTGGAAACCCTGAGACAGGAGCCATTCCCTAAAATAAACTTCTCTTTAAAGAAATGGTTTTTAAAAGAATTATTTGAAAATTTTAACATTAAGAGTACACTCCAGGGGCTGGAGAAATGACTCAGCAGTTAAAAGCACTGACTGCTCTTCCAGAGGTCCTGAGTTCAGTTCCCAGCAACTACATAGTGGCTCATGACCATCTGTAATGGAATCTGATGCCCTATTCTGGTGTATCTGAAGACAGCTGCAGTGAACTCACATAAATAAATAAATAAATAAAAAGACTACATTTTGGGTCCAGCAAGATGGCTCAGTAGGTAAAGACACTTGCCACCAAACCTGATGGCCTCAATTTGATCCTGAATACCTGCTCCCACAGCCCAAGTTGCCCTCTGATCTCCGTATTTACAGAGTGGCATTTATGCATGTGCACACAAAAAAATATATAAAAATATGAAAAGAAAGACTATGTCGTACTTGGGAGGCAGAGGCAGGCGGATTTCTGAGTTCAAGGCCAGCCTGGTCTACAGAGTGAATTCCAGGGCTACACAGAGAAACCCTGTCTCAAAAAACAAACAAAGAAGACTATGTCATTTGGGGACTATTTCTGTAATCACTAGATTTTCCCTGGAGCTATAGAGCACAAAAATTATAAGGAAGTAGGCTGTTGCCTCCTGGCATAAAAATGATTAAGTACATGAGACAAAATTCTAAATAGATCACAGCAACAGAATAAAGGGTAAACACTATGATTACCTCAACATGTTAAAAAAATAAATACAGGGGGCTGGAGAGATGGCTCAGTGGTTAAGAGGAATGACTGCTCTTTCAAAGTTCCTGAGTTCAATTCCCAGCAACCATATGGTGACTCACAACCATCTGCAATGTGATCTGACACATGACTTTGATCTCATCACTTGGGCAGCAGAGGCAGGCAGATTCTGAATTCAAGGGCAGCTTTGATTCTTGGTTGGTCTTCAGAATAAGTTCCAGAATAGCCAGGACTACACACAGAAACCGTATCCTTAAAAAAAAGTTCGTGCTGCCCAAGGCAACTTAGAAAACTAATGCAATTCTTAAGTGTGGAACCATAAAAGACCCTGAGTAGTCAGACATTAGAAAAAAAAAAAAAAAAAAGAACAACACTGGATGCATTAAAATACCTTCCTTGAAAGCATGCTTCAGAGCTATTCAACCCAAATCCCATAATACTGGTATGAAACAAACACGGAGACCAATCAGGCAGAATAAAAAAACCTAGAAATAACTCTGCATATTTACTGCTGACTTTCAACAAAGGCAGCAGGAATGTACATTTAAAAAAAAAAAAAAGTAAGCCCCTTCAAACAGTATCAAGGAAACTGGGTATCCACAGAGGGGGTGGGGAACAGACCCTGTCTCTCAGGTTGCGTAATAAAATCTCAAAAAGAATCAAAGACTTAAGTGTAAGACTTGCAAATATGAAGCCACTCATCTGAACTAAAAGGCTGCTACTTACCATTGGGCATAGTGACAGACAGTGTTCCTAAAGGCTTATCACAAACTGAAGGTCTGGGGCTGGATGGATGACACTGCCTTAGAGAGTGTATTACTGTTTCTCAGCAGTTCTATCTGTAGTCAGGCGGGTCACAACTACCTGTAACTCCAACTCCAGGGGGATCCCACACCTCTGACTTCTGTGGGCACCTGCACTCACAGTGTACATGTGCACAGACACACAGAAAAACAAAATATCAAAAAGAAAAAAACAAACTGAAGCCCAGACTTAGTGAGCACCTGCTCCAAAATAAGAAACAGATTAACCAGTAAAGGGCCTTGCTGTCAAGCCTGACTGAGTGGAGTCTCAAGTTCGATTCCCAGCAAGCACATGGAGGCTCACAACCATCTGCAATGGGATCAGATGCCCTCTTCTGGTGTGTCTGAAGACAGCAACAGTATACTCATACATACAAAATAAATAAATCTTGAAAGATAAAAATAAAAAAGTACAGTTTAGGACAGAAGTGGGTCCCCTTTGCAGATGCAATCTCAGTTGCTGGCTCCTCCAAAGGATGTGGTTCCTCCAGTGCAAGGAACTATTTCTTGGTGTTTGGTAGGCTTAGCTTGGAGGCTAGGATTCCAGAAAAATCAACAGCCACCAAAGCCACCCCAGTTCATTGTCTCATACTCAAGAATAAAGCAATGCAGGACAGGGAGTGAGCTGAGTGAATGTAGATTTATTAGGGAAAGCTGACAAAGAGCTCCCAAGAGAGAAGGGATTCCATGTGAGGAATACGCAAACCAATCAATGTGCAAGACCATGCACTAAAAGAAAAAGAAAAGATTAGGTTCTTCAGAAAAGAAGATATACAGAGTGCCTGTAAGTGTATGAAAAAAGTTAGCATTGCTAGATTAGATAATTACTAATTAACATGTAAATGAATGCTAAATGAAAAGCTATCTTACCCTGACCAGATTGGGTATTATCCAGAAGACAGAGGCATGGATGCCAGCAAGAATGAGAGAGGGGTACCCGCAGATGCTGCTGAGGGGCGTGTGTGTGTGTGTGTGTAAAGGATGAATGTTCTTCGGCAACCTAGAAATGGAATTTCTATGGTATCGAGCAATCCCAGCAAGTGAAAGAAGCAATGTGTTTATTGCAGAATCCACGAGAGCTCTGATGGAATCCTGTTACATATCCTTAGATGAGTGGCTAAAGGGCATGTGGTCCACAAACCACACAACAGATTAGAATGCTGTTAAAATGTCAGAATGTGCATGCCTATCATCCTAGCACTAAGAAGGTAGAGGCAATAAGATCAGGAGTTCAAGGTCATACTCTTTGTCGTACTGAGTTAAGGCTAGCTTGAGCTAAATGAGATCCTATCCGAAACCAAAAATAAAAAAAGTTTAAAGTTCTGTTTGGTAGAACACGATGGCATTGGATTGGTATATGAAGTGGAATGAACCTGATAGTCTCTGGCAAGTACTGTCCTGCTGTTTAGCTAACCACTTATTTTTTTTCATTTTGTGGTAATGAACTAATCCAGCTCTTAGTACATGGTAGGCACATGCTCCACCACTAATTTAAATGTCAAGTTCTTGTGTCTTATATACATGGGGAACTTAAAAGGTTTATTTGATGGAAGTTGAGAGTATAATAATAGTTATTGCATGCATGTAAAGAACCTGCTGAAATGACCTCCCCGTTAGGGGAAAGAATTTTGTTGTAGATAAGAGAGAGAAAATATCCATCTACAAGAGTCCAAAGCAGAGAGAAAAAGAAGTAGACTGGACATGGCCGGAGCTACGGAGTCCAGAGAGTGGGAGAGAATAGTAGAGATGGTAAGAGAGTTGCCTTTATAGAGAGAACAAACGGGTATCTGGGAGAAGGGCAGCCTGGGGAGATGAGAGGGCCAGGATGCTAGTTTGGGGGCTTTGAAATGTGTAACAGGTACTTTTGAATAGAGACTATAGGAGCCTACTGACCAACATGGGACTTGATATTCAACCATAGGTCCATGTACATGACAAGCCATAGTCCCTTCTGCCAGAGGTAAGAGAAATAAATACCTGTTTCACAAGTTCTTGAGGAATGCTAGGTTTTATCTAACTACCAGAAATCCCTGTATTTATCAGATTGAGTGCATTTCTAGGTATATGGACTGCCTGAGACCTAATAGTTACTAAAGTCCCTAAAGGAACCCAAAAGGAAGAAAGAGAGACAGGATAATTAAGTGGTGCGGTGGACTAGAAGGAATAACTTCTCATGTTCTATAGAGCACAACAGGATAGCCATAGTTGACAACAGTTAACTGACTGCTTCAAAATAGTAGATTCTGAGTGTTCAAAGGTCATCTCTGTTTCCCCAAGTTCCATAGTCTCAGATGGAAATCCTTAGTACACTTGTTAAATTCCTCACCTCATTCTTTCCTGAAGGTTACATGTAAAATTCCAAGGCATCCTTTAGCACAATGGAATGATGACTCTCTGGGGTGACAGTTACACCAATCACCCTGATTGTCTTAGCTGGGGTTTCCATTGTTGTGATAAACAATGCAGTCAAAAGCAGCGTGGGGAAAAGAGGGTTTATTTCTTTGTACAGCTCCTCAGCCTAGTCTATCACTGAAGGTGTTGGGCAGGAACCCGGAGGCAGGAAGCAGGGCCATGGAGGGCGCTGCTTACTGACTTCCTTACTCCCATAGCTCGCTCAGTTTGCTTTCTTATAGCGCCCAGAACTACCTGCTTAGGGACTGCACCACCCAGTGAGCCGAGCCCTTCCACATCAGTCAAACAAACAAATAAAAATTGCACCACAGACTTGCCCACAGGCCAGACTGGTATGGGAATTTTCTCATTTGAGGTTCTCTCTTGCAAAATGACATAACAACTAGCCACAACATTGATCTAGCCAGTCCACTGATCTAATCTTCACACATTGTATACATGTATCAAAATGTCAGTCAGTGTGGCCGGGTGGTGGTGCAGGCCTTTAATCCCAGCACTTGGGAGGCAGAGGCATTATATATATATATATATATATATATATATATATATATATATATATAAAATGGATGATGTAAAGTCAGAAAAGTTTTAACTAATCCTTGCCTTCTAACTTATTAAATAGAAAATGTAATTTATATACATTGTCATACATTTAAAAATATATAGCTTTTGTGAATTTTTCTGCAAGTATATACTCATAATACTGTTACTATATTCAGGATAATGAGTACATACATCATATCCAAAAGTATAGGGGCTTTACTTTGAGTAAGGGATGGTATGTAATGTCCAAATCAAAATTTTGAGTAGGGAGTAAAAGTTTTAAGTCTAGACTTCAGGGGAGAGGTCTAAGCTATAGAAATATAATTTGGAGTCATTGGTATATGGAGGATATATTTAAAGCTACAGGATTATTTCATTTTTGATACTATCAAGGATGAATCCAGCACTTACACATGCTGGTCAAATGCTCTACTCCTGAGCTATATCTCCCACAGATTTTTGTTTTCTTTTATTTTTTAGATGCACTTCATATGCTCCATAAGCTAGTTTCAAACTCATAGCTTAAGTGAATCTCCCATGTCGCTAAAATAGCTAGGGCTAGAATAACTCACTGTATCACCGACAGAGCCAGAAAGCTACATAAGATAACCAGAGGAGTCATGGGAAAGAGAAATAATCTACAAGTTGAGCTTTGTGGCGTTTCCCAATTAGGATATTTCCAGCTTAATTAGTTCAAATTCCAGACCTAATTTTATTGTCAGGTTCAGGTGCTACATTTGGAACAAAGAGACTTAGAGAGAAAGAAACAGTAAAAAACAAGAATGAGAATTACACAAACAACTACCTGGGTGGTGGGCTAAAGGATGCCTTGGAATTTTACATGAAACCTTCAGGAAAGAATGAGGTGAGGAATTTAACAAGTGCACTAAGGATTTTCATCTGAGACTATGGAACCTGGGGAAACAGAGATGACCTTGAACAAGTTAGAGGTTTGCTTCACAGTGTTAAAATGTCAACCGAGGCTGAAAACTCCCGGTTTGAATGAGGTTAACTGCATATTTCTTCATTATTCTCCCACTGTGCTTATCAGCTCGGGAGCAGAAAACAGATAACCAGCTTAACTGAATTTAGGTATGAATCACCCAGAAGGATCAGAGCAAGCATAGTCAAGGATATTGAGGACACAGGAAAAAGTGTTACAATTATTGGCATTCTGATCCAGGCTGGTGGGTCCAGGAGCAACAGATGGGATTGTGCTAGAAAATTATCCCAAGTGAGTAGACATTAGGTGGGCCACAAGAAGGTGCTAGTGAAAGCTAAGTAAAAAAATAAGACCCTCCTTAATCACTCTACAGGGCAGCCCACAGCCTACCATATTGGATTTCTGGCTTATCTTTCTCTAGCCTAGAAGCATGCTTTCCTTGAAAACAGAGAAACTATGCCACAGCCATGTGCACTATAAACTTATAGGACAGAGAATAAATGGCTTGTATGAAACATTTGTCTAGACAGATGGGATTCAATGTTTTATATTTAAGGTGAACACTGATTGAATGATTTAAATTCTCTAAATCAAACTTACAAGGAATCAGAAAAGCTGGAGGCTGTAGAGGATAATTTGTGTATATTTCCCTCCACCTTCACATATTAACACACCTCCAAAAGAAGTGCATCATGGCCCATAAAGCTTTATTTTTTTTTCAAAACCTATTTTTAATAATGGTTCTTACATGCTTTAGCCTTGCTTACAGCCCACCACCCACTAGAGGTCATGGAAAAGAAAGGATACAGGGGAAGTGGGTCTGTTTAGAAAGGTTCTTTGGAGCAACTCCTGTCTGTCTTATCTAGAAATCTGCAGTTAGTTCACAGGTCAGCAGTGGCAGCTTGAACCACTAGCAAACACTTCATGGTTACACCAGGAGGCCAGTTCAGTAGAGTTAGGATGGCAAACTCGAATCAGCAGCGGTGCCACTGCCTAGCAGAGATAGTCAGGCCTCACTCAGCCTCAGCTTGGGTCAGCAGGAGGAACACCCGGAGAAGTTCTTGACTGTGCCTCTCTCAACAAAGCAAAGATCAGAGAACACTCTAGACCCACAAGCGTTGCACAGCTAACTCTATAAAAGCAAGCCTAGCTCAGCCTCTGTCACTGTCTTGAAGTCCTACTTATACTCCCCCAAAACATCACTGTGTCTCCTTCATGTGCCTTGCCTCAGCATATGTGTGTGTCTCAGCTGAAATCACTCTGCTCGAATGAAATCATTAGCTCGAGTCCTCAGAAGCCACAAGAAACTGCAGCACGCCACCAGTATTTTTTGTTCCATTTCTCTCTATGGAGTCCAGACAAATGCTGCTCAACTAAGCTATGTAAGGCGAACCAATACATGCATGTTGTTAGCAAAGAATCCTTCATCACGTTTCCTTTCACGTGCTTGCTTTAGCAAAATCTTCTGTCCTGTGTCTGCTTCAGTGAAATATTCCTTCACAAGTCTGCTTTAGTCCTCCACCTGTGTCCACTTCAGGAAAACATTCTGTCATGTTTTTGCCCCAGCAAAACATTTTCCAACACAACTGACTTTCCAAAGAACCCTTGTGTTTCCACTTCAGGCCCAAAAGTCTTCACCAGTGATGAGGCTCAGAAATAAGAATAAAGAAGTACCCAAATATATTTATTTATTTATTTATTTATTTATTTATTTATTTTTATGTAGATGAGTACATTGTAGCTGTCTTCAAACACACATCAGAAGAGTGCATTGAATCCCATTACAGATGGTTGTGAGCCACCATGTAGTTGCTGGGAATTGAACTCGGGACCCCTGGAAGAGCAGTCAGTGCTCTTAACTGCTAAGCCATCTCTCCAGCCCCCCAATCTTATTTTTAAAAAAGATTTATTTTTACTTTATATGTATGGGTGTGGTGGCTTGAATATATTTGGCCCAGGGAATGGCACTATTAGGAAGTATAGCCTTGTTGGAGTAGGTGTGGCCTTGTTGGAGGAAGTGTGTCACCATAAGGGTGGGCTTTGAGAGGCCCTTCTCCTAGCTGCCTAGAAATCAGTCTTCTAGCTGCCTTCTGATCAAGATGTAGAACTCTCAGCTCTTTCTCCAGCCTTATATCGGCTTGGATGATACCATGCTTTCTGCCTTAATGATAATGGAGTGAACCTCTGAACCTCTAAAACTGTAAGCCAGCCCCAATGAAATATTTGCCTTTATAAGAGTTGCCTTGGTCATGGTGTCTCTTCACAGTAATGGAGACACTAACTAAAACGATGGGCATTTGCTTGCTGGTTTGTCTGTACAGCAAGTGCATACAGTGCCTACAGAGTCCAGAAGAGGGCGTTAGATCCCTGGGATTGTTGTTACAAGCAGTTGCGAGCAGTCATGTGGCCTCTGGAAGAACAGCCAGTGCCATCACTAAGCTATCTCTCTAGTCCCAAACATCATTTTTTTATTACTGACCCAGAGAACTTTGTAATTACATTTACCAGGTATCAGTGACAATTTCTGAACCATACTTTTGTATAAAGATAGAAAAGTTATTCGGCCTGAATTTTTATTATTGCTTATGTTTATATTGTAATAATTATAGGCTAATTCATTTATATATTGCATTTAAATTTTAGAAAGAAGCCAGGCATGGTGGTGCATGCCTTTAATTCCAGCACTTGGAAGGCAGAGAAGGTGAGTTCTAGGTCAGACTAGTCTACAGAGTGAATTCCAGGACAGCCAGGACTAATGTATAGACCTTATCTCAGAAATCCCCATAAATTCCAGGTGTGGTGGTATACGTCTTTAATCTCAGGCACAAAAGCAGGAAGATCTCTGTGTGAGATTAAGGCTATACTGATCTACATGGTGACTTCTAGGACAGTCAGAACTCATAGTGAGACCCTGTTTCAAAAAACAAACAAAATAAATAAAAATAAATTAAAAACAAAAAATTTAAATGAACAAAAAATGTTTATCAGAGAGCTAGTAAGATGGCTTAACAGGTAAAGACTCTTGTTATCAAGGTTGACAACCTGAGTTCCATTCCTAGGGCACACAGAGGAAGAACCAAGTCCACAATATGCTGTTGACCTCCAATATATGTGCCCTGGAACTAACTACCTCTCCCCTCTCCTCTCTCTCTCTCTCTCTCCCCCTCTTCTCTCTCTCTCTCTCTCTCTCTCTCTCTCTCTCTGTTTGTCTATCTTTAAAAATTAAAAAATAGAGAGTTTAACATCTCCAAAAACATCAAAACAACTTTAAAATTTATAAATCCCTTTTGACATATAAGAATATAGCCCTTTATTGAAGGATGAGGTGGGTGGGGCTGATTGGGAGGGCTGAGACAGGGTTTCATATACATCACACTGGCTGAACTCTCTCTATAACTGAGGCTGAACTACTGTTCCTCCTGCCTCCACCTCCCTGAGGGCTGGGATTACAGGTTTACTCCACCATGATCAGTTTTACTTTCTTGAAGGGCGTTGTGGGTTTAAATCTGATCAGCTTTTTTTTTTTTTTTTTTTTTTAGTATTAAACCCTCTTAATTGGTTAGATATGTGAAGCTTCAAAAATACACAAAGGTTTGAAGTCATTTGTTCATTGAATAAGCATGTACTCAATGGTTAGCATGTTAGGTGTTGTTCTAAGATGGCACTGAACCAAATAGAATGCCTATCTCTGTGGAGCTTGTGTTTAGGAGGGGAGGGAGGACACCACACAATAGAGTACAAAGTGTGCTACCAAACAAAAACTGATACGAAAATAAAATATGGGCTGCTAGGGTTTGAAGAGGTCATAGTTATTGTTACTTTGGGGGATTAAACACAGACTCTGAAGCTTGCTAACCATATGTTCTTTCACTGAGTTACACCACTAGCCAATTATTTCACAATTGAAAATTATTGCACTATTAAGTGGAGTTGACAGGAAAGATTTCCATAAGAAGTAGAGATTAATTAAGCAAAGGTTTTTACAGTGTAAAGGATTAAACCATGCACACACATGAGGGCAGGGACCACTTCAGCAGTGGTACCCTGGAGACAGGAGTGTACATGGCAAGGAGAAAGTGGAAACAGAATATGCAGATTATCTAGACCCTTGTGGGTCATCCAACACTTGCAGTGAAAGGAAGCATTGTGAAAGAAAAATGATTCATGCACATTTAATGTCTGAACCCCCCGGGGCCCAGAGAGTGGCTCCTAAATACCTTTTGCTGTTTGAGGAAGCGAGAAGTCAATGGGGAAAGACTGACTACGGAACTGAAGCAAAGAATGTACCGAAGAGCTTGGTAAATCTTCCTCTAGGAGACTCCGAAGAAGCAAAACTGCCAGGACTGTGTTAAAAGGACTCAGGAGCTCTTTCAAAGTAGTTCCAGTTACAGAAGACGGAACACGTTTCCACTTGATCAATTGAGAAGTACCTAGCAGATCGTCTCAGCACACCTCGGGATGTGTCTGTAAGAGCATCTCTTGAGAGGATTAATTAATGGGACAATGCACACTCTGATTGTGGCAGACTAGGGGGTCAGGACTGAGTAAAGTAGGGAAACTAGAAGTAGGGACCTGGAAGTTCAGGCATATGTCTCTCTGCTTCCTGCCTGCCATGAGCTTAGGGATTTTGTCCCTTACACCTTCTGCCACAGTGAACTGAATCCATGAGCCAAAATAAGTCTTTCCTCTTTGAATCATTTCTCTTGGGTATTTGCTCATGGAGACAGCAAACAGCAGAAAGCTAACAGGAAATTTGATACCAGAGAACTGGGGCCATAATAGGGTCTATTCTGTTTTTCTGTTTGTTCGGTTGCTTTTGTTTTTTGGGTTTTGTTTTGTTTCGTTTTGTTTTGTTTTTGAGACAGGGTTTCTCCATGTAGCCCTGGCTGTCCTTGAACTGGCTCTGTAGATCAGACTGGCCTTGAACTCACCTGTCTCTGCCTCCCAAGTGAAGGTATTAAAGGTGTACAGCACCACTGCCCGATGTAGGGTCTATTTTTGATGATGTGATTTAGAATCCTTTGGAATCATTGATAGGAGAGATTTGGAAAAGCTTAGACAGTAAAGAAATTTTTGGAATGTTGCAGGCAGAGCTTATATGGTGAGCCTAGTGAAAATCCAGACTGCCGATGACAATCTGGAAAGAAAAGATGGCTCACAGGAGAAAGAGGGTTCAATTGGGGAAAATGTGACCAAGGTTTTGTTTTACCACTATGTAACACTTTGTATTTGTTTATGCCCTAAGACTTTGTAGTTGGTTGTGTGTGACAAGATTGAGTTAGTGAAGAAAATGTGACACTTCCAACATTCTGGCTCTCTCACCTGGATATTGCTGGCTACCTTTAGCTCATAATAGCACAGAACTACCTGGGGAAATATTTTTCCATGCTCAGCCATCCAGGTACTCAAAGGTCATTGCAGCTATTATCCAAGGGTGACTGGCTACTGTTCTAGTTATCAGTTGACCTTGGCATTGCAGACTTTTCGAGTACATAGAATATAAGTTATGGGGTCAGCCAGTCATGGTGGTATGTATGTATGTATGTATGTATGTATGTATATTACCAGCACTAGGGATGTGGAGGCAGAAGGATGAAGATCTAAAGGCCAGCGAATTTGAGGCTAGCATTGTCTACATGAGCCTTAGTCCTCTTCAGAATGAATGAATGAATGAGTGAATGAAACGAAACAGTTATGGGGTCATTGAGGCTTCCACTCAGATTTATAGGAAGGCTTGGGAAACCAGATGATGAATCGCATAGTAAAGATTCCTGTTGGCATCCCTTAAAAAGATGATGTGAGGAACTGTGAGGATAAAGCTGAAGCTACAGCAGAGACCATGTTAAGTTAGAGGTACCAGGAATGTAGAATGCCTGCCTACGAAACCTGCAGGCACCAAGCAGTACCAACCCAAGAGTGAAGTCTTGGCCATGTGACCTAAAAATGGCAAGGCCACAGGGGTGGCACTTCCTAAACCCTTTGGATATCATACCATGTGCCCTAGATGGTAGGCATGGAGCTATAGAGTTTGCTGTTTGTCTTTCTCGTTTCCGGTCCTGATTTCTATGCTTCCATTCCTCTCTTTGGGGACAAGAATACTTACTTACTCTGTGTCATTGTATTTTAGGGGCAGGTACCTGTTTTGTTGTTGTTGGTGTTGGTGGTGGTGGTGTTGGTGGTGGTGGTGGTGGTGGTGGTGGTGTGTGTGTGTGTGTGTGTGTGTGTGTGTGTGTAAGAGAGAGAGAGGGAGAGAAAGAGAACATCACATCAAGTACTGGCTTTGAGTCTCAGAGGAGACTTTTTTTTTTTCCAAGGTAAGGTATTTCTATGTAGCAGCCCTGGATGTCCTGGAGCTTTATAGACTAGCTTCACATTAAACCCACAGCAGTCTGCCTCTGCCTCCAGAGAGCTGGAATTGAAGGCATGTACTACCATGCCTGGCTAGATGTGAATGTTTGAATGATGTTGAGACTGTTGTGGCTTCAAGACTCTTGAAGAGAGACTAAATTGCATGAGCTAAAATACATGAGCCTTTAGAGGCCACAGGTAGGAATTGCAAATGTGTTTGGGTGTCTCCTTCTTGAGTGTTGTTGTTAAGATGGCTGATATTGACGGCTGGCCTAAGTAGATTACAAAGTGCCTAGGAAGCACTCAGTCTTGAGACATCTTTATTAAATTCTTTCCCTTGGGGCTCAGGGAAAAAGAAGTGAAAAGATTCAGCCGGGCTGTGGTGGCGCACACCTTTAATCCTGGCACTTGGGAGGCAGAGGCAGGAAGATTTCTGAGTTCAAGGCCAGCCTGGTCTACAGAGTGAGTTCCAGGACAGCCAGGGCTACACAGAGAAACCCTGTCTCAAAAAACCAAAAAAAAAAAAAAAAAAAACCCCCAAAAAAAACCCAAAAAAAAAAAAAAAAAAAAGAAAGAAAGAAATGGAGCAAGTTGAGAAAGGAAAAAATATAAAATGTATAGTTCCAGTAATAAAGGGGCCCCAGAAAGTGAAATGGAGCTGAATCCTACATTCAAGGAGATAAATAGATTAAGGGAGTAGTGACCTTGGGGCAAGATTCTACCCAGCTAAGCTTAGGTGCAAGCATGGTGGCACACACCTTTAATCCCAGGAGACAAAGGCAAGCATATCGATAAGTTCAAGGCCAGCCTGGTATAGAGCAAGTTCCAAGTAAAGAAAATCTTAAATGCAGGCATGGTGGTACATGCCTTTGATCCCAGCATTCAGGAGACAAAGCCATGCAGATCTCTGAATTCAAAGTCAATCTATAAAACAAGTTCCAGGACAGCCAGACGTAGGCAGTGAAGGAGTTGGAAAGCAGAAAGCTGGTGATAATGTAATAGGACAAGGGGGCCATGTTTCAGCCCCAGCAAGCAGCAGAACTCGGCAGCTTTGGACATGTGCATCTGGCTTTAGAGTCCAGAATAGAAGGGACTACTGGGACAGTTGATGCTGGTTAGCTGGAGCTAAGAAATTATCTGTGATTACGAAGAGACCAGCATCACTGAGGTGAAATCTTCTGGGAAGTATTTTCTGAGAGCACAAAGAAGCTGTGTTCCAGAGATAGCCAAGGCTGTACTGGTCTGCAGCTGAACTTGGTAGTGTGTAAGAGTCAGGTATTACAGAATTTGACGGCATGAAGGGGTCATGGAGGGCAGCTGAGGCTTGACACTGTGAGAGGCCATGGAAGGCCATTGGTGAGGGTGCAGCCTCAGTTGTACTTGACAGCCCAGGACTGAAGGGATCATGTAAAGATGCTTTAACATAAAGATAACAACAAGCTCATAACTCTGCCTGACATGATATAACTATCTGATTTCAATAACTCTGTTATTGTACAAAAGTACAAATTCTCCCAGCACTTGGGAGGCAGAGGCAGGTGGATTTCTGAGTTCGAGGCCAGTCTGGTCTACAGAGTGAGTTCCAGGACAGCCAGGGCTACACAGAGAAACCCTGTCTCGAAAAACCAAAAAAAAGGTACAAATTCAGCCATGATTGGTGGTACAGGCCTTTAATCCTAACACTGGGGAGGCAGAGGCATGTAGATCTCTGAGTTTGAAGACAGCCAGGACTACACAGAAAAATCCTGTCTCAAAAACAAACAGCTGGGCAGTGGTGGCGCAGGCCTTTAATCCCAGCACTTGGGAGGCAGAGGCAGGCGGATTTCTGAGTTCGAGGCCAGCCTGGTCTACAGAATGAGTTCCAGGACAGCCAGGACTATACAAAGAAACCCTGTCTCGAAAAATGAAAAACAAAAAAACAAAACAAGACTATGACCCAAAGCAATATGGAGAAAAGGAAATATGGAAAGGGTTTATTAGGCTTACTCAGTCTGTCATTGAGGGATGCCAAGGCAAGAATTCAAACAAGGCTGGGACAGGGAGTTCAGCAACTGAAACACAGACCACAGAGAAATGCTGCTTCCTGGCTTGCTCAGCCTGCCTTCTTGTGATGCTTTGGTTGTGAGCCTCTAATACTTAACAGTGGAGCCATCCCATTAGTCCTCAAGTCTACTTATTATACAACCCAGAGCCACCTGCCCAGGTGTGGCACTGCCCACAAAGAACTAAGGCTATACCTGACAGACTTGAAAGCAGGCCAATGTGAGGGAAGCATTTTCTCAGTCAATGTTTTGTCTTTCCAGGTGGTCCTAACTTGTGTCAAGTCAATAAAAACAAACAAAAGACTCAACCTGCACAATAGTATATGGGGAAACACTTTTCCAAATCACCCTGTGAGAATAGAACACCCTAAAAAGCCTTCTCAAAGCTAAGTCTTTCAAATGAGTTTACAATTTTACACCTTTACGTCTATGGAGGGTGGGGTTTTGCTGAGCTCTGAAACTTCTCTTAAAATCTCTCCCAATGTTCCAGTGTAAATTGTTTTGCTTCTCTGAGGGGTGCCAATAGTGCTAACCACCACTTGTTTTCAACTCTATTATTATTTTTTAATCTATTTTATTTTTTAAAAAAGGGTCTCCCTATGTCAACCTGGCTGGCCTGTCTATGTAGATCAGGCTGGTCTCAAACTTTCAGAGATGTCCCTGCTTCTGTCTAGGATTAAAGGAATACATCACCACATCTTGTTTGTTTTCAACTTTAAATACATTCTATTCTTGGTGAATCTACAAGTTTTTCTAATCATTCTATTCTGGTTTCTGTTTATGATGATTTTTTTTTTTTCGAGACAGAGTTTCTCTGTACAGCCCTGGCTATCCTGGAACTCACTCTGTAGACCAGGCTGGCCTCGAACTCAGAAATCCGCCTGCCTCTAACTCCCAAGTGCTGGGATTAAAGGTGTGCGTCACCACCACCCGGCTACAATGATCGTTCTAATCATTGCTGAAGGCATCCAGCAATATCCCTGTCAAAGCACAAATGTTGGGCTACCTAAAAGATTTCCTCTGCAAGTCTCATTAGCCTGTCACATTTAACTTAGCCTCTTACAAAGTCTCAGGGCGTGAGGGAAGTGTTATTTGCTACAGTGATTCCCATTGGAGGTGGTGTTTCCTTCTGAAACTCTACCAGCATGCTGTTTACTGTATGCATTCCTGCCAGCACTTGACGCTCACACCGAAATTACCCATCAAGTTCTGCTTACAGTAGTCTCCAAATATTTCTCCATGTCTTCCCCAAAGCTAGTTCTCAAGTCTTCTTCCTGATGCGCTCACAAGGCAGATTCACTTGTCTCACTGTTGATGCACAGACAAGTGCAGCTTATAGCATGGAACCAAGAAGCACCAGAAAGGAAAAGGCCCCCAATGTATCCTGCAAGTGTATGAGGTTTAGAGGACATTTAAGACATAAAGTATACCAAATGCAATCCAATTCCATCTCTAAAGTAGAATAAATCCTCCCCCCACCCCCGGGCTTTGTAGCACACCCTTCCTCTCATTCAATGCTAGTTCGGGATTTACAATATTTATTATGGGCTGAATTATGTCTTCTTCCTAAAAGATGTTGAAATGTTGACTTCCAGTATCACAGAATGTGTCTTCTTGGGAAACAGGAATGTTTCCCAATGTAAAATTAGCCAAGATGAGGTCATACTAGAATAATGCAAGTTTCTAATCCAGTATGACTATTATGTTTATAGGCAGAGGACTATTAAAAAAAAAAAACAAACAAACAGAGAAAACCATGTGATAATGAAAGTCTGGAGTTGTGTAGCCACAGGCTATGGAATGCCAAAGATTGACTAAATACTTCCAGAAACAAAGGAGAGAGCCAAGGTTTCAAAGGGAGCAGGAATCTACCAACCTTGACTCTAGGCATTTTACCTTCAAAACTATGCGATGATACCTTTGGGTTATTTTCAGTTAATCAGGGTTAAACAAGGCAAAGATCCGTTTCCTGTTTATGGATCGTCACTGGTTTCTATATACTTGGATACTACACAGATGATGACCCCATCTCTCTACATTCAATTCCTCCTCGCTCTCATCCAGCTCCCCTTCATACCAAGTATCACTTTATATAGACGTCAAAACATTCCAGGATTTGGATTTCTTCCTAGCTCACAGACCATTCCTCGTTTGGTTTTGGTGGTTTGTTTGCTTTGTTGTTGTTGTTGTTTTAGCAGATATATGCCCTTAAAATTTCTATGTGTATTTGTGTGTAGCCATTCAGGCCAGAGGAGAGTGTCAGATTCCCTGGAGCTGGAGTTACAGGAGGTGGTAAGCTGCCAGACATGAATGCTGGGAACCAAACTTGGGTCCTCTGGGAAAGGACCCAAGCACATGTTCTTAACCACTGAGTTCTCTCTCCTTCTCCTTCCTCTTGCCCCCTGCCTTTAAAAGATTTATTTAAGTTAATGTGTATTAGTGTTTTGCCTGCAGATTTGTATTGCATCTATTGTATGACACAACTTTTCCTGGGAAAATGCAACACACGTGTCTACTCACCCCAGATTGGGAACCCATGACAGACCAAAGTATGGATGCCACCAAAATCCAACTCGGTGAACCAATGAGGATTACTGGGGTTACTTACAGGAACAGAAATGTCTCAACACATCAGCAAGACCCAGCATAGCCGGGAAACCTGGAGCACACTTGCAGGCAGCTCAACATGGTTGGAGTGTCCTTTCTAAGGCAGTCAGGTCTAAATCTCTTCCAGGCAGCTAGTCTGGTCTCATTATCTTTTTTACAGTTCAGCTTGTATGTAAGTTTTCTTGGCAGCTCAGCTGAGGGGCTCTCAGCCTTTACTGTTTACTCTGGCAAGGAGACATCTAGTGAATCTAGTCAATTTCAGGGACTTCCTATAGCTATTTAGAGTTGTTTACCTTTCTGCTGAAGCAGCTTCCCTGAAGAATGAAATGTTTCAATAGTGGAGGAAACTGTTGCACAATAGCATCATATTGTACCTTATGCCTACAAAGGCACAAAGACAGGATTGTTGAATTCCCTGGGAATTGGTGTTATGAATGGTTGTGAGCCACCATGAGGGTGCAGGAAAACAAACAAGGGTCCTCTCCAAGATCAGGAAGTGTTCTTAATTCCTAAGCCACCTCTCCAGACCCTACACTACATTTCTTCAACGAGTCATCAATGTTTGTCTTTGTATGCTCATCTACTTAGTTTCCACCTACCACATTGTAGCGTCCACCTGCACCACTTGTAAGCTTAGCTTTTTCAAAACCTACCTTAATAAGGGTTCTCAAACACTTTCACCCATCTTCTAGCCCACAGTCTCAAGGTTGGGGAGAAAAGATGGTAAATATGATAAGGGGATGTGGACCTATTTAGAGGGAGTTCTTTGGAGGCAATTCAATCTCTGTTTGCCACCAACCACAGATCAGCAACAGTGGCATGATCCAGCAGAAACTGCCAGGCCTCTGCCAAATCCACACAAGTCAGAGGGAGTGACCAGGAGCAGCCAGAATGCCAGGAGTTTTCTGCTGTGCCGCTCTCAAAAAAGTGAAGATCAACGAAGACAACAGACCAATAAAGAGTTGGACAGCTAGCTCTGCAAGCCCTGGTCACTGTCTCTTGATTCCTACTTATACTCTCTCCAAACATCATGTGTCCTCTCACTGGTCTGGCCTCAGCAGAACATCATGGGAGTCTACTTCAGCAAAATATCACGTGAGTCTGCATCATGTAACACAACCAGAAAATTACACTTCAACCACTCCACTGAATTACTCTTTTGGCTCTAAATAGATGACCTCATTATCCCCAAATCCAATGGAATCTTGAGTTCTATGGCCTCTGCATCAGCTCCTGCCTCTAGGGTCTGCCTGATTTGAGTTCCTGGTTTGGCTTTCTGCAGGATATGTGAGCCAAATGAACCATTCTGCCTTGGAATTCCTTTTGAATGTGTTGTTTTATCACAGTAATAATAACCCTAAATAAGACAACCATGTTGATCACTTCTTCCTTCCTGAATGTTTTTTTCCTTTGGTGTGTGTAACATAATCCTCTCCCGTGCTTTTTTAACTTTGTCTCCCTGCTCCTCAGCTTCTTTTGAAGATTAATCTTCTACATCTTTGCTGGTGTTACTTAATGCTCTGCACCAGCTTTTTCCCCTGTTCCAATTAATCTAGTATTCCCAGTATTCTTTCTTTTCTTTTTTTATTTGTTTGTTTGTTTTTCAAGTTAGGGTTTCTCTGTATAGCCCTGGCTGTCCTGGAACTCACTCTGTAGACCAGGCTGGCCTCGAACTCAGAAATCCACCTGCCTCTGCCTCCCAAGTGCTGGGATTAAAGGCATGTGCCACCACTGTCTGGCCCCAGTATTCTTTCTTTTTGAGACAATGTTTTTGTTGTTGTTTGTTTTTTGGTTTTTTTGTTTTCTTTTTGTTTTTGTTTTGTTTTGTTTTGTTTTGTTTTTCGAGACAGAGTTTCTCTGTGTAGTCCTGGCTGTCCTGGAGCTCACTCTGTAGACCAGGCTGGCCTCGAACTCAAAAATCCACCTGCCTCTGCCTCCCAAGTGCTGGGATTAAAGGCGTGCGCCACCACAGCCCCTGGCCGGTTGTTTTGATTTGCAAGACAATCTACTGAAGGAAAAAAGATGCCAATGATAGGATATCTGAAAGTTCCCTTCAAAGATGACTTTACTCAAACACTTTCCTCTCCTAACGCACAGACACACACACACACAGACACACAGACACACATACATATATACACATGCATACACATACACACACATATATACATGCATACACATACACACACATATACACACACATACATACACACACACAGAGACACACACACACACACACACACACAGGGACACATACACCTGCTAAGGAAGCCACTACAGCTGTCCCATTGTTATTCTAGTACAATTTGCCTAGGACACATGCTCTATATCTTGCCAATTATGAATAAGGAATGACCATGACTGAACAAAAATTATGAGTTGCCTTATCCTTTCCTTTCTTAAAATGTCATTATTTCCAGGATAATGACAGGCTATTAAGGTCTGTAGTCATAGATATTTCTTAAAATGCCATTGCTCTTTTTCTGCCTTCAAAGCAAGTTCTGGGCCTTCACTGGAAATCCAGGCAATTTTGTGTTGGTTTAGATTGCCTTACCTTGTACTCATTTTGAACTTCACTGAACGCCAATGTGTGGGGAGTCCACTAAAATCCTGTACACATGAAGTGTCACGGTCACTTTAACGGAATAGGGTAGGATGCAATGGCAGGCACACATATTTTGTACGTCTTCTACGATCACACACACAGCCTATCGTACCAAATGCAGTGAGGTGGTTTGAGTATGCCCAGCCCATAGAGTGCCACTGTTTGGAGGCATGGCTTTGTTGGAGTAGGTGTGGCCTTGTTGGAGTAGGTTTGTCACTGTGGGCATGGGCTTTAAAACCCTCGTCCTAGCTGCCTGGAAGCCATCCTTTAGATGAAGATGTAAAACTTTCAGCTCCTCCTGCACCATGCCTGACTGGATGCTGCCATGTTTCTCCCTTGATGATAATGGACTAAACTAATGTAAGCCAGCCTCAATTAAATGTTGTCCTTATAAGAATTGCCTTGGTTATGGTGTCTGTTCACAGCAGTAAAACCCTAAGACATGGAGTTCCTTTGTTGTTTCTTTATTGGAGACCCAGTCTTATAAAGCCCTGGCTGGTTTTGAACTTACTCTGTAGCTGAAGATAATCCTCTTCCTGCCTCCTCCTACCCACGTGCTGCAACTACAGTTATAAGCAGTACACTGGGCTCAAACTACAAGTTTAAAGATGCAATTATGGTTATTATAATGATGTATAACTGTAATTTCAAAACTCAAGAGGCTAAGACAAGTTTAAAAGTTGAAGGCCCTCCTTAATTATATGAGTTCAAGGGTAGCCTGAACTAAATAGAACCAGGCAATGGTGGCGGATTTCAGAGTTTGAGGCCAGCCTGGTCTACTGAGTGAGTTCCAGGACAGCCAAGCCTATACAGAGAAACCCTGTCTTGAAAAAAAAAAAAAAAACCCCCCCCGGCCCCCCCCCCAAAAAAAAAAACCCCGAAAGTTGCTCATCTCCTGTCAGATAGAGTTGGGGATGCACTGATAAACCAATTTTGAAGGGAGTTATGTTTATATAACCTTGTTCTTTGTGAAGTTATTTCTATGAACTCCATGGCGTCTTATAATTCTACGTTAGAATCAAGGAGCTAAAAAGAGACTGAGCTATGGATCTTATATAGGGAGCTTAAGAAGCTAGAACCATGCCAGCTGCTGAGATGGCTCAGTGGGTAAAGGAAGGCACTGGCAGACAAACTGGACGACCCAAGTTCTATCCCCAGGATCCTCTCAGTGGAAAGAGAGAAACGGCTCTCCAAGTTGTCTTCCACTCTCCACATGTGCACAGTGGCATGTGCACAGGCTCATGAGCACATGCACCCACCCACATACAAATACACGTAATTTAATTTGTAAAAGGGAAAATGCTGGGGGAAATGGGGAAAGGGGATGACATCTGAAATGTAAATAAATAAAATATCCAACAAGAAAAGGAAAATGCTATGATCAAAGTAAAGTTGTAAGTTATTTATTCATGTTGAAGATATCACCTTTAAAAATTTAATAAACTTGATTTATAAAGCAGTGCTGGTTAATTTTTGTCATTATGAAACAAGACTCACCTGGGAAGAGGTGACAGTCAGTTGAGGAATTGCCTCCATCAGATTGGCCTGCAGGCAGGCTTGCTGTGGGGCATTTACTTGATTAAGGATTAATATGGGAGGCCCCAGACCACTGTAAATAGTTCCCTCCCTGGGTAGGGGGGCTTGGATTTTATTTTATTTTATTTTATTTTTTGGTTTTTTGAGACAGGGTTTCTCTGTGTAGCCCTGGCTGTCCTGGAACTCACTCTGTAGACCAGGCTGGCCTCGAACTCAGAAATCCGCCTGCCTCTGCCTCCCAAGTGCTGGGATTAAAGGCGTGCACCACCACTGCTGGGCATACAACCAGATCTTTTGGAAGGAATTTCTCAGTTGAGGATGAAGATGACTCTAGCTTGTGTCAAGTTGACAAAAAAACTAGCCAGCGTAGCACCTTACAAGTCCCTATGTATTCCACTGAGATCCTGTTTCTCCTTTTCTCTCCTATGCTGAGCTACCAATCATTTTTAACATTAAAAACATATAGGTATTGAATTCTGTGTGCATGGGTATTTTGCCTACATGTATAAATATGCACCATGTGGTTTGTGTCCACAGAGGCAAAAAAAAAAAAAAAAAAAAAAAAAAAAAAAAAAAAAAAAAGAGAGAGAGACTGGATCCCCCCTGGAAGTAGAGCTACAGATGGCCATGAACTACCATGTAGGTGCGAGGAACAGAAGTTGAGTCCTGTATAAGAACAATAAATGCTCTTAACTGCTGAGCCATCTCTCTAGTCCCCATCTTTTTAGTTCCAGAACACCACATAGTTGGAAGCACACAGAATCTTTTCAAATTAGCTTTTTACATTAAATAACATTTCTCTGTATCACCTTGTTTTATAACATTTTTGTTTGTTTGTTTGTTTGCTTGCTTGCTTGTTTTGAGATAGGGTTTCTCTGTGTAACGGCTTTGGTCGAAGGTCTGGAACTCACTTTGTAGACCAAAGTGGCCTTGAACTCACAGTGATTTACCTGCCTCTGCCTCTGCGTCTGAAGTGTTGGGATTAAAGTTGTACACCACCACACCCTGGATAGGCTGGAATGTAACTCACTATGTAGCCCCGTCTGGCCCCAAACTTGAGGCAATTCCCTTGCCTCTGCCTTCCCTGTGCTGGAATTACAGGCTCCAGCTACACTGCCCAGCTTACTAGCTAGTTTGTATTCTAGCACTAAATAATATTCCAAACTACACGATTCACAGTTTGTTCAGCTATGGAAGGTCATCACCTAGAATGCCTCTAGTTTGGACAACTACAGAAAAGCTACCAGAAAAATCCAAGAGCGGGCTTTTGTGTAGACATGTTTCAAAATCATTTGAGTAAACACCAAAGAGTATAATTGATGGCTTGTATGATATGATCAGACTCTGTTTAGTTGTAATAAGATGCCCAATCATCATGTAGAGGGTCTGTACCGTTTTGCATCTAGGAGCAATGACAATTCCTGTGTTTTCATCCTTCTTAACACCTAGTGATGTTAGTATTCTGGAATGTGACTATACTAACAGATACATAATAGCATCTCACTATTGTTTCACTTTGTAATCTCTTAGTATCTGCATTTGTTACTTTAGTGCATTAACATCACGGACAAGGCACCTTAAAGAAGAACTTGTTTGGGCTTCTTGTTCCAAAGGGATAAGAGTCCATCATGGCAGTAAATCATAGCAGTATGTTCATGCATAGTGGAAAAAACAACTGAAAGCTTACCTTGATCTACATACAGGAAGCAGAGGGTGCAAACTCAGAATTGCTTGAAATTTTAAACTCTCAAAGCCTGTCTCCAGTGACATGCTTCCTCCAACAAGACCACATCTCCTAAGTCTCCCAAACAGTACCTGTACCATCAATTAGGGACCAAGTATTCAAATGCTTGAGACTATGGGCAATTTCTCATTTAAATCAAACAACTTTCCATATACTTGTTTTTTGACTGTATCTCTTCAGATAATTCACCTTTTTTTTTTTTTTTTTTTTTTTTTTTTTTTTGGTTTTTCGAGACAGGGTTTCTCTGTGTAGCCCTGGCTGTCCTGGAACTCACTCTGTAGACCAGGCTGGCCTCGAACTCAGAAATCCGCCTGTTTCTGCCTCCCAAGTGCTGGGATTAAAGGCGTGCGCCACCACTGCCCAGCAATTCACCTATTTTTAAACTGAGTTCTTTCTCTTCTTCAACTTCATCTTCTCTCTCTTCCTCCTTTCGTCTTGTTCCTCTTGTTCTTTTTCTTACTGTTCTTTTTCTTCTCCCCCTCCTTCTTGCCCCTCTTCTTTTTCCTCTCTTCTTTCTCATCATCTTCCTTCTCCTCTTCTTTGACAGGTTTTCATTGTTCTGTCTAAAGAAGGATATTGTTTGTAGACCCACCCCCACCCTTAATATAAATTAAAGGACTCTTCTCTCCTGAAAAAGAAAAAAAACTTGGGTTTTGGGATTTTGAGATGTGGTTTCTCTTTTTAGTCCTGGCTGCTCTGGAACTTGCTCTGCAAACCAGGCTGGCCTCGAACTCATAGATCTGTCTCTGCCTTCAGAGTGTTGGGCTTAAAAGCATGTGACTCCTACTACTTGGCTTCTTCTTCTTCTTCTTCTTCTTCTTCTTTTTTTTTTTTTTTAAGTGTTTTTGAGTTAATGGAAGAATTTGAAACAATGGAAGAGTTTGAAACCAGAACTCAAGCAATCCTGGCTGTGTGTCTGCCAGTTCAACATCTTTCTTACTACTTCAAAGGTCACCTGGCTGAAAAGAATAATGAAGCAAATGAATAATGAAATTTCGTTTTTCAATTTGCTTTTATTGTTTTTACTTATGTGTCAGTATGTCCATCTATGTGTTTATGGGCTTGCAGCTGTTCATGGAGGTCATAAGAGGATGTTTGATTCTCTGCAGCTGAAATTACAGATGGGCTTGAGAGCTGCCAAACCTGGGTACTGGGATCTGAACTCTTGTACTCTATGGTAGAGCATACATTTAATCTCATAACTACAGAGCCAGCTCTTCAGTCTTTAGCTTTTGTGTTTCTGAGATAGTGTCTTTGAGACAGGGATCCTGCCTTGGTCTCCTGAGTCTGAGAATATAAACATTTATCACAAAACTTGATTGGTGTTGTAGTTAGGGTTTTGCTGCCACGAACAGACACCATGACCAAGGCAACTCATAAAAGGACAACATTTAATTGGAGCTGGCTTACAGGTCAGAGGTTCAGTCTATTATCATCAAGGCGGGAACATGGCAGCATCCAGGCAGGCATGGTGCAGGAAGAAGTGAGAGTTCTACATCTTCATCTTAAGATTGCAAGCAGAATACTGGTCTCCAGGCAGCTAGGATGAAGGTCTTAAAGCCCATGTCTACAGTGACACAGTTCCTCCAACAAAGCCACACATAGTCTAACAAGGCCACACCTCCTAACAGTGCCACTTCCTGGGCTAAACATGCTCAAACCATCACAGTCAACAATTGATAGTCTCATATTACATTACAAATATTGTTTATATTTTATATACATAGTATCTGTAAACACTAAAATCAAATTATCAGCTGGGCATGGTAAAGCATACATGGTAAAGCATAATCTCATCACTTGGGAGGCAGAGTAAGGCAGATCTCTGTGAGTTCAAGGCCAGCATGATCTACCTAGTGAGTCCCAGGAAGTCATAAAAAAAAAAAGTTGTCAGGGACAGTGAATGTAATTTCACTACATACATGCTGGGAATAATATCCAAAATCAGAGCTCAGTCTTTGTTTTTTCTCGTGTGTGTGTGTGTACAAGCACTTGTGTATATGTGCATACATGTTTGTGTTTGTGGTGGCTAGAGGTAAGCTTCTGGTATCAATTTTCAGGGCTGCCCACCTTGTTTTTGAAGCAGGGTTTCTCACTAGGACCTGCTTAGGCTAGGCTGGCTGAGCTCTGGGCTCCTTCTGTCTCTGCCTCCCTCCTGGTGACATAAGAGGAGTGTGCCTCATGTTTTTCATGTGTACTGAGGTGTGAACTTAGACCATCCTACTTGCTTACCACGCAGTTCATGATATAGACATCTCTCTAGCCCCTCAGTCTTTTTGTTTGTTTGTTTGTTTGTTTGATTTTTATAAACTGGTTTATTTTTATGGATTTGAATGTCTTTGCCTGAGAAAATGCATGTGTACTACTTTTGTGCCTGGTGACCAGAGAGGACAAAGAGGACATTGGATTTTCTGGAATTAGATGTTGTAAGCTGCTGTGTAGGCTCTTCTTCAAGAGCAGCAAGTGCTCTTAACCAATTCAGATTGGCAGCTTGAAAAGAAAAAAAAAAAAGCAAAATCAAAAAGATTGGCAGCTTGAAAAAAATATTCATTTATTTATTTTTATCTTATGTGTATGGATTTCTTCCCTGTGTGTACACCACTGCAGTGCCTCTGGAGGCCAGAAAAGGGTGTTGGATCCCATGGAACTGGAGTTACAGACAGTTGTTAGCTGCCACATCAGTGCTGGGAATTGAACCCAGGTCCTCTTGAAAAGCAGCTAGCGCTCTTACTCACTGAACCATCTCTCGCTAGCTGCTATAAAGAGCAGGTTTTTGAAACAAGGGTTTTTCCTACTAAACCATCTTGCTGGCTCTAGCCTTGTACTTAAATCAATCAATCAACCAACCAACCAACCTTCCTTCCTTCCTCCTCCCCTCTTTCTCTTCTTTCTCTTCTTTCTTTCTTTTCTTTTCTTTCTTATGTGTATGTAGGTCTGTTTATACCTGTGGATGTATCTATATTGATGCACATATTGAGGTCAGAGGATAATTTGGGTGGCTTGGTGTTCTTTTTTCACATGTGCATTCTGGGGATTAGGCATCTCAACAACGCCGACTTTGAACTTCTGGTCCTCTTGCCTCAACTTTCGAAGTGCCATGTTTACCAAAAATGTGCAGCCATACCTAGATTTATTGCTGTTATTTTTATGGGAATAAGGGTCCATATATTGGGGAAAGTAGGCTTTTTTAAATTTTTTTTTTTAAATAAAGACAAGCTGAAATTCAAGTGGAGAAGACCTTAGGTGCATTTGTACATAGTTAAATAATGTGAAACTGGAGAGTTTGAATGTTTTTAAAGTTTCAGGCTAAAAAAAGACACTAAGGGCTGGAGAGATGTCTCACTGACTGCCCTCCCAGAGGTCTTGAGCTCAGGTCCCACAATTGTGAACCACACGATGGCTCACAATCATCTCTCATGGGATCTGATGTACTCTTCTAGTGTGTCTGAAGAGAGCAACAGTGTATTCACATACGTAAGTAAATAAATCTTTAAACAAAAGATACTAAAATTTGTATTTCAACTCACCTCTTTAATAGATATGGAAACAGTGATTTTGGACTTGTAAGTTTTCTCGGTGGGTAAACATACTTGCCATAAAAGTCTGGCAACTTGAGTTTGATCTGGAACCCAGGTGAAGATGCAAGCAGAGTGCTGACTGCACGAAGTTCTCTTCTGACCTTCACACTAATTTGTTATGTGTCCCTGTTCTCCCTACAATAATGATTTTTTTTTTTTTTTTGGTGTTTTGAGACAGGGTTTCTCCATGTAGTGTATAGTTCTGTTTGTCCTGGCAACGATGATTTTAAACAAGAAAGAAAAAGCAGTTCTAAGATAAGAAACTCTACAGTTTCATTCAGTAGCAGACTTGGGATGTCAGTCTATCATTCTTTGGCGTAATGCAGCATAAAGTCTGCATTAGATAATGAAGAGACTTAACACACAGACAAGTACCCATATTTACTGGGTACTTTTTATACCAGCGCTTTCATATATTTTTATTATTTTTTTTAAATCCCATAAAACTGCGGGCAGTGGTGGCACATGCCTTTAATCCCAGCACTTGGGAGGCAGAAACAGGCAGATTTCTGAGTTTGAGGCCAGCCTGGTCTACAGGGTGAGTTCCAGGACACCCAGGGCTATACAGAGAAACCCTGTCTGGAAAAACAAAAAGAAGAAAAAAAAAAACCCTGATAAAAATAAATAAAATCAGATAAAAAAATCATCTGTTCAGGTTTTTTTGGGGGGGGGGTGCATGGGTGGGAGGTATAGTGTCTCACTATATAGCTTCTGCCTGATCTGAAACATGGCTGACTCTAAATTCACTGAGAATCTGCCTGCCTCTGTCTCCCAAGTGTTGAGATTAAAGTTGTCCCACCATGCCTGGGATTTTCCTATATTAGTATTAAGTCTAGGACCAGAGTGCTAAGGGGAATAATTACACTATTGTTTCTTTGTGAAAGGTGTCAAAGGAGCTGGGTGTGATAGTATTAGTTTGTAGTTCCTGCTACTTGGGAGGCTGACACAGGAGGGTCATGTGAGCCTAAGAGTTTGAGACCATTCTGGGAAGATAATAGATTCCACCCTCCCTTCAAAAAAATAAAATAAAAAAGTTGAAAAATTTAAAAGAAGCCAGGCAGTGGTGGCGCACCTTTAATCCCAGCACTTGGGAGGCAGAAACAGGCGGATTTCTGAGTTCAAGGCCAGCCTGGTCTACAGAGTGATGAGTTCCAGGACAGTCAGAGCTATACAGAGAAACCCTGTCTCGGAAAAACAAAAACAAACAAACAAACAAAATCAAAAGAAAAGGAGGAAAAGTGTTTAGAAGAGAATTATTAATTTCTGCCTGGACACCAGCCAGGGCAGGAAAATAATAGATTCCACCCTTCCTTTTAAAAAACAAAATAAAATAGTTTTATTTTCTTTCTTTCTTTTTTCTTTCTTCTTTCTTTCTTTCTCTCTCTTTTTTTTTTTTGATTTTTCGAGACAGGCTTTCTCTGTGTAGTCCTGGCTGTCCTGGAACTCACTCTGTAGACTAGGCTGGCCTGGAACTCAGAAATCCGCCTGTTTCTGCCTCCCAAGTGCTGGGATTAAAGGCGTGCACCACCAATCCCTGGCTAATAAAATAGTTTTAAAAATTAAAAGAAAAGAAGGGGAAAATTGTTTAGTAGAGGGCACAGCTGAATGTTTTTTTATTAAGTTCTGCCCAGGACATCAAGCACTTCTGAGTAGTTTCTTTAGTTTGAACTACCTTAGAAATGCCAGAATTGAGGAGAAGACAGCTGTGGTTGGCTAAGTTAGCTAAAATGGGGAGCTTTAAGATCTGCGCTCTCTGGCTTGGGATGTAGCTCAGATGAGTGTTTGCTTAGCTACTTTAAGCCAGTGGGAAAGCTTGGGAGGTGGAGGTAGGAGCATGAGAAAGTCAAGGTCATCCTAAACCAGCTGAGCTCCATGGGACTGTAGGGGGAGGGGGGAGACAGCAGATTCAGACAGTCTAGGGTTTTCTCCGAAGTCTAATTTTTTTGTGTGTGTTTTGGGGGTGGGGGAGGCTGGGGATGTTGCAGATCAAGCAGGACCATCCACAGAACTACAAATGTTTCTTAGGATCTTATCTGTAACAAGTGGGGGTGGGGTGGGGCAAGAGACACCCCCACACACATGCAGATTTAGGCTGGCCTTGAATGGATCAGAACATCAAGAGTGGATGAATCAGGTTGGTCTATTTTTAGTGTACAGGGTAAAGGGTGGTGGCTTTGCACAGTTGCAAGGGAGATATGGAACTTGGGGAGAGGAGATAACCGACAGGATTTGTTTAACTGATATGTTAGGAGGAGAATTTGATGTCCTAGATGACTCCTAATGTTGTTGGATGCTAATATAAGATTGTCAACGGTGACTCTGGGGATGTTGCAGGTTTTTTTTTTTTTTTTTTTGGTTTTGTTTTTTAGATAGCATGCTGTCCTCGAACTTGCTCTTTAGCCTGCTGGGATTGTAGACATGATTAAAGGAAGGATCTGGTGCTTGGTTTCTTTCGAAACATAGGCATATCAGAAATCCTTAAAAAAAAAAAAAAGTATGGGGGCTGGAGAAGTGTCTTAGCAGTTAAGGGAGCTGATTGCTTTTGTAGAGGACCCAAGTTTGGTTCCCAGTATGCAGTTCCATTGGTTCTTACCTGCTTGTAACTGTAGCTCCAGTGGGACCCACTGCCTAGGTGGGCACCTGCACTCACATGTGCATACTCACATGCACACACACACACACACACACACACACACACACACACACACGCGTAATTACATCTTTTAAAATATGTCAGGGGCCAAAAAGGTGGAAAACATGAAAGGAATTTAGGTCAGAGTCGCAGAGGAGAGGTTTCAATTGGAGAATTCTTGACATTGCCTAGGGAGCGGCACTTTTTAAGGAGCTCTTGTATTCGGAATCATTAAATAAGAACTGTTAAGTGCCAAACCTTTTCTACCCTGTTAAATCTACGGTCTTTCTATTACCATTTTGGTTGTTTTTCATTGATATCATTATCTAGACTTTTGGGGTACTAACCACAATATCTTGCTGAATTAATCAAATACCATAGCAGGGATATGTTTGGTAGTCAGGGGTGTATGCAGTTGATAGCCAGAGGCTTATTAAACAGGTTTTGGATAGTACTTTAGAAATATTTCTTATTTGTTTCACCTGTCAACAGGAAAAAAGCTCCATTTTGTGTCTAGGCACTTTGAAGAGTGTTTATCTAACTTTCCTTGGACTACTGGCTTGTTATAGCATGAAGCTCATTTGGAAGAACCAGTAGTTTTCTAAATGCATTTTTTTTTTTTTTTTTTGCAAAAAGGATAATGCTATTCTTCATTACAGTTGCTCTGGATAAAATTAGTGTCCATATCGCCTGAGATACAAACGCCTTTGTCTTGTCTTTCTTGTCCCTAGTAAATGGTTACAAAGGAAATGTCACTTCACATAACATTTAATTGCCAAGATGCTTGAAAAGAAACACATTTTCCTCACAGTTGTCCTAATCACGGAGCTTTGTGCTGCTTCAAGTTGTTCAAAGTGTGCCAGGAGGAGCACTTAACGGCTTAAAAGGCCAGGGACAGAAACGGAATATTGCACAATCCAACGGCACCGGGCCGGTTAAGCTTCCAAATCTGGCCTCCGTGTCATCCCCGGGCGGGAGGCACTGGGATTTCCTCGCGAACCCGCGGCGCCCCTCCCTCCGCCCCGGGTATTCGTGGAAGCGGAGGACGGCGCGCGCCGGGCCGCGGGATGCCCCATTGTCCAGCGGCGGAAGCCGGGGCTCCCCGGGGTGACTCCCCAACTCGAGCCCCGCCACCCGGTGGCCCCGAGCTCCGCCATCCCCCGTGCAGCTCCCCTCCCCCGCAGCCCCATTGTCTGCCTCGCCTCGCCCCGCCCCGGGGGACACGTGCGCCTGCAGCTTCCCGAGCGCCCAGGACGCGGGGCGGCGGCGGCCCCGGCAGAGCGGACGGCCAGCCCCGGGCACCCGCGGAGCCCCGGCCGGCGGTGGGGCGGTGGGGGCGGGGAGGGCGGGGAGGGCGGGGTGGGGAGATGCTTGTCTCCTGACAAAGAACGAGTGGGACACGCCGAGCCGGCAGCCCCGCCCGCGGAGCGCGAGGGAGTGTCCGCACGGAGGGCGGGGTTCTCATTCACTCAGCCCCTCACCGTCGCCGCGGCGGAAGGGCGGGGTCTCGTCCCCCCCCACCAGGAGCTAGGGGCGGGGCGAGAGGCGGGGCCCGCGGGCGCGCGTCCTGAGGCGTCGGCTGCGTCGTCACGTCAGCGCGGGAGAGAGAAAGAGCGACTCGGCAGGGACTGGGGACGGGCCGAGAGAGCTAGCGAGGGAGGGCGTGAGCCAGAGAGCCAGCGAGGGGAAGGGCGGCCACTCGTGTCTGAGCGGCCGCGGACGGGAGTAGGGAAGCTGGGGGAGGAGGCGCAGGGAAGGAAGGACGAAGGCCGAGAGGACAGGGCGGCTAGCGGCCGGCGGAGGTGGCGAGGGGAGAAGGAGGAGCTGTAGGAGGGCAGGGGCTGAGGGAGTGAGTGAGAGAAGCGGACGCGCCAGGGAGGGGAGGGAAGGGGGGTCACGCGGGGGCGCGCGCGCGCACTGGGAGCGCGCTCGGAGGCGAGTGGAACTGGATCGGGTTTGCTGCCAGCGGCGTGAGCTTCGGCCGCCATTTTACAACAGTTCCACTCGCGCCGGACACAGGGAGCAGCGAGCACGCGTTCCCCGCCACCCGACCCGGTCGGACAGGATTCCTCGGCCCCAGCCCCGCGGGGAGGTAACGACCGCCGGCACCCGGGTCTGGGAGGGGAGCTCGGTGACATTGTGGAGGGTGCTTGGGGGAGGGCAGCGCGGGGAGAAACCGGCTTTTCTGGAAAATGGATTCCAAGGGGGAGAAGAGCACGTTGGCCGGGGCTGCCAGAGAGTAGGCCGCGGCCGCGCCGCCACTTCCTCCTCTCCATGTGCTGCCGCGGCTGGGCTTTGTCTGCGGCGCTCCGGGAGGAGGCGCCTCGGCAGCCCCGTGGCCCGCGCGGACCGCGAGCAGCGGCGGACTTGGTGCTGTCGTGGCCGGCGGCGCGGGAGTGGGCGGAGAGGCGCGGGTGCCGTCCCGCGACCGGCCGGCGGGCTTGGGCGGTGCTCGGCTCCCGCGGGCGTGTGCTTGGCGGCGGAACGCCCTCCCGGCGCGGGCTGTCGGCCTCGGCGCCGCAGCCACTGCACCGAGGGGTGCGGGAGGCTGGGGGTCGCGGGCGCCCGAGAGCGCCCGGGGCGGAGAGCCATGTGTCACGGCGGAGACGGCGGCGCTGGGGGGCGGGGAGAGCCCGTGGCCTGGCGCCGCCGCGGCCTCGGTGTTGAGGGGCGAGATTGTGCGGCTGCACGGTTCGGGGGGCTCAGACCGCGGCTGCGGGTTGCTGTTGGGAGGCGATGATGTCCGTCTTGGCCCGGTACTCGGTGGGTTTCCGTTGAAGGAAGTTGTAGGACATTTGAAGGCGCAGAGCACGTGTTTCTAATGGGCTCCTGGCGGCCGCAGTGGCGAGGCTGCCGCTCCGGGTGCGGAGTCGGGGGCGGGCTTTGGGGTGTGGGGGTGAAGGGTGGAGGAATTGGGTGGTGGGAAGGTGGCTTGTGTGAGCGCTTTGTTCTTCGCTGGCTGTTGTTACTGATCTATAAGCGGCAGGCGGGAAAAGCGCACTTTCTGGTTTACCTTGGAGAGAGACAAGCCCAGCATTGCTTGCTTCATACACCTTATTCTCCGTTTTGGAACTGCTGCATGTGGCAGGCTGGGCCGGTCGCTGTGCTGATTGGGCTTCATTTGTAATAAGGTTTTTCTCAGTGAGTGTTAGCAGGTGAAGTCAGGGGTGGTGCTCAGGAAGAATATAGTGAATTGGTCCTTCTGTACCCCGGGCTCCAAAATCTGGCTTGTCAGGCGATAGTGACTTTAAGGTTTCTTTCAAGGGAGGCTCAGGCTGTCTGGTTGTAGTTAAGTGGTAGGGAAAGTAAAGATTGGGACTGTCATTGTCCTCTATTCTGTTTGAAGATCCTAGTTTAATTTTGCTTATTGCGTTTGAACAGATCTCTGGAAACATGGCTACAGAACATGTTAATGGAAATGGTACTGAAGAGCCCATGGATACTACTTCAGCAGTTATCCATTCAGAAAATTTTCAGACATTGCTTGATGCTGGTTTACCACAGAAAGTTGCTGAAAAACTAGATGAAATTTACGTTGCAGGTAAGAACTAACACTTGCAAAATTACATTATGAAATTTTTCTATTGGATTTCTGGCTTTGAGCTAAAATAGCAACTTTTTGTGGTTTCCAATAAACGTGGGAACTGGAGCTTTGCCTTGTTCTGATAGTTGGTTTAATTTAGGTTTGAGCTAGAGGTTAAAGTGTAGAGGGAGGGGATGAAATTGGGGAATAGACCTCCCTAGGGGAAGGCTGTCTGGCCTGATGGATAAGTATATGATCGTAGCAACAGCTGCTAAATGTTGAGAGCAGCCCATGTGACTTTTTGAGGTATTTTTATAGCAGGATTCTTGTTTAATAACTTGGTAACTGTAGGCTAGTTCTCTTGTCTTTCTTGGTTTGGTGGTTCCTTTTTCTAGTGGTACTTGACTTTGAGGAGAGGTTCAGTTGTTATGCTTTGTGTTTTGTTGGTTGACTTTAGGATTTGTAGGTTTATATATTTACTGTAGAAATATTGCAGTGTTCAGGACTACTTGGACACAAAACAGGATGTAAAATATGTTGAGTCCTTTATGTGTGGTTGAGAGGACTATGGCTAAAGTATGTTTTCAATATGTAGATAAGGGGAGGCTAAGGAGGGTAGAACGAATCATTGTCATATGTGAACCTGTATTGGCCAATACAGGACTCACTAAAGAAAGAAATTAGAAAATTTAAAAGATGATAACTCATTAAATTTTTTCTTCTCCAGGGCTAGTTGCACATAGTGATTTAGATGAAAGAGCTATCGAAGCTTTAAAAGAGTTCAATGAAGACGGCGCATTGGCAGTGCTTCAACAGTTTAAAGACAGTGATCTCTCTCATGTTCAGGTAATGTTAATGTCAGTGTAGAAAGAAAAAGAATATTTTTGATGTGTTCATTTAAATTTACTAGACATAGACATAATAATGTTAAATATGAATGGAAAATTTCTTTACAGAACAAAAGTGCCTTTTTATGTGGAGTCATGAAGACTTACAGGCAGAGAGAGAAACAAGGGACCAAAGTAGCAGACTCTAGTAAAGGACCAGATGAGGCAAAGATTAAGGTATGTCCCTAAAACCTTTTGTAGTTTTAAGTCGTCAGTTTGCTAAATATTCCTGAAGAGTGGCCTGGGTATATATATTTCTAAGGTTTATTGTCTTCTAATGACTAGAATTTGAAAAGTACTATGTCCAGATTTGTTTTTGATTTTTCAAAAACCATTGAATTTTGTTTTGCCACTACTGCTCCAACCTGTGCTGTCATTTCCAAATTGTAAGAAAAATTTAAAGAGATTCATGGTTAAGTCTAAATGTTTATTTACAGATTACTGATAAACAAAACTGAGAGCAAATTAGCTGACTACCTTTTTCTTTTTGGAGGCTAGGGTCCCAATGAGTTTAGAATTTTAGTATTGTTTCTTTTATCAGGTTATTAAGAAAAGTTATTTCTAAAACCAACTTTGGTAAGCAAGGACAATTGGTTGGGAGTGAAAGTTTATTTTGTTGCAGGTTGATTGGTGATTGGTTTTAAGGGCATATAGAAAATTAAATGGCCTCATTTAGGTAGTGTTCTTGTTGAATTAAGTGTAGGTCAAAGAGGGTGGTTTATGTTTTTAGTTGGTATTCTTTAGTAACACTACTTCTTGAGGCAAGAGCTATGTTTTAAGTTGCTAAGAAGGGCATAAATGTGTGGTATTTTACCTGTATTGGAAAAGGAAGCCTAGATCATGTGGACAAGATTGGAGTATGAAGTTATATGTCAACAGATTTCACACACAATTGTGAATGAATTGAGTTTAGTTTCCCAACAAAAATGGGGTTTATAATCTCTATTGCAATTATGCCAACTCGATTGGGGAATTAAGAATTTTTGAAAAGAGGTGGGGTTAGATTTGGACTTAGGGCCTCAATGTTCTTAACCACTGAGCCATTTATCCAGCCCTTTATAGTGTTAATACCTTTAAGGAGTAAAAATGAATGTAATGAAAAAGCTATTTAGATCATACAGATTTTTGTGAAACTGTTTAAAAAAATTTTCCTGTGGTGAGGATAGGTTAAATAAAGCAAACACCCTATATTTAGTCCCTCCCATAATTTCATATATAATGCTGTTTGAGTAAAAAAAAAAATTTGGGGAATTGAGGTTACTCAATTCTCCAATCACTTAATATTTGGATAAGTTTTGTCATATGGTCTTTTTATTTTGAATTGTCAGCTAGTTGATAGAATAGTTTTGTTGCTTAGAGACCTTTCATGGTTGATAGAATAGCAAACTGGACTTTTGGGCTTACATGTTACATGGTTAAACAGGTTACATACATTTTTTTGTCACTTACCTGTAATGAAGAAAAACCCCTAACTGAGTAAAATGAGTTATATTAGTTTTAACAGGTTGAGGGAGATAAATCTAAAAGTTATATGGCTGTAGTTTCTTAATGCTTTTCAAAATCATTTTGACTTATTTTTTTTTTCTGAATGAGGCATGCTATTTGTGGCACATAACACTTCAACAGCAAATAATAGAAAAGCTTTTCACATAGCCTCCAATTTTATAGACATGATTTAAGGAGTATAGTGTTAATCTTTGGAAGTGACAGTGCCTATAAATGGCATTGTGTGTCTTGGGGTGAGGTCTAAGAGTTGATTGGGTAAGAAATCCAGAATTGGGTTAGTAATCAAATTATGCATTTTTAATGATGTGTGCATGCCCCCCTCCCGTGGTGTGCATGTGCGTGCATGCGTGTGCGTGCTTACGTGCAAGCAAACTATTATTTTGAGACAGGGTTTCTCTATGTAGTCCTGGCTGTCCTGGAACTCTCTGTAGACCAGGCTGTCCTCAAACTCAGAAATCCACCTGCTTCTGCCTCCCAAGTGCTGGGATTAAAGGCGTGTGCCATGCCTGCTTTTAATGAGGTTTTTCTTAGAGTGGATATATATCTTGGAGGTTCCTGATGGATTGATTTTAATTTTTATTGCTTAGTACTTAATCAGCCAATAAAATGATTCACCAGATTCTGAAATTTTGATAGGTATACATAAAAGGGAGAATTCTAAAACAGATCTTATACATTTGTATGGAGGAATGTTGCTAAGATAATTGGAAATATTTGCATGGGGTTGGCTTAATTGCTACGTGTATTTTAGGAATGAAGCATTAATAATATTTTGAACTTTTCAAGGCACTTTTGGAAAGAACAGGCTACACACTTGATGTGACTACAGGTCAGAGGAAGTATGGAGGACCACCTCCAGATACCGTGTATTCAGGTCAGCAGCCTTCTGTTGGCACTGAGGTAAAGAAACTTAAACTTGTACCATTTGTAGTAAAAAAATACAGCTGTCCAGTTTTCTAAAGAATTCTTTATGATTGTGAATTCATATTTAATTTTCAGATATTTGTGGGGAAGATCCCCAGAGATCTGTTTGAGGATGAGCTGGTTCCATTATTTGAGAAAGCTGGACCTATATGGGATCTTCGTTTAATGATGGATCCGCTTACTGGTCTCAACAGAGGTTATGCGTTTGTCACTTTTTGTACAAAAGAAGCAGCACAAGAGGCTGTTAAACTGGTAAGTTTTTTTCCCCTTTTGCTTTTTATTTATGCTTAATGTCAGGTTTTACTTATGTGTCTTATCTGGAGGTTTTTGAGGTACCTTTTATTTTCCTATGTATATAACAGGGGTATTTGATAAGATTCAGAATCTATAAGATGGTGGTACAGAATTTCTTATTGATGCATCTGGCTTTGGATAGTTCTGTGTAAATGTAAAGGAATGTGAAAATGATGTGGCTTCCAAAGATTTTCCTACACTTGGACCACATTTTTCCTTTATCAGAAATTCACAAAAACACCCATATACATAAAATAAACAAGACAGCTAGCTTGCTGCTCTCCCCAAGGCCCCAGATTCAACTCACAGGCAACTCAAAACCATCTGTAACTCTAGTTCTTGGGGATTTAATGCCCTCTTCTGGTGGCACCAGGCAGGCACGCATGTGGTGTACAAATATGTGGACCAAACACCCGTATACTTAAAAAGACAGTACAATTAAAAAAATTTTTCATAGAAAATAATAGAATGATACATTTCTAGGTAGCAACATAAAAGATTTTGTTGTGAGTGGGAATGTTTGATTTAAAAACAACCAGATGTTTGGTGAGAACCTAATTCTTATTTTCTATTTAAAAATGTTCAAAATTCTGGTTTATATAACAAATCAATTTTTTTTCTTTTAATTCTGTGAATCAAAAAGATTGAGTAAGGTGTAGTGTCTCACAACTGAATTTCTGTACTGAGGCATGAGGATTGTCATTGAGGCCAGCCTGGTATGGTGGTGAGAAACCCAATAGGAATACACATGAGTAAACAAACACACCACAATACCAACAACAGTAATTAAAGAAATAGAAACTTTTAACTTGAGTGCATGCAAGGGAGTATACACCAGAGGTATTGCAGGGAGGAAAGGGAAGGGGGGAGTGATGTAATTAAGAATTATAAAAAATAGTTTAAGGTCCAGGGTTTAGTTAAAACTTAAGAAATGTATTATATTTTTGTTATGTAGCTCTAGTCTACTTGTACTTGTTATAGGCCAGGGTGGCCTCACAGTCCCAGAGATCTTCCTGCCTCTTCCTCCACAGACCTGGCTATATCATTTCTGTGGATAACTCACTATGACAGATATTTGTTAAATTTGGCTTATCTGTTTTATGGAACCTAAACAAATTGAAAATCTTCAGATTGATTTCTCCTGAAAATTCTTAAAGAAGATAAAACAGGATATTTGAATTAGAAGCCCTCCAGTTTTCTGAGGTTTTTGTTTTTTGTTTTTGGATACTGGGTCTTACTATGTAGCTGTCTGCCCTGGAACTCACAGAGATCCACCTGCCTCTGCCTCTGTAGTGCTGTGATTAAAGGCATACACCACTATGCTTTTATTTATTCTTGTTTTTGAAATTTGGTATTTTTTACAGTAATTTTTTAGTTTTAACAATACCTGTATACAGATATAATCATAGTTAACCCACACCCCTTTTCCTTTTCTGTTTCATACCCTTCGTTCTCACTCCCTTCTCACCTAGTGTAAGCATGAACAGGGGGTTATTTTCTGGACAATTTAGTGATTACACCACTGAAGAAAATGACTTCCCCCTTCCCTATAGCTATTAACTTTCAAATGTTCCTCAGGGAAGAGTGGGACCTCCTGAGTTTTCCCTTATCCTTGATGGCATGTCAAAAGGCTCTGTCCTGTACACGTAGCCTTAGCTTTTAATGTATCTATGATTGCAAAGGATATGTCATTTCCAGAAGTCCATGCTTTTCATAGCAGTTCTCTCAATTTCCAACTCTGACAGTCTTCTCCCAATTCTGTACTGCTTCCCCCAAGCTTTGGAGAGGGGATACTATGTCCAATTTAGAACCAAGAAACCAATAGTTACTTATTCTCAGCAGTTTGACCAGTTAGGAGTTCTCTGTATTAAGTGTCATCCTCTGCTATAAGAAGTGTTTCTGTGCCTAAGGTTGAGAGAAGCATTAGTTTATTGGTATAAACATACATGTTTAGTTTATTGGTATAAACATACATGTTTAGGAGACCTGGAGAGAGAAATCAGAATAAAGAACACATATGTTCTTGTGGAGGATCCCAATTTAGTTCCCAGTACCCCCATCTGGGAAACTCAAAATCTCCTGCAACACCAGCTCTAGGGGATACAGCACCATCTTCTGGCCTCTTTAGATGCCTACACTCAACATAGTCCAAAAAAAAAATTTTTTTTTTTTTTTTTAAAGAAACCCATAGGCATTTAGAAGACACTTTACTTAGCAAAACATAAGCAGATGGCCAACATCTTTGGGTCTGCCTATGACTTCCCCAGCCATATATAGTTGATCAGGTTTTATTTTCCTGTATTTTCCAATTGGGTATGGGTAGCCTCATACCCAATTAGAAAGTGGTTGGTTATGCCACAACTGCTTGCTGCACAGTTTTATGGCCTAATTAATGATGTAGCATACCTAACCTAATATCCTGAAATACTCTAAAGTTGAGAATTTTTCAAAGGGATCTTTTGTAGCCCAAGGATAACCCTAAACTTGCTGTATATTCCTGATCTTCTGACTTCACCTCTCAAGAGCACCATGACTGGTTCAAAATCAAAAACTTGTACACCCTATCTTTCTGATTTTTTTAAATAGACCTCAAGGAGAAAAATAAGTATATTTTTGAGTTCTCTATAACTGAATGTGTAGGATTAACATTAAGAAAGTCTGTCTCTTGAAACAAAATTCAGGTATTTAGATATCTTTTTTTTTAATCATAGCTTTCCTTATATCCTTTTTTTTTTTTTTTTTTTAAATCATAGTTTTCCTCCTTAAAAGAATGCTTCTCTTTCAAGGGGAATATGATATAACTCTGCAGGGAGCCATTCATTGGTAGCCTGGCAACCTTTGAGCTGTCAGAAGTTTACTTTCATCAGTTGAGGTTCATGAAATGAAAGACTGTAGAAAGAAATACTTGTAGTTATTCCTAGGGCTAGGATAACGACTTAGTGACCCAGTGTTGCTATACCAGATCTCCAGCACCCATGTAAAAGGCAGGCTTGGTGATAAACTTGTGTAACTCAAGCCCTGGGGGATGGGAACGGAGATTTCTTGAGCTCATTTGCCAGCTATTTCTAGTCTGTGAGCTCCATACAAGTTCACTGAGAAATCTAGTCCCAAAACAAAAAACAAAAAAACAACAACAAAAAAGATGAGAATTGATAAAGGAAGATTATCAACTAGCCTGCATGCCCACTGTATATATGTCAACACAACACATTAAAAAACTCATTTGCTTGGGGTATAAAAATAACACCACTTTTGCTAGGTGGCAATAAAGTAGCTTAAAAAGTTTTTTTTTTACATGTATGGGTGTTTTTCCTGCATGTAAATCTGTACCACTTGTGTGCCTGGTGCCGGTGGAGGCCAGAAGAGGGTGTCGGATCCCCTGGAACTGGAGTTAACAGAGGATTGAGAGCTGCCAGGTGGGTGCTGGGAGTTGAACTTTGGGTCATCTAGAAGAGAAGTTGGTGCTCATAACCACTGAGCCATTTCTCTATCCCCTAAACAAACAAACAAACAAACAAACAATAGCAACTAAAAACCCCCAAACCTTTAAAAGTTGGAGTAGTAACAAATGAAGACAAAAAACCATCTTATTGAAGAAAAGCTAATAGAAAATTTTAGTGATTGATACCAGACTCAATTTCTTGGGTAAAACAGTGTTTTGCTTGCATGTATGTATGTATGTATGTATGTATGTATGTATGTATGTTGTATGTGTGGTGTCAGAGGAGGTTGCAAGAGGGCGTCTGGACCTGTGAAACTGAGTAACAACAGGTAGCTATGAACCACCATGTAGGGACTTAACCTGGTTCATCTGCAAAAGTAGCAGTGCTTTTAACTAACATAACAGGTCAGCTTTCCATTTCTGTAGGCTGAGATGTTTTAGTTTAGAAAAACTCCATGGTTTAACAAGTTCAATACAAAATTGTATTATTGTAGTTTGCTTATGTATAGTTTTAATATGTATCATGTATTAACTATTAACAGTATGCATTTTAACCCTAATGTAGAAATTTAACATAGATGACCATGTAGCCTTCATGGTCTATAAACTCTCATTCTTGAACTTTGCACGTTTTCTAGGATTCAGGTTCTTAAGTGGGGCATAATGTTTTAACTTCTGGATAGGGTTGTAATTTAGTGCTTTTTTTTTTGTTTGTTTGTTTTTTTGTTTTTTTCCAGACAGGGTTTCTCTGTATAGCCCTGGCTGTCCTGGAACTCACTCTGTAGACCAGGCTGGCCTCGAACTCAGAAATCCGCTTGCCTCTGCCTCCCAAGTGCTGGGATTAAAGGCGGGCGCCACCACCGCCCGGCAATTTAGTGCTTTTTAAAAGATATTTTTGGTGCCATTTAAATTTACTGGAATCGCTTGGATATATTATCTTTATATATATACATACATATAAGTGTGTGTGTGTGTACACTTGGTATATATGTATACATGCATGCATACACACACACACACACACACACACATATATATGTATATATCTTGCATGTATGTGTGCCATGTGGGAGGCTGGTGTGGTGGAGGCAAGAAGTAGGTACTGGATCCCCAAGAACTGGACAGTGAGCTACCCTGTGTAACCTGGGTATTGATTGAACCTGAGTCCACCATCATTCATCCCATTTAAAAACTTACAATATTTATGGGTATTTTGCCTGCATGTATTTCTGTATAACACATGCAGTGCCCTTGGAATTAAGATTAGCTACCATGTGGGTGCTGGGAATTGAATCCTGGACCTCTGAAGAGCAGCTGATGCTCTTAATTGATGAGCCATATCCCTATCCCCTTAAGGGATTCATTGTTGTGGATAGGATTTGGATTTACTTTTAAGATGAAAATAACTAGATTTTAGAGGTAATGAAATGTTTGAAATATAAAAATAAAAATTCAAATTGCCTTAGATATTTTCTGATTAGTGGAAATGAGCATTTTCTAAGTTTCTCAATAGAACATACTTTAGAAACATACAATAGAACATACTCTAGAAATTGTCCTGATTTGGGTCGTATCTTAAGGTTCTGTTTGAGGTGCAACTCTGATCATGGTGAATTTTATGTAACTGGAATGTCAGTCTGGTTATATACAAACATGGAGAAAATGCCTCTTTTGCATTATTCATAAATAAAATTGGGACACTTTTATCTTCTATATTATATCTTGAGAAATATTTGTAGTGGTTTGTCTTCCTAAGATGAAAACTATTTTAAGCTAAGTGAACTATGTGTGGTGGCCATTAATCATCGTGCTTTGGAGGAGAGGCATGCAGATCTCAATAGTAAAGTCCTGTCTCAAAACAAAAGTTCAAATTACTGTACATAAATTTGCATTTTTTGTGGATTATCTATAAAACTGGGTTACTTTTTATTAGTGAAAGAAAAGTCATGAGGCTAAAACAACTTAGGTTTCTTTTGAAAATATTTTTCAGTTGGGCATGCATGGTGGCACACACCTTAATCCAGCACTTGGTAGGCAAGAACAGGTGAATCTTTTGAGTTTGAGGACAGCCTGGTTAGTCTGGTCTACAGAATTAAGTTCCAGGACAGCCAGGGCTACACAGAGATACACTATTTTGAAAGCCTACATGTATTTAGAAGTGTGAGTGAGTGAGAGAGTATGTATATACATACACATATAGATACGTTTGCATATATATGTTTGAAAAAGTAATACAATATATGTTGATTATATTCACATTCTTCATTCAGATCTATTCCTACCTCTGTATTTCTTTCCCCAAATTTCTGTTTTGTTCTTTAAGTAGTAGGTATTAAGTAGTTTTGGCTGGCCTTGAACTGTCTGCCTCTGCCCCTTGAGTATTTGAAATTAAAGGCAAGTGTCATCATGCCCAGTTTTTAAAATTTTTTATTTTTCTTTAATAAAAAGTTCCTTGAGTCCAGTTTGTGTTGTCCATATACTTCTGGGTGTGAAGTATATGGGCCATATACTGGATTGTGGTCAGCCTACCAAGGGCCATATCCTTAAAGGAAGCTTGAGTTCCTTTACCCCAGAAGCCATTAAATACCCATATATGCTCATTTAGGAATGGGAGCTAGTGAGCCTTTTGCTTCTCCATGCTAGCTTGATCTTGGGCATTCATCAGTTGTTTTTGACTTTCTGCCTTTCGTTGATAGAGGTCTCAGTTGTGACTGAGATCTCAGTTGACACTTTGTAGAGTTTTGAGTTTTTGTCTTAACCACCATCCATTGCACAAAGAAACTTACCTGTTCTGAGAGCTGCACTAATACTTGAGTATAGAGAAATATATTTAGGGTGCAGTTTATCTGAATGTCTAAAGAAGCTGAATGAGTAATCTGTGAGTTACTAGCTTAGCTTTACTGTGATACTAGGTTTCTTTATCTGGCTGACTACCATAAACCAGACACAACAATTTAAGTATATAGTACATAAAGTTACCTTACCTGGTAGTCTAGTTGTCTGAATTACACAGTTAGATAGTATAGAAGATCTCAAATAGTATCTTTATTTCTAGAATCAAAGTCTTTTTTTTTTTTTTTTTTTTTTTTTAATGGGTGGGTATGTATGTAGCACATGGAATGACATTTGCATTCATAGAGGATTTGTGTATCACAGTGTAGTCCTATCCTGTAAAATAGAGTGATGAAATATTTTACCAGCAATTTGGAAAGTAGTTAAAAAATTACTACATTATTTTGAGTATATACTTTTCATTATTAAATTTCAGCACATATAACACAGTACTTTTATTTTCACTGCCTTCCATTTTCCTCCCTTGCTGGTCTACTTCTTTCCTGAAAATAGTTCCCTTTCTGCCTTTATGTCACATGTGTTTATGAGTCGTATAGTCTATATGTGAGAGCAAATATTAACATGACAGTTTATACTACAGATAAATTGTTGACTTACATGGACAGGAGAGGTTATCTACAACTGAAGTGCAAGCAAATGGGGAGAAAGATAAAGTAGAAGGGTAAAAGGATAGTTCACTTGGGTTAGGGTTGGTGGATGAGGCTTAAAAGATAGAGTAGTACAATGACAGAAACATGGCTAATTGCAACAGTATTTTGTGGAAATAAGTACAAGATAAGGCTATGTAACAAGTGATAGAAGGTGGTTGCATATAAAACTTCAAAGGTCTTGCAAATTATTAAAGTTTTGAGCCTTGGGGTGGGTAACATGACATGAATAGTTAAGTAATGGAAATTGTTTGAATGAAAAGAGCAAGGCCAAAGAAGGGATTACAACAATAGAAAAGAGGTCAAAGGTTTTGAAGAAAAAGATTGTAGTTTGGATGAGAAAATGATAATCTGAAATATTTTGTACCCTAGGAAAAGATAGTTCTTAGGGTATAGAAAAATCCTTGTATAACTAATATAAGTAATGTGTTGTGGCTGTCAAGTAAGGTAAGCCTTAAATTTAGCTAAGGTAGCAAACAGACTAGTAAAAATGTAGTGTCTGTGGCTGGATTAATCAGTAGTCTCAATCTCAGTCTGTATTTACCAGTATTATATTGTAGGTGACACTTTGAAGTGATACTTGAGAGTGCTGACTTCTTGGAGGAAGGTAGTTTTGCTGGCCATAATTAGGAAAGAATGATTAGTTAAAGAACAATGTAAGTCCTGAGCATATGAATAATTGTCACTTGAGTAAGGAAACATATTTCACTGTAGAATTTTTAAGGAGATTGTTTTTGTCTCAACATAGAAAAGTTTCTAATTGAATGTTTTAAAATAAATAGGCTTGTATGTGATGGATTTGCTGAGGAGAGTAACTACTTTTGAATCAATTCAAATTAGACATTGTTAAATTTGTGTTTGTGTGTGTGAGTGAGAGACTATGTGCAGGTGGTCATTGAGAGTTTTGTCTTATGTGTGAGAGAGTGCACAGGTGCTCTGTAGACAGATTGTGTGGTGCCTGTCTACTTGCCTACAAGCATAGCTTGCAGGTGCTCATGTGTTACCGTGCTTACAGAGGTGCTGGTAAAAGCACAACCTTAGGTGTTGGTCAGTCCTCTTCAACCTTATTGAGATTAGGGTATCTTTGTTGTTTGCCAGACTAGCTGGCCAAGTGATTTTCCAGGGATTGTTCTGTGTCTGCCTCCTATGTATGTATATATGCTGCTATTACAGTGCTACTGAGTTGACTTTACATGGGTTCTGGATATGGGAACTCTGGGCCTTATGTTGGGGTGGCAAGCACTTTACCCTCCTTAGGTATCTCCCCACACTGATTAGTGGTCAGAATTTTATTCTAGGTCATCTCACTGGTAGTTGCTGGATTTTTTAAAACTTTGTTGAGAATCCATTTTGCTAAAGATGAATATTTTACTTATCTTTCATATCAAGCTGTACCGATAAACCCTAGCTGCCTAAAAGTGTCAATGTCTCAAGTTAGAGCTTGTCATTTTAACTTAGAACTCATTGTATTCTTCCTGTTGACTCAGGGTTGCTTGCTGCAATTGAGGCATGTATTCTTTCAGCTCTCTGTCCTTGTCTCCTCCCCTCTTCTTTGTAGTCTGTATAACCCATACTGGTCTCCTGCCTCAGCCTTCCAAGTGCTAGAATTACAGATGTGTATCATCACTGCCCTCAGCTTTTAGTTCAGTCAAATATGGGTGAAAAGTAAATTTTATTTAATAAATCACTTATTGGTCACAGAATTTTGTCATTCTTTAAATCTTTTATTTTTTATCCTATGTTGATGCAGGCATAATGTGATAGTTTAGAAGGAAGAACATTTTTTGGGGGGTGGTTAAGTACTAGACATTCATTACTTAGAAGTAGCATTATAATGTTGGAAGTATTTGCTACTTTACAGATAGGTAGTGTGCCTTAAAGGTTGTGGGGTTTTTTTTTTTTGTTTTTGTTTTTTTTAAATTGTATTTATTTATTTATTTATTTATTTATTTATTTATTTATTTATTTTGTCTTTTTCTCTTAGATGCAGGTCTCTCTACATAGCTGTCCTGATGCTGACTCTAGATCAGGCTGTCCTCCCATTCCAACAGAGAGATCTATCTACTCTGCCTCTGGAGTGCTGGAGTGGCTATTACACCCAACCCTTAGAATTTCTAATTGCTTATTGCTTTGATGCAACTTTTATTTTGTCTTGCCTTACCTAGGTTTCTTCTAAGGATTTTGGTTGCTTTCAATAATAATTTGTTGGCTTAATCAAGAAGTTAGTCTTTTCTTTTTTCTCTCTTTGTTTTGCTTTTGATACAGGGTCTCATTACGTATTTCTGGCTGGTCTAGAGTTCACTGTGTAGACCTGGCTGACCTCTAACTCAGAGAGTTCACCTGCCTTGCCTCGGGATGCTGGGAGTAATAAAGGCATGTCATAACTTTGTTTTGGTCAGTTACAGATTAGATGACCAAATTAAAAGCAGTTAATACCACTAAGGCTGACTACTTGATGATAGATCATACTACTGGGAGGGAGTGGCATGCTCAAGTACGATACAGATTATTTTGGCTATTTGGAAAATAAGACATTTAGTCTACAATGTATAGTCCCCCTGCAATATTTGATTCCACCAGTTTTTTAGTCTATAAGGGCCTTTTGGTCTGAAGGGGAAGATTCAAAGAATGTAAGTGCTATATGAGGAAATAAAGTATATGACAAGATTTAGCCTTATTAAGTAGCTGATAAATTCAGGAGTGCTGTGTTAGAATAGTAGGATTTTTTTTTTTTTTTTGGGTTTTTCAAGACAGGGTTTTCCTGTGTAGCCCTGTTTGTCCTGGAACTCATTCTGTAGACCAGGTTGGCCTCGAACTCAGAAATCCACTTGCCTCTGCCACCCAAGTGCTGGGATTAAAGGCGTGCGCCACCACTGCCCGGCCATCTATGATATTCTTTATTCATTATATGCTGGAAGCAATATTCCTGCCTCTTGTCCCCTTCAGTTTGGTGGTTAAGGGAAAATCTTTGTATTTTTTCTAAAATAGGAATTATGGTAAAATACTTACTTTATTATTGGGTATTCTACAAAAAAATTTCATTGTGGCATTTCTATACATTTCTAAAATGTAATTTGATCATGTCTAAACCTGTTTCTTTTTACCCCACCTGTGTCTTTTTCTCTTCTGCATCCCTAATAATTCACCTTTTATGTGCTTCTATAAGGGAAAGGTAGACTTTTAAACTGGAAATACTTGAGTTGTTAAAGTTTTTCTTATGGGAGAAAAAAGGTTTCATTGGCATATGATTGAGAATCATATATTTTTATTATTAATATTAATATTAATTAAATATTAATTAATATTTTTAAATTGATACATTAAAAATGTGGTATACTTTTTCTCTTTCAGTATAATAATCATGAAATTCGTTCCGGGAAGCATATTGGTGTCTGCATCTCAGTTGCCAACAATAGGCTTTTTGTGGGCTCTATTCCTAAGAGTAAAACCAAGGAACAGATTCTTGAAGAATTTAGTAAAGTGACAGGTAAGTTGAATTTAATTGACAAAAGATACGATCTTTTAGTAATGAAGGAAACTTTTTTTTTCTGTGCCAGGTATTGTTCCAAACACTTAATTTTATTTGTTAACTAAGAATTTTTACCTAAGCTTTATTAGTTAAGTAACCTTGTTATTGAGAGACATGAACACTGGGTCAGAGAGATGGCTTGACAGTGAAGAGCACTGGTCATTCTTTCAGAGGACCAGCATTGAATTTCTAGGGCCCACTGTCTTTTTGGCCTTTGCAGGCACCAGGCACAAACATATATTTGAGTAAAACATCTATGTATATACACAAATTTAAAGAAAAAAAGATAAAGCAAGTACACATAGAGGTTTAGGGGAATAATGTCCTGGCATTTAAGCTGATTTAGGACCATGGGGTTTGGGTGTTCACCTAGCATTGACAAAGCCTTAGGTTTGATTCCCATCACAGTATAAAGCCAGATAATGGTGTTCCAGGCACACCTGTCAAGTACATGGAAAGAGGAGGCAAGATAGTTGGAAGTTCATGGTTGTATTCTGCTGCACAGTGAATTGAGGCCAGTTTGTGTTGGATGAGAGAGACCCCGTCTAAAATTTTAGACCAGACAAAACCAGATTTAGCAACATGGCTGGAATTTGAATCTATAATCTGTAAAATTGTTGCACATCTTTTGTATTTATTTCTGTTCCTTAGGTGTTGCTAATTAGATAGTAAGTAGGAATGAGTGCTATAATGAGTGCATATATACAGAGATATGTTAATAATATGGTATAATGTTTTTGAGTTGTTTGTCTACCTACAGTGTTCAGAATGCTATTCTGTTAAGTCTCACAGAAAAGTGATTGGTAGTAATGCCATTGATAGTTGAGAGCAGAAAAAGATGTCATTTAAATAAATTTTAGACCTGTCAAAATAGTGGAACCTTTATTCAAAAGCATAAAAACCAAGTACTGTGGATGTAGTTCATTGGTAATGTTTTTTTGTGTATGCTGAAGACCTGGGTTCTTGCACATGTGACCACTCCTTCTCAAATAGAAATTTTAGTGTAATGAATTAGTTTAACCATGTTTGACAACATTTGCTGACATTTTTCTAAATTATATGAAATTTATTTTTTCATTTTCCTCTGATACATTTAGTGGAATTAAAATGGTCCTTGGGGCTAGTTAAAAAACTTTGCTTTTGGGCACTGGAGAGATGGCTTAGCAGTTAAGAGCACTGACTGCTTTTCCAGAGGTCTTGACTTCAATTCCCAGCAACTACATGGTGGCTCACAACCATCTATAATAAGATCTGATGATGCCTTCTTCTGAAGACAGCTGCAATGTACTCAAATAAAGTAAATAAATCTTTAAAAACAAAAACTTGGCTCGGAATACTTGCACAGGTTTATTTGGAAAATTATTGGGGTCTTTTTTTTTTAAAAGAGTATGTTTTCATTATATAGTTCAGGTTAGTTTCAAACTCATAACTTGTCTTCTTTTTTTGGGGGTGGGGGGGAAGAGTTTCCAGACAGGGTTTCTCTGTATAGCCTTTGGCTGTCCTGGAACTCACTCAGTAGACCAGGCTGGCCTCGAACTCAGAAATCCACCTGCCTCTGCTTCCCAAGTACTGGGATTAAAGGCGTGCGCCACCACTGCCTGGCTTTGTCTTAACTTCCTAAGTGTTGAAATTATAGGCAGTGCATGTCTTTGATTCTTTTCAGAATTTAGATCTTTGTCAAAGTGTCGATTAGAAAATACGGTTATTTCTCATTTTTATTTAAATAGTATTTTGGTTAATTTAAACAAGGCTTTTGCTGTTGAATGTTTTTGCTAGTTACTTTTCTGCAATGTCTGCTTAATTTTAGAGGGTCTCACAGATGTCATTTTATACCACCAACCTGATGACAAGAAAAAAAATAGAGGCTTTTGCTTTCTTGAATATGAAGATCACAAAACAGCTGCCCAGGCAAGGCGTAGGCTAATGAGTGGTAAAGTCAAAGTCTGGGGAAATGTTGGAACTGTTGAATGGGCTGATCCTATTGAAGATCCTGACCCTGAAGTTATGGCAAAGGTAATGGTAGTTAAGTTAAAATATTTTTTATGGACTTAGTAGGAGGAGCATGGGAGAAAACATACCAAAAATTATATGCATTATTTTAAATGATTTTTTTTTTATGGTAAAAATGTAATTTACTAAGTGATTAGAGTTCTACACTAAGATATGTGTGTGAATGGAAAGTGAAAATAGAAATCTCTTCATTATATTTAGTTTTGTAAGAAACTGTTCTTCAGGGGCTGCATCATTTAAAGTTTTTGTTACTCTGTATAGTCCCACGGTTGTATTAAAGTGTTGTAATCTTAATATGTGTGTAGTTTTACTTTAGTCTTACTAATGATAACTGAACACTTTTCAAAGTATAATTTGTTAGTACCCATTTTAGGTCTTTTGATTTGATCAATAATCTCACTCCTTGGTATTTACCCAGAGTTCAAAACTTTTCTTCTAGTGGTTGTAATTCAAGTTAATTTATAGAATTGGGTAGATTCTTTTGGAAATTGAGCTCTGGTAATATTTAGGGAATTTGATTTTTTTTTTTTTTAATTTTAGGTAAAAGTGCTGTTTGTACGCAACCTGGCCAACACTGTAACAGAAGAAATTCTAGAAAAGTCGTTTAGTCAGTTTGGGAAACTGGAACGAGTGAAGAAGCTAAAAGATTATGCTTTCATTCATTTTGATGAGAGAGATGGTGCTGTGAAGGTAAATAAGTGATAAGAAATTCCATAGGCGCCTAAATTAGACTACTCTTCTTAGTATTAAAAGTCTGTATGCTTTATAAATTGGAGGCAAGGTTCAGGGTATGAAATCCATTAAAGCTGAGCATTGGTAGTGGTACATGCCTTTAATCTCAGGACTTGGAGGCAGAGGCAGGTGTATCTCTGTGAGTTCAAGGTCAGCCTCGTCTACAGAAACAGTGAGGCCTAAGATGGCCAAGGATACACAAAGAAACCTGATCTTGAAAAAAGTAAAAAATCCATTTAAGCAAGTCCTTATTGGTCTCGCCACATTTTTAAAGTGAAAATAGTGAAGAGGAAAATCTTTTATCTAATTGACTGAAGCCTTTAGAGTTAATGATAAATATTTTTAAAATTTTAAATTATAATTATTTTGAAAGGTCTTCTTTCACATGATTATTATCTTTTTAAAGGCTATGGAAGAAATGAATGGTAAAGACTTGGAGGGAGAAAATATTGAAATTGTTTTTGCTAAGCCACCAGATCAGAAAAGGAAAGAAAGAAAAGCTCAGAGGCAAGCAGCAAAGAATCAAATGTGAGTAATATTTTATAATTTAAAGAAAATTATATATGTGTAATTTTGGTATGTACTGAAACATGTTAAATCTATGAACTACCTACCTTGTAAAAACAGTTTTAAGCCAGAACTTTGGGTAATACATAGAAATACCACAGATCTAAATAAATGTTTGTAACCATATTTGTGACCATTCCAAAGCGCTGATACTCGAACAAAGGGAAGTAAATGTTCTCTTGAAAGTACCATGCATCTCAGTGCTCTATGACTTAATATTCTTTGGTTAAAGGATGTCAGGGACCTCTTCTTCAAGATATTACTCACAGATATTTGCCACCTAAGGGCTTACCTCCTAAGGGGTATTAAAGGTGTGTGCTACCATGCCTACTTGAGATTTCTTCTTGAAGAGTATAATATTAAATCTTTTATTAGATTAATATTAAATCTTTGTATCAAAGAGGGAGATACAGAGATTCATTCACAAATAGATCATCACTCAAATATTGCATATGATAATAGACATTTTGAATTGAGTATATAGATCATAATAAATATTAAAACAGAGATGGCTCAGGGGTTAAGGGTGTTTGCTGCACTTTTAGAGGGCCAGAGTTGAGTTCCTGTCATCCTTATCTGATATCTTATAATCTTTACAACTCTAGCTCATTCTGATGCTTATTTGGGTACTTGTATGTGTGGACATTGGTGCACACATACACAAAATTAAAAGAAAAAGTGTCTTAAAACTATGTGTGATGCATTGAATTGGTTGGAGACAATTTTATAGAGGGCCTACAATAAGGTATGTGTGTATCAAGTAAATAATGGAGGGGCCCACAAGATTGCCCAGTGGAGTGGATAAGGGAACTTGCTGTTGAACCTATTGACTAGAGTTCCATTGTCCTGAAACAATGGAAAATAGAAAGCTTGTTCTTTCTTAAAAAGCTGTCTTCATTCTTTCATATACACATTGGTACCTGTGTGTGTTCAAATATAACAAAAATCTTTTTTCTTAAAAAAAGGAAAGAAAAGTAGGAGATAGTGAAAAAGTAGATGTTGACCACCAAGTCTGGAGACTTGGTTCAGTCTCCAGAAGCTTTCATAGTAGAAGAACGTAAGAGTCAGCCTTTGGTTTTGGTGTGCACATTGGGGCATGCACCGCCATGATATACACACATACTTTTGCAAGAGTAAGGGAGTTTGCTGAGTCTAGGAGTTGAAGGTAACACTTTACAAACTACTAGGGAGAAAGGTAATTGTCATTTATTATAAAATCAGTAATTAATGGTATATCTAAGGGACAGCGTTTTGTGGGTTGCAAAAGAAAAGGAAGATTTTTCTATGTATCTCTCTTATTTCATAAAGAAGTGACCACAGTCTAGTTTACAGTTAAGTGTCCAGTTAGATGATGGTATGTTCTAGATATTAATCTCTTAAATGCTAACTAAGTTGGGATCAAACTGAACTTTTAAGCTAATATTAAAGTTCACAGTCTAGTTTACAGTTAAGTGTCCAGTTAGATGATGGTATGTTCTAGATATTAATCTCTTAAATGCTAACTAAGTTGGGATCAAACTGAATTTTTAAGCTAATATTAAAGTTTTCTGGTGATCCATTATTTGTTTAAGGGCTAAAGAAGTTAGTGGTGGTGGAATATAAAAGAAATGTTTTGAGCATTAATGCTCAGACCTTTAAATATTCTCTATCCAATGATGATTTCATATTTCTTTAGAAGACAATTAGAGATAGTTTATTAAAGGGCATCAGAATATAAGAAATTATTTTAGATTGGGATTAGAGAAGTTAATTTGTGACTTGATAAAAGCAGTAATGTCTGTAAATCCACATAACATCTCTGAGTTAGTCTGTTACTCTTGAGGCATAGAAGTTAACATTCCTAAGATCAGTCACAGTAATGAATGTAGAGATGGTATTGAAGTACAACAGTATTTCTGGCCACACAATTTCTATGCTTAACCACTTAGACTATGGCTGCTTTTTCTATTACTTGATGGGTTTGTATGTGTGTTTTCATTGTAAGACATTTAAGAACATCTCTTTGCCTTTTCTAGATAGTGGTAGTACCCAGTTATGTCCCTAGACATTACTGTATGTACCCATTGTTCGGAGTGGGAACAAAACCATTATCATTGGTGAGAATCATTGCATAGATTAGCATTTGACTTTTGATCCTTTGGTCAGAAAAGAAATAATTTAATAGTAATTATGCTAGAATAAAAATCTTACTCTATAAAGGCAAGTGATGTCGATGCACATCTTTAATTTCAGCACTCCAGATGCTACTCAGGTAGACCTCTCTGATTTCAAGGCTAGGCTGTTCTAGAGAGCAAGTTCCAGGACAGTCAGGACTGCAAACAAGAAACCGTCTAGAAAACCTATCGTACTAGAATAGTATTTTTTATGTGTCCATTGTTGGCCTAGGGAAAAGCTGTGCATTTATGAGTGGAGTGTAAAATGGGAAATTATTTTGAGAGTTGGTGAGATGAACTAACTAGCAAGAAAGGTGCTTATGGCCAAGTTTGACAGCTCAAGTTCCATCCTTGAAATCTACATGGTGAGAAACACAACCATGTCTTTTTTTTTTTTTTTTTTTTTTTTTTTTTTTTAAACTTCCATCATGTGAGTTGTGGCATGCTTGGTCCCTTCTTATCCAAAAATAAAGAAGTAAAATTACTTCACAAGAAAATTGTTTTATGTATTTTTTTTTTTGAATGATGGCACACAGATCAATAATATGTGTCTAGATTTTTGTCTTATTTTATTTTTCGAGACAGGCTTTCTCTGTGTAGCCCTGGCTGTCCTGGAACTTGCTCTGTAGACCAGGCTGGCCACGAACTCAGAGAATCAGTTTGCCTCTGCTCCGATGTTTTAGGATTTAAGATGTGTACCACCATTGCCCAGTGTGTTCCCTTGTTAGAACATGTTAGGTTGTCAAAGAGTTTCTATATGTGTGTGTTTTTAAAGGATTTTTACTTTTTTATGATATATCTTAGTATATGTGCACTGTATGCATACAAGGTCCCATGGAGGCCAGAAGAGGGTGTTGTATCCCCTGGAACTGGAGTTAGAGACAGTTGTGAATGCCATGTCTGTGCTGATGACAAGAAGCTCTCTGCAAGAGCTCTCTGCAAGAGCAGTAAATACCCTTAACCATCTCTCCAGTCCCAATATGTTACTTTGTTTGCTTTTTGTCACTATTTTGAAAAATTCATTGTTAAAAGAGGCTTTTTTTTTTCTCACAAAATATCTGCTTCTCTTGGATAAAATAGTGAGCAGTACTTGTGATTTTGATTTACCAGCCAACCTTAATTGGAAGGGCATCATACCATTTTGAATAGGATCTTTAATTAAACACTGAGTATTTTTT